>NC_081292.1:158656496-159281496 GCF_030435805.1 Mustela lutreola
CTCATGATTACAAAGAGCCTGTGAGAATATTTACAGCAGCTTTGTTCATAACCACCAAAAACTGGAAATAGCTCAACTGTCCACCAACTGGGTGAATGGAGAGATAAACTGTGGTACAGCCATGGTGTGGAATATGATTCAGCAATAAAAGGTAATGGGCAATTGATACAATAACAACATAGATGACTCCAAACACAGTATGTTAGGTGAAAGAGCCAGACTCAAATGTCTAATGAGCTATATGATTCCACTTTCCATGTATCCAGGACATAGCATAAGTAAAAGAATAGAAAATAGGCCAGTGGCTTAAAGGGGTTATTGTTGGCAGTAAGAGGGATTTAAGGGGTTGCAGGACCTGTTCTGTATATCGACTGATGGTGATATTTATACAAACCCTTGCATTTATTAACTGCCCAATGGTTAATACTGACATCATGTTGACATATCAGCTTACTGATAAAACCGTTAAACTGGTAGACTGAATTTTACTATACATAAACTTTAAAAAATGAATTAAAATTTTTAAAATAATAGACAGACAATAGCAGACTACATTTGTGCTCATAGTGAACTAACATTCAAATCATAGAAACATTCCAAAACACATGACAGACCATTGCCATGAAGTGACACATAATGAAGTGTGATGTGCTCAAAGAAAAGCTTCCCTTATTTACATTGTGACACAGGATAAAATAGTGACAGATTGTCACCTGACCTACTTTTCCTATCTTGAAATATCACCATCTGATGGAAATACACTTTGTCTCTTTGTATTTAAAAACACCTCAGAGATCATATCTTTAGACTGACAGCAGGGAAAAGATGTAATGGGGGCTAGGGGAGTGGGATCGGGTGGACAAAATGGTCACATAAGAAACAATGGGGAAACTGATCTAATTTTTCCAATAGTGTATGGCTCAGCATAGTCCAAGGTCATTTGTGCTATTCCTAAAGAAACAATAGTCTCTCTCTCTCACTCTTTTTTTTTTTTTTCTTTAGTGCTAAGGTTCTTTTTTTTTTTAAACACGAAAATTACAGTTATAGAGTTTTTTTTAAATTTTCTCTAAATATTGAAGGTATGTTCTATTTGTCCACTTGATCAGCACGTTTCATTATAAAATAATATATTCAACTTAATTTTTAATTGTTTCATTAGAATAAAAATAGTCAGCAGCATAGATACATTTGACTATTATTTGTGGCAGATATTTAAAACCCAATTTGAAATATACAATCAAAAATATTGTTATATATTATCTGTAGTATGTATGTAATATGTTGGAATAAGCAGTAAATCCATAAGAAACAAATATATCCTTTTTCTTAAGAAATAAACATTTTCAAATATTAATATAAGGTTATGTGAAGACACAGATTGGCATGAGTGAAATGTACTAGTGACTAAAACCCCTCAAATAACTTGGCCGTTAGTGATATGATTTCTAATGTATTCAGTTATACCAGATAAATTTGAACCTAGCTGGAGCATAATCATTCCTTCATTTACTTATGAGATTTATTTGTAAAAAATTAAATATCATTAAAGACAAGCAAAAGTGATTTTGTGTGGGTTTATGTTATAAAAGATAGATTTTATAGATTTGAAATGTACATCATTATCCATCAAACATTTGAAAGTCGTGTGGGATGTGAAACCACCATTTCTCATTTAAAGTTGTCCAACCCATGGCAAAATGTCTTGTATCTATGGCACTTAACTATTAACTGTCAGCATCACCATCATATCACTGAAATGAGATTCAGATAATTATCCCTTAGAACTACACTGTGCAGACAAAATCTCACCACCAGAACCATGGGCCTCAGTTTTTCCTAAGAGCTTCCAAACCATATTGATCATGTCACTACTCTGCTCAAAATTTACAAAAGTTAGCCTCCAGTTTCCTTAGTCTGGAAGCTAGTATCCTCCATTTTCTGGCCCTAAAACCCAACTCTAGCTCTGCCAAGATATGTTTCAGTTAGTAAAGAATTTTACTCATTTCAAACTGTTTTTCTTTCTTTTGCATTATATTTATGCTGTGCTGCTCTACTCTTGGTATCTGTATGCCTACTTTGATTTGCACACTATGTGGACTTGGTATAGATGAATTATTTATCTAGCTGGTTTTTCCAGAATTTTTAGCCATTGGAAATCAATTCTTAACATACACAAAATTATTATTTATGCCACAAATATTATTCACACACCTACATCCACAAATACAGTAATATTAAGGTGTTAAGAAAACATTCTTCCAGTAAAATCTTTTGGGAATACAGTTTATCCCAAAGCTCAAATAACAAGATACAAAAATCTAAAAATCCTTTTCAGATATTTGACTGCATCTGATGGCAACTTAATTAATAGATTTGCTTGGCTCTCAAACCATTTTTCATTAGAGAATCACATTCTCTCTGAACTCCTAGAATTTTCACTGTGTTTCTCCTGGCATAAATGTGACAAGAAGAGATTTAAGCCCAATTAAAAAAATAAAACTTTTAGATTCAGGCTTAGCCTATATGTATGTAGTTGAATCAAAATGATCTATAGGTTTTTAGTGGGGTCAGTTTGCTACAAAGAGTCTGCATGATTCTCCCAGTGACAAAGAAGCTAGATGTGACAGTTTCAGCCATACAAGATACAATGTGCATAAGTCACAGTAAATTGGGTCTATAAAACCACAGAGTGATCTCCCACAGAAATGTAGACTCAGCTGAAGATACTAGTTAAACTCTCTCAAGCCCACAGGGTCCAATACTAAAGAAAAATTTGTTCTCTATGTCATACAGGAGTCCTTGAACTAACAATAGCAAAAATATGCATAGCCTTATATCTATAATTGAAACAGATAAATGAAGGAGAAAATAGAGAACAGAGAGATATGTTAATGTCTAAAGACATAAAGAAAAAAAAAAAGAAGAAGAGGTACTTAGCATGTTAAAAGCAAAGTCAAAGGGGCACCTGGGTGGCTAAGTCAGTTAAGCTTCTGCCTTTAGCTCAGGTCATGATCCCAGGGTCCTGGTATCTGTCCGAGGCAGGCCCCTGGCCAGGGTGGCCTCCGCCATTAAAAGATGGCGCCTGGCTAGTTGCCAGGTTAGAATTACCTTGTGAGACTAAGCGGAATGCCGGAAGAGGAAGTAAACAGCATTGGTTGCTAGCGAAGTTGTTCGTTTAGGTGCACAACCTGATTCGTTCCCTCCTGTACCCTGCTCGCTGATTGGTCATGTAAACGTATATAAATGTGTAGACTTGCAGAAATAAAGGGAGAGAAGATACATCTGAACTGGGGCTTCTTGTCGTCCTTGAAGGTCGAGGGCAATAAATGGTGCCGAAACCCGGGAACTAAATAAAGGAATCTTGCAAGGTAATCTGCAGGAAAGCGGGGAGTAAAGGTCCACAGGTAAGCAGGGACATTAGCCACGTTCAAAAGTGGGAATTCCGCGGTAAAGCGGGGAGTAAAGGTAGACTGAAGTATATGCGTGTAAAAAGTTAATGTGCTAGTTAGTGTCTTTAACGTCCGTGTCTGTTGTCTGTGTGTTCATAATGGGATCTGAAGTATCTAAAGTGCGGTTGGAAGGGTCTTTAAAAGACCTGCTGAAAGCCAATGGAACTCCACTAAAAGCAAAAACTGCTCGGGCCTTTTTGAATACAGTGGAAAAGGCGGGTCCATGGTTCCTAGATGAAGGCTTGCTAAACATACCTCAGTGGGACCACCTGTGATCCAGGGTTTGGCCCCTGTGAAACCTATTAATGCCTCGGGGGCATATCAACCTTTTAAGTTGCCCAGGTGCACCAATAACAGGTATGGCCACCGGAGTGGTCTGGATGTCAGAGTACCTTGCGCTCAGTTTACATCAATGAAATGCATAGCTTTACATTCACTCCACGCTTTCCTACTTATAAAAATAATACCTTTACAGGGTACAATTATTCCTTTCAAAATCCTATGCAAGGCAATCCCTCCTCTCCCTTTGATGCATGACAGGTCTGTAACTTGCTAGGAGCATGTACTGATATCTCAGCAGTGTCCATGTTAAATGGTGGCAAATTCCTCAGCTGTTCTTATGAACAAAATTACTCTAGTACCTTTGAGACAACAGTTAATGTGTCTTGTCCCAATAATATTACTTATCAGCCCACTCCCATATGCGTCTCGCCACCGTTCCTTTTCCTTGTAACAAATGCTAGCGAGCTGAATGATACGTTGAATTGCACTAAGAATTGCTATCTTTCCCAGTGCTGGAATGTCACAGCCTTCAAGCTGGCTATGATTATGTGTATCCCTACCCATGTTCCTATCCCAGTTTCCATTCCAGAGGACAAGTTACCGGTGGTGCTATCCAGAAAGAAGAGAGATTTTGGTATCACAGCCGCCGTTGTGACAGCATTGGCTATATTTACAGCAGCTGCCACGGCAGCAGCAGTCTCACTTGATGCAAATATACCCACTGCGGAAGCTGTGAACACCCTTGCAAAAGGAACGGTGGCTGCCCTTCAAACACAGACTCAGATCAATGCACATCTGCAAGCAGGAATCCTGATAGTCAACCAGAGAGTGGATTTGATTTAAGAACAAGTGGACATATTGGGGGCTCTATTGGGACTGGGATGTATAGCACCCTTCCCGGCAATTTGTGTAACTCCCATAGCCTATACTAATATGAGTGACTTACAGAATGTCTCCCGACAGCTCTCCCAATACTTGCGGGGGAATTAGTCCGCAGAATTCCAGAACTACACTCAGCACCTGCTACTAGGCATAACAAGGATGAATAACACCAGAGTTGAGCTTGCAACCCTCCCAGAGATAATCAGAAAATTGCAAGATGTGTTAACCTTTACGAAACAATGGGCTAGCGTAATTGGTCTGATGACAATCCTCGTAGTAGGCTTGATTCTACTAGTAAGGAAACTGCAAATTTGGAGGCGACAGCAACCTAGGCAACAGCAAGCCATGGTGCAGGCCTTGTTAACCATCGAGGCTGGAACATCCCCCCAAGTGTGGCTAAGTATGCTGGATCGGTAGTCAACGAGGGGTAAGATTGGTGGGGGAAATATACCAACCTAAGACAGGACGCAGATCATTGATATCTGCCGTCTGATGACGGGTAAGGATATTCCCCGCCACTGACAACCTAAGATAGGCACAATCCCTGCCATAAAAGAAAAAAGCGGGAGATGTCGGAGGCAGGGTGGCCTCCGCCATTAAAAGATGGCGCCTGGCTAGTTGCCAGGTTAGGATTGCCTCGTGAGACTAAGCGGAACGCCCGAAGAGGAAGTAAACAGCATTGGTTGCTAGCGAAGTTGTTCGTTTAGGTGCACAGTTTGATTCACTCCCTCCTGTACCCTGCTCGCTGATTGGTCATGTAAGTGTATATAAGTGTGTAGACTTGCGGAAATAAAGGGAAAGAAGATACATCTGAACTGGGCCTTCTTGTCATCCTTGTGGGTCGAGGGCAACAGGGATCGAGTTCTACATTGGACTGCCTCAGCAGGGAGTCTGTTTCTACCTCTCCCTCTCCCTCTGCTTGTGTTCTCTCTCTCTCTGTTAAATAAATAAATAAATAAATAATTTTTTTTAAAAAAGGTAAAAAACCACAATTTTTTATATTAATTAGGAAGTCAACAAATTAATAGAACAGTTTATTCCCTTCTTAATCACAAATTTGGACTAGAATAGAGTGGCCTGGTGTTATACATCAACATGCTAAACTAGACTCTCCATTCAACTCTATCACTTATTTGCATAGAGACCTTACTCAAATTATTTAATTTTTGTGAAACTTAGTTTCACCTGATTTCTTTGGACCTTGGTTTCCTTATTTGAAGAAGAGTTGCTGGTCTTTATAACATCTTTCATTATTAAAAATTCAAAGCTTGTTTCTGGCCCAGATCAACACAAAGTTTCCTACTTGGGTTGTTTTCAGAACTAATCTTTTAATGAATCCTTTTCCTGAAAAAGATCTTTGTATATCACATGCTTTGGTTCTCCTCTTAACCACATGTTGGTCTGACACACTATTTTAAAGAATGGTATGGACGCGCCTGGGTGGCTCAGTGGGTTAAAGTCTCTGCCTTCGGCTCAGGTCATGATCCCAGGGTCCTGGGATGGAGCCCCACATTGGGCTCTCTGCTCAGCAGGGAGCCTGCTTCCTCCTCTGTCTCTGCCTGCCTCTCTGCCTACTTGTGGTCTTTGTCAAATAAATAAATAAAATCTTTAAAAAAGAAGTGTAAAGAATTATATGTTTTATTTTGTTTGCAAATATATGTGATATTTTAGCTGAATTAATTCCTGAACATACCTGAGTTGGTACAATGGAGTTTCCCCTTCCCCCCTTGGGCACTTAGTTCCTAGGGGAATCAAACCACAACTCTAGGCAATATTTGAAGTCACCCTAGCGTCTCTCTCAACTCACATAAAGTTGTGAGAATCAGAACACTCTGCTATACTACTATTATAAAGAGCATACATGTGACTACATTAAATAAATAGGTACTGCAAAATATATTCTCTAGCACAAAGGGAATACTCTCTCCTATAAAGTGGCAGAAATGCCTATTACTTACATAAGTGTAGCAAACCAAGTTTTTTTTTTTTATGAAGAGCATAAATAAGCACAATCAAATTTTACATATATATTATATAAATTTATATTTGTTTCACATATATACCCACATATTTTAATATTTCTGGGGTGACCTAGATATTAAGATATATCTGTGGTGATAAAAAGCTATATTATTACAATTTTTTTAGAAGAGTTTTGACTTCAGCAGTGATATTGTACTGGAACAAACTTCCCATCAGAAACAACTATCAAATTGGGTAAAATATATACGACAACTTTTTTTAGGCCTTCACAATTAGTCAGTATTGTCAGCTCAAGACTGCAAGTCCTGAGAAAAGAAAAACTCATGATTTCCCTACTAATTTCCCTATGTCTCTGCCTGAGGAAAATTTCCCAACTGTGATTCAGTGAGCTGGAGTCCAACAGACAATGGCATCTCTTCCGAGAAGAGGAGCCAGAGAAGAGAAAGCTGAAGAGACAACGGAAAGAAGGAAGGCACAGAATGGGGCTTCACTGGGAAGGCCCTGTGCGTACTACCTGGGAGTCCATGCTCTATGGCTGGGCTGAGTGGTTTTAAAAAACCACTGTACTTGGGACGCCTGGGTGGCTCAGTTGGTTAAGCAGCTACCTTCGGCTCAGGTCATGATCCCAGCCTCCTGGGATCGAGTACCACATCGGGCTCCTTGCTCCGCAGGGAGCCTGCTTCTCCCTCTCCCTCTGACTCTGCCCTCCACTCTGTCTGCCTGTGCTCGCTCTCGCTCTCTCTCTGACAAGTAAATAAATAAATCTTTAAAAAAAAAAAAAAACACTGTACAACCTGTATATCATTACAATTAAGGCATTTTCCATTTGAAAACAAAGGAGACAGAGACTTACATGCACTGGAGGAACCTGCCAAATCTCACAGAGCTGATATGTGTTGGTGTTCATGAACCCAGATGTCCCTCCGAGGCCTGATTTCTTCCCACTGCATCTTCTGACTTGACAGTTTGTCAAAACTGGGTCCAGGCAATGACAGTCCATGACTGTCATTATTTGCTGCAGACAGCAAATATAAAATGTTTGGATTTCATTTATGGATGTGAATTAATTATCCTTTCTTACTACTCATTTTCAGGGTTAAATAAAAGAATTGCAATTTTCCTCACCACTTAAGCTTTTTTGATAGATAAAAAACATTTTCTATTTGAAATAGTCTCACTAAATTAGTCTTATATAAAAAAAAAACAAGCAACAAACAAACAAACAACAAAACCCAACAGCAAAGAAAACTGTGGAAGAGCATTTTGAGAATAATGAAAGATAGGAAGGTCATTCTAAATTTAAATTTCTTAGACTCGAACCCTAATATATCTTCCCTCCTTACTTGAAAAAGAAAGTTTCTCAATTGAGGCATTCACTTATCTAGAACATCTTTGAGGATGTTCTACAGTATATTATATATAGTATATTATGTATACTTCCCTCTGTTTCCCTGCCCCAGGTTCTGGGATGTGTTTGCCTGAGGCTATTTGCACATATCCACCTATTTCCCAATAAAACCAAACTACATCTAACAGAGTTAAATCTGAATAGTCTCCCCCAATGAATGCTAAACCTATGTGGAATCCATAAGCTTAATTTATTATAGTTGTGAGTTTTAGGAATCTTGAAATCATGTTTCCTTGATTTCTAAAGATATGCAGTCCTGTGATACTAACATACTATAGAAAATTTTGTGCACACAGAACAAAGTTAGTGTCCCAAATCCTCAGGTTTCTTCTTAAGGAATTAGATTTGCTCTAGTTTTTTTTTTCTTTTCTTTTTTTGTTTTGATTTCTTACTATTGCTAAATTAGTAATCTCTCTTGTTTTACAAACATCCCTTCTCTTTTCTGCCTATTAACCTATGTGGAGCAAACCTATGTTTCCTAAAGTTTACCCAACTATATTTTATACAAGTTAGCTATTTGTTACAGAAATTTATTAAATAAAGTAGATCATTACTATTTTATTACCTAACATTTCATTTCCCTTTTTTGGGGAGTAGTAACCAAATGTTTCATCTTCAATATTTAGGCAATATGCTTCAGTAAATCTCACTCATGCCTAGATCGTGGGTTAGTCATGCGACCAAACTTAACAAGCCAAACTTAACCAAACTTAACATTCCTTTCTCTGAGCGCCTGATCCACATCAGACCAATCAGGTCGAAGTAACAGAGGCAGAGGTGCACGTTGGAGGAGTGATTTGAGGTCTGAACCTTGTGCCTGAAGTGGCCTCCATTTCTTAATTTTTCAGTTGATACGATGCAGTGAATATGTTTTTTGCTGAAGCCAAGTTGGATAGAAGTCATAGCATCTGTAATTTGAAAAATACCATCTGATACAATGTAGGCAGAAGGGGAAGGGAATACTAGGAACAAATTAACATACAGTAAATAGATAGCCCTGTTTAAAAACGTCATCTCATCACCATTATGAATAGCTCAGAGATCATCTTGTAGCTTTCCTTCCAGTCCACAACATCTTTCTGGGCCCTTCCTTTTCTATTACCATTCAACCTGTCCTTTCTTCCTAAGGACTCCTCTCCTCCTTCTCATCTGACTGGATTATTAAATGAAGCATTTTGCTTAGTTTATTATGCAGATGAGATAGAACTTTCACAGGATTGGTCAGACAAATTATTATTATTATTATTATTGCCATTTTTTAACTTTAAAAGGCAGGACATGGGCCTAGTACAAAATTAGAAAGTCACCAAGGATACACAATGGAAAGAAAGTTTTCCTACCCTTGCTATCTTCCAGATATATATATAGATAGATCTTCTCTCTCTCCCTCTCTCTCTCTATATATATATATAATATATACTTTAAAAGTATATATGTATTTTTAAAAAAGCCATTTAAGGAAAACTTTAAAATTTTCTATGTTTTTTAAACAGAATTAGTAGATTATACTTTCATAGAGCATTTCAAAAATATTGCTTTAGTGAAATTACAGTAAATCATTTTGCAAAAAAATATAAAATAATTAGAAATATTATCTTATGTTTCTTAAGGAAGTACAGAGAAATTGTCTTTTCTGTTTGCCCTTAGATTTATTCCATAAAAGAGATTAATAAATTATGACTTAAATAAAATAGAAAAATGTTCTGTATCCCCTAGTTATTATATGTATTATTTTTAGGCTTATGTGAAAGGGATAAAATAATATTATTACAAATGGTACAAAAACATACATATTTTGAAATATGCAGATGAAATAACCACTTAAAGCTAATTGTCAATTAATCAGTGTCTTGGTTTTCTTTTTAAAATTGAGTATCCTAAAGTTAAAATTGAATTAGTCTTTATATCTCACTAATCTTTTTAACCATGATTTTAAATACAGATCAACTCTAAAAGAGCATAATTTTTTTAAAGATTTTATTTATTTATTTGATAGAGATCTCAAGTAGGCAGAGAGGCAGGCAGAGAGAGAGGAGGAAGCAGGCTCCCTGCTGAGCAGAGAGCCCGATGCAAGGCTCTGTCCCAGGACCCCAGGATCATGACCTGAGCTGGAGGCAGAGGCTTTAACCCTACTGCGCTACCCAGACACCCCAAGAGCATATTTTTAAAAAGAAAAGTTGTAATGTAAATGAAATATAATAGCATAATGCTTACTTAAACTACGCCTGTTCTTAGAGCTCAGTATAGCCTGGTCTAATTCTCTCCGCCTGGGGCTGTATAAACACGTAGGAGACAAGGATTTAAGCACAGATATACATATACATTCACTGAACAATATAGATGTTTTATATTGATTTTCATGCAGTGCTTTTCACTACTTCTATTAATTATGTGTGAAATACATAAAAGTAGAATCAAAAATCTTCCTTTAGAAATAAGTCACCAACATGGTTGAGCTAGTTTTGTCAGTTTTGGTCTTTCCATTATTTTGCATTACTTACAAATAATGAACTATCCATTATCTTGGATAAAGGATTTGTACTTTTGCTGAAAAGAATGGGTTATTCTTTTTCAAGCTCCATGTAGTACTTAATATAAACTCATCTTTTCTACCTATATATCTTATATTTTGAAATATCAAAACCACTAATAAAGCTTTTAGGCTGCACTTAGCAATTGTCCTTACTTTATACTTGGGAAAATGACACTATGAAAAAAAAGCACATTTTACTAAATATTAATGTTCTTACCATGACAGGCTGTTTTTTGTTTTGTCCCCTCATCACTGACATAATGGCTTTAATGTAATAAATTTGAAAGGGCAGGTCTCTGATGATCTTTGAAACTAGAGACATAGAATGTCTATTTGTAATTCCGAGTAGATTTGGTAAGAATAAGGAAGGAGACAGAACAATATAATCTATAACAAAATGATATTCCTGTTTGGGGGAAATGTACATTCTGGTTCCAGCAGTATAGATATTGATCATAGTTATAAAAAAAAAAAGTTATTTGTTTGAGAAAGAGAGGAAGAGAGAGCAAGTGGAGAGAAGGGCAGAGGGAGAAAATCTTCAAGCAGACTCCCACTGAGCATGGAACCAAGTGCAGGGCTCAATCCCATGACCCATGAGATTATGACCTAAGCCAAAACCAAGAGTCAGGTGCTTAAATGACTGAGCCACGCAGGTGCTCCTGATTATAGTTCTAATAATAATAACACAATATCATTTCCTAAAAGATGGATTGAAAACTGGAAAAAAAGTGAAAAACTGTCAGAGAGGATAAAAAAAGAAAATGAGATAAACCAAAATTGTGTGTTAAGTTTAAAATTCAGTGAATTGAAAAGAAAGATATACTTTCACAGATCCCAAAATCTCACTTCCATGGGCCCCAACAGTCTAAGTTTTATTATTTTATTATTATTATTTATAATGTGACAGATTGAGTTGATTTCCAATAGATCAGAAAATCTTTGTTAGCCGCATTTGAAAGACACTGAAAGATGAGTGAACTTTTGGTAAGCTCTTGGAGGAAAGGATGGGTAATTCTCGGTAATTCTGGTTGATTATTGCAAACAGACTCCTGATGGAAGAGTCATGAGGGAAGCATTAGAAAGTTCAAAGTTCATGTGGTGAATACAAATTTGTTATAATAGATAAAAACAATTAAAAAAATTCAGCAAGCCTTAAAATGGTGTTTTACTCTTTCCATCTTTCTCATCAAGGAAGTGTTGTTTTGGTTTTTTGTTGTTGTTGTTGTTGTTGTTTGTTTGGTTTGTTTGTTTTTTAATATTTTATTTATTTGACAGACAGAGATCACAGTAGGCAGAGAGGCAGGCAGAGAGAGAGATTGGAGGAAGCAGGCTCCCCACTAAGCAGAGAGCCTGAAGCAAGGCTCGATCCCAGGACCCTGGGATCATCACCTGAGCTGGAGGCAGAGACTTTAACCCCCTAAGCCATCCAGGCGCCCCTCATCAAGGAAGTGTTTTTTGACAAAAGATTTGTAGATGGAGTTCAATAATAACTTCCATTTGTGCAAAAATTATACTTTACCGAACACTCTCACATCTATGATTCAATGTGCTTGCCAGTTCTCCTGAAACTTCTGCTTAATGTTCGGCTTATAGTTCAACTTAGATTTAAGTTCAACTTAGCTATTAAGTTAAGAATTGCCAAACGTGGGGTGCCTGGGTGGCTCAGTTGGTTAGGCAACTGCCTTCAGCTCAGGTCATGATCCCAGTGTCCTAGGATCAAGCCCCATGTCGAGCTCCTTGCTTGGCAAGGTGCCTGCTTCTCCCTCTCCCTCTGCCTGCTGCTCTGCCTGCTTGTGTTCTCTCTCACTCTCTGTCAAATAAATAAATAAAATTAAAAAAAAAAAAAAAAGAATTGCCAAACATTGCAAGAGTCCTCATTCTTTCCAAACTGGCACTGGCCTAGCAGATACTTACCGAGTCTATCCGCTCTGGCCATATTCTACTGCCTGTCCTTCAGCATTTTTCTCTTTCTCCTCTTCCTACAAAAGTAAGTACAATGCCCTCCAGAGGTCACTTGCATCTACCTGTGCACAAACCACAGACTGTCATCAAGCCCTGCCAAGTGACTTAGATGGGTAAAGAAGCAAGGCATGCAGCTCTACTCTCGTTTGGACATATGCAGCTCTAGGTCTGAGAGGGGATTGGTAAGATTGCATGCCAGTGCCCTGGAGAAAGTTTCACTAAATCTCAGTCTTTATAGTCCAACAGGTGCTTGCTTTTCACTGGCACATATCAAAATCCCAAAACAATGGCTTGATACCATGAACTGTGACAGAGTATAGAGCCTTACAACAAGTTCTGTGCAACTATTTCATTGAATGAAATGGCCTTCTTAGCACATGTGGGGTCTAGGGGAGAAAAAGTCTTTTCTTGCTGGAATCCAAGGTATGCTTAGAAGTACACAGTCTATAGCTGGTCCTAAGGCACTAATTTAAAAAGTCCAGAAACAGCAAAATGAAAACCACAAAATTAGTGAATAGTGTTTAGTTAGAGTTGAATGTGCATGTAAGAGCAATTTGGGAATGGGAAGCTTTCAAATTCAGAGACTGATATGAAACCCAGGGGACTGACATTGCAGTATGAGAAAGTTGTCTTAATCTTTTCAATAACTAGCTATTAAAATGGGGTTTCCAGATGCAAAGGATTTATTAAAAGTGACTATCTTATATCATTTTTAGGAAGCTGACTTGAATTTCTTTCTGATTACCAGGGACATTTACAAAAAGCTGGCCAAGCTAAGTTTTAATTGTTTTGCAGAATAAGCTACATGAAGCTTCATTTGTGAAGGTGATGTAGTTTTGTCCATTCAGAGGAATTTTCTCGTCTGGTCTCCAATTTGTAATTAATTTTAGCAATTCCCCTTGTGTGACCATTTCCTCAGTATGCTGTAAGTGTGACCATCCAGTGCAACATCACTCTCAGTCCCCACTGTTGATGTGGTTAGGCTGAAGCATCATATATTGCTTTTTCTGCTAGTTGAGTGTCAACACACTTGGTCATGTATTCACCATGACCAATACTGGCATTGTCATTGTAGACATGAGTCAGATCATTGAGTTCTTCCAGTTGTCTATTCCTGATGGATATCTTTTGATGTGTGACTGATTGCTGAGCATCATGCAAACCCCTACAGAGGATATAGCATACTAGACATATTAATATAATGAATCTAAAGAAAATAATAACCATGGATTGAAAAATTCCCCAAAACAGAGATCCCCAGGAACCAAGACTTAATCGATTTAATTAAACAAATGAGTTATAATCAGATTCAGGCTTTATCTTTATAAATCTGTCTACATTTTTGTCAGTAATGTGTAATTGTGTTATAATTTTTTTCTGAGTTATTTACATAGGCAATGCATGATTTATCTGCAATCACATATCTTTATGATTTCTTAAGATAGATGACTGTGTGGATGTTCAATTTCAGAAGATGGCGTTTCAGGTGAGCTATGACCTAAAATAGGCCTCTATATGATATGAGCAAACAGTATAACAAGAAGCATTTCTGTAGAAACAAAAGGAAAGCTGAGGTTAACAGTTCAAGCAAAGTATAAACTCAGTTTCTGAATTTGCACAGCCAGTTAAGAAGGTTTCTAAATTTGAGTTTGAAGCATTTTTAGGTGATGGAATGATGATGTCAGCTTCAACTTGATGGATTTTTCCGAGTTTGTAGTTTGACTGTCTTTGATAATGTCATTGATTTCCGCTTAACTCTCTTGAGTGGCCTGTACAGCAACAGACATTAAGGTTGCCTGTATGTGATCTGTTATAGTGGTTTGTCTGAAGTTTACATGTGGAGAATAAGACCTTAGGACAATAGGACTAGAATCTGATAATAGGAACACTACAGTTTTCTAGTGAAACATGATTTTCTATAGTCGTTTCATTTTTATCAAAGGCAATTACAGTCAAAGAAAATTGTTTATAAAATAAGCATAGTCTTACTAAGCTTCACCTGATTATTTACATAAAGGTACAAGAATGATTCAGTGCATATTCTCAAATACGACATTCCAGTCGAAGTCTTAACATTTAGGATCTTTATTGGGTCCATAAACTCAACTTTATTTATTTAAAATTGTTTGGTAATAAGTAACCTCAGATTAGACTTTGTAAAGTCCCTTTAGGCTAAGAAGCCAAGCTAAAGACTTAACCTAATTGTGTCTTACTAAAAAGAGAACAGATTTTTTTTTTAAGACTTTGTTTACTTATTCATAGATACAGAGAGAGAGAAGGGCAGAAGCAGAGGGAGAAACAGACTCTCCATAGAGCCGGGAACCAGATGTGGGACTCCATCCCAGGTCCTTGGGATCACAACCTGAACCGAAGGCAGACACTTAACCATAGAGACATGCAGGTGTCCCAGTAGATCAGATTCTTATTGACCATATGCAAATACACCTTTTGCCATGAAAAATAAGAGTATTTAACATGAGTTTCAGAACTTTAGAGGGATCAGGTAGAAAGAAAATTATTTATGTTTCAAAACCATGCTTTTCCAAATTCCTCCAATTTATAGATGGCCTAAAAGAAAGGAGAAAAGAGGAATCTTTTAAATCTGAAAAACAAAACATTAAAGTGCCAACAGTGTTTTAAGTGAAGCCATTAAACCTGAAGTGATCTTTATCAGTTCACCCAGTCTCAAATAATCATTTCTTGTTTTGCTTCATCTTGGGTTAAGAGCTTTATGAATCAATCAATTTTCCATTTGATTTTTAGAAATTCTTACCCAGGGGCATCTGGGTGGCTCAGTGGGTTAAAGTCTCTGCCTTTGGCTCAGGTCATGATCCCAGGGTCCTGGGATCGAGCCCCACATGGGGTTCTCTGCTCAGCAGTGAGCCTGCTTCTACCTCTCTCTCTCCCTGCTTCTCTGCCTACTTGTGATCTCTGTCTGTCAAATAAATAAATAAAATCTTTAAAAAATTAAAAAAAAAAAGAAACTCTTACCCAGTTCAATGTTCAAATCATAAAGCTATCAGAAACCTATGTTCTAGAATACTTTCCTGGGTCTTTTTCATGAATTTCTTTGAACATGAAGCATTATTTGCCTGTAGTTGATTGTAAATATTTTCAAAGAATTGAAAGTAAGGGAATAACTAACTACAAATGACAAGACTTTAAAATAGTGGTGGTTATAGATGTAGCAAGAGTTTACACACAAAAAAGATGTAATTTACAAATTAAAAAAAGATAAAGAGAAGTGGCCATGAATATACATATAATAATTATTTTCACAATACATACAGTTTAAATAAAACATTTCTATTTATTGAAATAGGGAGCTCAACATAGCATGAAAATATACTTACGGGGAACAGAAATCTTCTACTCATGCTCAAACTTGTGAACCTGAATCTATCCTAGTGTCCAAATAACCACATAGACCCAGCACTCAAGATGAGAGATATCAGACAGCTTAGGCTACCTTAGGTTAAAAAAAAAAATCCACAAATGCTAATTGTTCACAATAACAATGCTTAATTTATCTCCAAAAGGCAATTCTTTCATGGATCAGCTGCACATCTTTATTCTGAGAGTCAGAGTACATGCAGTGGGAAATGAGAGAAGTAGCAGATCATAAGAATGCTCTTAATACTCATTAGTGGCACAAGTTACATATTTTTTATGCTCATATTCTATTTGGCAAAGCAATTCAGAAGACCCTAGTCTCAATTCTATGGTTTAAAATGTGTAATTTTAGGAGAAGTCAAGATGGCAGAGGGGTAGCAGACTGAGATGACATCAGGTCGCAGGAGTTCAGCTAGATAATTATCAAACCATTCCAAACACCTACAAACTCAAAAGGAGATCAAAGAGAAGAACCATTTTCTGAAGGTAGAATATGCGGAGAAGAGAATCCGAAGTGATGGGAAGATAGACCGTGGGGGGGAGGGGCCGGCTCCCAGTAAGTGATGGAGCAACGGAGCACAAAATTCCAACTTTTAGAAGTCTGCTCCACTAAGGGACATCACTCCAGAGGCTTTGTGGGGGTGGAGCTCTTGCAGGGATAGTGTGGTCTCAGGTCCTGCAGGTTCACAGAAAGATGGGGCTGTCTGAGTGTGGCAGAGCTCCCAGGTATCAGAGCAGGGAAGCCAGATGCAGAGACAGAGCTGAGGAGAGAGCTCTCAGCTCAGGATTACCTTAAACTGTAATCCATGACACAGTCGGACCATGCTCTTTGAGCAGGGACCCTACAAGTACCAGATCCGGGGAGACTCACCTTCCTTCTCTGATGGCAGGAATTTGCTGAGTTTGGAGACTCCAACTGGGACTATATGCCAGAGAGAGAAATGCTTGGTCACAGGCCAGGTGAGCTTGAAGAGCAGTCAGAAACCAGGGAGATGGGAGAAATTGACTGTTGCTTTGAGGGCACACTGAGGAGTAGAGTCCCAAGCTCTCGGCTCCTTGGAGCTAGAGATTGGGAGGCTGCCATCTTTATTCCCATCCTCCAAATCTCTATGGAAAGTGTTCAAGGAACAAAAGCTCCCAAGCGCAAACTATAGGAGATTAGTTAGCCTGGCCCCTGGCAAGAGCGGCACAATTCTACCTTGGGTAAAGACATTTGAGAATCACTACAATAGGTCCCTCCCCCAGAAGATTAGCAAGAACATCCAGCAAAGACCAAGCTCACTGATCAAGGAGAACCGTGGAATTCCAGGGGAGGGGAAAGCAAAGCATGGAATTCATGGCTTTCTCCCCATGATTCTTTAGTCTTGCAAAGTTAATTAATTTTTTAAATTTTACTTTTTTTTATTCTAATTTTTTAACTTTTCCTCTTTCCTCTTTTAACATTTTTTTAACTAGTTTATCTTAACAATGCCTTTCAGAAAAAAAATCTTTTTAGACCTTCATTATTATAGTCATATTCTATCCTTCATTGTATTTAAGTTATTTCTTGTGTACATATAGGATTTTTTCTCATAAAAATTTTTGGGATACAATTTCTTCTAATAGATCAAAATATATCCTAAATTTAGAACAGGGCTTTGTTCTAGCCTCCAGCCTGAGAAAATTCTCTCCACATTCTTTTTCAACCTAACTTATCAATTCCTTTTTTAGAATTTTTTTTTAATTTTCATCTTTACAGTCATATTCCATCCCTTCATCGTGTTTAGTCCTATTATATATATATATATATATATATATATATATATATATATATACACACATTTTTCTTTCTTTAAAACTTTGGGAGGTAGTTTCCTCTAAGAGACCAAAATACATCCAAAATCAAGTGGGTGGCGCTGTTATATTCAATAGTCTTCATATATAAATATATATATATATATATATAAATTTCTGTTTATGCCCTTTCTTCTTCCCCTGATTTGGGGGTTCTCTTCTGATTTGGTTAGCATATATTTTTCTGGGTTTCTTTGCCACCAATTTAGTATTTTATTCTCTTGTTTATATATTCTTATGTGGATAAAATGACAAGATGGAAAAACTCACCACACACACAAAAAAAGAAAAAGAGGCAGTACCTAAAGCTAGGGACCTAATCAATATGGACATTGGGAATATGTCAGATCTAGAGTTCAGAATGATGATTCTCAAGGTGCTAGCTGGGCTCAAAAAAAGGCATGGAAGATATTAGAGAAAAACTGTCTGGAGAAATAAAAGCCCTTTTGGAGAAATAAAAAACTAAAACCTAACCAAGTTGAAATTTTAAAAAAAGCTATTAATGAGGTGCAATAAAAAATGGAGGCTCTTACTGCTAGGATAAATGAGGCAGAACAGAGAATTAGTAATATAGAAGATCAAATGACAGAGAATAAAGAAGCTGAGAAAAAGACAAACAACTACTGGACCACAAGGAGAGAATTCGAGAAGTAAGTGATACCATAAGATGAAACAACATCAGAATAATTGGGACTCCAGAAGAAGAAGAAAGAGAGAGGGGAACAGAAGGTATATTGGATAGAATTATTATAAAGAATTTCCCTAATATGGCCAAAGGAAAAAGCATCAAAATCCAGAATGCTTGGATTTTGATGGATCCAGGATCCCCCTCAAAATCAGTAAGAATAGGTCCATACCCTATCATCTAATAGTAAAATTTACAAATCTTAGCGACAAAGAGAAATTCCTGAAGGCAGCCTGAGACAAGAAGTCTGTAACATATAATGGTGAAAATATTAGATTGGCAGCAGACTTATCCACAAAGACCTGGCAGGCCAGAAAGAACTGGCTTGCTATATTCAGAGCACTAAATGAGAAAAATATGCAGCCAATAATACTATATCCAGCTAAGCTATTGTTGAAAATAGAAGGAGAGATAAAAACCTTCCAGGACAAACAAAAAGTAAAAGAATTTGTAAACACCAAACCAGCTCTACAGAAAATATTGAAAGGAGTCCTCTAAGCAAAAAGAAAGCCTAAAAGTAGTAGACCAGAAAGGAACAGAGAAAATATACAGTAATAGTCACCTTACAGGCAATACAATGACACTAAATGCACACCTCTCAATAGTTACTCTGTATGTAAATGGGCTAAATGCCCCAATCAAAAGACACAGGGTATCAGAATGGATAAAAAGACAAAACCCATCCATATGCTGTCTACAAGAAACTCATTTTATATCCAAAGACACCTCCAGATTTAAAGTGAGGGGGTGGAAAACAACTTACCATGCTAATGGACATCAAAAGAAAGCTGGAGTGGAAATCCTTATATCAGATCAATTAGTTTTAAGCCAAAACTACAGTAAGAGATGAGGAAGAACACTATATCATACTCAAAGGGTCTGTCCAACAAGAAGATCTAACAATTTTAAATATCTATGGCCCTAACATGGGAGCAGCCAACTATATAAACCAATTAATAACAAAATCAAAGATAAATATTGACAATAACAGAACAATAGCATGGGACTTTAACACCCCTCTCACTGAAATGGACAGATAATCTAAGCAAAAGATCAACAAGGAAATAAAGACTTTAAATGACACACTGAATCACATGGACTTCACAGTTATATTCAGAACATTCCATCCCAAAGCAACAGAATACACATTCTTCTCTAGTGCACATGGAACATTCTCCAGAATAGATCACATCCTGAGTCACAAAGGAGGCCTCAACTGGTCCCAAAAGATTGGGATCATTCCCTGCATATTGTCAGACCACAATGCTCTGAAGCTGGAACTCAACCACAAGAGGAAAGTTGGAAAGAATTCAAATACATGGAGGCTAAGGAGCATCCTACTGAAGAATGAATGGGTCAACCAGGAAATTAAGGAAGAATTGAAAAATTCATGGAGACAAATGATAATGAAAATACAACTCTTCTAAATCTGTAGGACATGCCAAAGGCAATCCTGAGAGGAAAGTGTATAGAGTTATAGGCTTTTCTCAAGAAACAAGAAAGGTCTCAAGTAGCTGGCCTAACCCTACATCTAAAGGAGCTGGAGAAAGAACAGTAAAGAAAGCCTAAACCCAGCAGGAGAAGAAACATAATAAAGATCAGAGCAGAAATCATTGAAATAAAAACAAACAAACAAAAAAAAATAGAACAAATCAACAAAACTAAGAGCTGGTTCTTTGAAAGAATTAATAAGATTGAGGGCGCCTGGGTGGCTCAGTGGGTTAAGCCGCTGCCTTCAGCTCAGGTCATGATCTCAGGGTCCTGGGATCGAGCCCCACATCGGGCTCTCTGCTCTGCAGGGAGCCTGCTTCCCTCTCTCTCTCTGCCTGCCTCTGTCTGCTTGTGATCTCTCTCTCTCTCTGTCAAATAAATAAATAAAATCTTTTTTTTAAAGATTTTTTTCTTTATTTATCTGACAGAGATCACAAGTAGGCAGAGAGGCAGGCAGAGAGAGAGGAGGAAGCAGGTTCCCTGCAGAGCAGAGCCCGATGTGGGGCTTGATCCCAGGACCCTGGGATCATGACCTGAGCTGAAGGCAGAGGCTTAACCCACTGAGCCACCCAGGTGTCCCAATAAATAAAATCTTTAAAAAAAATAATTAATAAGGTTTATAAACCCCTGGCCAGACTTATCAAGAAGAAAAGAGTAAGGATCCAGATTAATAAAACCATGAATAAAAGAGGAGAAATCACAGCCAACACCAAAGAAATACAAAGAATTATAAGAATACTAGCCAATAGGATCCAACAGTACATTAAAAGGATTATTCACCACTACCAAGTGGGATTTATTCCAGTGCTACCAGGTTGGTTCAACATCTGAAAATCAATCCATTTGATACAATACATTAATAAAAGAAACACAATAACCATATGATGCTCTCAATAGATGATGAAAAAGCACTTGACAAAGTATAGCATCATTTCTTGATTAAAACTCTTCACGGTGTAGGCATAGAGGGTACATACCTCAATATCATCAAAGCCATCTATGAAAATCTCACTGTGAATATCATTCTCAATGGAGAAAAACAGAGAGCTTTTCTGCTAAGGTCAGGAATATGGCAGTGATGTCCATTATCACCACTGTTATTCAACATAGTACTAGAAGTCCTAGCCTCAGCATTCAGACAACAAAAAGAAATAAATACATTCAAATCGGCAAAGAAGAAGTCAAACTATCACTCTTTACAAGTGACATGATACTCTATGTGGAAAATCCAAAAGACTCCACTCCAAATTTTCTAGAACTTGTACAGGAATTCAGTAAAGTGTCAGGATATAAAATCAATGCACAGGAATCAGTTGCATTTCTATATTCAAACAACAAGAGAGAAGAAAGAGAAATTAAGGAATCAATCCCATTTATAATTACACCCAAAACCATAAGATACCTAGGAATAAACCCAACTAAAGAGGCAAAGAATCTATACTCAGAAAACTATAAAGTAGTCATAAAAGAGATTGAGGAAGACACAAAGAAATGGAAAAATGTTCCATGCTTATGGATTGGAAGAATAAATATTATGAAAATGTCTATGCTACCTAAAGCAATCTACACATTTCATTCAATCCCTATCAAAATATCATCAGTTTTGTTCAAAGAAATGGAACAAATAATCCTAAAATTTATATGGAACCAGAAAAGACCTCAAATAGCCAGAGGAATGTTGAAAAAGAAAGCCAAAGTTGGTGGCATCACAATTCCAGACTTTAAAATCTATTACAAAGCTGTCATCATCTAGAAAGTATGGTACTGGCACAAAAACAGACACATAGATCAGTGGAACAGAATAGAGACCCCAGAAATGGATCCTCAACTGTATGGTCAACTAATCTTGACAAAACAATGTCCAATGGAAAAAAGACAGTCTCTTCAACCAAAAGGTGTTGGGAAAATTGGATAGCCACATGCAGAAAAGTGAAAATGGACCAGTTCCTTACACTACACACAAAAATAGACTCAAAATGGTTGAAAGACCTCCATGTGAGACAGGAATCCATCAAAATCCTTGAGAACACAGGCAGCAACCTCTTCAACCTCAGTCACAGCAACTTCGAGAAACATTGCCAAAGGCAAGAGAAGCAAGGGCAAAAATGAACTATTGGGACTTCATCAAGATCAAAAGCTTTTGCACAGCAAAGGAAATAGTCAACAAAACCAAAAGACAACTTACAGAATGGGAGAAGATATTTTCAAAGGACATATCAGACAAAAGGCTAGTATCATAAGTCTATAAAGAACTTATCAAACTCAATACCTAACGGACAAAGAATCCAATCAAGAAATGGGCAGAGACATGACAGACATTTCTGCAAAGAAGACATCCAAATGGCCAACAGACACATGATAAAGTGCTCCACATCACTCGGCATCAGGGAAATACAAATAAAAACCACAATGAGATACCACCTCACACCAGACACCAGTCAGAATGGCTAAAATTAACAAGTCGGTAAACGACAGATGCTGGTGAAGATGTGGAGAAAAGGGAACCCTTGTACAGTGTTTGGTGGGAATGAAAGCTGGGTGCAGCCACTCTGGAAAACATCATGGAGGTTCCTCAAAAAGTTGAAAATAGAGCTACTCTACAACTCAGCAATTGCACTACTGGGTATTTACCCTAAAGTTACAAATGTAGTGATCCGAAGGGGCACGTGCACCCAAATGTTTATAGCAGCAATGTCCACAATAACCAAACTATGGAAAGAACGGATGAATGGATAAAGAAGATGTGGTATATATATCATGGAATACTATGAAGACATCAAAAGAAATGAATGTCCACAATAACCAAACTATGGAAAGAACGGATGAATGGATAAAGAAGATGTGGTATATATATCATGGAATACTATGAAGACATCAAAAGAAATGAACTCATGCCATTTGCAATGACCTGGTTGGAATCAAAGGGTATGCTGAGCAAAATAAGTCAATCAGAGAAAGACAATTATCATATGATCTCCCTGATATGAGGATTTGAGAGGCAAAGAGGAGGGCTTGGGGGGTAGGGAAGGAAAAAATGAAACACGATGGGATCGGGAGGGAAACAAATCATAAGACAGTCTAATCTCACAAAACAAACTGAGGGTTGCTGAGGGGAGAGTAGTATGGACAGGATGGTTGGGTTATGTACATTGGGGAGCTGATGTGCTACGGTGAGTGCTGTGAAGTAAGACTGTATGTGTAAGCCTGACAAATCACAAACCTGTACCCCTGGGGCAAATAATACATTATATGTTAATTAAAAAAAAAAAAAAGAGGCCCCAGAAGGCTCCCTCAACCCCTCCTTCTGGAAGGACATGGTGAGAAGACATCTATGAACCAGAAAGTAGGTTCTAACCAGGCACATAATGTATTGGCACTTAGAGCTTGGGTGTTCCAGACCTTACAAATATAATAAATATATTTCAGTTGTCTATAAAATACAAAATAAAATAAAATATGTAATTCTTGTGCAGCAAGGAGCTTGATAAAGGGAAGTTGAACGTTTTCAGAAGAATACAGTCTACCAAAAGAAAGTTTAAATTTCATTTATCTCTGTCTTTTCTACAGTTCACTGTCAATAATATGTCATTTATCTCTGGCTGCTTTCAAGATATTTTTCTTTATCTTTAGTCTTCAGAAGCTTAATTATAATGCATCTTAGCATGGATTTCTTAAAGTTGATTACATTTGGGCTTCTCACAGCTTCTTTAATCACTATGTTTGTGTCTTTCTCCAATTTTGGGAAGGATTCAGCAGTTATATATTTGGTTACTCTTTCAACCTGCTGTTTCTCTCTTAGGATTTTAGAACTCTGGTGATAAGAATTTTGGAATGTTGTTGTTGTTGTTGCTGTTGTTGTTCCACAGGTCCCTGATAGTTTGTTTTCTCTTGATGATCAGACTCGGGAAACACTATTATAGGCATCCCTAGAAGATATTGCAGGTTTTGCTCCTGATGACTACAATAAAGGAAATGTCTCAATAAAGTGAGTCAAGTGGATATTTTGCTTTCCCAGTGCATGCAAAAGTTATGTGTACACTATATTATAATTTATTAAGTGTGCAATAGCATTGTGTCTACAAACAATGTATATGCCATGATTTAAAACACTTTATTGCTGGGTTATGGACAGGATGGTTGGGTTATGGACATTGGGGAGGGTATATGAAATGGTGAGTGCTGTGAATTGTGTAAGCCTGATGATTCATAGACCTGTACCCTGAGGAAAATAATACATTATATTTTATTAAAAAATAATTAATAAAAAACCACTTTATTGCTAAATGTTAATGATAATCAGAGCTTTCAAGGAGTTATAATCTTTTGCAACTAGAGGGTCTTGCCTCAATATTGATGGTTGCTGACAGAATTGCTGAAGGTTTGGATGGCTGTGGCAATTTAAAGAAATAATACAACAGTGAATTTCACCACCTAAATTCCTTTTGGAAACTATTTCTGTGTGCTATGAGATGTGGTTTGATAACATTTTATTTATAGTAGAATTTATTGCAAAATTGGAATCAATGCTCTCAAATTCTGTCTCTACTTTATCAACTAAGTGTATATTATATTCTAAATCCTTTGTTGTCATTACAACAATCTACACAGAATCTTCACTAGGAGTAAATTCCATCTCAAGAAACCCTTTTCTCTCCTCATCCATAAGAGGAAACTCCTCATTTGTTAAAGATTTATCATAAGAGTGTAGCAATTCAGTCACATCTTCAGGCTCCACTTTCAATTCTAGTTCCCTTGCAATTTTCACTATATCTGCTGTTACCTGTTCCACTGAAGTTTTGAACCCTTCAAAGTCATCCATGAACATTTAAACCAACTTATTCCAACTCTTGTTAACACTAACATTTGGAGCTCTTTCTATGAATCACAAATGTTTTTGATGATATCAAGAACGGTGAATCTTTCCAGGTGTCCAACTTACTTCATCAAGGATTCATCAGAGGAATCCGTATCTATGGCAGCTATAAACTTTGGAAAATATTTCTTAAATAATAAAGCTTGAAAGTTGAAATTGATCCTTGATCTGTGGGTTACAGAATGGATGTTTTGTTAGCAGGCATGAAAACATTAATCTCATTGTACAATTTCATCAAAACACTTTGGTGACCAAGAAAGAGTATTGTCAATTAGTGGTAGTGTTCTCAAAGGAATCTCTTTCTGAGCAATAACTCCCAACAATAAGCTTAAAATATTCAACAAACCATGTTGTAAACAGGTGTACTATCATCCAGGTTTTGTTTTTCAGTTCATAGAGCATTTGCAGAATAGATTTAGGAAGTAACAAATATGTAGCAAAATATAGGAAATAACATTTAAGATGTATAGACATAAATATAAAATACATAAACTTAGACTCCAAGGAGGTAAGCAAAAGGAAAATGAGGCAGAAAAATATATTGAGAAATAATAGTCTAACATTTTCTAAAATGAATGAGACATCAAGCCCCAGTTTCAAGATTGTAATGAACTTTAAGCAAGGTTAGCACAAAGAAAGTAAAGCCTGCAACCAAAATAAAGGAAAAGAAAGGAGAAAAAATCCAACCAAAAGAAATGAAAAAAAAAAAAAAAAAAAGAAAGAAAAATAGCTAGATTAAAAGAAGATAGTGAATGACATCCTCAAAATGATGAATAAAATAGCTGACAAATTAGAGCTCTATATTCATCAAAAATACCCTTCAAAAAGGAAAGCAAAGTACAGACAAATAAAGACTGGGAGAAACTTTCACCAGAAGACTGACATGAATGCAAATATTGAAGGAAGTTATTAATTCAGAGAGGAACCGGCCCACAGATAAAAACACGATTAACATTGTACTTAATGGTGAACAATTAAAAGCATCTTCCCCACCCTTGAAATTAAGAACAAGACAAGGCTGCCTGCTATCATCAGTTCTATTTAACATCATACCAGAGATCTTATTTGGAACAAAAGACAGGAAAGAAGAAGAAGGAGGAGGAGGAGGAGAGGAAGGAGAAAGAGGAGGAGAAAAAGAAAGAGAAGAAGAAGTGGTGTAATGAGTGGCCCATAAGATATAAAATAGTCATTATTAACAGATAACACATCCATAAGAAATTAGAAGCAAAAACATATCTATTGTATTAGCAGTCACATTAAGTATATCTTGGTGAGAAAGCTAAATGGTTGTGAAAGAGGAATTGGAAAAGACATAAGAAAGACTCCTGGGTCTTATTCTGTACTAAGTTTTAATCTAAATGGTGATTACATGGGCATGTTCACTTGGTAAAAATTCTTTTGACTCCCTAGGTTATACTTTGGTGAAAATTTGTATACATGCATACACACATATATACGTGGAAGAAAGCAAGTCTACAAGATTGTCAGAAGCAAGAAATTTTTTCTACAATGCTCCCTTTTAAAATATTAACTAATAAAAGAGGCAGAACTTAAATAAAAGCATTTATTTAGGGATTCAAAATTCTAATTGGAAAAAAAAAAGAAAAAAAGAAAAAGAAAAAGAATTGCAATTCAGGGAGCATAGATTTGGGTAATAACCCAGAGTGTGTCCCCCTAGGGAACAAAATTTAAATGTCTTTAAAGACAAAAAGGAGTGCTTATATGTGTTGTTTACAAAGAATTTTGTTTGGTGTTGGTGGCAGAAAACTGATCTGAATATAACTGGGTGCTAAGGCCATCACTAAGCAGTCCTACTCTAGCAAATTGCAAGTGCTTGGGTGGTGTCCCTGGTACACTTGAAGTTTAGCCCTTTTCAAAGTTCATGGTTTGAATCTGTGAGGACATTCATGAAGTTCACTTCCTTAATGGCTTCCCAGATACATAAGGGCCTTTGTTACATAAGTAACATAATGAACATAAGTTACATGACTAACATCATGAAGCTCACTTCCTTAATGGCTTCCCAGTTACATAAGTCCCTTAACATAAGGGATTCTGTTGACATTTATCTTTCACAAAAACAAGGTTAAAACTTTCATAATTGGGGAATTACTAATTTTTGAGTCACCTATGCAAACCAAAATATTTGTAATTCTCTGCCTGGTGGATGAGAGATGGTTTTCATTATTCATTATTTATATTTTATAGATATTTAACAATCAAAATATACTGCATATAAAGTAGGAAAATGAAAAAATAATTTTATTTTTAAAGAAAAATAATTACCAATGAACAGAACGTGAGTAACACCTTGTGATAGAAACCAAAGTGAGAGAATTGCCTATTGTTGGTCCAACTAAAAAATGCCAACTTGTGAAGGCAGGTGGCAGGACCTTTTGTAGTTGCTCTCATATCATGGCGTTAAGAAAATGAAGACTTTTTCTTAATGAGAAAGATAAAATTAGCGTCTGATATCTGGAACTGACCTGATGTTCACAACTAAATATCAATGTTATTATTAGCTAGACATTTTATTCTCAATTTGGTCATAAACAATCTTGCCATGTGCTAAACTCAGATAAGGACCAAATAAAGTCATCTCACAATGATAGGGAAAAACTGTACTCTAAGATGGCTAACCAAACCAGCAAGGGAATTCCAGTCCTTGTCTCAAAGCCCTTCCAGGTTCTTCTTTCCTACCCCATTTCCCACATGTGCCAAAAGTACCAAGTATGTGGAAACAGAAGGGTATAAATTCCTCTCCATGCTTGTGCTGGGGCTCAGACCTTTGGAGAACAACCTCCTCCGATGCCACCAGTGTTAAATAAACCTCTGATCCTCTAAAGTCTCTGAGTGCCACTTGGTTCTTCCACCAGGATCCATTCTATAACATTCTGTAACATTTGGTCCCTGACCAGGAAATCCAACTGTGCTGACCATTGTTGCCACTGGTTTGGGGCAATGGTGGGGAACTAGGGATTGTAAGGGAGTCTAATTTTCGTCAGTCTCCCACCCAGTTGCCTCAGGCCGGCCTGCCCCTTGGCTCCCACCTGGACTCAAAGAGACCTGGCAGGTGAGGACCTGGACCTGAAGTTGGATTCTGGTAAGGCCTGGGGCCCCAGGACCCAGTCAGGCCTACCCATGAGGGTGGAAGGGGAGACTGATCACCTCCCAGAGACCTCTTAGAGGTCTCATAGTTAGGGCCTCCAAAGGGGGGAGGAACTTTGGGTCAGGAACCACCCCATAAGGGGGAACAGGAAGGAATTTCCAAAAGGAATTACACAGGTCAGGGGAGGGGAGGAACTATAATAACTACAATAACTCCAATGTGAATGTGTGAGTGAGTGTGCAATTTGACCTGGCTTGTTGGGTGGACTGATTCTGTGGCTCATGGGTGGGCACCCTTAGGGTCCCCAGAAACCTACAGAGTCTGAGTGGCCCTAACTTGTTTCTGTAATGGGTCTAAGACAAGTCCCTTCGGGGTGCCAGTCTGGGGTTTATATGGACTCACTAAGGCTAAGAGGCACCCAGGTGTCCTCTGGGATGGTAGAGGTGGGCATCTGACTCGTCTCTCCGTTGGAGGGACACCCACCCTTTGTTTGTCTGTATGTCAAAAACACAGGAAGAGAACACACAGGGTGCCCAAGAGAGCCTCCCTGCTCATCATAGGTGGAAGCTCTTCAAAGTCTATGGTCTTAAACTGTATGCTCAAAATTTTACGAAGGTATTCTCAGGAGACTATGGGATCAAAACATCTGGAAAAGTAGACACATTATATGTATTTGAATAGGCCACTTTTGGGGTCGACTGGCCCTCCAAGGGGCTCTAAGAACTATCCATTATCCAGATCATTTACAAAATTATGGTTGGGACTCCCAGACAACCCAACCAATTCCCATATATTGATTCTTGGCTTCAGATAGCCCAAACTTTGCCCCCATGGGTCTGCTTCTGTGCTAATAGGAAGGAACAAAGTAGGATATTTGTAACCCAAGTAAAAGAGCCCAAAGGCTGTAAGGAAACAAAGCCTATCAAGGAGGCCCTGCCCAGGGGGCATCAGGGGCAGCAACGTGGATGAGCTCTGCACAAGGATGAACCAATCAGAAAGTGTGGGGACAACAGTCCTCTGACCCAGGGCTTAAAGCTGAGCTGTAGGAAGATTGTGCTTCTATTTCTTGTAAGTGGCATTCATGGGGAGATACCCAACTTAGCAGCTCTGACAACCCACAGGAAACTTGATCCAGACAGAAACAGGATGTAAAATAAAAGGAGCTCTCATATTTACCTTTAAGAGAAAGTGGGGGAGGCACCTTGGTGGCTCAGTCAGTTAAGTCTCTGCCTTCCATTCAGGTCACGATTCCAGGTGTCCTTCAGGATGGGGACTTTAAGGAATATTCCCAAGCGGCTGCCAAAACTCCTTTGTTTTGGGGAAATTCCCTGTCTTCTCTGGCCCAATATGGATTGTGTATCCCCCCTCCACTTGTTGGCGTCTGCTCATCTGTAGCTACTCATCTTCTGAAACGGGAGCCCTTTCTCTGCCCTCTGCAGCACTTTGTCTCTTCTGCCTCCCCATCCCCCTTTTCCTGTTTCTGCACCACCTGGGGTGCAGCTGGCATTATTGGCTTCTAGACCATCTTCAGTGCTTCGGGTACCATGGCTCCTTCCTTTACTGTCAAGGAGCAAGAAGAGCACTCCCAGGCCCTAACACCACCCACTCCAGATTTCCCCATGTGTCTGAGGTGAAAACTGACCATGGGGGAGATCCTGGTGGAACATAATTCAGCATTTAAACTAAGTTTGTTGGTTTAGTTCAGAGAGATATGCCTTTTAAGTTATCAATGATAAATGTGAAACTTATTCTATCAAGGTTTACTGAAGGTCAAATAACCTCGTGTTACCTCTGTTGGGTTGTTAGTAAAAAGATGAGTAAAATGGTTAGTTGTCTCATCAACGTTTTCATGGATAATTGTTAAAGTAGCTTTCAAAGTCTTTGGTAACCTGAAACCTAAAGTTTTGGTTGGATGACAAATGGAATTAAATTTTTGGACATATAGGTCTTTTCCAAATGGAGTAAAGTGCTAAAGCATTGATTACTGGACATAGTTTTGTGCTTTTGACTTAATGCAAAGAACTAAGGATATTTAAATCTGTTGGTAAACATGTTTCGTGCTTAACTGATTCACAGATTTGCCATTTAAAAGTTCTAATGTAACAGTTCACAATTGGTTGCTCCTTAGTCTTCATTGGAGATGAAGGTTTCTAAAGAGTGCAAAATTCTGCTAACTATAACTAAGACTGATGGAAATAAGGGAAACAACTCTGTATATGGAAAAGTAGGAGATATGTAAGAAAGATAATACATTTTGTTGAAAGTAAGAGATGGTAATTTTGTCCTAAATGAGATGGTTGTTTGGAAAGAAAGGGCTTGGGAAAAAACCTGAATGCAAAGGAAAGTTGTAGAAGGTTTGTGATGGGAAATCTTTGGAAATGAATTTTAGGTGTGGTCAGTATGGACTAAGATTGAAATGAATTTTTAAAAGACACTGGTATAGAAAGTTGGTTTTCTCTCTGTTTAAAAGACAAGGTATTCTCAGTTGTTGGTCTCCTCTTGATAAGAAAATGCAAATAGTTGTTTTCCCTCTGCCTGCTTAGAAAAACCAGTTTCTATGTCTTGAGTTAATCAGGTCTTTTACATCCCTAATTCTATGTAGGCATGTGTTTTAAAACTTTCTAAGGTCTTAACAAACTTCCTCAAGATTTAAATCATGAACAAAGTATTGTTCACTAATTAGACTTGCTTGTTTGGTATGTAACATTCTGGTTCTTGCTGTTGAAGTTTTATGGATCACAGAATAACTGAGTTTTCTTGTCAATCATATCGTAGTGAACTCTCCTATCAGATCATTAACCATGTCTATTATGAGTTTGTCAGAATTGTCAGAATTGTGCCAATTCCCTTGTAAATTGAGTTATATCTTCAAAGAGATTCAAATAAAGGACTTTTAGGACAGATAGAGATATTCAGTATATTAAAAAATCCTAATTCTGAAATGAGTAAGAACTTCCAGAACTAAGAAGCTGCATTCAGACTGAACAAGAAACCGTAACATGGGAATAAGTGAACTAAAAAGAAGATTATAGTTTTGTGATCCTTGTTTGGAAAAACATTGCTGGTTCCTTAATGTTCACTCTTCCTGATTAAGGAGATGTAAGATTTCTATGACCTACAGAAACATGATAAAATAATCATTTGTAAGCAAATTAAAGCATTCAACTTTTCTCTCTATTTGAACCCTCTGAAACTCAAAAGGTCTCAGCAAGTATACCTTCTTCCATGGCAATCCTAGTCATTTGCATAAGTTCAGTAAGAATCTGTTCTCTTTGTAATAGGACACCATTGGAAACATTGGTTATTTTACCAAGGCTTTGACTGGAATTTCATATTTGAGAAAGACATGCAAAGACTCAGACATGAACAGACAGTTTTAAGGAGCTAAATTTATGAATTTATGAAATCTGAAGCCATAAAGCCCCTTGGAACTTTTGGCCTGATACCTTGCTTACAGAGGTCCCAGGAACATCACCAAGATGAATAAAGGATGTCACTTCCAGGCAGGTGCAGGAACCTCAGCATATTTGGGGGACCTCATGAAGAGGAATCTGTCCAAATCTTAGAGGTATTTGCAGGCATGTCTGATGACAAGTACATGGCTTAGGACATGGCTTGACTTCTGGCCTGGAGAGGCTACTAAAAGTTCAACATAGAGATTCCTTATAAAGTTCCAGCAAAGCAGATACTAAAAGATTTATATGATCACTCACTGTTCTTGCTGAGTTTATGTAAATAATTAGGCCAGGTTGGTTAGAATTGGACTTATTTCTCAAATAAATTAGTCCTGATTTGGGCATCTCTGGAAATGATAGATATTTTAGAAAAATTGTTTAAATAATACCCACCTTTGTGGATATTAAATTCTAGATATGATTGTCTTTACATGTTTGTTTTTTACCTCAGCTAGACAACTTGAGATAAACTTAAGAGAAATTAACACAGTAACTCATACATAGACAATCTTCTTGCTTATTATTCTGTGGGGATAATGATAACAAGACCCAGGGCACATGACTAAACAATTGGAAAATGGAACTGATTTCCCAACAATTGTGTCACTTATCACCTTGACCAGCTCTGTGTGGTTGGAATAATGAAATCATTTCCTAAAAGCCAGAACATACCCTGCTGTGGACTTGTGGAGATAATGGATAATATTACTTTCTTTATGATTGGTTGGGTAATGCATGTAGGGATAGCCTTATCTCTTGAGACAAGTTTTCTCCCACTTGCCAGTGATCCCTTGTAATTAGAATGTTAATACCTCAAACAAAGAGCTTAACAGTATTTTTCAGCTATATTTATCCTAGAAGACACCTCTATAGAGGAACAATTGCAAACAAAGGCTTTAGCTAAGCACACAACAGTGCTCCAGGTAAAAGGAGCCTCAAAGCTTGCTATGGGACAACCCCAACTATAATGACTTCACATCAAGTCCAGAGTGTCTTAGAAACCAAAGGCTGCTGATGGATGATGGAGGCCAACTTATCAAATACCAGGCTACACTGATAGATATGCCTGAAATAATACCTAAAACCTGTCAGACTTTAAATCCAGCTACCCTTATACATGGACCTGAACGTCATACTTCTATAGAGCATAACTCTTGAGGGTCATTGATATTGTCTATTCTAGTCAACTGGATTTAAACGATTGCCACAACTATAATTCACCTCAAAGGCTTTATGGCAGACCACCCCCTGTAGTAAGTAGGCTTAGAGAAGAGCTCGAGCAGATTTGAAACTTAGAAGTGTCCCAACACCTCCAAGCCCTGGGAAAAACTTAAAGGTGAATCTCCCGAGAAGCTTTAGAAAGGACTCCCTCAAACCATGGTGGACAGGGCCCCACACAGTTGGTCCAACCATTCCCTACTGCCCTCAGGGTCTTAGGTGTCACCAAATGGGTCCATTGCTCTAGAGTAAAACAGACTCTCACTGGTTGGATGAATCCCCGCAGTGGAAAACCCAGCCAGACCCTAAGGACCTGCTCTAGCTCCACCTTTGATGAGACCCCACTGACTGATGGACATCTGTTCATCGTGGTCCCTGGCTTTTGCTGGTATGACCCTGACACTCTCACCTCAAGAGTTGGACTTTACATTGCTGCCCGTTCTGATTGGACTTTCTCCCAGAAACTCATTATTGTTATTGCTTATTGGGCAGCCTTAGGAACCTTGAGATGGATTGCTAAGTTCATAGAAAACGCTGTTACCAGACAAGCCACTGCCCAAATACTAGCTTTGCAGAGCCTTCATAATGGATGATAATGATGCCCTCTAAATTAAGTGTTTTAAGGGCCATCAAAGGGGGGCATGATATGGAAAAACTGTACTCTAAGATGGCTAACCAAACCGGCAAGGGAATTCCAGTCCCTGTCTCAAAGCCCTTCTGGGTTCTTCTTTCCTACCCCATTTCCTACACGTGCCAAAAGTACCAAGTATGCAAAAGCAGAAGGGTATAAATTCCCCTCCCTGCTTGTGCTGGGGCTCAGACCTTTGGAGAACAGCCTCCTCTGAGCCCACCAGTGTTAAATAAACCTCTGATTCTTCAAATTCTCCGAGTGCCGCTTGGTTTTTCCACCAGGATACAATCTAGTTTCCATAACAACAATTTTGTCTAAGCACAGACAGGATCAAAGTTATCCCCTCTCTTGGTTAAAACGAGTGACTGCTACTTCAATACCAATTACAAATTTATCTTCATTCTAGTCTTCCTTTCCTGTACATGAGATATGTTGGTTGAGGTGGTTTTTGGTATATAGGTGAGGTTCAGTAGGGTGAGGTCCACAGCTGATAGTCAAGAAAGAATTCTTGAGATGTCTTTGGTTCAAAAAGGTGGTTTTATTAAAGTACAGGGACATGACCCATGGGCAAAAGAATCTGTCCTGGGGTTGTGAGGGGAAATTGATTATATACTCCAGGGTTGGGGGGAGATAATGAAAACTGGAGGTTTTCAAAAAAGCACTTACATATGCTAAATAGGACCTTTCACATGCTAAAGAAACTGGAGGTCTTGCCATTGTCAAGTTAAGGTTGTTTTTCCATCTAGTAAAATAATAACATTAAGATAGTAGGGAGCTTCCTGGAAGAATAACACACATAACTCACCCAGGAGTGGGGTTTGAGGGGGGTTGCAGGGTGTCAGTTTGTACTTTGTCCTCAACTAGCCTTCTGCTCCCTCATCATTGAGACACTGAATTACAGAATTCCCCCTGATTTATGACAGTATCCAATCTAGAACAAATCCCTGTTTCCTTAGACCCTCTCCCAAATCATATATTAAATCTTAAACTGAAATACTCATGTTTCCCCATAGTGTGTATTGTCCTCTGGTGCAATAAATAATAAACTTAACTCATCTAGTTATTTATTTATTTTTTAAGATTTTATTTATTTGACAGAGAGAGATAACGAGAGAGGGAACACTAACAGGGGGAGTGGGAGAGGGAGAAGAAGGCTCCCAGACAAGCAGGGAGTCCAATGCGGGGCTCAATCCCAGGACCCTGGGATCATGACCTGAGCTGAAGGCAGATGCTGAATGACTGAGCCACCCAGGTGCCCATAACTTGTATAGTTTTAAATGTCTTCCTTGTGAACATTTGCTAAGGACACTGACATACATAGAAGTGTCTAATTTCTCGATAATTTGTACACTGACATACATAGAAGTTTCTAATTCCTTGATAATTTATTGACTAACTTTATTGAGCAATACTCAAATTTGCTGAGATTTATGGTCAAATTCCTTTCTATGCCTGGCATCCTTGGTAAAACAGATAAAGTATAACATTATTTTTTGCAATTTCTATATTAGTCACAGGCAGAGAGTTATTTGTATTGGTAAACTCTATTTGTCTACATAGTTAAACACAAACATGGAGGTCATTTCTTAAAATTGGTCTAGAATTAATAAAATTTAAATTTAGCAATATTGTAGAATTCATTTGATTTGAAACTTACAGTGGTTCTCAAGTTACTCTTAATCTAGTGATTAAAAATAAATCATCTGCAGGTACATAGGTAATCTAAGAATATAAATGCCTTATCTTATATGTAGATGGATACTTAAGTTTAGAAAAGTTTTTATTTTTTAAATGACTAAGTTATAAATTTTAACCATTTCTGTCAGGTTATTATAGCATATTTCCTTATCATTCTTTTTTCCCCTGTTTTCATGATATATGATTAACATAACATTGTGTAAGTTTTCAGTGTACAGTGTGATAAGTTAATACATACGCATGGGTAAGTGATGACCAATTTAACACCTCTATCACCTCACATCATTACAACTTTTTCTTCTGTCTTTGTTTTGATCTGAGAACTTTTAAGACTTTTTTAACCATTTTCAAGTAGGTAATATAGTAACCTTAAATGTAGTCACATACTATACCTTAGATCTCCTAAACTTGCAAATGACAGGATATCCTTCTTTTTTATGGCTTAATTATATTTCATTGTGTAAGTTTACATGTATGAATTATATATGTAATTTATATATAATTATAAATAAATTATACGCTATATAACACACACATACACATTTTCTCTATCTCTACTCATCAACTGATGGGTACTGAAGTTATTTCCTTGTCTTGGCTATTGTGAATAATAATGCAATGGACATGACAATGCAGATATCTCTGCAATAAAGTGATTTATTTTCCTTCAGATATATACCCAGAAATGAAATTGTTAGGCCATATAGTAGTTTAATTTTTTAGGAACCTCTATACTTTTTTTCACAGTGGCTGTACCAGTTTACATTCCCATCAACACTATACAAGCGTTCCCTTTTCTCCACATCTTGCCAACACTTGTATTTTATATTTTAATGATAACCATCCTAACATGTGAGAGGTGATATTTCATTGTGGTTTTGATGTGCATTTCCCTGATGATTAGTGATGGTAAACATCTTTCCATGCACCTACTGGCCATTTGGATGTCATCTTTGGAAAAATGTTTATTCAGATCTTCTGACTTTTTTTTTTTTTTTCCAGACAGAGAGAGAGATCACAAGTAGGCAGAGAGGCAGGCAGAGACAGAGGGGGAAGAGGCTCCCAGCTGAGTAGAGAGCTCGATGCGGGGCTCAATCCCAGGACCCTGAGATCATGACCTGAGCTGAAGGCAGAGGCTTAACCAACTGAGCCACCCAGGTGCCTTTCTTCTGACCATTTTAAAAATCATATTATTTGTTTTTTTTTGTTGCTGTGTTGTATGAGCTTCTTATATATTTTAGATATTATTCCTTATCAGATGGATGGTTTGCAAATATTTTCTCTCATTCTATAGATTGCCTTTCATTTTGTTGATTGTTTCTTTTGCCATGTGTATGCTTTTTAGTTTGATGTAGTTCCACTTGGTTATTTTTGGTTTTGTTGTGTGTACTTTTGGTGTTATATCCCATAAATTGCTAGCAAAGCCAACTTTAAGGAGTTTTTTCTCCATATTTTTTTCTAGGAATTTTACCATTTCAGCTCTTCATTTAGGTGTTTATTTCATTTCAAGTTAATTTCTGTGAATGGTGTACAGTGGGAGCCCAATTTCATTCTTTTGCATATGGTTCCCCAGTCTTCCCAGCACCATATACCGAAAAGAACATTTTTTCCCACTGAGTATCTTTCATTCCTTTGTCAAATATTAATTGACTGAAGATGTGTGGGTTTATTTTGTGGATCTTAATTTTATTCCAGTAATCTATGTTTCTGTTTTTATGTCATATACATATTGTTTTGATTAGTATAGCTTTGTAATAATGGTGGAAATCAGAAATTGTGATGTCTTCAACATTATTCTTTTTCTCAGGATTTTTTTTTTTTTTTTTGCTGTTCAAGATCTTTTGTGGTTCCTTACAAATTTGAGGAATGTTGTTTTCTTTTTCTGTGAAAAATGTCATTGGAACTTTTATAGGGATTTCATTAAATCTATGGATAGCATTAGGTATAATGAACATCTTAATATTAATTCTTCCAATCCAGGAACATAAAATAAATTTTCATTTATTGATGTCTTCACCAATTTCAACTTCTAGGTTTCCTTCCTATTACTGGCTTCTAATTTCATACTGTCTTCTCAAATTTGGTAAGACTTATTTTATGACCTAATAAATGCACTATCCTGGGCTAAAGAAAAATGTCTATTTTGCTGCCATTGGATGGAATGTCCTAAATATGTCTGTTAGGTTCATGTAGCTTAAAGTGTAGTTCATACCCAATATTTCTTTATTGATTTTCTGTCTGAATGATCTGTCCATTGTTGAAACAAGGTTTTGAAGTCCTCGACCATTATTATAGTGTTGTCTATTTCTTCCTTCATATTTGTTAGTATTAGCTTAATATATTTGAATGCTACACCATTGGGTGGATATATATTTACAATTGTTATATCCTCTTGACAAAATAACCCTTTTATCATTATATAATGATCTTTGTCTCTTGGAACAGTTTTTTTTTTTTTCTTATAGTCTATTTTGTCTGATATAAGCATGACCACCTCTGCCCTCTTTTTGTTTTCATTTGTGTAGAATATCTTTTTCTATTCCTTCATTTTAATTCTATGCTTGTTCTTAAAGCTAAAGTGAGTCCCTTGCAGGTAGCTAGGGTTAGGTATTGTTTTTATATCCATTCAGTTCAATTATTTGATAATGTAATTCATTTATTCTTAAGGTAATTATTAGGGATGCCTAGGTGGCTAGTCCTTAAGTGTCTGCCTTCTGCTCATGTCATAATCCCAGGGTCCTGGGATCGAGCCCCACATCAGACTCCCTTCTCAGCGGGAAGCCTGCTTCTCCCTCTTCCACTCCCCCCTGCTTCTCTTCCCTCTCTTGCTGTGTCTCTTTCTGTCAAATAAATAAATAAAATCTTTAAAAATAAAATAAATAAGAAAAGGTAATTATTAATAGGTAAGGACTTATCAAACACCATGTTATTAATTGATTTCTGGTTGTTTTGTAGTTCCTTCATTTCTTTCTTCTTCACTTGCTGTCTTCATTTGTGAATTTATAATTTTCCATACTGATACCCTTTGATTCTCTTCTCTTTATATTTTGTGCATTTACTATAAGTTTTCGCTTCATGGATACCCTAAGACTAGCTTAAAATGTCTTACAGATATAACAGTCTATTTTACACTAATAACTTAATTTCAATTACATGCAAAAATTCACTCTTTTACTCCCCTCTCAATATTTTGGTTTTAATGTTACAATTTGCATTTGTATTTTGTATCCATCAACAAATTACTATAAGTAAAGTTATTTTTAATACTTTAGTTCTATAACCTTTATAATAGGGTTCTGTTTAACACACCATCAGATTATAGTATTAGAGTATTCCGAATTTGATTATATACTTACTTTTGCTTGTGTGCTCTATATTTTCATCTGTTTTCATGTTATTACTTAGTATCCTTTAATTTCAGCTCAAAGATTTTCGGCATTTCTTGTAAGACAAGTCTACTGGTGATAGTCTCCTCAGTTTTTATTTGTTTGGGAAAATCTTTATCTAGCCTTCATTTCTGAAGGACAGCTTTGACAAGTAAATGATTATTATTATTATTTTCATTTTATTTATTTGACAGAGATCACAAGTAGGCAGAGAGGCAGACAGAGAGAGAGAGGAAGAAGCAGCCTCCCCACTGAGCAGAGAGAACCTGATGTGGGGCTCTATCTCAGAACCCTGGGATCGTGACCTGAGCCAAAGGCAGAGGCTTTAACCCACTGAGCCACCCAGGTCCCCCAACAGGTAAATTATTTAACAGTTTCTTTCTTTTTTTTTTTTTTTTCCCCTTTCAGAATTTGAATATATCATCCCATTCTCTCCTGACCTGTAAGGTTTTGCTGAGAATTCCACTGACAGTCGTATAGATGTGAGTAATTGTTTTCTCTTGCTGCTTTTAAAGTTCTTTCTTTGTCATTTAGACAATTATATTATTATGTGTCTTAGATGGTATTTCTTTGAGTTGTATCTGATTGTGGGTCTATGAGCTCACACGAACTTAGATGTTCTAATCTCCCCCCAGATTTAGGAAGTTGTCAGCCATTATTTTTTTTTTAAATAAGTTTTCTGGCCCTTTCTTCTCTTCTGTGACTCAAATGATACATAGATTTTTTTTTTTTTCCTTTTAAAGATAGCCCATATTTCACATAGGTTTTCTTATCTTTTTTTTCATTCTTTTTTCTTGGTTCTCTTATAAATGGAAATTTCAAAGGATGTACCTTTTATCTCACAGATGCCTTTTACAGCTTGACTGAGTTTGTTGTTAATGCTTTCTATAGCATTTTTCATTTCTTTTCTTGTATTCTTCAACTCCAGAATTTATGCTTATGTTTGTTTGTTTGTTTGATTCCCATCTCTCTGTTAAACTTCTCATTTTGTGTATGTGTTGTCTATCTGATTTCATTGAATGTCTTTCGGTGTGCTTTGCAACTCACTGACATTCCTTAAAAAACCTATTTTCAATCCTTTGCTGGGAAACTCTCTAATCTCCGTTACTTTATGGTCAGTTTTTTGGAAAATGATTGTGTACATAGTGGTGCCATGTTTCTGTGATTTGTCATACTCTGACCCCTTTCGCTGCTGTTTTTACTCATTAAGAATTTATTATCTCCTTTAGTCTTTAATGACTTACATTGTGAGAGAGATTCCTTCCACCAGCCCTGTTAGAAATACTGAGGATTTCTCAAACCATTTCTATAGGCATCCCCACTCCATGCTTCTCATTCCCTGTCGTAGGGGAATTCTTAAGACTGAATGCCTCCTCTCAATCCATTCTCCGTGCAGACGACCTCCCTTGAGTGGTGCTGAATGTTCAAATTTGTGTTGTTTCTCCTAATCCTGCAAAATCAGGCCAGCATTCTACACATGCTTACCAGCCACTTGCAAAGGCTCTCTTACTCTGATCATGGGAATGCACACAGGGAGCTGGCCACAGGGCGGTCAGGGTGTGAGTGAGGCACATGGTGTTTTAGGAATGCCCATGGCCAGTTGAGGGGATCAGTAGGTGAGGAGACACTGGTGCCTTGTATGTTACCTAATGCAGTTCTTGACATAGTTAGTAGGATCTATGTCCCTTTGATGCCAGTCAAAAGCTCTGTCTGCTTTTCTTGCTGTTACCCACCCTGCAGATACATATCTTGATGTATTCTGAAAAGGGTGAGAAAAAAGTGGGCCTCTCTCACTCTCCCTTACAAGAGTAATCACAGGCCAAGAAGGTCTCTCCTGTCTTTGAGATGTGACACAATAGGCGAGGGGTAATATGGGTAAAGTGAAATGATCCCACTTACCGTCTTCAGTGAATTCAATTCAGGAATATTTTGATCCAGTTATGTCTTGTCAGACTTCTGGACTTCCACAAAGGTTCTAATTGTCAATGTGTATTTGTCTAAATGGGTGTTCTTTGAGAGGAAGACTATAGAAATCTCTTATTCTGCCATAATGAATCACCTCTTCCCTTACATCAATTATTTAAAGTCAATTTCTCATAGAATATTTAGTTCATGCCTCCAAAGTGTCATTATTTTCATAAAGAAAATAATTGATTTATTTGACTGTTTTTATGACAAAAAGCTTTTCCCCCAGTTTTTGATTTTCAAGACTCATGAAAATAAAGAATACAAATAAAGCAATTATAGTAAACAGCAATTAACATATCAGAAACTCAAGGAGTGATATGCTGATAATGTGTGATAGTTGGATAATAGATAGTATCTAATAATTATATTATTTTTCTAAAATTTATTCAGTTGATCAGAAGTACTAAGAGATGTTGGGTTTCATACATGGAAATAGTTACAAATACTGAATTTTTGGACATGTTATATTTTAGACTAACAGGTTTTAAGTCATTGAGTTATAAACTGTATTTCTTAATGCATCTTAGGATATTACTACTAGTAAGCTATTTAGAAATTATACAGTACATCACAAAGTTGCAGTTCAATTCTATTTAGGAATTCTTTAAATGCACAAATGAGAATAAAAATTGTCTACTATGTGAAATCCAAATATACGTTATCTTCATTGAAGGAAATTTTATAAGCTGATAAGAATTTAAGATTTCTGTGTTTTTATCACATAGCTCCATTGATTTTAGATCTGATATGGTCATTTTTTTCAAAATCTCATTATGTTTATTTTTCCTAATTTACTAATTCTGTAAGTGCTTTTGCACTTACAGAATGTCATTTCCCTGCAGGGAGGAAATGAGATTGCTCTCCATACATAGTTATTTTAATTCTCTGTTTATAAGTACATATGCATGTTCAACAATAGATCATTCATTTATCCATTAAAGTCAATGTTTTGAAAATAACAAATAACATAATAATATTTTTGCATTATGCCAGATACATATACATTTATGAAAACAAAAAGCCACAAAAAAGTTAATTCCCCTATGTGCATTTGTAATTTAAACAGTTAAAATTTTTGTCTTTACATCAAAATGGAATGAAGTGTCTATCACTTAAGTAGTTTTAAAGTGTCAAAATTCCATACATCATTTTGAAAGTCATACCCGGATGGATTAGTAACACAATATGGAACATTTTTCCCTTCAGGGGAATCTATTAACCTAATAAACTATAACAGATGACAACTGCATCATGTTGCAATTTGCTGTTGCACAACACAATAAGAAACCAAAACATTTTTAAAAAATGAAATTATCAGTTGCCTACATTATCATTTTATGTAAGATTTTGGACAACATTTTTCTGACTCAAATTTAAAAGTAATGGTTCTCAATTCTAGCTGATATATTGAATCGTCTAGACAACTTTTAGAATTCTGATGGCTGAAGTGTTTTTTTGTTTTATTTTGTTTTGTTTTGTTAGTAATTTTGATATAAATGCTCTGGATATTCTGAAGTATTCTCTGGGTACAAGTTTTTTTTATTTAGTTATTGCCATGAGTATAAAACATAGCCAGAATTGATCAACATTACCTTAAAGGTCAGCTGTTTACTTTTAACATATTTCTAATTAAAATAAATGGTTGTTATACCCACTCTTCCTAGACCCTGCAGAATATTACAAACTATGTCTTGTTATGACATCAGTTGAGCACTTCACATTTGGGAGAAAGTCGGGGTGAAGAAAAATAATTTCAAAATGTTGGAACATCATAACATTTTAGAAGTGCTTCTTTTCAAGGGCACAAATGACTATTTCTATAGGCAATGAAATACTCTACAAAATGATACCTGAAACACATTATCTTTAAATCAGGCCATTATGGAAACATGGGCTTTATTGCTTAATATTAGTTCAGCTACTTACTTTCCTTAAACCTTGATTTCTTTTTCTCTGGATTTAAAAAAATTCAATATAGTTATTTTGAAAATTAATTTAAGGTAACAAAGAATTTAATAAGTACATTGTGAATGCCAGTTTTCCCCCAAAGTGTTCTTGCTTTTTTAGTATTAGAAAATTAATCACACAACTGAAAGTCAGATAGCTTAATTCTTAAATAAAATATGTATGATTCTTCTTTGAAGTCCACCTAGTAATTATATGCTAATTAATTCAAACTAATTAAATCAATGAAGTAAGAAATGACGACTGAAATTTCAAAAGGAGTTGTTTTATAAGTGCTCCCACACATAAATACTGCAGTACCAACCCAAGTCTCATAATATGATTTAATCAAATATTAATTAGCTCTCAAGTTTTCATAAATATATCAGTTATGTAAAGTAAATTACATCTCTAGTTTTTCAGGACTATTAAATGATAGAATTTGTTCCTTTTGGCTTATTACAGACCTTTTTGCCTTGATCACATAATACTTCTCCATTATACACACATTTTCATTCTTCTTGCTGTGCTATTGATTTTCAGACTCAGAGTTTTTCTCTACGGCCAATACATTCAAAATTCTGTTGCAAATCTATATGGTCATAATCTATAAGTATTTTTATATAAGGAGAAAAGTTATATTCATTTCCCAGAGATCCAGAAAGCTAAATTGAAAAACCCAAAAAAGTCATTAATTCTATAAATTGGATGTCTTTGCTCAAATGCCCAGCCTAAGAAGTTCAGGGTCAGGGCCATGGGATATGGAATGTGACCACCTATAAAACAGGGAACTCTTTGGGCAATGCCTTTCACACAGAAAGATGCTGAACTATAGCTTTTGAGTATAAGGAGCAGAAGAGCTTTGTTCATTATAATCCCTTGCTGTTGCCAATTCTGCTGTCCAAGTCTACAGTTTTTGAATATCATAATCTCTCTTACTCCTATGGTTTGCAGAATTTCAGTTCTGTCTACCAGAAATGACCTTTCATTTTCTTTCCCCCTAGTTACCTATTCTTCCTCCCTTAGAGGAAGAATAGGTAACTTCCCTCTTTGGGGAAGCCACCTCTCCATTCTGCCTGCTGACTGGTTAGAAAGTCTGACCTGTGCTTCTGATAACATAGTATACTCATTCCATATAAGATATATTCCACTTCTCACAGTCTGCAGATCTCTAAGTAGACACCTAGTCCACAGGCTAGTTCATTTGCCTGGCATACATCTTAACTGTATCTGAATCGATAAATAATAATAAAGACATTTCACAGAAAAGTTCAGATAACCAGCTTCTCAGGAAAAACACTTATAGCCACTAACATTGACGTGGGATTATAATTGTTAGGACCAAGTAGATGCTGTCTCCCTAAAGGGGGAATGACTACAGCTTTTATAAATACCATTTTAAAACTAAACCTGTGCTTTCTAGCTAAATGTTAAAATGTGTCCATGTAATGGTCAAGATAGCAATCCAAGACCAATATTGTCAATGTAAAAATTACATTTAAAATTCAGTGTTATTGAAGAAACAGAATAACTACAAAATAATAAAAATAGTAAGTCAGCAGAATATACATACATTTAAGACACATCAATCATTACATGCAAGGAATATTAGTGGAAGTATTGAACAAAAGCAATTCTTCACTTAGTAATGGTCTAAGTGAATATAGTTTATGTGAAATAATGAAGAAAATCTTATAATGGTAACATTATTGTAGCTTCATGACCTAAAATTTAATGATTTAATGGAAAGAAAAGTGAACTCTGCCCATGGTGTACTTAATAAAGGCTGAGAATCAAACCTAAGCATAATCAAAATAAAGATGTATTACTCCTATCAAACTAAATTTAACATGAAGGAGGAAAATGCAACAAAATGTATTATGTATATTAAATCAAGACTACATTAGTCATAAAGAAAATCTATACTTATAATTTATACAAAAGAAATAATAATTGCTTTCATGAAAATCCAAGCCTACAAAAATCTAAATATTGAAAAATCTCTTGCTTACTTTATAAAATCATTATTCTGAGATGATTCTTTATAAAGAAAGTATCTTTTTCATGCAGAACATTCTAATAGATACCAATATACAGAGTATACCTATTAATATTAAACATTTCATGGAGTGAAATAGACATCAGAAAATTGAAAAGTTATTTTTTTAACTGTGCATACCTTGAGCTGTAAGAAAAGGCAATATATACAATTAAAAACAACTTCTTAAAATGTATTATGTCAGTTTTAACATTTTAAATATTTTTGTTTGCAATTAGATGCAAATGTCTTCAAATATCAGAAAAATGAAACTTTCCTTATAAAGTTGTTTCTGACACACATTTACTATACCTTACCCTAAAGTGCAAAGATGAAGATTCATGTGTCTCCTATACAAGACCAGGTGAATTAATCTATTTTCTTTTCAGCATGGATTACCGTGTTGAGTAGCTTCTGGTTTCGAAGAGTCTAGAATAGGAAGAGGGAGCAGGAGAAAGAGAAAGGGAGAAAATGCATTCCAGTTGGAACATATTACCTTTACAAAAATGGAGCACATATGAGAAATGGTCAGAAAGCAGTTGAAAATATATATCTGAAAATCAAGACAGAGTCCAGACCTAGACATAAATATATGAGCCTTATCTTTATGAAGATACAGGAGGATTTTTGTCATCAAATCTTTCTGCTATCTGGCCCTTGTTTGTTTCTCCCTCTGCTCCTTTTTCTACAACTGATACTTTGAACATAGTGAACAATTTAAAATAACCCCAAATGTATCATATTTCTTCGAGATACTTCCTGGAATGCCCTCCGTATTTTCTTCCCCCACCATAATTCTAGAAAACTTCTACATCTCATGTAGGACCCTGCTGAAAAGTTTATGTTTGTAAGAATTTCCATGCTCTCTGAAATGAGAATGACTCGCTCTGTTTATTTTTACTCCCCTTTAGCATTTACTAGCATTAACTATAGTTACGTATTTCGTTGTATCAGCACTTAAGTTGTTTTAGGGAAGGTTATATCTTATTTACCAAGAACATAAGCAAATGTTTGACATATTTGTTGAATAAATGGATTAATTAAGTAATTAAACATATAACATTGCTTTCCTGCTAATTCACTACAGCATATTTGCTTTTGCAAAAATTCTACAAATGTGTTTGCAACCATTCTCCACCTGAACTGGATATAAGTGATTCTAAGTGTCCTTATCTGGAAATAGACTTGAATTTATCAAAGTCGATTTGAAGAGCAATTTATGTAGCTACTCAGTTGTAGCCTATGAAACTTCAAATTTGTCTCAGTCTCCATTTTGACTGAGGTAACAGCAAAAGGCAGGAGAAAATACTTTCATATATGCATATGAGCTGTTACTGTTAAACTTATCTTTAATAAGGACATCTGGGTGGCTCAGTGGGTTAAAGCCTCTGCCTTCAGCTCAGGTCATGATCCCAGGTTCCTGGGACCGAACCCCGCATGGGGTGCTCTGCTCAGTGGGGAGCCTGCTTCCTCTTCTCTCTCTCTCTGCCTGCCTCTCTGCCTACTTGTGATCTCTCTTTCTTTCTCAAATAAATAAATAAAATATTTTTTAAAAAATTTAAAAAATCAACTTCTCTCTGATAATACCATGTGACACCCCTTTAACCGGTCCAATTTCATGTTTGTTTGATATTTACTTAGGGCCCACTATATACCAGGCACTGCACTACTTGCTTTAATTCCTGCCTGGTGATTCTTGGGAAACCTGTGAAGAAATTAAAATCTTGTTACATATCAATAATAGCAAACAATGAAAAGGTTTAGAACGAATTGAAAATAAATATTATCCTATAGCTAGAAATGTGAACATCACTATACTTGATAGATTATATTTAACCAAAATTATTGATTTTGAAATTTCCATTCTTATTGTAAAATATGTTCACATTGACATTGGGCTTCTATCCAGTTCTCATATAGAATATGATAAACAAAATAAGTACATAAAAGGAGCTCACTGCCTTCAAGAAAATCTCCCTCCTTGCTCTTAAACATAATCAAGTTAGAATAAAATGTTTAACAACTGAGAAAACTATAAAAAGTAAACATGACCAAAAGTGAATTTCATATGTAGTCTATACTTGGAAAACATAAGACATATTTAAAGTTACATTTGTTTGAATAAACTGTGGTCCTACAATACAGATGTGTTACCCTAAAGGATGTTAATTGAATTACTATAGTGTAATTTTTTTTTTTTAATTTTTTATTTTTTATAAACATATATTTTTATCCCCAGGGGTACAGGTCTGTGAATCACCAGGTTTACACACTTCACAGCACTCACCAAATCACATACCCTCCCCAATGTCCATAATCCCACCCCCTTCTCCCAAACCCCCTCGCCCCCGGCAACCCTCAGTTTGTTTTGTGAGATTAAGAGTCACTTATGGTTTGTCTCCCTCCCAATCCCATCTTGTTTCATTTATTCTTCTTCTACCCACTTAAGCCTCCATGTTGTATCACCACTTCCTCATATCAGGGAGATCATATGATAGTTGTCTTTCTCTGCTTGACTTATTTCGCTAAGCATGATACGCTCTAGTTCCATCCATGTTGTTGCAAATGGCAAGATTTCATTTCTTTTGATGGCTGCATAGTATTCCATTGTGTATATATACCACATCTTCTTGATCCATTCATCTGTTGATGGGCATCTAGGTTCTTTCCATAGTTTGGCTATTGTGGACATTGCTGCTATAAACATTCGGGTGCACGTGCCCCTTTGGATCACTACATTTGTATCTTTAGGGTAAATACCCAATAGTGCAATTGCTGGGTCATAGGGCAGTTCTATTTTCAACATTTTGAGGAACCTCCATGCTGTTTTCCAGAGTGGCTGCACCAGCTTGCATTCCCACCAACAGTGTAGGAGGGTTCCCCTTTCTCCGCATCCTCGCCAGCATCTGTCATTTCCTGACTTGTTGATTTTAGCCATTCTGACTGGTGTGAGGTGATATCTCATTGTGGTTTTGATTTGTATTTCCCTGATGCCGAGTGATATGGAGCACTTTTTCATGTGTCTGTTCGCCATCTGGATGTCTTCTTTGCAGAAATGTCTGTTCATGTCCTCTGCCCATTTCTTGATTGGATTATTTGTTCTTTGGGTGTTGAGTTTGCTAAGTTCTTTATAGATTCTGGACACTAGTCCTTTATCTGATATGTCGTTTGCAAATATCTTCTCCCATTCTGTCAGTTGTCTTTTGATTTTGTTAACTGTTTCCTTTGCTGTGCAAAAGCTTTTGATCTTGATGAAATCCCAGTAGTTCATTTTTTCCCTTGCTTCCCTTGCCTTTTGCGTTGTTCCTAGGAAGATGTTGCTGCGGCAGAGGTCGAAGAGGTTGCTGCCCGTGTTCTCCTCAAGGATTTTGATGGATTCCTTTCGTACATTGAGGTCCTTCATCCATTTTGAGTCTATTTTTGTGTGTGGTGTAAGGGAATGGTCCAATTTCATTTTTCTGCATGTGGCTGTCCAATTTTCCCAGCACCATTTATTGAAAAGGCTGTCTTTTTTCCATTGGACATTCTTTCCTGCTTTGTCGAAGATTAGTTGACCATAGATTTGAGGGTCTATTTCTGGGCTCTCTATTCTGTTCCATTGATCTATGTGTCTGTTTTTGTGCCAGTACCATGCTGTCTTGATGATGACAGCTTTGTAATAGAGCCTGAAGTCCGGAATTGTGATGCCACCAACGTTGGCTTTCTTTTTCAATATCCCTTTGGCTATTCGAGGTCTTTTCTGGTTCCATATAAATTTTAGCATTATTTGTTCCATTTCTTTGAAAAAGATGGATGGTACTTTGATAGGAATTGCATTAAATGTGTAGATTGCTTTAGGTAGCATAGACATTTTCACAATATTTATTCTTCCAATCCAGGAGCATGGAACATTTTTCCATTTCTTGGTGTCTTCCTCAATTTCTTTCCTGAGTACTTTATAGTTTTCTGAGTATAGATTCTGTGTCTCTTTGGTTAGGTTTATTCCTAGGTATCTTATGGTTTTGGATGCAATTGTAAATGGGATTGACTCCTTAATATCTCTTTCTTCTGTCTTGCTGTTGGTGTAGAGAAATGCAACTGATTTCTGTGCATTGATTTTATATCCTGACACTTTACTGAATTCCTGTATAAGTTCTAGCAGTTTTGGAGTTACTATAGTGTAATTTAATAGAAACTTCTCTTTATAAATCATTTTGTGAAATGGAGGATTTTTCTGAAGTTTTTATCTTTTCACTTGGATTTGATTCTATAAGCTGAAAAACGGATGGGTTCATGTGACCTCCAAACCTAGAAAAAGGCATAAGAAAGAATGCCTATGGATTTAGCTGAAGGCAACATAACTCCTAATACTTACAGTGTCTGGCACCTTCATGCATTATGTTTATGGCTCTAATCACGGATTTGTATATTCTTGTTTATCCCTCACCATCTCAAAAAACTGAATTATTTTTAAGGCAATTTGTGACAGATTAAAGGAATATCAGTGGTGACAGGGTGGTTTCCTAGGGCCTTTTGTGGACTCAGCTTGTTCCAAGAGAGGAAATGCGATGTACACTTAGCAGGGATTTTTTTTTAGATTCCAATTTTAGGGGCAATCCAACATCTTTACAGTAAACAAGATGGGTTATTATCCACCTCCCATGGCTTAAAACCACCTGTTTGGATCACAAACTCAAGATCCACTTGGGTCTTAAGAAAACACTTCATACAAAATAAAACTTGTTTCTGATAACGAATAGAATTACAAATTAATATTTTTAAAGTAAACAAGATTTCTTTGCTATTTGGTATTAGACAACACACATATAGATAACCTTTTAATCAGAAAAGAAATCAAAGTAAAATAAGATATGGAAGGTAATAAAATGGAGCTTGTGAACATCAAAATACGTATATTTAAGTGGAAACTATTTTAATTAAAATAATGAAAACAAGGACGTTTATATTCACCTAAGAACTTTGTAAAAAAAAATGAGATTAGGGGTGACTGGGTGGCTCAGTGAGCTAAGCTGCTGCCTTTGGCTCAGGTCATGATCCCAGGGTCCTGGGATCGAGTCCCGCATCGGGCTCTCTGCGAAGCAGGGAGCCTGCTTCCCCCACCTCTCTCTCTGCCTGCCTCTGTGCCTACTTGTGATCTCTCTGTCAAATAAATAAATAAAATCTTTAAAAACAAAATGAGATTGATCAAAATAAATTAATCATAACATGTAAAAGACATTAAGAAAAGAAATTAAGTAGAGTATAAGCTGAAATTAATAAAAACCAGTAAAATAGTTCCTTGTAAAACTTACAAAAGATGGAATATAGATAAAAATACATATTAGAACTGAGAAAAAGTACAGACACATAAAAAGTACATTCTACTCTGTCTTGCTCATTGAATACAGCTAATTGTGGAGAGAATGAACAAGAGCAGCAATTTGAGGATTTGGGGGGTAAAAATGGTAAGACAGATCAGGGAAGATGACCAGAATCTGGACTATCACTGAATGGGTTTAAGATTTATCTTTTTCTTCCCCATTTCTTCACCCTTTTCCTCCCCCACCCCCACCTGATCTTAACAGATACTAAAATCTAGAAGTATTCAACAGTGTAAAGACATAGACATTTCCAAGAGCACAACAATTCTAGTTGTGGTTCCAGAAGAGGGCAGTAGAAGTCCTAACACTCAGAGTGTGAAATTCCTCGTTTATTTTTTCTCTCTCCAGCCACTCTCTCCTGTCCTGGTTCCCAAGAAACCCTATGGAGGTTGTGGCCTCAGTGGCTAAGGAAGTACAGAGCAATTTCCAGGGAAGGGTAATCTTCCTCTCCAGCTGGTGGAGCTGTAGTTCAAGAGTTTGGGGCAACACCCCTCACCCATTTGCCTTTTTCTCTTTCTGTCCCCCTGGTACTTAGCCTAAAGATATGGATGCATTTTTGGAATCACACAGCAGAGCAAGATAACAAAAGCGTACACCTTCTGACCAGAAGACTACAAGGAACCAGTAAATAGCAGGGAGATTGCAGAGATTGAGAAGAAAAAATAACCTCATAAAGTCAGGTGTGAAAATTCTCTCACTTTCAAATTGTACATACGTGGATGTGACCCTGAACAACTGAAAACTGATGTAAAAACTAAACAAATGCCAAATCTCAGTTAATTTTCCCTTTCACTTTAACAAATCATAGCAAAATGAATGGACTTTTTTTTCCTCTTACAGTTCTGATGGTCAGAGATCTAAAATGAGTCCCATGGTTCTAAACTCAATGTATTGGTAGAGCTGGTAGATCTCTATGTAATCTATGCAATCTATGAATCTGCTGAATTGCATCATTTAAAAAAATAAAACCATCGATTCTGACTTGAGCAAAATTTTAACAAGAATTTGTCATCAAAAGCATCTTAATATGCTATCTGAATCGGACATGACAAAACTATTTTTAAATCTCTTCATATGATTAATAGATATTTATTGAGTGCCTATTATGCCTAGAGTAGTAGAATAATATTACTTTAATTACATATATTATGCAGTACACGTTTATTTTTTTGTGACCAGTATATAGTCTATAGTACATTAGAGTTTCCCGGAAACTCTGCAGTTCATTTAAGAGCCTGTGTATATTATTTTTAAGTCAATATGAAAGTTTATTTATTGAGTAAAAAACTCCTTAGTCAGAAATATAACATCAGTCTTCAAAGAAAGCAGTGTGTTTCTCATGGCAATTCCCAAAATGACCTAGTTTCCAGGTAGGTGTTTTACTGAGAAGTGATGTGGACTCTACAGAGATGTCCCTAGCAGAAATGTTTCCCCCTCAGCTTACTTGAATCAAAACACTGCTAGAAATATTTCACAATTATTACTGAAAAGTATTCTGAGGAAAATCAAAACAAAAATAGGGCTTCTTCATTATTTGCTAGTGGATTCGTGCTAGCACTCACAGGGGGACAGAAGGAAACATCCGGAATAGCAACAACAGGCTTTCCAGGTTCTTATGCCTCCATTTTCTCCCAAATACCAACAACTGCACCCACGTGTGTGTGCGTATGCGGATGTGTGCGCACACATGTGCGTGTTCCATATTGGGACATAAGATAATTTTATGGGAGCTGAATATTTTTGTGTGAGCCTGTTTAAGAACTTTGCATAATGAAACTGGCGAACAAAAATTTTAATTTAGGTGAAGTATTTAAGGGAGATGCTTATCTAAGGATGTTTTCCCAAGGTATTTAGGGGATTTACTCTCTCTCTCTCTCTCTCTTTTTTTTTTTTTTTTTTGTTACTATCTATTTATAGAGCAATACATCTAACAAAAATAGAAGATTATTGAAAACTAGTAAACACAGTGAGGTCTTGGCTGCCTTTATTTGGCTTAAGATCCTGGAAATTCTTACAAAAGATATGTCCCCTAACCTCCTTCCCCTACTCGCTTCACCTTTGTGCTCTCCTAATCACACTCAAGTAGCCATGAAAACCTTCGGGGTGTTATTCCTGTGTGTTGAAGAATATAAATGTGATGGTAAAATGTTTAAGGGTTGTCAATAATCTAAATGTGATCACCTTGTTTTCCAGGTGTTCTTGATGCTGCTGGGAGTGGAGTCAGTTGTGGGGAGTGAATGAAATATAAGGGAGAATTGGTCCTTTAGCGAATTTGTGTATAAAGAAACTGTGAACAAATTATGTCAACCTTGACTGTTAAACACAGAGAAGTAAACTGTGGTTGCCAGAGGGGAAGTGGGTGGGGGTATGACCAAAATAGATAATGGGGATTAAGAGGAGCAAACTTCCAGTTATAAAGTAAATAAGTCACGGAGATGAAAAATACAGGACAGAGAATATAATCAACAATATTGTAAAACCATTGTTTGGTGACAGATGGTGACTACATTTACCATGTTGAGCACAGAGTAATAGATTGTCAAATCAATACGTTGTACACCTAAAACTAATATAATATTTTATGTCAGTTACACATCAAAAATACATGAAAAGATATGATAGAAAAAAAATAGTAAAATGGCAAAAATAAATAAGTAAATAATGTTAAGCAGTGCCTTGCATTTTGTGATCAATATATATAAATACACAGATTTAATGCTTTAAGGAAGAGGGTTTTAGTTTTGTCTTTCTGTATTACTTAAATCCCTGTCCAAGGGTGTAGAAGTCATTTCTAGATTAACAGAGGATTTTGTTGTAGTTCTGATCTGACATAGATGTGTATAAGAAACAAAGACACTTAAAACATTTTCTATACTGTTAACTGGAATGAAACTTTCACAAAATAAATTCAATTTTCAGGAGGCCAATTTCTGGACTAGTTTAACCTTTAAATAATAAATAAGATCCCCAAGAAAGAGTCTCCTAGATGATTAACCTCTGTCATTTCAAGTAGGACAATTCTAAAGAGAAGTAAGTCTAAGATAGTCCTGCGTGCAGACCCCGCGGTAAAGCAGAGACCCCCTTTTTAACTTAAGAAGCTTGTGATTGTTGTGTTCACACCAAAAAAAGAAAAATCAATGGATATTATGGAATTCCACTTTCTCTGTGGAAAACTTGGCAGTAAAAAGGAAACTCAAGAGTGTTAGAAAATAATGGGGAAAATAGTTCAGACTGACAGCTATAAATGAATTTCAATTTTGCCAGGTTAAAAGAAATAGAAGGCTATCGAGTGTCATGGAAAGTATCAACAAAGTAATAGTATTCCAAGTATGTACTCTATAAATGAAGACCAAATTGATGCCACTCCCTGGTTTATATTTTAGTGTGTGTGTGTGTGTGTGTGTGTGCGCGCGCGCGCATATGTGTTTATGTCAATACACTCCTGAGTTCACTTCTGAGCTGTTTTCTTAGTTGTATCTTATTAGAGTTTTTCTTTCTCCTCTCTTCTATGTAGAAGGATATATGCATATTTCCTTTATTAACATGAGGTAATTTTATGTTCTGCCATGACAACTGTTAAAAACCTATGATGATGCACATGCAAAATACACAATACTAAACATTCATGTACCTAGTCCAAATTTGAAGTTATTTTTTAATTCTTGAGTGCTGGGTTTCTTTTGACCTTCATTTCAAGCCTATTCAACATCTTTTGTTCTGCTCATCTGTTCCCAATAATGTTAAAGTTGAAACAAAGGTATTAAATACCTGCGAGTCACAGCAGGTTCTGTGGGAAATGTTCTGCTATTATTGAGGTAAATGTAAATTTAGTATAATCTTAATTCTTCCCTAGCATTACTCTCTAGCTTGAGGAATTTTGCAGTATCTAGACAGTTTACTGGAAATATATGTGATTAGATGCCCTGTTGTGAGCAGATGTGTCCTGAAAAAGAATTTAAGATTTTTGACAAGCTTCCCAGAAATTCTGAAACTACAAACACGTGGGGTTTTTACTTTCTAACCACGGTGGTAAAATCTCCTCTTGGAATCTAAGAAGCATGGTCAGGGCAGGAGGAAGAAAGGTGCCACTGTATGGTTCACATAAACTTGAGTCTTTCCTGAAATAGGTAAATTCTTTGAGCCCTGTTGTAGCTGATGCTGGAAGATCCAATAGGAACATAACAGAGAAATATCAAATGGTGCGCTTCCCTTGAACTAATAACATTATTTTATCTGTTGACCTAAGCCTTTGAGAATTCTGAACCCATCTAGCATCATCTGTAGTTCTTAAAAAATACCTGCTAATGATATAACTGTTTGGGCCTCTACCTCAGGAATTTATGCCACCAAAGCTGCCACTATGAACATTTATGGAGAACAAGATTGGAAAAACAAAAGCAACCAATGGAATAGAACATATATGTATATGTAGTAACATGTTATGTACAATATGTAATAATGTATATTATAATTATATAGAATATATATTATACCTATATGTAACTATACTATTTACATGGAATTGATATTACTATTTGATTAATAAAATTTATTATCATTACTTTAAGTAAGTGTACTCTTTGAGCCCCCATCACCTATTTCAGTCACCTCCCATGCACCTCTCGTCTGGTAACCATCTGTTCTCTATAGTTCAGAGTCTGTTTCTTGGTTGGTTTCCCTTTTTTTATTTCCTTCATTTGTTTTGTTTCTTAGATTCCACATATGAGCAAAATTATATGATATTTGCTTTACTCTGATTGGTTTATTTCACTTAGCATTATGCTTTCCAGTTCTACCCTGTTGTTGCAAGTGACAAGATTTCATTCTTTGTTATGGCTGATTAATATTCCACTGTTATATACACCACATATTCTTTATCCATTCATCTATCACGGGACACATGGGCTTTTTCCATATTTTGTCTACTGTAAATAATACAGCAATAAACATAGAGGTGCATGTATACTTTTAAATTAGTGTTTTTGTATTCTTTGGGTAAATATACAGTAGTGTGACTACTGGATAGTTCAATTTTTAAATTTCCGAGGAAACTCCATACTGTTTTCCACAGTGTTGGTACTAGTTTGCATTCCCACCAACAGTTCATGAACATTCCATTTTCTCCACATACACATCCACACTTGTTGTTTCTTGTGTTTTTTATTTTAACCATTCTGACAGGTGTCAGGTGATACCTCATCATTTTGATTTGTAGTTCCCTGATGCTAAGTGATGATGAGCATCTTTTCATGTGTCTGTTGGCTATCTGTGTGTCTTCTTTGGAGAATTGTCTGTTCATGTGTTCTGCTCATTTTGAATTCTATAATATGCAATATATATTAGCAGGTGGAAAATTTACCCACTTTAGAATCTGAAAATATATGTCTGTTGACATAGTGACTGACTAAAAAAAAATGTAAAAGATGAATTATATATTATTTTTAGCTCTTGGACAAGAGGATGGGGCTTTAGGTTTTTTTTTTTTAAGATTTTATTTACTTATTTGACAGACAGAGATCACAAGTAGGCAGAGAGGCAGGAGGCAGAGAGAGAGAGAGGGAAGCAGGCTCCCCACTGAGCAGAGAGCCCAATGCAGGACTCGATCCCAGGACCCTGAGATCATGACCTGAGCTGAAGGCAGTGGCTTAATCCACTGAACCACCCAGGCGTCCAGGGGCTTTAGGTTTTATGAAGGTACCAAAAATAGCATCACATTTACCAATCTGAATTGTGTACCACTGACTAAGACAAAGGAGTATGAAAAATAGAGGTCAAAGATCATCCTCATTACCACTAAAGGCTCAATATTACAGATTAATTATTTTGGAGACAAATTTATTCACCCACTCAACCCTAAGTAATACTGGATGGGGGTATGGCTTTCAAGATGTGGCCTTGCTCCAAGAGTCAGAGAAAAGAATGTCTATGTCTTGCAACCAGCTTGATCACCATAAGATTAACTATCCCATCATGCATTTCCTATAATTGATGCTCTTTATTCTTTGTGTAGATCCAAATTTCCATATAATAGTTTTCTTCCTGCAAGAATCAACATTGTGAAGGTATCCGTTCTTTTTTTCTTTTAGGAAAATGAAAACTAAAAGTGCAATGAGATTCCACTATATATGTATTACCAGAGCTAATATATAAACAAAATGACAATGCCTATTCCTGGCAGGTATAAGGACCCAACAACTAGACCTCTCATATGCTGATGTTGGTAATAGAAAATGCTGTGGCCATTTCTGAAAAAAATGGCAATTTCTTATAAAGTAAATCATACACTTACCATAAGACTCAGCAATCCTATTCCTAGGTATGATTTATCAAAACTAATGAGAACTCATTTTCATATAAAAAAACAAATGTACATGTTCATAGAGAGTTTATTCATAATTGCTAAAACCTAGAAATAATCTAGAAGTCCTCCAACATGTGAATGGATAATATACTAGATACATCTTTGCAATGGAATATTACACAGCAATAAGAAGCAATGAACTTTTGATTCATGGAAGAACATATAAATGAACTATGATAACTGACAGAAGGTCAACTCAGATGGTGCTCTGATTCTGGAGAGGCATTTCTACACACAAGGAGATAGTCTGTGTTGAGGTAACTCTTAATCTTGATTAGGGCAGTAATTGTATGGCTGTAATTATTTATCAAAATTCAGGACTATATAGCAGGAAGTGTGGATTTTGGTGTATAATTACATCACAATTAAAAAAAAAACATGAATTGGTATGTAGGAGAATTTTGTTTTTGATAGTGGGATAAAAGAAAGTTTTTCCAACATTTGCCTTATTATGATAATATTTGCTGTATTATCAATACCCACACAGCTTGCTTGTTTAAGAAACAAATCTGAGTTCAACTGCATATAGTCACTAAAATATTTAATTTAATTAAAAAAGCATTCTTGCAAAAAACTTAATAAGACTATTAAATACTTGTATGAGAATTGAAGCAGCATACTGGAAAGAGCTAATTTCTTTATTATTATTATTTATTATTATTGATAGAATAAGTACACAAAGGAAATGTCATTTGTGAAAGGAACTCTTGAATTTCTGGTAATCGTTCCCTTATAAAAATGGTATAAATAAAATTATTGATTAGATTCATTATTAATCTACCCACATGGGTATAGGTCAGACAATACTCTTAGCATTTCTGGTTCTCTTTTCATTATTCATTTCAAATTCTATTTAAGTTATTGTTATTGTCATATATAGCAGCATTATTGTATTAGGAAAACTAGAAGTTATCTAGTCCAATCACTTGTGTGGTGTTCTTCCTTTTCACTAAATGCAGAACAAATGTGGTGAAGTGAAGGAACATGTAACGCAAATCTGTCAAAAGGGTCTTTCGACTATTCAACCATTTATTATGAATTGTCAATTTTTAGGACTTTCAAAAACTTCACTTAAATATAAAGAAAAATTCTTGAGCCATAGAAACTTGCATTCATTGCATTCATATAAAGGATATTCCTAAGGATTTGAAGGCAAAGACACAGAGACTTTCATATGGAGTTTGGAAAGACTGAGAAAAGTAAGCAAAGATATGTATTATCAGACTGGGAGTGTCCCCCACAGGCATACTGAAGTGTACCTATAGAGTGCTTGCAAAATAACCCAAAAAGAAAAAATCAACATGTCTACCTCCACAGGACTCCACAGTTCTTTTGTTTACTTACTCTTGAAGGAATCATATCATATTCATCTTTGGATCAGAAGAGCTAACTCATAGTACTTACCACAGGTTCTTGAGAGAGAACTAACTACTGCTAACTACTAAATTTAACCCAGTCAGCATACACACTTTTTATGACTAAAATCAAGTCTGACTTATAAATATGAGGTCTGCCTGGCTGGCTCAGTCAGTAGTAGAGCATGCAACTCTTGATCTTGGGTCATGATGTCACGTCCCACTTTGGGCATAGAGTTTACTTAATTATTTTTTTTTATTTTTTATTTTTTTTTTAATTTTTTTTTAATTTTTTATTTTTTATAAACATATAGAGTTTACTTAATTAAAAAAAAAAAAATCTGGGAGCGCCTGAGTGGTTCAATGAGTTAAAGCCTCTGCCTTGGGCTCAGGTCAACATCCCAGGGTCCTGGGATCAAGTCCTGCATGGGGCTCTCTGCTTAGCCAGGAGCCTGCTTCCCTTCCTCTCTCTCTGCCTACTTGTGATCTCTGTCTGTCAAATAAACAAATAAAATCTTAAAAAAAAAATCTGACTTACAAATATAATATTCCCTGAAAATAGTAAAATTCTGGACTTGCTTTTTCTCCAGATTTTACATATGATTAGAATAAGGTAGAAAAATTAATCATAAAGTGACTGAAATTAATTGCTTACATAATACAGAATCTCTTGTAAATCAATTTTACATTCCTGGCCCTAAGGAGCACTTGATTAAAACACTGAATAACTTAGATCCAAGATAATATAACATAATGTAACACAGTAAGCACTAGCCAAATTAGCTTATAATAAAAGAAGTATGTGTAAGTAATTGTTAAATTAAAAGACAAACATACAAATAAATACAGACAGAGGAAACAAACATATCAACTATTTAGGTTAATATGATTGTTATGAGTCAAAGCCAAAAGAAAAAAAACAGCTTTAACAACTTACATTCTATAGGAAAAAGAAGTACCTCAGTTTTGGTTATATATATATATATATAAAAATATATTATTAATATAATAGAACTATAATCTATATCTATATTAATAGTTATAAATATATATAAACATAAACCAAATATGTATAAAATAAATATACAATAAAATATAATAAATAAATGATAAATTAAAATATGTATTTGTCTTGCCTTGAGCAAAATTGTGAATATTGCTTGAGCAATAATTTGAGCTGCTAACACATTATGTCCCTCACTATTGTAGCTCAAGCAGTTTTACTGACCCTGAGGCCTAATAAGAACTGCATATTAGTATCATGAGCCTTTATAACTGAAGAGCCATCAATTTTTTCACATGTTCTTTTTCCAGCAGTATATTTGTTTAATAGTTATTTGTTCTATTCTTGTTCTAAGACTTACACACGCTAAATACCTAAAATTACTTTAGTTTTATAGAATAAAGTAAAAGCCTTCTTGATTTTGGCAAAGGGAGATGAATTCTCACCTAAGATTTTTATATGATGCTGGTTTGAACTATTTTCAGCAGTTTTTAAGCTCAATCTATTGAAATAACATGTACCTTCTAATTTATCCAAAATAGCATTCAGAAACAGTTGGAAAACCCCAGAATCTTGGACGGTTTTTCATTTTTCCTCACACCATTTCAAATAATTGGCATTAATACAAATGTTTACTGCTGGGTATGGTGTGTTGCTGGGCAAATTAGTGGGCCCTTACTACATATTATAACTTCTCAAAAAGAAATCATACAGTCATTTTCTTGAGAAATCAATAATGTTTATGATGATTACACTTATTTTTAGCAATAATGCCATGTAAATGTACTCTAAGAGCTATACACGTATATGTAAAATGCATAATACTTGTATAGAAGTTGAAGTTTTCTGTGTGTCAAAAGGAACTGATAGCAGACACAACAAGGCTAGGCTGAATGAGGATATATGCCCATCAGAAATAAACCAATGTCAATATGTACTAGCAGTCCCTTCCCTGAGCCATTTTCAGAGCTCTGAAGGACAGGTAAAGCTCTTACATTATTGCAACTGGAAAGCAACAACCATTAATAGATAGATAGATAGATAGATAGATAGATATAGATGATATAGATATAGATATATCTTCCCTATGAAAAGCTTTGTTTCTCAAACACAGATTATTTTTGGTCTTGCTTTGAAACAAATAATTTAGATGACCTCTGAGTAGCAATAATGGAGTCACAGAAGGTAACTCTGTTAAAAATACCAGTTGGGCTAATAGCTTGCTCTGTGTCATGTAAAGTAGTGCTTTGTGAATTGAATTTCTTTGCTGGTATTTTTAGCTCTGAATCCATCACTTAACGGAGATCATCCATCTCTTAACTAATGCAGTTTCCATGTCCTATCTTAGCCTAGGAATCAATTGAAAGTGATTGAAAGAACAGGGAATTCTATTTGCGCCTATAAGACTCTCAGCGGTTTTGACAAACAATATAGTCTACAATAGTCTGATCTTATCCTACGCAGCCAATATTTCCCAACAAGTCCAACCTGCAATCATTTATTACAGTCAGAGTGATCTCTTTGCTGCCCTCCAAATGTGGCAGGGCAATGCCAGCTCTGTATTTTAGAGCCTTCATCCCAAAGCCAGACAGCCTGAATTTGAGTCCTAAGGCTGCCTCTTAGTATACTTTGGCAGTCCCCTATTTTGAACCTGTTTCCACATCCTCAAGTGAAATAATAATGTTACCTTCTCACAAAGTAAGTGTGGAAATTAATATATAATACAGGTAAAATTATAAAAATGAGATCTGACACACAGTAAGTACTCTATCAGTATTTATTCAACTCTTTGTTCAAATTCTTTTCCATCTTTCAAGTGTCAGTTTTATGCTTTTCAATTGCCAACTTGAGCAACAATGTTATCTAACTATCATAGTTTATTCAGACTTTGATTTTTGAATTTCTAAAGCATTTTGATAATATCACTTTCATGTACTTAGTGATTTGCTAATTGTTTCATACATTTCATCACTATACAAAGAAACTGCTAATATTTTAAGTAGGTAAATTTTCCTTTATTTCTATGCATTCTAAATTTAGCTCGGTGCCAGGAAAAATGGACCCAAATTATTTTTAAATGAATGACTTATAAAACCCAATTTATAAAATTGAAGAATGTATTCCATTGCAATTGACTAGAAAATGTCAATTTCATAGATTACTTTTTTTTTGAAGCCCCAGTATGCAGTTAAGCCCATTCAAGGAAACTTCTGTTCCAAAAACTGTATTTTGAATTTAAGAATTCCATTTTTTTATGTTTTGGGGCTTATATCGTAAATGTACTCATTCATTATGTATATATTTTCCTTTCAATAATGTTAGTAATAACTGTTTTAATGTTTTATGCTAATTTCCACATCGTGTCACTTCTGAATATATTTTTATTGATTCCTAATATACCTACTTATAGGTTATATCATTATGTTTCTTGAAATATTCATAAGATGTTGTGGATATTATATTGTTAATTAATATTTATTCCCTTCATTTAAAAAGTACTATTATTTCTGATTCCTTCCTAGAATACAGGAAGCTGGTAGAAACATCACTTTCATTCTTAAGCCAACTAACCAATAAATTGAAACAAGCTGCATTGTCACAAATTTTCTAAAACTGATCATAGATGGAAGGTCACAGGCAAAATAATCAACATGAAATCTAAGGAAAGGCAACGGCCTGCAGAAATGAAAGACAAAACATGAGCATTTATGTACTTCAGGCAGATGCAGCTTGACAGAAGTAAAAATTTAGGCCAAAAAGGCCATGAGTTAGTAAATGTAGTGTGTCGGCCAGTGAGAGGGTATAGAAACCGTAGAGGCCACAGATACAAGGAGAATACACATCTGTTGAAAGGTTCCACTCCACAAACCTCACAGGGGCTCACACAAAAAGGATACTGGTAACTGTAGTCCTTCAGAGTCTCGTGTGGTGTATGCCTTCGGAGAGGAACAGCTGCTGCTATGGGAAAACAAAACAAAAGCACTACCTCTCCCCTTATGCTTTTCTTCCCTTTTCTCCCCTAGAGACCAATATCTAAACTGAGGCTAAGCGGGAGGGAAACACTTGTTTCTGTCATGGCACTAGCAAAATCCTTCACACCTAGAAAAGGAACAACAGAGTAACACTCTCCGTATCTGAGAAGAAGTAAAGAAATGGTCACTGAGCACACAACTACAGCTGGGCAGTTGGCAAAACCACTGCCATGAGCACATTTAGGAGGTCTGGAAACACGGGCTTGCCTCAGACTGAAACTTCACCACGATAGTGAATACTCCCCATCCTCACCACTAGAGTAAACCCATCAACAAGGAACAGTGAAATACTGAGAAGATGAGAGAGCTTGTAGTGCACCACAAGGGGAGAATGTAAAGCTTAGTGTGAAGCAGACAGTGAGAAAAATCCTCTGCCAAACAAGCACCAACCACAAACACAAGGTAATGCAAAAGGAATTGGAAACTTGAACTGCGGTGTGGGAAAGCAGTCCAACAGCAAACCCTAACCGTAGCTAATCCTCAACTAGACTGAGTCAATGCCAAAAGCCCAGTAGAAGGAAAAGTTTGCCTGTATCGTGGCATAGTTACCTAAGTACTACGAAAGGTATGATGGCCTATGTTATTTTTACTGTCCTACAAAAGATGCTTTACGTAAGATAACCTGCAAAATTTTGAATAATATTTCCAGGATCCTCACTAGTATGCTTGCCACATTCTTCTAGACCTCGAGAAATCTGTGCTTGTTGTTCCCTCTGCCTAAATAGTTATCCTCACATATTCACTGACTGAAAACTTTGAAGTCACACTCAAAAAGCACCTTCTCATAAAACCTGCAATTTCTTATAGAAACACACTTTCTTCACAACTCTTGCTTTTATCAGAAATAATCTTATTTTCTTGATTACTTATTTGTTATGTGTCTTCTCCTTTTATTCTTTGCTAACACGTACTTTTTCTTAAACAGGAATCTTGCATGTGAAACTAACATAATATTTCATGTTAACTACACTTCAGAAATAACAATTTTTAAAAGCCCACAAGAATATTTTCTCTCATATTTGATTCTGGCCCTGAATTTCCAGAAATTAGAACAGTGACTGACACAAAGTAGATACTCAGTAATAGTGAATGAATGATAAGTGAATAAATATTTTGCAAAATATATTCCTTTAATAAGATTAAGCATCTGAATTTTTTTTTAATTCTTATTTTATTTAAATTTCTTGGACAATTCTTAAAAAAAAAGATTTATTTATTTAAGAGAGAGAGTGAGTGAGGGATGGGGCAGAGGGTGAGAATTCTGGAGCAGACTCCCCACTGAGCATGGAGCTGAGCTGGGGTTCCATGCAGATCCCACAACCCACAACCATGAGATCACAAAAGTTGGATATCAAACTTCCTGAGCCACACAGATATCTCTTCTTGGATAATTCTTAATTGGGGTATCTATTTGCTTCCTCTCTTGATAACATTTTATGTTTATGAATACTTAAAAGTTTAGAAACTTGTCTTGCTGTGAAAATCAATATATATTGAATATGGGAGGAAATCAGTTCTTCAGCGATATCTATAGTAACATGGGACTCTTTAAGAAGTTGTATGACTTTTCTTTAACAAAACATTTCTTGGGGTTAAAATAGTTTTCACTCTATATAAATATTCTTTAACCAAACATTTCTTGGGATTGCAATAGTTTTCGTTCCATATAAAATTTTCTAGTTTAATATAGATGGCATTTATTATAATAATTATATCCTTGTCGTTGGGTAGACAAATGTTATAAATAATACCTTCATTTGTCTATCAAAAGCTTTTTTATTTTTTGAAGTTATTATATTTAAATAATTGTGCATTTATGGAAAATTGCCAAGATAGTGCTAAGTTCCTATATACTGTCCCCACAGCTTCTTTTGTTAGCTTCTTACATAACCATGGTACATTCATTAAGATGAAAAATTTTATGTTAACATTTTATGTCTAACTACATAATCAGACTTCATGCAGTTATCACCAGCTTTTTTTTTAAGTCTTAACTTTTTAGAGAATTTTTGTGTTCATAGCAAAATTGAGAAGAAAGTAGAGAGATTTCCCATATACTCCCTGCTCCCGCACATGCATAGCCTCTCCTGATATTAACATGCCCTCCCCACCAGAGCAGCACATTTGTCACAATCAATGAACCTACACTTGTCCCTCACAATCACAAAAGGACCATAGTTTGCGTTACCGTTTGATCTTGGTCTTTAACAGATGTTTGTCTTATTCACCATTGTAGTGTCGTACAGACTGGTTTTATTGCTCTCAAAGTCCTCTGTGTTCTGCCTACTTATCCCTTCCTCCACATTGGCCCTTGGCAGTCCCTAATAATTGTACTATCTTCACAGTTCTTCGCCTTTTCCAGAATGTCATATAATTGGAATATACGTATGTAGTCTTTTACATTAGGCTTCTTTCACTTAGTAATATGCATTTAAATTTCCGGGGCACCCAAGTGGCTCAGTGGTTTAGCCTCTGCCTCAGCTCAGGTCATGATCCCAGCATCCTGGGATCAAGCCCCACATTGGGCTCTCTGCTAGCAGGGAACCTGCTTCCTCCTCTCTCTGCCTACCTCTCTGCCTACTTGTGATCTCTATCTGTCAAATAAATAAATAAAATCTTTAAAAAAACATGCATTTAAATTTCCTCCATGTCTTTTCGTGACTTGACTGCTCATTTCTTTTTAGCACTGAATAATATTCCATTGTCTGGATGTATCGCAGTTTATTTATACATTCATTTACTGAAGGACATTTTGGTGGCCTCCAAGTTTCAGCAATTATGAATAAAATTCCTATCAAGGCCCATGTGCAGATTTGTATGTAGACATTAGTTTTTAACTAACTCCTTCAGGATGCTACATTGCTTTTTGCCCTTTTCTCAGTTGTTAACTTGTCTTTCATGACCTTAATACTTTTGAAGAGTATTAGGCAGGTATTTCATAAAGTACCCCTCAATTCCAGTTTGTCTGTTTTTCATGATTGGACTGGGGAAAATATGACAGAGAAGGACTCCATTCATCTCATCATATCAGGGGGTACATGGTATCAACATGACTTATTATGATAATTTTAACCCTAATCACATTTCTGAGGTGGTATCTGTCAGTTTTCTCCATTATGGTTAGTGTAAGTAACATTTTTTTTAAACATATAATGTACCCCTGTAAAAACAGGGGTACAGGTCTGTGAATCGCCAGGTTTATACACTTTGTAAGTAACATTTTTAATCATAGTGGGTGCCACTTCTTGATTAACAACATGAATTATGTAACAAATAAAATGAATTTTCATTCTTAGGCCAATAATGTTGATACTGTTGTATTTTTTAGTATAACCATGAGTTAGTTATCAATTTCATTGTAATTCCTCGTGAATCTCTCTTGAGTAGTTTTATAAGTTGATCCACTAAATTGCAAGAAAATAGATGTAGAGGAACCCTCAAAATCCTCCTGCTTTTATTCTATTACTACAATGGGGAGATTGATGAAAAGGGAGGAGCTAGAGCAAGTTTTCTATTTAGTTTTTAATAAAGTAGAAGCCAATAAAGTCGTTAGGCTAATTTTAGTATCGTATCTAATCAATATTATTAACATTAATGAATTTTATTTCCTTTGTGTTACTTAAGAAAAATTTGAACCAATAAAATGTTTTCTTTGATGCTTTTTATCTTCATTCAATCTCTCTTTCAAAGAACCTGAAGTTTCTGAGCCTCTTGGTTGGGCCAAAAGCATTCAGTCTTTGTGGCCGACATGTCCCCAACACCATCACCTTCCTTCAGTTTTTCCAAAAACATTCATCTACATGAGGACACATAGTTAGGCTAAGCACACAGGTGTACATGAAAATTATTTGTGATTAGTATTTCCTAACTACTCACAGTCTAACAAGGAAAGCAATAGTTATTCAAGGAAAGAGTAGGGCGAAACCATAATAAAGGAGGTGGAAATTGAAAATGTGTTTTTTATATAAGTGGAGAAAAGAGTATTTAGGAAACATGATAAAATAACTGGGATATGGCACAGGGGAAGAAGTAAGCATTAGTGAGCCCAAAGAAATAAAAGGAACTTGTCACATTAAGTAACAGGATACAAAGCAAGAGATTTTTCTGAATCATCCATCAACCAGTATTATATGGAACAAAAATTAAGTGTTTAGCAATTTTATTTCCAAATGATCTTCATTTTTTTGTAGTTAGCTAATGTGATTAATAAGGGTTGGTAATGGGTACTAATGGCTAATCTGTGATGTGTCTGTAGTTTTAGGCAGTGATCTAAATAAATGGATATGATCAACAAAACTGGACATTGGAGAAAATACTCTGGGTTTGATTATGTCCAATAACACAGAAGTTCAGATATATCTATTCATGCATATAAACTGACTAGCCTCATCCATTAAATGTAAATCAGTACCCACTTATTGTTAGGCACTACAAATGCCAAAAAAATATCACAGTGCTCTTTTATCTAAAATTTTATCTCATTTTATCTTAAAAACTTTTAATCCAATATAGAATCCAGAATTGTCCATAAAAGAAACTTTTCAAAGATTATTACAAATTGTAAAAATGCAGTGTGAAGGGCGCCTGGGTGGCTCAGTGGGTTAAGCCCCTGCCTTCGGCTCAGGTCATGATCTCAGAGTCCTGGGATCGAGTTCCACATCGGGCTCTCTGCTCAGCAGTGAGCCTGCTTCCCTCTCTCTCTCTCTGCCTGCCTCTCTGTCTCCTTGTGATCTCTCTCTGTCAAATAAATAAATAAAATCTAAAAAAAAAAAAATGCAGTGTGAAGTACATGATGCAATCTTTGATCAAATTTGGATATTATTCTTTCTCCTAACATTCAGTTAATTAAATTATTTTAATGACTCTTTTTCCAGTCAGGAGCTGAATCACCGTATTGCCTGATAATAAATGTGCCAGGCATGCTCAAAGTACAAAATGAACATGCTAACAAGTTACTAATTAATATACAATCTTCCAAACGACAAGATTTCCTTCTATGATATCTACTAATCTGTGCACATTGGTCCCTAAAACTCTAGTTATTTTTAAATGATACACTTAAGCTATCTATCTCTACAAAACTAACTTAAATTGTGAAATCCAAAGATCTAGCAATTTTTGATGTAACAATCTTCCATGGTCCGTAGTAAAACTTATATATAAAGCATCTGCACAATGTTATCAAAATACTTTTACTAAGAAATTGTTAGCCAGGGGTGCCTGGGTGGCTCAGTGGGTTAAGCCTCTGACTTCAGCTCAGGTCATGATCTCAGGGTCCTTGGATAGAGTCCCGCATTGGGCTCTCTGCTCAGCAGGAAGCCTGCTTCCCCTCTCTCTCTCTGCCTGCCTCTCTGCCTACTTGTGATTTCTCTCTCTCTGTCAAATATATTAATAAAGTCTTTAAAAAATAAAAGAAATTATTAGCCATTAGATTACTGCACTAACCTTTCACATAGAGATGGCATTTAAATATTTTCAATTTCTTTATAATTATTCTCAACACCTGGGTTTAGTGGAGTTTACTTTTGCACCATTTCTTCATTCATTATTTATGTTTGATGTCGAGTATAGAGAAGTTGAGACGACAGAACTAGTTTTGGATCTATGTTGTCCATGTGTTTTGTTTTTGTTATTTTAGTTACTCTGTATTTTTTATTGTCGGGTTTGTTTAATTTTTTAAGAAGGAAAGAAAACGATGCTGGCTTAGCTGTCATTTCTCAAAATCCCATCATAATATTAAAAAAATGAATGGGATTATATACTACTATCATTTTCATAATGTTTCGATATCTTTTGCAGTTGAACAAACTGGTAATGATCATGCCCTACGATGAACTTCGTGATGTCGTCCTTCAGTCACGATCCAGTTTTATTTTGCACCTCTTCATTGCTTTGTCCTTTTTCGCTCTCCTTTTTCAGTTCCTCGCACACAGCAGTGCCTACTTTCAGGCCTTCACACTGTGTTTTCTCAGCAAATCGCAGTCTTTCTTTTCTCAGTTCTCTGTTCCAAACCTTACCTGCATACACATGTACGCAAACACGTATTTCCTACACAAGGGTGATTCCTTTTGCCTTGCTTTCTGACAAGCCTATATAAGTAATCTCCCACTGCTTTATTTCTATCATCATGCCCTGTTTTCTTACTCTGTTTTGCCTTCATTACATTTATCTTTTTTTTTTTTTTTTTAATCACATTTGTAAATCATGCGATCATGGGTTTTTAAAAAAATCTGTTTATCTGCCCCCATTCTAAAATGAAACCTTATAAGAGGAGAGACGGTGCATTTTCTAGCATAGTACTTGGTACATGTGAGTTGCTCAATAAATATTTCTTAACTAAAATAAACTTTGATTTCTCGCACAATATAATGCCTGTTAAAGTTAGTTGAACCCTTTTCCAACAGACTACAGGTGCAATAAGAGTAATCAAACTTGCTGCAAATCATAGCAATCTACTGTTCAAATTCCCCTCTCATCTCCCCATTCTCATATTCCATAGTTATGAGGACATTGAGTCATATTCCTAGGACTCCCATTATACAAGTTTGTGAAACAGAAGCATATTTTCTTTTATGTAGTGCAGGCAGGAGACAGAAATACTCCAGCATATGCTACCGCTATTCTCTAGTAGGCTTCTGGAAGGATCACCTTTATAGCATGCCAGATAGCTACGAACACCATGGCAAGCTCTGCTCTGCAGATATCCTGGACCTCTGTTCAGTGACCTGTACCCACATCGGCAGCCATTGTTCTTACCCCGCCCTTACTCAACTCAGGCATTTTCTTCTGGGTTCAGAAGATTTGTACATAGATGACTCTTAACTGTACTCTTTTTTTCAACCAAACTTACATAATATTTCTCTTGTTTGGGGAATTTAAAGAATGTTACTGGGACTGGTCCAAAAATCTGTTTAAGGAGTACCATTGTGTTTTGATGGCTTGTTAATCTTCAATGGCCTTAAAATGTGTGTGCCAACTTCTGTAACTGGGTACTTTTTCTACAATCCTGATGTGAGTTCTCAGGAATTGGGATAGCTTTTATCTATATTTTTGTAATTGTTAACTGTTTTGCTTTTATTCTTCTTTTTCATCTTAACATTGGTATACTACAAGATTGCCAAAACCCTTCATTTTCCCCAGGGGAATGTAGGGTCTTCAAATAAGTCTATATTTTTATCATTCACACTGGCCTTACCTCAAGTGTCTTATTTTTGAGGGGGCAGGTCTGTACTTTGGTGACAATGAGTTTTTAAAAAGAAGGTCTTATCACAGACTTGTTGAATGGATATTGTTTTCCCTTAGATTTTGATCTAGAGATATTTTGTCTTTGTAGATGTATACATATGCTTCCAGATGAAAGGTTACAATCCAATATGTTTTCTCTTTTCCTTTGTTCCAAGAAAACTAAGAATAAATTTTAGTGCCATGTTGTAGCTGTCAGTTTATCTTCAAGAGTTTAGAAATATTTACTCCTTCTGTTTTCTATAAATGTATTTCATTTTGGTTAACCCCTTAATTAATTTATTCTTCCAACAATGTGGGGTTTTTTAAAGAATTTTTTAAAAGATTTTACTTATTTATTTGTCAGAGAGAAAGAGAAAGCACAAGCAGGGAGAGCATGAGGCAGAGAGAGAAGCAGCCCTCACCCCAAGCAAGGAGCTCAATGCAGGACTCCATCCCAGGACTCTGGGATCACAACCTGAGCTGAAGGCAAATGCTTTACTGATTGAGCTACCCAAAGTCCTTAAAATGTGTTTTAAGCCTGTGTTACTTAAATTCTCCTTAGAAACAGAACACTTGTTAAGCCATACACACACGTGCATACATACATATTTGTATACACACAGGTCCTTAAGAAACTAAGGCACTGGCTAAAAGATAATAGTGACATTAGCAGGAATTGATACATTTTTTGAATTAGAAAAATGGAAGTTATATCCCCTTTACATATTAAGGAGTAGCATTAACTAAATATTAAATTCCATGTAGATAATTACAAATCCAAAGAAGATATGAACAAGTCAGGTGTTGGAAAACAAGACAATTAAGTGCACATTAATCAGGAAAAAAATCAAACAAAAGAAAAAGTAAGGAAAATATGGGTAAATTTATAAGATAAAAAGAATTATAACTGAGAATCTTTAAAGCTTTAAACTACACAAATTTTATCAGAAGAAAATAATTTAAAAGATTTTTAAACCACAACTTTCGCACTGCAATTTTGAATTATATATTTTTTCTCTCTGATGGATGGTACCAATCTAGCTGCATGATAAATTTGAAAACTTCATGTTTAAAGGAAGAAATTGGACAGAAACATTTTGTGAACCCAGACATGAAAGTCATCAAAGAAAACTCTAGTGGAAGAGTACAAGATAACCAGTTTCTCAAGGCTCTGTGAGACCCAAAGAATTTTCATAGGTTTTTATGACCTATAAAGATCAAAGAGAATATAGTTTTAAAATTCTAAAAGAAGAAACTTTGGGTCTTGTGATAGTCGTCCTAACATGACTTATGTAAATCAATATCAATATGTTATTAGACATAACGAAAGTACACCAAAATTCTGCATGAATTAAATTTTCAGATGCATCCATTTTTATGTGTGTGCACACATTTTGTTAGTGAAAGGGAAATCCATAATTATGTGTTATTTGAATTAAGATGAGCAGAATATGATTATTCAGAAACACAGATCCAGGTTGTTTTCCTCTTTCCTCTTATTAATTCCCTGCCAAGAACTTAGAGTTTCAACCTTTTTATGAGCCCACAATTAACTGACTTTTTTTCTATTCCTCTGCTGCTTCATTTCCCCTTCCCACCAGAATGATGCATTGATGAGTAGTGTTCTAAGTCCCCAGGAGATTCAGATGGTAAGTAAGCATCCTGTGCTCACATCATGGATCAAAATGTCAGGAACCAGAAATTGATCAATCAACTTACTAACTGCTGTTAGTTTCTCTGAAGCAAAATCATGCCAGCTTTATTTAAATACTCCCACATGAACCATCACTAAAGATAGAAGCTTGCTATCATTATTAAATGCACCTTAAACATAGCTTTGATATTTGGGATACACATGCAGACTAGAAGAGTATACAATTCAGAATACTCACAGTTGCAAATTGAAATAAAAAAATGGATATGTGCATAATTATATTGTCCATATGGCACAGCAGCAGTATAATTTTATAAGATTAAATCTTGTACAGGGATGAGAAATGATAAGCCAGTGTTATTATTATGAACCACACAATAACATATGGGATGTGGGCCAATAGCATCACTCTAAATCAACCTTAGAATTTCATAAGCCACTGAATGTCACAGATGGAAGCTATTATTCATTCCACCTGCTTGACATGATGAGAGATAATGATAAAAGTTTAGAAGTAAAATTAAAATGAAGACAGCTAAGCCTCCCTGCACTCTACTGGCTACGGTTATTAGTGATATGGTGGTTGCAGAGGCCAGAGGTTCATATTAATTACCAGGCTATGACAAGATGACAGTCCATTAATTCTAACAAAAAATTTGATAGGTTTCTAATTTCATATTTACATAGTAAAAATAATGCTCACACAATCCTCCTTGTAAGGAAGATCCTGAAAAGAAGAAAGCATGACAGGTTATCTAAATATATATTTTGGACTAAACCAAGTAGAGCTAAGGACTAACTAACTTCTTCCTGGTTACTTCACTTAGCATATTGTCATTCTTCTTAAATTTTTATGCTTTGGATCCAGGTTGCAGGATACAATTTGAAATTGATCAGAAGACTCAACATGCTAATGGGGTCAGTTCTCCCTAAACTGATCTAGGGATTTATCACAATTGCAATCAACTCCCTTTCAGCAAGATTTTGGTATATTTTGACAAGGTGACTAGAAAATCTATACGGAAAGACCAATGAGCTACTACAAGGAGTTGATTGGCCAAAATAATTTTCATAAAGGAAGACCAAAGATGGAGGAATCAGGCTACCTAGATTTAGGTCTCACTGTACATCTATGGTCAATATGAAAGTACACAATTGGTAAAGGGATAAACACATAGATTGATAGAACAGAAAAGAGTCCAGAAATAGACCCAAACAAATATGGCCAGTGGTTTTTATTTAAGTATAAAGGCAAATAAATGGAAAAAAAAATTGTCTTTTCAACAAATGGTGTTAAAACAGTTAAATGTATGCAAAAAAAAGAACCTCAATTTCAACTGGATACCTTATATAAAAATTAACTCAAAGTCAATTATAAATCTTAGTTTAAAATATAAAACTAAAGAAAAATACATTGAAGAAAACTTTATGCCCCAAGGTTAGACAAGAAGTTCTCAGACAAGGTCAAAGAATTTGCTCTGCTAAAGATACTGTTAATAGAATAAAAAGAATGTCAGGAACTGGTAGCAGATATTTGCCAACTACATTTAATGAAGAATGTGTATCTAGTATATATAAAAAGTACTTAAAATTCCACATTAAGAAAATAAACAGCTCTCAGGGCACCTGGGTGTCTGTCAGTTAATCATCTGACACTTCATTTCTGCTCAGGTCATGATTCAGGGTCCTGGGATTGGGCCCCAAATCCATTGATCTCTGTGCTCACTCAGGAGTCTGCTTGTCCCTCTCCCCCTTCTCTTCCTCCTGCTCTCTCTCTTTCCCTAAAATAAATAAACAAAATCTTAAAAAAAAAAAAAAGAAAGAAAAGAAACAGCTTTGCTAAAAAATGGACAGAAACCTTGAATAAATTGATTGATTGATTGATGAGAATAAGTGAATGTAAAATAATACAAAAAGTTATATTTTTATATTTGTACTCATTAGATATTCAAGATATTCAAGAATTACACATTCAGATATGATGAGATTGTACTATTTACCTAATAGGCTCATTAAAATAATATATTTATATCACTTATGTATATAATATACATTGTTGATAACAGGAAGGGCTGGTGAAGATTCACAATGAGAACTCTCTTACATTGCCATTGGGAATTCAAAATGAGACAGCCTCCTGGAAAGGAGATAGCCCATGTCTTAGGAATTTACATCTATGCTTATGCCATGACCTTGAAATCTCAGTCCTAGAAATTTACTCAGAAGGATTAAAAATTAATGTTTACACAAAAACCTGCATATTAATGTTCGTAACAGCTCTATTCACAATTGTAAAAAAGCAGAAACAGTACAGAGGTGTTTCACAAGTGACTGGATAAACTGTGCTACATTGATATGATGGATTTATCCTCTGCAGTAAGAAGTAGTGAGTTATGCATCCACACAAAGAATTGGATAAATCTCAAGGGAATTATACTGAGTAAAAAAGTTAGTCTCAAAAGGTGGTATACTATATACTTCCATGTATTTGACATCCTGAAAAAGACAAAACTATAATAATGGAAAGGAAATTAGGGGTTGATGGGGTGCCTAGATGGCTCAGTCGGTTAAGCAACTGCCTTCAGCTCAGATCATGATCCTGGGGTCTTGGAATTGAACCCTGGGTTAGGCTCCCTATTCCCTAGAGATTCTGTTTCTCCCTTTCCCTCTGCCCCTCTGCCCCTCTTGTGTGCACTCTCTCTCTCTCTCAAATAAATAAATAAAATCTGAGGGAAAAAAGGAATTAAGGATTGCTAAAATTGAGGAGTTGAAGGAGGGTGTGACTGCAAAGGGATAGCAGAAGATGATTTTGTGGCAGAGGCCATGAAATTGTTCTGAATTCTGATAGTGGTAGTCACAACCACACAAACCTATGTATATGTTAGAATTCATAACATTCTGCACCAAAAAAATGCATGTTAATTTTCAAGAAAATAAACTCTGAGGATAAAGGAAAATAAATTTCTCTTCTCTTCAATTCCAAAAGATTTCCTCCTGCATAACGTTTCATGGGATACTTTTTTCAAATATAGTGAACAATTTGACTTCTACCTTTTGAGACATTCATAAGGTTTGTCACTAAGAGGATAACCAAATCATCTTAGCATCATGGAAGATAATATAGTAAAATGTGGATGCTGTGGACCAATAGTTAACATCCTCCGAATGCCTACGTATCAGGAACTTACACTGAAAAGTTTCTGTTTGAAGTAATGCTTCAAGAATATGAGCAGCAAGTACTCTACGGCAGACTGTATTTTCCAAATGTGGCTACAATATCTCCCATGGGATTTGCTCTTCAACCTACCACTTCTGCATGCAAAGATGACATTCATCTCTCTACCCCCTTCATCAAGTCTGAACAGGCCTTATTATTGCTATAACCAATAAAATACCACAGAGTTCCAGATATGGTCCCTAACAGCCCTGGCTGCTCCTGCTTCCTGTCTGATGGGACCTTCTGATAATGCTAGTTTGAGCTGTTACCTGACACAAACCCATGAGAGGTCTCAAACAAGAGTTCTCCAGCTGAGCAAAAAAAATCACAGAATGCCAAGAAATAATTATAAATTGTCATTGCCACTAAGTTTTGTTATACTATAATAGGTAACTAGAACATACTCACCACCTCCAAATAGTGGATTATTTATTCAAATATATACAACTAAATGTGTTACCTGCCGCCAACTCCCAGCTCCAGCCTATAGAAGAATCTGGAAAGATCGAGAGAGAAGTAGAGTAAAAGAGAGGGAATTTTTGTGGAGAGAGTTGTCAGTGTGTTTCCTCCTTACAGAAAAGTAATGAGGATGGCTCCAAAAAGACCATGGGGAGAACTTTATAAATATTCTCAGGAGTTTGCAGTGAACAATAGGAAGGAGATAGGTATTGATCTCAATATCAGCAAAAATCCTAAGGACAAAGCAGTTTGAGGAAGTAACTTATAGCAGCAGAGTGAGGGACTGTAAAGGGAAACAACTATCCTCTGACCAACAAGAAGTAGAATATTTGTGTTTCAGGTGGGTTCATTGTCTGACTGCTTGGAGGAAGGGCAGGATGGAGAGATAGAGTAAGACACTAGCTAAAAATGAAACTGGTCCCATAAATGCCTGCCAAGACCAGAATATGTCTCCGCTACCATAGCAATAAAAACCCCTTTATGTTTCAGTATCCTGGCCATGTTCCTCACATTTGCTGTGACACGGTAGGGAGTAATAGCCTAACGAAGGTGAATGAAGGAGGAGTGAGGCCATCTCAAGAGAGAAGACCCCTACTGTACTCTTAGTCAAACCCCACCCTGTTTCCATGTTTCCATCTCAAGTTCCTGCCATAAAGAAGTCTGAGCTAGAGAAGGAAGACGATTTTAACTCTAAGTAAACTCTGAAACTTTGGCATCTGTGTGGAACACACATTTTAATTGTGGAAATGACAGTAGTTGTCCATCTTGAAATTCTGAAGGGGACTTTTGTTTTTGTTTTTGTTTTTCATTACCTGAGAATGACCAGAAAGTCTTTGCTAGATTTCACGCCTGGGTCAGGACAGATTGTGTTGATATGGATGGAGAATAAAGTCTTTTTCTGTTCATCTGATGAGTCTCACTTGTTTATGAGTTAGGTTACAGCTTGTATGTTCTAGGTAATGTTAAATAAGCTCTTTGTTTCTCAGAAACACCCAGTAGTGTAGCCATTAATATCTTCATGAGAAAAATTGAAGGTTGGGAAATTTAATGACCAAAATTGTATAATTGGAGAATGGGAAAGCATAGTCCAAGAGTTCCCTTCTAAGTCATGTAGTAGGACTGCTCATTAGCTGTGGCTTCAGGCATGTCCTCTCTGAGCATTATGAGGGAAGAAGACGGGCAGTGAGAACAGCCTCTCGTGAAATCATGCCTATTCATGTTTAAGATCCGTATTAGAGTGAATGTCATTGCTCTCAACTGGGAAAATTCTTTGCTTTCAGCCTTGCACCTATAAGAATAGTGACTCATTCTTGAAATCTAGACACAAACATTTTTTAAAATAAATTTTAAAAAGAAAATTAAGTAAAAAAATTTAAAAAATGTCTTGAATTTCTTTAACCATAGTTTTAGGTTTGGGATATTACACTTCTTGCTTATTTAGACCTCATTAATGTCTTTTTGAACGAATCTTATTCAATTTTTAGAAGTATCTTTCCCTGTATTTAGTATACACAATAACTTTATATTTTAAAGAGGCCTCTTCTTGTTTATAACTTGCCATGGAATGTGGGCTTTTTTGTGTGTGTTTTTTTTTTTTTTTTTAACGATCATGTGTATATCTAAGAGATATGTGATTCCCATATGGTATTTAGCCTAATAAAACCTCACATGCTTTGTAGCCAAAGTGATGTAATTTAGTGACACAATTTCTGGTCACCATGCAATGCCTTTAAACTTCTTCACTTTTCCAAGTTACAAAGGTTATCTCAGTAGATTTTTATTCAAAAATTAGTGTCAAAAGACAAAATGCATACATTCCTTAAGCATTCATATTTGCCCTTATTCACGCAAGGTGAACTTGACTTCTGTAAAGTGCTTTCTTGAGAGCAGAGATATGGATGTGGGTACACAAGTGAAAGACAGTGCTCTGGGTGCTGAAGAAGAAGGTGCTTACCAGGGACCACCAACGTAGGTCAGAATAGATTTTGAAAAAGTCATCTTTGATTCAAAATAGTGCGGATAGTTTTGAAATTTTTGGTGGCTAACATTAAATTTCATTTAAAAATTTTTCTCCTTCTTTTATTTCCTTCCTCTTTTAGTTTCATTTCTCTTACCTCTCCTTTTTGGGGCATTTTTTTCTGTTTCTTACCTTTACCTCAAGCCCATCATTAATAACAATGAGCCCCCAACAGTCACTGAATTCCAGGAACTCTGCATCAAGCTCATTAAATTTGTGAAGTTGCTTTATAAGTCTTAATTTTAATTTCTTTTTATTGTCATAAAAAGTAGGCACTTGAAATTGATTTTGAAACATTTCTAAAGTAACATTAGGATTATCATCTTGTTTTCTCAATTATAAAATGTGTTTGATTTCCCTTACCTGCTTAATTTACCACCCAGTAATTGTAGGTGGTGTATTTGTAATAACAGAAGGAAAAAAAATGATAAATCTCCTTTGTGACATCTTTCATTCTGTCAGCAAATCCTGACATTTGCTTTGAAAGGCTTGATATGCTTCTCTGTGGGATAAGCTTTGCAAAATCATCATCTTCATCTACTTTATTGAGTTTTCTCTTAAAATGTCATATAGATTTTCCTTCTAACACAATATAAATACACCTTGCCTCCTCAGAGGATAAATCTAAATAAATTCTTAGTTTCTTTTACATAACCTAATATGTGTGAATAATTTAATTTTGTTAAACACAAAAGACAAAAATAAAGAGCATTTTTACAGTTAAAAGTTTTAAGAGCAAATGTCAAGAAGATCTTAATCACTATTGTCTAAAAATAAATTAAGTTTTCTTTATACATTTACCACATCCCTAAACTACAGCTGAAAGGATATTTAACATTAAGACTTGAGATCTTAAAAATATATGTGTATATATATATATATATATATATATATATATATAACAAAAAACTCTGACTAGATACTCAATGCCATTTTTCAAATAGCTACCTAAAGATATTATAAGAATTTATGCTTTATTTAACTTTTATTGGTAAGTACTAGGAAAGAAACAATAGGAAAAAAGGAAATAGGTTCCCCTTTTACATGAGAAGCCAAGTTAAAGCTGTAGAGCTAAAAATGAATAAATAAAAGTCATGACTTTGGCTCAGCTGTCAGTTACTGGGCAACAGGAAAACAGATTTAGTCAACAGGAAAACTGAAATTCCTTTTTACACCATAGCAAAACATTTGGAAAAACAGCAGAAAGATAATAGAATGAGTTTTAGATAAATGAAAGGCTTACAAACTCCCTATTGAGTGTATAATCCTAGATGTTGAAAAAAGAGTCAACATTTGGCACATGTTGGCTTCTTCTTGATTCCAACATGGTATTTCAGAAAGCAGCGAAGAGGGGAAAAAACTTCTGCAAACAAATTGAAGACAATATAGAGAACCCAGAACTTAAGCTCTTCCCAGGGTGGAAATGCCAATTGTTCCTGCAGCCCAAACAGCAAAATATGAGACTGAAAAAGACTTTGAACAACAAAGACTCCAGAAAGGAACCCAAAAGAAGAGGAGTAGGGTAAGGAAGGCTTTGAGCAAAAAAAGGCCCTGAAGAAACAGCAAACAGCCCTCAGTTTTGTACAAATACATAGATAAGTAAATAAGAAAAACATGCCCTCTCTAGTCAGTCTTACTGTTTCAGATGGTTTCAAGGCAGCTGCCATTTCACAGGCAAGGAAAGAGGCAATGGCACAAAATACACAAAGAAGTGAAACAGGCTTAAGAACTATTTCCAGAAAATAACTGGGGGCATAGTTGTAATTACATAGAAATGTGTAGAAGCAGCAATGTTGAACAGTATTAAGATTTTAAAATGTGCATCCAAATGTTTATTGCAGTAATGTCCACAATAGCCAAACTATGGGGGAAAAAAACCCTAGGTGTCCATCAACAGATGAACAGATAAAGAAGATGTGAGATATATACATATACACACACACAATTGAATACTATGCAGCCACCAAAAGAAATGAAATCTTGCCATTTATAATGATGTGTATGGAACTAGAGGGTATGTTGTTGAGTGAAATAAATCAATCAAAAAAAGACAATTATCATGTGATCTCTCTAATTTGAGGAATTTGAGAGGCAGGATCGGAGGTTGTGGGAGATAGGGAAGGAAAAATGAAACAAGATGGGATTCGGAGGGAGTTAAACCATGAGAGAATCTTAATCCATGAAAAAAAACTGAGAGGTGCTGGGGGGTAGGCGTAGGGAGAGGGTGGTTGGGTTATGGACATCAGGGAGGATATGTGCTATGGTGAGTGTTGTGAAATGTGTAAGCCTGATGATTCACAGAGTTGTACCCCTGGGGCAAATAATACATTAAATGTTAATAAAAATAAAATAAATAAATAAATAAATAATAAAAATAAAACTGAATTATTTATAAAGTATGAACACATAGAGAAAAATGCACCAATTATAAGCTTGATGAAATTTAAAACAGTTAAAAAAAAAATCCCTGTGTAACCATCCCACCAGGGAAGAAAAGTCATGTTACCAGCACCACAGATGTCTCCATGCCCATATTTCTATTAATAAAATAAAGAAATATTATCAAATCTATCTTGGGATATATTTTTATTAGAATAGTTTAATGTAGTGTTACTTTTATCTGTCCCCTCAAAATAACTTTCTAATAGGTGTGCTTTGAAAGGAAAAATTGAGAGGCACCTGGGTGGCTCAGTAGGTAGAGTATCTGACTTCAGCTCAGATCATGATCTCAGGGTTCTGAGATGGAGCCCTGCATCGGGCTTCTTGCTCAGTGATGGTCTGCTTCTTCCTCTCCTTCTGCCCCTCCCCTTCCCCATCCTCTCCCTCTCAAATAAATAGATAAAATCTTAAAAAAAAAAAAAAAAAAGGTTTGAAAGGGAAAACTTCATAAGTTTTTTCTGGTTTGCCTTTTTCTATATAAGGCAAGGATGTTTTGATTTCAAAAATTACATATATAGGGGCACCGGATTGGCTCAGTGGGTTAAGCCTCTGCCTTCGGCTCAGGTCATGATCTCAGGGTCCTGCGATCGAGCCCCACATCAGGTTTTCTGCTCAGTAGGGATCCTGCTTTCCCTCTCTCTCTCTCTGCCTGCCTCTCTGCCTATTTGTGATCTTTGTCTGTCAAATAAACAAATAAACTCTTTTTTTAAAAATTGCATATATATGTAATATATGTGTATACTTGGCTAGAATATTAAGACTAGTTAGACAAAATTCATAGGTATGTATCCTTTCTAATAGAGCACAAGTTAATTCTATTTATTATGAAACAAATATAGCTTCACTTCCTTCACTTCCTGGTTTCTTAAACAACATTGAAAAGAAAGTGAAAAAACAAGCCATTCATTTTTGGAAACTGTAGTGACTGACCAGAGCCGAATTACTACCCTCCTGATCTCATCATAAGCTGAAAAGATATGGAAAAAATATATCTCCATATTTTTAGGCTCAAATTAATGAAACTGGGAATCAAAATGTTAAAAATTAAAATAAAATGTTTTAAATCAAAATTAAATTCATCTTCAAAAAAGTTAAATTCATCTTGTTACTTCTAGAGATTCACTTAGTTGACTCACCGAATATTATAATAGATTAGAGAATCAGCCATTCTCTCAAAAATAATCAACACTGAAATAGGCTACCATGAACATTCCTAAAGATTTTTAGATCACAAGGTAGCTATCTGTCTTGCATTGTTTGCATAAACTCTGTTGAAATCAGGAAGTTGATAGGATGATAACTAGTTACAAATCATTTAATGTCTACTATAAGTATTGAATAACTTTGGTATGATATAAAAATTAAGGACTAAAGCTTTGATAGTAGGGATTAGTTGCTACTTATACCCTGTTGACTTCTCTAATCTAAATGTGAAATTCTAGATATAAAAAAGAAAAGTGGTAAATCTTTTATAAATGCAAGCCCAAATATTTAAAAGTGGCAACCACATAATAAAATGATGACAATTAGCAGTTGCCTCATTCAAAGTGTTGGAGAAGTATTAGGAAGTTAGTGTATCCCTTTAGTGCACTTTGATGAAACTCGTATCAAATACTATCAATAGGATTTTTCACTCCTTCAAACTACAAAGAAAATCTGTCGCCAGACAATTTTCACAGCTCTAATTACAGCATTGCTTTTGCAACTCTATAATTAAGAGTGAACTACAATTTTGCTTCCTACTCTCAGCTGTAAAAAATAAGAATAAAATAAAAATAAAAGAGTTAAAAAATAAAACTTGTTCTGAATTTAACATGCTATTTATTTCTATAGTTCTTCCTCTCCAAAATTTTATTGAAATCAAATTTAATTCATTTATAGATATTTCTAATCTGCAATAGATGTTAATCTTCTAAAATGTATGTCTATCTCAAAATGTCAGCTTCTCACAATGTCTATGATTTTTCCTAAATTTCTGTGTAATTATTTCCAGTAGCTCATCTGTATGAATCAACATGCCTGGAAATAAGCTCCTCGATTTCCTGCTTTCATGATGTCTTTCCAAGGTGTGTGAATGTTTCTCATTATGCTACAATGTGACATATTTTTATCTCGGATTAAGTGCAATTATTTAAAAATTACATGATGTTTCAGATATTCCTCATGCTAGCATCTGGATTCACTTTGTAAGCAACTCTTGAGATTATGGCTACAGCTATTAAGCCGTAATACAATCTGTGATTCCCCCCGCCCCATACTCCATGACTTTGCAAATCTTGATAAAACTTCCAAGTAAGCACAATTCACTTAGCATGGCAATCTGGAAAACAGTTAACCATGCAGTTGAATCCAGCCATAATGCTTTTGCCTACCTCTCCTGGTCTGCAGTGACAGTCATACAAGACTTCAGGAGGAAAGGACGTGGAACCTCAGCTGCAGTCCTGGGAGGTGACAGTTTAGTGTTGTTTCCTCCAAGGATTAAAAGCTGGAGGACTTTGTAGCCCGTTTTTTGAAGATACCAGTGTGCGTTTCTATGAATCAAACCCATGCTAAACCAGAGAACTGCTTTGAGTTTCCATCCACTAGGATGCCAAAGAGTCACCCCTCCTATTACTTTAGTCAGAGAGAACTGGCTGCTTGCGGAATACACGTTTCCTGGGTTTGTCGCCTTCCTGCTCCTCTGTAACTGCATCTTTTCTCCTCCCAATTCTTGCTTGGATTCTTCGTACAGTTATTGAACCTCCTCTTGCTCTTTGTCAGCTCTTCTTCCTTCTCTTTGTACCCTTGCTATCATCTTCCTTCTCTTTTCTGGCTCCTGTTCTTTGATGTAAGAGACAGTCTAGGCTTAGAAGCAAAGCAAAGGAGAGGGACAAAACATTTGAATAAAAGTCTCATATTCCCCAGGACTGCGAATCTCTGAAATGAGAACTCCAACAGTAACAACAGTAGAGGAGTGGAAGCAGTAATAGTGACCACTCACCACAATTCCTTCAGGTAGATGTTACCATTTCCCCCACTTAACCCAGGGGGCAACTGGTTTGCTGAGAGATTAACAAAGGAACTTTCCTGGGTCAGACAGCTGGTGCATGGAGAAACAGGGATTTGGATCTCTTTATAATTTTAAAGAAGAGATGATTAGCCCTAAAGGATCATCAAGCCGTAAGTTTTCTGTTACAATCAAGGGAAATAGTCAATGTAAATCTTCCAAGATTTACTGGTAAAAGATCTGTTAAAAAATACACTTTACATTCTTGTGATTCTTAATTTTATCTCCAATTACATTGGAGTCATATCCATAAATGTGGATTCTAGCATAATTATTTATGTCAGTTATTACAAACTAACTTTACACATAAAAGTAAAAATCAAGGGGTGGCTGGGTGGCTCAGTAGTGAAATTAAACATCTGCCTTTGGCTCTTGTCATGATCCCGGGGTCCTGGAATCGAGCCCCACATCGGGCTCCCTGCTCAGCAGAAAGCCTGCTTCTCCCTCTGCCTCTCCCCTACTTGTGTTCCCTCTCTGGCTGTGTATCTCTTGGTCAAATAAATAAATAAATAAAATCTTAAAACAAAACAAAAACAAACAAATCCATGAAGTTCCCCATAAGCTTTTCCCACAGGTCTATGCAAATATGAAGGTAGCTTTTGGGCCACCTGAAACTGTAAATATTAATAACTTTGGATGTCAAAGGATTAGGATCACCAGATACTTGCCCAAACAAGAACATTTTTGGCACTTCTCAATGTGCGAATTTATCACCATTCTTTCTAAACAGCTCTCACTTTTCTGTTTATTGTGATTTATTATGTTTATCTTCCCGTTGCCTGATACAAACTGCTATGTCCTTGCCCATACTTATTTATCGCTTGTCAAATTTATTTCAATTGATTCGTAATTTTATTCTGCATTCTGATGAGAACAAGGGCTCAGGGGTGTGGCTGGGATTGATAACTGGGAGCAAACAGCAGGCTAGCCTTGGCTCCTCCCCTAATTGGCCATGTGTCTTTCTCCTCCTAGGTGTCAGCATTCTGTTCTGCTAATGGGGAGTTGTAGGTGACATCACAGATCCTTTACTAATCTAATAGTCTGATTTTTCCCCTTTATTGGGGAATTAAAATGTAAATGAATGGGTGTACTTCATGAATAGGCTGCTGTTCCCATTGTATTTATTAGCATTTTCAACCCTTTGTTATAGGAGATGAGTGATATTTAAATAAAGATCTCCATCTTGACCAAATGAGGGTTTCATTCTTGTTCTCGGCTGGTAACTATGCTTCGATATCATTTGAAATATTATCTGCCATGTCTTTTTCTGTTTACCTTGAGTACATTATATTTTATTTTCATGCATCAAAAGGCATGGTACAAGTATCTCTCTATAAAATGTTAAGTACATTTTCAAAACTCAACACTATTAAGTTGAATTACATACCAAAAAGACCGTGGGTAAAATCCTCTTTACCTCTTTACTTCATTCACTGTTTCCTTCTGCACTGTGAATGCTGACTACAACATTTTTACCCCTGGGGAAAGTGCTAGAATAGCTGCTAGCATGGTGTTAGTCCCAGAGAAAAAGCTAATTATATGAAGAGGTATCAACTATGAGACTGAAACTTATCAGAATTTCTCTTTATAACACATTGTTGTAATAGTCTTATTCCTTTGGCCATTCAACAAATATTTACTGAGCACCCACTTTCCCCTACACTGGGATCTAGCATGCACACACATACACACACACACACACACACACTTGGACAGACACACTTCATGTGTTTATACTACAGTAGAAGTAACACTAATAGTAACAACTATAATAATAAAACTATTCGTCAGATGGTGATAAACATCATGAAGTATCATAATACAGAATAAAGGAAGAGAAGGGACTGGGAGAGTGTGAGTTTAACTTCTAAAGACTGACGAAAATCTCTTCTAAGGTAGCATTTGACCAGGGCTGTGAAGACAAGCCAGGTAGAGGCAGCAAGTATAAAGCCCCAGAGATAGGCCTACTTGTGGTGTGACCTGTGAATGGTGAGCTGCCACCTTGGCTGCTGTCAAGGCTGCAAACTGGAAGTAGTGAGAGTTGAAATATGAGTATAAAGAACATGAGGTTGTGGCCCCTGAAATACTTCAGCTTTTGCTCTAAGGGAGATATGCTGCCAGCACAGTATTCTGAACTTTGCAATGACATATTGTAGGGACAATTAAGGTAATCAATTATACTTAGCATCTCTAGACATCCACGTGCAGGTATTCTTCTAAATCATTTTATGCATGTGCTCAGTATGTTTTATTTTTGAAATATTTAGTTATTTATTTATTTACTTATTTTTTAAAATTCAATTAGCCAAGGTACAGTACTTCATTAGTTTTTGATATGTTTAATGATTCCTTCGTTGAGTATATCACCCCGTGCTCATCATATCTCGTGCCCTCTTTAATGCCCATCACCCATTATCCCTTTCCCCCACCAACCTCGCTTTCCACAACCCTCAGTTTGTTTCCCAGAGTCAAGAGTCTCACAGGGTTTGTCTCCTTCTCTGATTTCTTTCCATTCAGTTTCCCCCTCTACTCCTATTGTCCCCTGCACTATTCCTTATGTTCTACATGTGAGCGAAACTGTAAGATAGTTGTGTTTCTCTGATTGACTTAATTCACTTAGCATAATACCCTCCAGTTCTATCCATCTCAGTATAAATGGTAGATATTCATCCTTTCTCATGTCTGAATAATATTCCATTATATATGTGGACCACATCTTCTTTATCTATTCATCTGCTGAAGGACATCATGGCTCCTTCCACAGTTAGGATATTGTGGCCATTGCTGCTATGAACATTGGGTTGCATGTGCCCCTTCTTTTCACTACATCTGTATCTTTGGGATAAATACCCAGTGGTGCAATTTCTGGGTCATTAGGTAGCTCTATTTTTAAAGTGCTGAGGAACCACATACTGTTTTTCAGAGTGGCTGCACCAGCTTGCAGTCCCACCAACAGTGTAAGAGGGTTCCCCTTTCTCCACACTCTTGCCAACATTCGTTGTTCCCTGTCTTGTTAATTTTAGCCAACGTCACTGGTGTAAGTTTGTATCTCCTGTGGTTTTGGTTTTGAATTGTAAGCTCAGTATGTTTTAAAAGACCACTCTAAAAACTCAAGGGTGTGGAAAAGGAGATTATTTGGATGGTATGTGAGAAACATATGCAATCTAATGGATAGGTGTGCATTCTTCATTTGAGCATAAAATACACAGAATGTTCACACAAAAATAACATTTTGAAAGTCTAAGTATATGAATAACTTCAGAAAAATATACAGCTTGATGGTTTTGAAATTCAGTAATGTATTTTTTTAGAGATTTCATTTTTGGGGGGAGTAGTTTTAGGCTTACAAGAAATTTGAGAGAAAGGCATAGAGGTCTCTTGTATACTCCCTGTATCCACACGTGCATACCCGTCTCCTTACCAACATTATTCAACAGGATGGTACTTTTTTTTTTTTTTTTTTTGACCGAGGATGAACTTACATTCACCCATCACAATCACCCAGCATCCATAGTCCACCTTAGAGTTCATTTTTGGTGTTGTACATTCTACAGGTTTGGACAAATGGATGATGACATACACCAATCATTTCAATATTATACAGAGTATTTTCACTGACCTAAAAATCCTCCATGCTCTGCTATTCATTTTTCCACCACAATCCTTGGCAGCTATTGATCTTTCTATTGGAATCATACAGTGTGTAGCCTTTTCAGACTTGAGTTCTTTCACTTAGTAGTAGACATTTAAGACTCCTTTATATCTTTGCATTGCCTGATAGCTCCTTTTTTTTTTTTTTTTTTTTTTTTTTAGTGCTGAATAAAATTCCATTTTATGGATGTACCACGGTCTTTTTATCCTTTTATCTACTAAAGGACATATTAATTGCTTCCAAGTGTGTGCAGACTTTTGGATGAACAGTAGTGTTCAATTCCTTTGGGCAAATAACAAAGATCCTGATTTCTGGATCATATGGTAAGAGTATATTTACTTTTTTTTTTCTAAGTATTTATTTATTTATTTGAGAGAGAGGGAGACAGTGAGAGGAAGAGGGAGAGAAAATCTGAGGCAGACTCAGCAATGACCATAGAGCCCAATGGGGCTTGATCCTATAACTGGGAGACAACGACCTGAGCTGAAACTGACACTTAAGCAACAGAGCCACCCAGGTACCCCGAGTATGTTCACTTTTGTAAGAAATCTCTAAACTGTCTTCCCAAGTAGCTATATTATCTTTCATTCCTATTAGCAATGAGTGAGAGTTCCTGTTGCTTCACATGCTTGTCAGGATTTGTTATTGTCAGTGTTCCAGATTTGGGCCAATCTAATAGAGGTATAGTGGTTTCCCCACGATACATAAGGTGAAGCATCTTTTCATATGCTTATTTGCAATTTGTGTATCTCCATTGGTAAGATATATCTTAAAGTCTTTGACCCATTTTTAATCTAGATGTTCATTTTCCTATTATTGAATTTAAATGTACTTTGATATTTTGGATAACAGTGTTTATAGATATGTTTTTTGTAAATATTTCCTCCCAGTTTGAAGTTTGTCTTCTTATTTTCTTGACATTGTCTTCCACAGAGCAGAGGTTTTTATTGAGTTCATTAATTTTAATGAAGTCCAGATATCAATTATTTCTTTCTCAGATTGTGTCTCTGGTGTTGTAGCTAAAAAGGCCACTATACTCAAGGTCGTCTGGGTTTTCTTCCTATAGTATCATCTAAGTGTTTTAGAGTTTCAAATTTTATATTAAGATCGATTATCCATTTTGACTTAGTTTTTGTGAAGGATATAAGGTCTATATCTAGATTTATTCCTTGCACATGGATGTCCAGTTATTCCAGCGTAATAATGTATTTAACAGTGTTTTCTTTAGTTGGAGTTTTTACTAAGATTTGTTAATTTAATTAACAATATTTTAGATAAACTAATATGTATTGTCCTTTTTAATGGAGGGAGAGAAATTTAATACCAAATATATGAACTAAAACATATTTATAATCATTGAATATAGATACATTTTAAAGTAAGTGGAGACAATACTATTTATTTCTATACATTTGCACATATATAGTATACATTGTTTAGAGTGGTTTAAAAATGTATAAATACACAAGGGTACACACACACACAAACACATATACACTGCCTAGAAATATTTAAATACGCATGTGTGTATACAAAGTCCTTAAATGAAGGATTTTTAGAATGTTTTGACATATCCTGCCACAGTTTTATTTGTAAAAATGCACAGATAGACAGCAATCCCATGCAGACAGGAATCCAGGGATCAGGCTAGACCTTCTGTCCTCATATCAGCAGACAGAAGTCTCTATGCTGGAGGCTTCATGGGAGCTTGAGCTACAGCAGAATTCTGGGCCTTGGCTGTTGGCTGGCAGAGCCAGAGACTCTTGGCAATGTAGGTATGAGTATGTTTCTGAGTTTGGGGTGAGTGATGTTGGCAACTCCACTGAGCTTGCAACTGCCACCCTTTAAGATTTGGGCTTAACAAAGGCTTTGATAGCTTCAGCACGTATACTCGTGGAATTTGCACTGATAGCCTACATTTTCTTCAGACCCTTTTTCTTGTGCTTCTTGGCAAAGTACATGGTCATCAGGAAATTGGGGTTTAACCTCTTAAGAGATTCAGATCTTCATATCTTTCTTGTTGTCGTTTCTGTTCCATTTTCATGAACCGTTGTTCTTGGGGCAGTTCTTGGAATTGGCCATGTCTACACCAAAGCTCATGGCTCCCAAAGCATCTTATACCTGAAGAGAAAGAGAGAATTAGAATGTTTAAAAATTTATTTCTCGGGCACCTGGGTGGCTCAGTGGGTTAAGCCGCTGCCTTTGGCTCAGGTCATGATCTCAGGGTCCTGGGATTAAGTCCCACATCGGGCTCTCTGCTCAGCGGGGAGCCTGCTTCCCTCTCTCAGTCTCTCTCTGCCTGCCTCTCTGCCTACTTGTGACCTCTGTCTGACAAATAAATAAATAAAATCTTTAAAAAAAGAACTTATTTCTCCATGCAGTCATTTTTCTTCTTAAAATATCTTACACAAAGTTCCAAACACAATGGAAGTGCAATGAAGGTAAATGATTAGTCTTTAATCGCATGCTTCTGACTATTTGGATGATGCTTTCATTCTCAACATTGTTCAAGTGGGAAATGTCTTATTGAATATTTTACCTACAAACAATTCATGTGCCACTCAAAATGCCTTTAACCTAATCTCAGATTTCTTTTTCTCTCACAATTAATAATGGAATCTAAGTCAAAAGGAAGGTGGCAAATTTTCTACCTGTCAATCATTTTCCAAGTTTTCCACCTCATGGTGTGATTGTTAAATGAGATTATACACATGAAAGCACTTTGAAAAGAGCTGCACAAATGTTAATTATCATTCAGAAATTTTTTTTTCTAAATTTCAGCTCTGTTACCTGACCAGATGCATGACTTCGAAACATCTTTAAAGTGATTGGCTAGATCTGGAAAGCTTTTAACCCCAACATTTCCCAAGTGTTTCATATGACCTTTCTTGTCCTTCACATCTTATTTTCATTATCACCTTCTCAGGGAAGGTCTCCATGACTCATCGAAATAGGTAATTCACTCTTATTTTTCTCTTTCCTAGAATCCTACCCAGTTTTTCATCCAATTGACCATGGTTTGTAGGTATATAACTTCAGTTTTTGTGTGGGACTATAATGTCCATGAGACCAAGGACCATATCCATTCTGTTAATCACTGTACCCCCGACACTAAATCATAAGGCCTGACTCAGAACATTGGCCAGAGGGATATAAAAATAATTCATTTATTTGTATTGAACATTGTTATGACGATCGAACAAGATTATTTATGTATAAAAGATTCACAAACTTACAGAGATAAAGAAATGTATGGTGTTACAGTTATTTTGAGAAATAGGTTTAAGATACTAATTATCTCCAACGTGTTCTCCACCAACTCCCCAACGTGAAGTACAAAACACACAGAGGACAAGGACCAATAAATGTAATTGCTTTATCATTCTGGTCTTTGACTTAAAATGACAATGTGCCATCATGGACAAACACCAGGACCACATGAGGGCATTCACATGAGAGGTGGGTAGATGAAAGAGAAGAGATCTGGAATCAAAGCAAGATCAGTAGCCACTACTGCTACTCAGTAGTGACTCAGCAAGGTCTCCCCACCCCTGACCTTGAACTCTCATGACTCAGATAGAAAAAAATCATTGTCCAGTGCAAAATACCGCTAATTTGAGCTATTTCATTCTCATTTCCTGTAATGTCTTCTAGTGAGGAAAAGTCTCACTACTTTTATAACATACTTGCTACTTTGTAGCAAGTACTTCTTTGTACTTCTTCTTTGTACTTCTTCTTTGTACTTCTCACTACTTTTATAACATACTCATGACATACTTGCTTCCATTCTGATCTTTTCTGGATTATCTTCTTTGGTAAACTAATTCTGACACCAAAATCTTTGGTAAACTTAATTTGACACTGTGTATTTCATATTTATACAAAGATATGAAAAATTAAACATTTTCAGTATCTTATTTTCAGTAATAAGGCCCCAAACTGTCTAAGTTTGGGGCCTTATTACTGAGTCTCCATCAAAGAAATATTACACAGAGTAATATTTTACCTGTTGATTATTGTACAGTTTTATGGATGATTAGGAATCTCAACTCCCCTTTAGTTCTGCAATCAACTCTTGCTGCTATGTGCTAGCACCAGAAATGCGCTTTTCTTTATTTTACATTCTGTAGCAGAAAGAGGAAAAATATGAGGAATTATGTAAACTATTTAGGTTTTTGGAGACTGAGAAACAACGTATGGGCTTGGGACTCAGCATTAATGAAGTCTGCACCCTTTTGGGGTAGCTTCTGGTGTTACAATCACAGGCAACATTCACTATGCCTCCCAGAACATTCAGGGACTAGAGTTTAAATTTTTATTTCTATTTATATGTTGGCAGATGTAGATATTTTAGTCAAAATGAAATGCATATTCTAAGGCAAGAAAGTATAATTAAATCCAAGAAAAGGAGAGATCGCTTGTGGTTTGTATGAGCAGGCGACACATGTTAGAGATGATGGATAGTGATATTTAATCTGGAATGTCAAGCCTCGTGAGATCTCATCAATTGTATCTCAAGATGAGGGATATTCTAAATACTTGAGGTAAATGTCTGGCGCTTTCCTTCAGGGATATACAAGCATCTAATTTAGTACATGAAGAAGAATAGGAATAAAGAAGACCATAAAGGTAATTTGAGTCCAAATATGGAAGTTCTTTAATAGCAAGTGAAAATACAACCCTTAAAATAAGAAATAATCGATCCCTGCCAGATTTTGAGCAATAGATTGATACAATTAAATCTTTAGTGAAATTTGTTTCACAGCTATAAATTAAAGAGCGACCAGAAACAAAATAGAGATTTTAAAAGTCTAGAGGTTAAGTAATAGGGCCAGATAAGAATGGCTAAACCACGCATTGTGGCTGTTCAAACAGTCACATATCAAGAACTCCCAAAGGACTTTTCATTAGAAATGTGAGGCTCAAGGTCATGTGAAAATAGAGATAAAATTTAATAAATTTGCTGAAATCACGATGTGCTCCCAAATAAAGCATTTAAGTTTCTGCCAACCCACAAATAATAGTAATTCAACAATTAGCATTAATTTAGGCAAAGTCAATGCCAATGTATACTATTAAGTTCTGAGAACAAAACAACGAAAGATGCACAAGAAAATTATATACAAATCAAATGAGAATTATGATAAAAATGGAAACAGCTCTAGACGGTGAGTCAGGAGACACTTTTTCACAAATCATTAAGCTTCCATGGACTTCAATTCTGTAACTACATCATAATAAATGCAGACAGGCTGTCCTACATGGCCTCTTCCAGTTTTCTTAAAGCCCATCACACAGTTAACTCAAGAATTGGGAATTTCAAGCTACATACTCTCTAAGATTATTCCCAGCTATAAAATGATATTATTCCATAAATCTATCTCTTTACATGTTTTCAAAAGTTAAAAATCTCCTATTTTCTTAACTATAATTATATTTACCAATAATTGGATTAACCTTAATTGACATTTCATTGATTGTATACATATTTTGGGAAAATGTTATGAAGTGAATTTTCCATAATTATATTCAATTATCTCCCTCTTAACAGTTTCATCACATGATAGTTGACATGCAATGAACTGCACATATTTAAACTATATAGTCTGATAGGCTTTAACAAATTTATACATCCATGAAACAATTACTACAATCAAGATAATAAGATATCCATTATTTTAGGAAGTTTCCTTGGGACTCTGAATAGCTTTCTTCTGTCTACCCTCCATTTCTTTTGGACTTCAGGGTTATTTCCAATTTGGTGATCCTGTAATTTTCTGTGAATACATGTATATAAGCGTTTATTGCATTATTTTCAACAAGAAATCAGTCATGTTTGTCTTTGTTCCTCTGTACATAATTTATCTATGATGGTTTTTAGATCTTCTCTTTATTACTGCTATGTGAAATTTTTGTATGATTTACCTTGATGTAGTTTCCATCTTATTTCTTGTAATTGGGGTTCATTGATAGTTTTGGATCTATGGGCTTATAGTTGTGGTCAAATTCAGGGAGATTTTGATCCCTACTTCTTCAAATATCATGTTTCCTCTCTCTCCATCCTCTTGTCTCCTTCTTTTATATTCCTCAAGGACTACAAACACACATATGTTAGGCTTCTTCAAGTTGTCCCAGAGCTCACGGGCACTGTGTTTATTTGTTTTTATTTATTTATTTTTTGTTTCTGTTTCAGTTCAGATTATTTCTATTGCTATATAACCAATTTTACTCATCTTTTCTTCTGCAATATCTAGTGTACTATTAATGCTGTGTACTTTCTACCTTGCATTGTATCATTTTTCATTTCTAGAAGTTTGATTTATTTTTTATTCATATTTTTCCTCTGCATCCTTAAGTTTTAGATGAAATGAAATACAGTTATAATGTTTTAGTGTCATTTTTTGCTAATTCTAACATCTGTCAGTTAAGGGTCAGTCTTTGTCTTTACTATGGTTTGTAATTTTCCTGTTTTTTTTTTTTTTTCTTCTTCGGTAATTTTTGAGTGGATGTCATAAATCATTAATCTTAACTTATTGAGTTTTGAGCATTTTTTCCTTCTATAAATATTCTTGGTGTTTCTTTTGGGACAAAATTAAGGTTTTTGGAAAGAGTTTAAACCTTTGAGTCATGCTCTTAAGGCTTATTAGTCAAAACAAAGCAGTAGTCAATCTAAAGGTAATTAATCACTAGGGGCGCCTGGGTGGCTCAGTGGGTTAAAGCCTCTGCCTTTGGCTCAGGTCATGGTCTCAGGGTCCTGGGATCGAGCCCTGCATCGGGCTCTCTGCTCATCAGGGAGCTTGCATCTCCCTCTCTCTCTGCTTGCCTCTCTGCCTACTTGTGATCTGTCTGTCAAACAAATAAATAAAATCTTTAAAAAAAAAAAAAGGTAATTAATCACTACTACAGAGACAAAATCTTTCTGAGCACTCTAACCCTTGGTCTGTTAACATTGAGTTTTCCAGTCTTCCTGGTGAAAATAGATACTGTTCTAAGCCTGATGGGATTTCTTATTATTGTTCCCTCTCATCCTTTTGGGTGGTTTTCTCATATATTTACTGATTAGTATTTATCTGAATACTTAAGGAAACGTTCTATGTTTCTCTGGAATCTTTTCTTTTTAAAAGAGATTTTTATTTATTTATTTGAGAAAGAGAGAGAGAGAAAGCAGGGGGGAAGGACAGAGGAGGAAGGGAGAGAAAATCTTAAACAGACTCTGCTGAGCACAGAGACTGACTCGGGGCTGATTTCACAACCCAAAGATTGCGACCTAAGCTGAAACCAAGAGACATTGTTTAACAAATTGCACCATCTGAATGCCCCTGGAAATCTCTCTAAGAGCAGCTCTCTGGTATACAGAACCTTCTCTTGTGAACTGTATCTGCATCTACTCAACTCAGAGGGTTCTCTGACCGGTCAGGATCACCTCTCCCTGTTTCCCAACCTGGCAACTCAAGGGAGTGAGCTAGTACAATTGTACAGAATCACTGGTTTGTTTCCATTATGTAGAGATCACTGTCCTTCATTGTCTGATGGTCTTTTTCTGGAAACCATTGTATCATATAGTTTGCCCATTTTTGTCTTGTTGCTGAATGGGAAACAGAGTAAATTATGTTCATGTTTTAGTTCATGTTATTCAAAACTCATTTTCACATTTTTAGTTTAAAACTCTCAATCTCTCATGACTTTTAATAAGTTGCATTTGTATAATTAAATAACTATATAATTAAATAAGTAATTATATAATATATAAAATATATATAATATAATAAATAATTAAATAATATATTGATGTGAATCTTCCATTTGCCTAAGAGTAACAAATTTCTTACAGAGCCATATTCACAGAAACCACTTAAACCATGCTCCCTCTACTTATGGTAACCATGAAAACTGGGTTGTATCACCTAAGAAATGATCACTGACAACCCAAAGGCATCTCCCCAAGATGGCATTTAACTTGAACTCAGTACTGCCAAATATCAGTACGCTTACTTGGCAACTCAGAAAATTAGACATGTCAGTGTGCCTTCCCATGAATAGTGGAGATTCCTAGCTTCAGCTAAAGAATTAGAGAATTCTACACAAAAAGAAGCAAATAAAGGCCAAAAATGATATAAACAAATATATATTGAACATCTATTATATGGCTGGGCACAGTTTTAGGCACTGACACTCACATGGAAAAGTAAAATATCCATTTTTAAGTTTACAATGAGAAGCATAACCATTAATGGAAACCACACAGCCCTTTTGTTCTGAAATGTTTGTTCTCTTTCTATATGCAGGCACTGAAAAATCAGCATGCCTAGTAACTAAAAATTTACATCTAGAATGTCATAAAATCAGTTCATTGTAAATGCATTTACCATGGTAATGTCCATAGTGAAAAACAGATTTCCAAATAGAATTAGTGCAGAATATAAATTTGAGTTTATAAAGATAGATTCAAATGCTGCCTTGAGTTGTTAAACCCTCCACTATATCTTAAACATTACACAATTTGAAAACCACTTCTCTCTATATTAGATTTTGAGTGGAATTTGCTTTTGTAAGATAAAAATTGTTCCATCTACTGTGGGCTTTGAAAGAATATTACATTCCAGCTATTAACTGATTCTTCAATATATATAAATGTTTTACAACCCATTTTAAAGAAACTCAAACAAATATTTTTGTTTGTTAAAGTCTCTACTTTGTGCTTAAGATTTTCATGACATGAAGAAACAAATATTTTTGTTTGAGTCTCTACTTTGTACTTAAGATTTTCATGACACGAAGAGAATATTGAACATGAGTGACAGATATTATTATTACATTTAGATCAGTATTATAATTTGCAAATTCTGCTCAAGCTTTTCTGTACTTGATTCTACAACTCTAAGAAACTCTATACATTTCTTAGAAAGGTTGCATACATCTGCATACAGTCTTTTCATAGTACTAGATTGTCCTTGTTTTTGTTTATTTATACCACTCAGAACTCCCTACTGTTTCTGTAAATAACAATGCAACAGTAACTAGCTACGTTGTTTTTTCCTTGGAGTATCTATTTCTATGCTTCTTAGAGAATTTTTTTCTTATTCATTAAAAAAAGAAAACAGAAAAACTATTTTCCATTCAAATTGCTCTACAGTAGAAAGAATATCTGTGTACTTTGAAACTGGTTTTAAAAGGTTGAAGCATGTACCTAATAAGAACCAGGAAGAGAGGAAATGAAGCCTGGCAAACATGAGATGTCGTCAAAATAAAATTAATTAGGTGTAACTCTTCCTACTCCCAGAGTGCAGACTTGAGAACAAGGAACCAGCTAAAGGAGTTAAGCCTGCTGTCCAACCTGAGTTTGCAAGGATGCTTCCAGACTGAGTTTTGGTGCTAGGTCTTGAGAATCAGGACAGTGCTCATGATCATGTATCCCATACACTGTCTCACTTCTAGACTGTATCTCAAATACAGTCAGCTACTTTGTTTATAATCAAAAACTGTGTCAGAGAAAGAGCATGACTCTTTACAGATGAAGAAATAGACACCATTGTCCAGAAGTCTCAATTTACCTCCTTCTCCCCAACATGCACAGACAAATGGCAATTACCCTTTTTTGAAAAAAAGTTTCAGCAGAATAAGAGAGATTAGGAGTGCTTGGGTGGTTCACTCAGTTAAGCCTCTGACTCTTGATTTCAGTTCAGGTCATGATCTCAGGATCTTGAGATTAAATTCCACATCAGGCTCCACTCTGGGTGTGGAGCCTGCTTAAGACTCTCTCTCTCACTCTCCCTCTGCATGCCCCCCCTGCAGTGAAAGAATAGAAGAGACTAATCAATATCAATAAACTGAAAAGCAACTATACAGTAACAGAATTAATATAGAAAATACTGTTAAAGTTAATAAAATAGATATTCCTGGAATGATTGAAGAAGGAATCACATTTTGAAATCAAAGCCACATTCCAAAAATCCATAAATGGAAAAACAAGACAAAATCTTCAACACACATATATATTTTTAAAGATATTAGATCCTCATCTCACACCTCACGTGACAACCAACACAACAGAACAAGCGTTGATCAAAATGTTTTATTAAAAAAAATGAACTATATAAGCATTAGGGGGCGTCAATTACAGAGTATCCATTTTTTCATTGTTGAATTTCTAGTCTCTAGAAATGTGTCTCAGAAACAATAGGTGCTCAATAAATAATAAGTAAATTAATGAGTTTTTTACAACCCTTAATTTCAGTCGGTTTATACCTCAACTCTTTTCCTTCATTATGAAACTAGAAAAGTTGAACCAAATAATTTCTGTACTTGGGGACATTCATAATGAGTAGTGTCAACACTGGAATGAAAATAAAGAATTGTGGAAATCTACACACTGAACAATTCAACTATAGCATCTTTCCCTCCGTCTTTCTCTGAAATTCCAGTAGCCAAATATCTATCCTTCCCTCATGACGACCATCAGTTAGGAAATTAAAATATTCATCTCTGCAAAAATTGAATATCCTTAAACTAAAACCACTGCATTCCCATATGGATGTCTTGCAAGGAAGAAGTTATCCTACCTCTTCCACAACCTGGTGAGTAGTGAAGCTCACTACTCACTCTAGAACCTACAATAAGATTGTTGGTGCCCCCCTATCAAAATCAACACAGCCAATTTTCACCTGACTTTTGGAGAAATCCATGTGAGAGATTCCAAAAATTATGCAGAAAGAAAGGGGGGAAGGAAGGGAGGGGAGGAAGGAAAGAAGGAAGGAAGGAAGAAAAAGGCAAAAAGACGCATAGACAAAAGCAAAAATGATGCATAGACAATGTAGAGATCAAAAGAAAACTTTAAAAATCTACAGTTTCCAAATCCATCCATAAAATAAAGCAAGGATGCTTATGAAAAAATGGGGCAGAAAACAAAAAAATAATTTTAAAAAATTAATAATTTTAAAAATTAATAATTTTTAAAAATTAAATAATTTTAAAAAATTAAAAGCTAATAAAACAGCACTCAGAAAATCTTACACCAGTTAGAATGGCAAAGATTAATAAGACAGGAAACAACAAATGTTGGAAAGGATGCAGAGAGCAGGGAATCCTCTTACACTGCTTGTAGGAATGCAAGTTGGTGCGGCCACTGTGGAAAACAGTGTGGAGATTCCTCAAAAAATTAAAATAGAGTTTTCCTTAGGACCCTACAATTGCACCACTGGGTATTTACCCCAAAGATACAGATGTAGTGAAAAGAAGGGTCAAATGTATCCCAATGTTCATAGCAGCAATGTCAATAATCGCCAAACTGTGGAAAGAGCCAAGATCCCCTTCAACAGATAAATGGATAAAGATGTGGTCCATATATACAATGGAACATTACTCAGCCATCAGAAAAAAATGATTACCCAACTTTTGTATCTAAATGGATGGGACTGGGACGCCTGGGTGGCTCAGTTGGTTGAGCAACTGCCTTCAGCTCAGGTCATGACCCCAGCGTCATGGGATCGAGTCCCACATCGGGCTCCTTGCCCCGCAGGGAGCCTGCTTCTCCCTCTGACTCTGCCTGCCACTCTGTCTGCCTGTGCTCGCTCTCACTTGCTCTGTCTCTGACAAATAAATAAATAAAATATTTAAAAATAAATAAATAAATGGATGGGACTGGAGGAGATTATGCTGAGTGAAATAAGTCCAGCAGAGAAAGTCAATTATCATATGATTTCAATTGTGAAACATGAGGAATAACATGAAGGATATTAGAAGAAGGAAAGAAAAAGTGAGTTGGGGGAAATTGGAGGGGGAGACAAACCATGAGAGACTTTGGACTCTTGAGAAACAAACTGAGGGTTTTAGAGGGGAGAGGAGTGGAGGGATGGGTGAGCCTGGTGGTGGGTATTCAGGAGAGCACACATTGCATGGAGCACTGGGTGTGGTGCATAAAGAATGAATCTTGGAACACTGAAAAAATAAAGTAAAAATTTTTAAAAAACAAAATTTTAAATCTCTACAAAGTGATAAATGGTTGAAAAGAAAGCACGAACAAGTTAGAGGATCCATGTGTCAAAACAATGTTAAGATACCTGAGGCACCATACTGCCTGGCTTTGAAACCTGTATCCTTAAGTTACCAGTAGACTTACCTTACTAGTTATATAACATTAGCAGCCAGCTATTTTATTTTTAAATTAGGGATAATAGTTGTATCTTCCTCATATGATTGTAAGAAATAAAATGTTAATATTAACAAAGCTCCAAGAATAGAACCTATTAAGTTATAAATAATATATCATGTTTATTACCAATTGGTGTCCCTTTATACCTTTATTGATCTAATTTTCCTTGAACAACTTAAGGTTTGTTGAGGTACCCTTCTGATATCATTCAGTTCTGTTCAAATGTCATCTCTTCAGGGAGGCAGCCCTTATCATTGTGTCTAAAATACAGTTCCATATCTTCTTTCTTTATCCAACTTTATTTGTGTTTATAGTATTCATTTCAACTTGAAATTGTATTATAAATGTATTCACTTATTCAGTTATTCTTGTTCTCCATAACTGGAGTATATGTTCCATAAGGCAGGAAATTTGTCTATTATGTTTATCCCTGCATCTTCAAAGCCTTAAAAAAAAAAAGGCACATAGTAGGTGCTCAATAAATAACTGTTTATATAGTACAGCAGAGTGGTTAAGAATTAAAGCTTTAGAATGAGCCTGCCTGTGTTCAAATCCCATTTCTGCCATTTAGCAGCTCTGTGGGCTTTAGTAATTTACCTAACTTGCATGTCACTCATTTAGCAAAACTGGGATAAAAATAGCAGCACCTGTTTTCTTTTCTTTTTTTTTTTTAAGATTTTATTTATTTATTTGACAGAGAGAGATCACAAGTAGGCAGAGAGGCAGTCAGAGAGAGAGGGGGAAGCAGGCTCCCCACCAAGCAGAGAGCCCAATGTGGGGCTCCATCCCAGGACCCCGGGATCATGACCTGAGCTGAAGGCAGAGGCTTTAACCCACTAAGCCACCCAGGCGCCCTGAAGCACCTGTTTTTAACGTTGTGTTGTTTCAATACATATAAAACTCTTGAAGTCTGTTTGGCATTTATCACTTATAGATGACAGCTATTATTATTTCTAACCTACATTAAGAATGAAAGCACAAATGGATTTTTGAATGAATAAATAAATGAAGAATATAGGGGAAAGAGGGCTTTCATTTATGTGCTGCCCCCCTTAATTCTTTTATGACAATCATGTTGCTCTTTGTTACCTTCATAATGCTTAGAAAATTAATTTCAACATTAAGGAAAATGAGGAGTATCTGGGTCTTGTTTTGTTTTCCCCCTATAGAAAAGAAAGTATGTGGTTTAAGATGTGTTTCCCACTTCTCAGTTTTCTCTGTCACAAATATACGGCCCTCAACCTTGAAGTTCATTTCAGGTGACTCAAAATGAGAATAACAGCTGAGCGAATATGCCAGTCATTCACTTTTACTCTCTTTTCTCCCCAAACTCATAATCCCAAGTTTGCCCTTCTGTGCCCTGCTTTCTAATTTGAGAGGCTGAATTCTGTGGACTGTGTCGCTTCCACTTTTTTACTTTCAGGTCTCCAGTTGGATTCCACAAATAAGAGATACGGATAGGAAATCAGAGTAAAGGAAAAGAGAGCATGAGGAGAGTGAGCTGTGTCCCCCCATCTCCACTCAGGGTACCAGCAGCATCTATCGGCAGTGACCCTCTGTGACCCATCCCCCTGTGACCAAAGGTCCTACAGTGGACCTACCCCTCCTCTATAGACCCACATTCCACCAATTCTCTGTCCCTTGTCCTTTCCATTTAAAGAGTTTTCCCAACGTCTCATATAGCCACTTATAAAACTGTAGAATTATTTTTTCCTGGTTCAATAGAAAAGATCTTGTCCTAAAAGCTGAATGTGGAAGATACAGAATTATTATTCTATTTTTAATCAAGAACTAGTTAACTAAAAATATAAATTGGAAATATTCTAAGTGATAAATTTTTAAGGGAGGAAGTAATTAAAACCTCCATTAATAAGATTAATATCTATGTTTTAGACTTAAGAAGTATATCAATCTAGTTTTCCAGCTTGATTAAGTGTCTTTACTCAGAAGAGTCTAAAATTTTTACAGACATTTCAGAGGAACATGAATATGTATGTGTATATATACACGTATATATATATATATATACACGTATATATATATATATATATATATATACACATATTCATGTTCCTCTGAAATATATATACACGTATATATATATACGTGTATATATATATATATATACATACATATATATATATATATATATATATACAACCAAAAATAATCAAGTAATCATTAAACAGATGAACTTTTATTCACTTTTTAATTCCTAAAGATTTTTCTCTACAAACTCATGTCATATATACATATATATATATATATATATATATATATATATACAACCAAAAATAATCAAGTAATCATTAAACAGATGAACTTTTATTCACTTTTTAATTCCTAAAGATTTTTCTCTACAAACTCATGTCACATTGATGTCATTAAAATACAGAAATAGATATTTATTTAGAGTGCATTAACTCTCAGTGTCAATGGCTTTATTCTTCTCTAGTTATTCATCCTTAGAGCCATTTTTTTCCCCCTCAAAATATCAGGTACGTGTGGAAGATAGAGCACATAGTGAATAGAAGGGACAGTATCAGTGCAGTTAAAACACAAAGCACCCCATTTGGCCCTGTCTGAAGCTGACATTAGGAGAGTTTGAGTGGTTATTTTTCGTATTAAAAATGCATACCTAAGAAACTTAACATTTGCTTAGATAGAGGAATGTCTGAACATTTTTATGCCAGGTTATTTTCCCCCATGATCATCAATCGCCAATTGTCATCCAAAATTCCAAAGGATTGATTCCTGAGAATTTAGCTATACCTAATTTCTTCCCAGAGATTTTTAGCAGGACAGTTTGTGGACTTAATCATAAGTAAAGATTTCATTTATAAAATGGTTTGGTGGAAATGGCCATCTTCCATGCACCCCCACTAGGCTTATAACAACTGATGATGAGAAGCCTCAGGAAATGAGGTGGGAGAAAACCAGAACAAAGAATGAAGATGGCTGCGAATTATACAGCCGAAAATGAACAGTCTTCTTCATTGGAGGGTCTCTACCTTTGCGCAGTGAGGGCTGACGGTGAGCGCGACGGATTTGTCACATGCTCGAGACATCTCACGAAACATAATTTCCTGACTGCCAGTCAAGAAATACATGGGGAGTAGGAGAGGAGATATAGGATTCCAGCTATGGAATGACTAAGTCACAGGAATAAAAGGCACCACAGAGGGAATATAGACAATGGTGGTATAGTAACATTGTACCGTGACAGATGGAAGCTACAGTTGCGGTGAGCGTAGCGTAAAATGCAGAGAAAAATTGAATCGCTCTGTTGTAACATCTAAAATTAATGGAACAATGTGTGTCAACTATCCTCAAAAAAGGCTTAAAAAAATATATGGAGAGAAGTGAGTTGAGGGAAATCGAGGGGGAGACAAACCATGAGAGACTGTGGACTCTGAGAAACAAACCGAGGGTTTTGGAGGGGTGGGGGTGGGGGTTGGATGAGCCTGGTGGTGGGTATTAAGGAGGGCACATATTGTATGGGGCACTGGGTGTGGTACATAAACAGTGAATTTTGGAACACTGAAAAATTAAAAAAAAAAAGAGTATATGGCATTTTTTTTTTTCTTCATTTATTTTTATTTCTTATTTTTTTTTTTTTTATCATGCATCCATTTTATTTTTTATTTTTTATAAACATATATTTTTTATATACATATATTTTTATCCCCAGGTCTGTGAATCACCAGGTTTACACACTTCACAGCACTCACCAAATCACATACCCTCCCCAATGTCCATAATCCCACCCCCTTCTCCCCAACCCCCTCCCCCCGGCAACCCTCAGTTTGTTTTGTGAGATTAAGAGTCACTTATGGTTTGTCTCCCTCCCAATCCCATCTTGTTTCATTTATTCTTCTACCCACTTAAGCCTCCATGTTGCATCACCACTTCCTCATATCAGGGAGATCATATGATAGTTGTCTTTCTCTGCTTGACTTATTTCGCTAAGCATGATACGCTCTAGTTCCATCCATGTTGTTGCAAATGGCAAGATTTCATTTCTTTTGATGGCTGCATAGTATTCCATTGTGTATATATACCACATCTTCTTGATCCATTCATCTGTTGATGGACATCTAGGTTCTTTCCATAGTTTGGCTATTGTGGACATTGCTGCTATAAACATTCGGGTGCATGTGCCCCTTTGGATCACTACATTTGTATCTTTAGGGTAAATACCCAATAGTGCAATTGCTGGGTCATAGGGCAGTTCTATTTTCAACATTTTGAGGAACCTCCATGCTGTTTTCCAGAGTGGCTGCACCAGCTTGCATTCCCACCAACAGTGTAGGAGGGTTCCCCTTTCTCCGCATCCTCGCCAGCATCTGTCATTTCCTGACTTGTTGATTTTAGCCATTCTGACTGGTGTGAGGTGATATCTCATTGTGGTTTTGATTTGTATTTCCCTGATGCCAAGTGATATGGAGCACTTTTTCATGTGTCTGTTGGCCATCTGGATGTCTTCTTTGCAGAAATGTCTGTTCATGTCTTCTGCCCATTTCTTGATTGGATTATTTGTTCTTTGGGTGTTGAGTTTGCTAAGTTCTTTATAGATTCTGGACACTAGTCCTTTATCTGATATGTCGTTTGCAAATATCTTCTCCCATTCTGTCAGTTGTCTTTTGATTTTGTTAACTGTTTCCTTTGCTGTGCAAAAGCTTTTGATCTTGATGAAATCCCAGTAGTTCATTTTTTCCCTTGCTTCCCTTGCCTTTTGCGTTGTTCCTAGGAAGATGTTGCTGCGGCAGAGGTCGAAGAGGTTGCTGCCCGTGTTCTCCTCAAGGATTTTGATGGATTCCTTTCGTACATTGAGGTCCTTCATCCATTTTGAGTCTATTTTTGTGTGTGGTGTAAGGAAATGGTCCAATTTCATTTTTCTGCATGTGGCTGTCCAATTTTCCCAGCACCATTTATTGAAAAGGCTGTCTTTTTTCCATTGGACATTCTTTCCTGCTTTGTCGAAGATTAGTTGACCATAGAGTTGAGGGTCTATTTCTGGGCTCTCTATTCTGTTCCATTGATCTATGTGTCTGTTTTTGTGCCAGTACCATGCTGTCTTGATGATGACAGCTTTGTAATAGAGCTTGAAGTCCGGAATTGTGATGCCACCAACGTTGGCTTTCTTTTTCAATATCCCTTTGGCTATTCGAGGTCTTTTCTGGTTCCATATAAATTTTAGAATTATTTGTTCCATTTCTTTGAAAAAGATGGATGGTACTTTGATAGGAATTGCATTAAATGTGTAGATTGCTTTAGGTAGCATAGACATTTTCACAATATTTATTCTTCCAATCCAGGAGCATGGAACATTTTTCCATTTCTTTGTGTCTTCCTCAATTTCTTTCATGAGTACTTTATAGTTTTCTGAGTATAGATTCTGTGTCTCTTTGGTTAGGTTTATTCCTAGGTATCTTATGGTTTTGGATGCAATTGTAAATGGGATTGACTCCTTAATATCTCTTTCTTCTGTCTTGCTGTTGGTGTAGAGAAATGCAACTGATTTCTGTGCATTGATTTTATATCCTGACACTTTACTGAATTCCTGTATAAGTTCTAGCAGTTTTGGAGTGGAGTCTTTTGGGTTTTCCACATAGAGTATCATATCATCTGCGAAGAGTGATAATTTGACTTCTTCTTTGCCGATTTGGATGCCTTTAATTTCCTTTTGTTGTCTGATTGCTGAGGCTAGGACCTCTAGTACGATGTTGAATAGCAGTGGTGATAATGGACATCCCTGCCGTGTTCCTGACCTTAGCGGAAAAGCTTTCAGTTTTTCTCCATTGAGAATGATATTTGCGGTGGGTTTTTCATAGATGGCTTTGATGATATTGAGGTATGTGCCCTCTATCCCTACACTTTGAAGAGTTTTGATCAGGAAGGGATGTTGTACTTTGTCAAATGCTTTTTCAGCATCTATTGAGAGTATCATATGGTTCTTGTTCTTACTTTTATTGATGTGTTGTATCACATTGACTGATTTGCGGATGTTGAACCAACCTTGCAGCCCTGGAATAAATCCCACTTGGTCGTGGTGAATAATCTTTTTAATGTACTGTTGAATCCGATTGGCTAGTATTTTGTTGAGTATTTTCGCATCTGTGTTCATCAAGGATATCGGTCTATAGCTCTCTTTTTTGGTGGGATCCTTGTCTGGTTTTGGGATCAAGGTGATGCTGGCCTCATAAAATGAGTTTGGAAGTTTTCCTTCCATTTCTATTTTTTGGAACAGTTTCAGGAGAATAGGAATTAGTTCTTCTTTAAATGTTTGGTAGAATTCCCCCGGGAAGCCGTCTGGCCCTGGGCTTTTGTTTGTTTGGAGATTTTTAATGACTGTTTCAATCTCCTTACTGGTTATGGGTCTGTTCAGGCTTTCTATTTCTTCATGGTTCAGTTGTGGTAGTTTATATGTTTCTAGGAATGCATCCATTTCTTCCAGATTGTCAAATTTATTGCCGTAGAGTTGCTCATAGTATGTTCTTATAATAGTTTGTATTTCCTTGGTGTTAGTTGTGATCTCTCCTCTTTCATTCATGATTTTATTTATTTGGGTCCTTTCTCTTTTCTTTTTGATAAGTCGGGCCAGGGGTTTATCAATTTTATTAATTCTTTCAAAGAACCAGCTCCTAGTTTCGTTGATTTGTTCTATTGTTTTTTTGGTTTCTATTTCATTGATTTCTGCTCTGATCTTTATGATTTCTCTTCTCCTGCTGGGCTTAGGGTTTCTTTCTTGTTCCTTCTCCAGCTCCTTTAGGTGTAGGGTTAGGTTGTGTACCTGAGACCTTTCTTGTTTCTTGAGAAAGGCTTGTACCGCTATATATTTTCCTCTCAGGACTGCCTTTGTTGTGTCCCACAGATTTTGAACCGTTGTATTTTCATTATCATTTGTTTCCATGATTTTTTTCAATTCTTCTTTAATTTCCCGGTTGACCCATTCATTCTTTAGAAGGATACTGTTTAGTCTCCATGTATTTGGGTTCTTTCCAAACTTCCTTTTGTGGTTGAGTTCTAGCTTTAGAGCATTGTGGTCTGAAAATATGCAGGGAATGATCCCAATCTTTTGATACCGGTTGAGTCCTGATTTAGGACCGAGGATGTGATCTATTCTGGAGAATGTACCATGTGCACTAGAGAAGAATGTGTATTCTGTTGCTTTGGGATGAAATATTCTGAATATATCTGTGATGTCCATCTGGTCCAGTGTGTCATTTAAGGCCTTTATTTCCTTGCTGATCTTTTGCTTGGATGACCTGTCCATTTCAGTGAGGGGAATATTAAAGTCCCCTACTATTATTGTATTGTTGTTTATGTGTTTCTTTGATTTTGTTATTAATTGGTTTATATAGTTGGCTGCTCCCACGTTGGGGGCATAGATATTTAAAATTGTTAAATCTTCTTGTTGGACAGACCCTTTGAGTATGATATAGTGTCCTTCCTCATCTCTTATTACAGTCTTTGGCTTAAAATCTAATTGATCTGATATAAGGATTGCCACTCCTGCTTTCTTCTGATGTCCATTAGCATGGTAAATTCTTTTCCACCCCCTCACTTTAAATCTGGAGGTGTCTTCGGGCTTAAAATGTGTTTCTTGGAGGCAACATATAGATGGGTTTTGTTTTTTTATCCATTCTGATACCCTGTGTCTTTTGACAGGGGCATTTAGCCCATTCACATTCAGGGTAACTATTGAGAGATATGAATTTAGTGCCATTGTATTGCCTGTAAGGTGACTGTTACTGTATATGGTCTCTGTTCCTTTCTGATCTACCACTTGTAGGCTCTCTCTTTGCTTAGAGGACCCCTTTCAATATTTCCTGTAGAGCTGGTTTGGTATTTGCAAATTCTTTCAGTTGTTGTTTGTCCTGGAAGCTTTTAATCTCTCCTTCTATTTTCAATGATAGCCTAGCTGGATATAGTATTCTTGGCTGCATGTTTTTCTCGTTTAGTGCTCTGAAAATATCATGCCAGCTCTTTCTGGCCTGCCAGGTCTCTGTGGATAAGTCAGCTGCCAATCTAATATTTTTACCATTGTATGTTACAGACTTCTTTTCCCGGGCTGCTTTCAGGATTTTCTCTTTGTCATTGAGGCTTGTAAATTTTACTATTATGTGACGGGGTGTGGGCCTATTCTTATTTATTTTGAGGGGCATTCTCTGAACCTCCTGAATTTTGATGCTTGTTCCCTTTGCCATATTGGGGAAATTCTCCCCAATAATTCTCTCCAGTATACCTTCTGCTCCCCTCTCACTTTCTTCTTCTTCTGGAATCCCAATTATTCTAATGTTGTTTCGTCTTATGGTGTCACTTATTTCTCGAATTCTCCCCTCGTGGTCCAGTAGCTGTTTGTCCCTCTTTTGATCAGCTTCTTTATTCTCTGTCATTTGGTCTTCTATATCACTAATTCTTTCTTCTGCCTCATTTATCCTAGCAGTGAGAGCCTCCATTTTTGATTGCACCTCATTAATAGCTTTTTTGATTTCAACTTGGTTAGATTTTAGTTCTTTTATTTCTCCAGAAAGGGCTTTTATATCTCTCGAGAGGGTTTCTCTAATATCTTCCATGCCTTTTTCGAGCCCGGCTAGAACCTTGAGAATTGTCATTCTGAACTCTAGATCTGACATATTACCGATGTCTGTATTGATTAGGTCCCTAGCCTTCAGTACTGCCTCTTGTTCTTTTTTTTGTGGTGAATTTTTACGTCTTGTCATTTTGTCCAGATAAGAGTAAATGAAGGGGCAAGTAAAATACTAAAAGGGTGGCAACAACCCCAGGAAAATATGCTTTAGCCAAATTAGAAGAGATCCAAAATCGTGAGTGGGGAGAAAGGGGATAAAAAGAGGTTCAAAAAGGAAGAAAGAAAAAAGAAAAAAAAAAAAAAAAAAAAAAAGAAAAGAATTTTTTTTTAAAAAAGAAAACACCTAAGAAAAATGTAAAAAAATATATATATATATTAGATAAACTAGTAAAAAATCGTTAAAAAAGAAAAAGGTAACAGTTAAAAAAAAAAAAAATTTTACCCGAAGGCGAGAAAAAAAAAAAATGAAAAAGAAAAAATTAAATTAACTGCAAGACTAAAAAAAATCACAGGAAAAAAGCCATGAGTTCCGTGCTTGGCTTTCTCCTCCTCTGGAATTCTGCTGCTCTCCTTGGTATTGAAACCGCACTCCTTGGTAGGTGAGCTTGGTCTCGGCTGGATTTCTTGTTGATCTTCTGGGGGAGGGGCCTGTTGTAGTGATTTTCAAGTGTCTTTGCCCCAGGCGGAATTACACCGCCCTTACCCGGGGCCGGGGTGAGTAATCCGCTCGGGTTTGCTTTCAGGAGCTTTTGTTCCCTGAGCGCTTTCCGTAGAGTTCCAGAGGACGGGAATACAAATGGCGGCCTCCTGGTCTCCGGCCCGGAGGAGCCGAGAGCCCAGGGCCCCACTCCTCAGTGCGCCCTCAGAGAACAGCGCCCAGTTACTCCCGTCTGCCTGACCTCCGGCCGCGCTCCGAGCTCACCGAGCCTGCGACCGGTTCAAGGTAACACGGAGCTGCGAGCTTACTGTCGGCTCTGTCTCTGTAGCCGGCTTTCCCGTTCCAATACCCGCAAGCTCTGCGACACTCAGACACCCCCGATCCTTCTGTGACCCTGCGGGACCTGAGGCCACGCTGACCCCACGTGGGCTTCGCTCCGGTTTAGCCTCTGGAGCGATGTCCCTCCGCGGAACAGACTTTTAAAAGTCCTGATTTTGTGCGCGGTTGCTCCGCCGCTTGCCGGGAGCCGGCCCCTCCCCCCGGGGTCTATCTTCCCGTCGCTTTGGATTCACTTCTCCGCCGGTCCTACCTTTCAGAAAGTGGTTGTTTTTCTGTTTCCAGAATTGCTGTTCTTCTTCTCTTCGATCTGCCGATGGATTTTCAGGTGTTTGCAATCTTTAGATAAGCTATCTAGCTGATCTCCGGCTAGCTGAAGCAGTCTCAGCTTGCTACTTCTCCGCCATCTTGACTCCTCCCCCGAGTATATGGCATTTTTAAAAGGCTTTCACTGGATATAATTTAATGAAAGGACTATTTCCAGGGTAATAACTAAATATGGATGGTGAGACAGCCAGAGATTAGAAATAACAAGAAGCCATTTACCTGGCTTTAAAAAAGTCATTCTTTGGAACTTACCTTTGTTCGTTATTTTCTTTATCAGTTGCATGATGCCTTATCAGAATCAGCATTGAAATACATACATATTTTTGTTTTTGTTTTTGTTTTGTTTTTTTTAATTTTTTATTTTTTATAAACATATATTTTTATCCTCAGGGGTACAGGTCTGTGAATCACCAGGTTTACACACTTCACAGCACTCACCAAAGCACATACCCTCCCCAATGTCCATAATCCCACCCCCTTCTCCCAAACCCCCTCCCCCCAGCAACCCTCAGTTTGTTTTGTGAGATTAAGAGAGAGAGAGATCACAAGTTGGGCAGAGAAGCAGGCAGAGAGAGGGGGGAAGCAGGCTCCCTGCCAAGCAGAGAGCCCAATGTGGGGCTTGATTCCAGGACCTGAGATCATGACCTAAGCCAAAGGCAGAGGCTTAACCCACTGAGCCACCCAGGTGTCCCCATATATTTGCATTTTAATGAACAGAGCCAGGAGTGCATGGGGGAAAGAAGAAACAGGTTTAGAAGGAAAAAGAATCTCAAGTGGTAGAATGTGGTAGCACACATAAAGAAGAAAGGAGAGGGGCGCCTGGGTGGCTCAGTGGGTTAAGCTGCTGCCTTCGGCTCAGGTCATGATCTCAGGGTCCTGGGATCAAGTCCCGCATTGGGCTCTCTGCTCGGCAGGGAGCCTACTTCCTCCTCTCTCTCTGCCTGCCTCTCTGCCTACTTGTGATCTCTCTCTGTCAAATAAATAAATAAAATCTTTTAAAAAAAGAAAAAAAAAAAGAAGACAGGAGAACATGTTGAGTCATTAGGCCTGCTACAAGAAGAAATGCAAAAGAAAACAAAGTAAAACAAAATAAATGATCAAACAAGCAAGCCAGGAGGAGAGCTGACCTAAGACTGGAAAATCTCCTGGGTCACTATCCCCATAGGTCACTCAGTGGTAAGGAGCAGGGAGTGAGGAAGAGAGTTTGGATATCTGAATCACTTTCAGCGCACTTTACTTTTTTTCTAGGTCCAGGAGCAGAGAGTCCAAGAGAGGGCCTGTCTCACAATGCTGCAGTTATGAGGAGCATGGTGACCCTGGAGTGGCCCAAGAGAGATGGTTAGAGGGCTCTTCTCTTCACCCTCTTTGTTCACTGGCACCTTGCTGTTCCTTCTGATAGCTGAAGGAAAAGCTGATCAAACAGAAGGAAGGAAGGAAGGAAAGAAGGAAGGAAGGAAGGGGAAAAGGGAGAGAGGGAAGGAGGAAGGTAGTGGGGGAAGGAAGCCAGGAAGGAAAGAAGGAAGGAACGGGAAGAATTAACAGTTGAAGCCTCATCAGAAATACAGATCCCAGCACGAGAATTTCATCCAGGGCCTTCTGGATAAAAAAGAGGTTTTTGACAGACCAAAGATGGAGAAAATAAGAAAGAAATATAATACCGAGTGTCTGGGAGAGTTTGCAATGGGAGGGTAGCCAATGTGGCTGGGGAGGAAGGAGGAGAAAAGTGCAAATTTGGATAGCAAAAATAAAATTAGCTTCTTACTAACTTTGCCTAAAATGACATAATAAAACCTTATCCTGAGCACATGCAACATCTGACCACCTTGAGATGAGAAATTGCCTGAAAAAGACAGAGGGATTTATGTGCTAAGCAGAGTGTTAGAAGAGGATTTCTATCCTTCTGCAGTTGTTGAATCTGTCTATGCTAGGGAATCATGGGACTTTTCCTTTAACCGTCTCTAGGCTCTGTTCTAAAAATATCTATTACATGGCATGCTTGCAGGGCCAAGATTTCATCCCCCAAATTCTCTGACCCTGTCTGCAGAAATTTGAAGATTATAATATTATTGCAAATTCATCAGATTTACTGAACTAGTCAGGAGGACACAAGAAAGTGGCATTAATTCTTTCCCTGTTCCAGAAGGAATGAAGAGCTATGAAAACCAGAGTCCAAACCAACTGGATTCAATGACCAGGTTATCTATTGTTTCAATGGTTTTTATCAATCCTTTGCAGTTTATTTTTTTTAAAGATTTTATTTACTTATTTGACAGACAGATCACAAGTAGGCAAAGAGGCAGGCAGAGACAGAGGGAGAAGCAGGCTCCCCATGAGCAGAGAGCCAGTTGCGGGGCCCCATCCCAGGACCCTCCCCAGAGCCTTCCCAGAACCCTCCCAGGACCCTCCTAGGACCCTGGGATCATGACCTGAGCCGAAGGCAGAGACTTTAACCCACTGAGCCACCCAGGTGCCCCAATCCTTTGTAGTTTAAAATCGAGTTAGTACTTTGTCCCTTATACTGTAATAGATTCTGGTAGGCCATAGAAGGTCTCCAGAATGAATTACTACCACATTCATCGTTCTACCAGCCTTCCAATGGTTTTGTCAAATCACCTGCTGGATTCAAATTTTCCATTTCTTCAGTGAGATATCTGACTTCAGTCAGGTGTTTTGCAGCTCCAAAAAAGGGAGCTTGAACCTACAATAAATCATTGAAGACCCTGCAGCCTTGAATCAGGGCTCTATTAGAAATATGCTCAGCCCTAGCATATAATAGTACAGGAGAATCTAGCATATGAGGAACAGATTGGAACATAAACCATAAGTCTTCAGTTCTAACATCCCCTGTGAATTCTTAACAGTGCATGTCTCAGTTTCCTCCTGCAGTAAGACCTACACACACAGCTGAATATAAACTATAGCAACCACCTCAAGGCTTCGACTTGCCTCTATTCCTATACACCAGGTTTTTGGTTTGGGGAACGAACATCCTGGTTTTTGTCCAACTTTTAAATATAGGAATTATCTTTAATTTCTTATTTCCTTTTAATTCCCACATTCATTCATCTATCAAGTTTTGCCGGTTCTGACCCCTACATACTTCCAGAATCCGTCCTCTTTTCTATTTTCACTTCCATTTCTTTAATTTGTGCCCACCTCATCTCTTACCTAGCTTCTTTTAATAGCACTCTAACTAGACCTTCCCTCCCAGTCCATTCTATGCCTATGCAACCTTCACACTGCTTACCAGAATGGTGTTTTTTTTTTTTTTTTTTTAAGAAAGAAGTTAATTCGTAACAATCTCTTATTTTAAATAAGCCACGGAGATAAAATTCTAAAATATAGCAAGCAAATCTATTCCTTGCAGGATATGGCCTGTTTCTATTTCCTATAAACATCCTTACATACCCCCATATATGCCTTAACATCCCACATGTTGCTGAATGAGTCATTCTCTCTTTTGCTCACTCTTCTGCCTGCAATGCCTTCCTCCCTCTCGTCCATCTAGTATGCATTTACTCATTCTTCGAGATTCATCTCAGGTATCACTTTTCCAGTTAATCCTTCTCCTGAACAGATTTTTTTATAGGCAGAGAAAAATGACCCCCTCTCTTGGCTTCCCAAGACTCACAGTCATGATTCTATTAAACGGTTCCCATGTATTCGTTAAAATTTTCAGAGGTAAAGTTCTTTCCCCCAGACTTGAGCTATAGAAATTTAGGGGCCACATCTTTTTTTTTTTTTTTTTTAAGATTTTATTTATTTATTTGACAGAGAGCAGGCAGAGAGGCAGACAGAGAGAGGAGGGGAGGAAGCAGGCTTCTTGCCGAGCAGAGAGCCTGATGCAGGGCTCTATCCCAGGGTCCTGGGATCATGACCTGAGCCGAAGGCAGAGGCTTAAATCACTGAACCACCCGGGCGCCCCTAGGGACCACATCTTATTCTTGTGTTTTAACAATGTTTCATGACACTTAGGGTGTCCTAACTATTTGTTGAGAGTGAAATCTGAACCCTATGAAAATTTAAGGCAGTTTTGCAGATACTGTGGTTTTTTAAGCTGGGCTGATACTCTTTAATCATGTATATTGTTCAATTACTTTTTGAATCTCTTTTATGAATTTCTATGGAAATTTTATGAACTTTAATTTCTTACTGGTCTAAGCACCTTAGGAATATTAATTAGTCCATTATGATAATCTGTATTGTTTACACAGACCCTCCCATAGCACCAGATTTATGTTGACTCTCAGAAGACCAGAAACCTTGCCTGGGGTATCTGAATGGGGCTGTGTTAATAATCAACATTTCCAGACCATCTTAAATTAGAACTAGCTGGAGAGAGAGAGAGAGAGGGAGAACTTTAAAAAAGATGTTTGCCAGAGAATCATCTGGTAAGAAGCCATTTCTGGAAAATAATCTGTGCTAATGAGAAAAAGAAGTGAAGAAAAAGTGGGCTGTGAGCTTTGCTATTTTCAGCTCTTTGTTTTGCTTTCAGCAAGGTGTCTTCTAATCCTTGCCATGAATATGGTACATGCTGTCTGGGCTGCATACTCTGAGAAGTGCAAATGAAATCATACCAAGCCCCAGCTCCATGATAACGTGTAGGAAGAAGAACCTAAATCATTAACGTGAAGACAATACCTCTGGAGACAGTTCTGCTGAACACAAAAGACACATTAATTTGTTTCATTATTTTGGACATGCAGAGCTCCAAAAGGAACATTGCAAACTGAATAAAGCAGCAAAAATATGGCAAACCATGAACATGGAATTTCAGTTATTAGCCATTCTGTGTTCGGATTTTAAAAAGATGGGATTAGAGAATACAAACTCGTGGTCTGCCTCTGAAAAACTCAGAAAACTGCAGCCTGCATTAATTTTTATTTTTTCCATTTTCTTTATTTTCATGATGCATTTACTCTTTCATTTAAATTCTAGTTAGTTGGCATACGTTTCAATATTGGTTCAGGAGCAGAGTTCAGCAGTTTATCATTTACACCTGCCTGCATCAGTTAAACAAATAATAAGGGAAACATTTTTCAAACAAAATGACCATGAATTTCAGTAGACTGTGTGTAGGAAAAGTTGCCATTTATAACTTTTGACTTAAATTATTTTCCACTAGTCCAAATAAGAAAGCCCAAGTCTTAGGGTCTTCTTATTTTTCTATTCCCTTAGAGCTCACAAATAAATAAGTGGCTCCTCAAACTGCTTTAATATTTCATTTTTAACCATTTTGCTTCACTACACATATCCTTAATAAATAAATAAACAAATAAATCACCCTAGAATCCATTGTTCTCTCCTTATGTGAAATGTCTAAATAAGAGATTTTTTTTTTCCTTTTTATCCCTCTGTCATTTCATATTGGGCCACAAACTGCGCTCTGAAGGCTACAATCCCAGAACACACTGAAGCAGAGCTAATCCTTTTGTATACGGATACAGCCTCATCGTTTAAAGCAGAGAAACAGAATGTGCTCAGATATGTCTTCTAGAATGCCATCCCTTTCCACACTTGTTACAGAACCTAAAATAATTTAGTGAGCTTCTTCAGTGTTAGGTAGCCAACCTGTAAGACCTTTTAGACAAGGCTTTTTCCACGTGAACTGCTTTAAGACAGAAGCATTTCACTTAGATCTGAGAAGTTGATGGGCAGCTATGTTGCCCTGTAAGTAATCAGGTTGTCGTGGTTATCTTTATCTTCCTTTATGAGCAAAAGTGTGAATGGGTGTGCAATAGATATTGTTTTTCTGCCATTTTTAACCCATGTGAGAATAAAGGATTTTCAGACACAAAAAGCCAAAATTATAATTCTATTATTGGGTTGATAGCCTTTATCCCTATACCCAGCAGAGAGCACTTCTGTGTCCTTAACTACCTAGACAATCTTCACATGACCTCATCTTTCCACTAAACTCAAAGATGAAGACATTTCTGGTTTTTAGTCATTCTAATAAGGAGCATGACAGCCTATCATGCATATAATTTGTACCTTACACACTGCAGGGTAACTGACAAATAAGTCTTGTTAAGTATATATTATATATTATCCTGTCTTGCATTTTTCAGATGAGAAAACTGCAGCTCCAAAGTTATGGAACCTGATGAACATCGGGTATAGAAGCGATGAGCACAAGATTTAAATAAAACTCTTCTCTTGGATCTACACAGTCCAGTGGAAGAGCCAGTAGCCACATGTGTCTCTTGGACACATGATACGTGGACAGTTTGAATTGAGATTTGTTGCAAGTGCAACACATTAGTTTTACGATTTTACTATACCCATCAGGTATTGAAAACTTGAGATGTAACCAAAGCTGTTAAATAGTTCGATGATATGTATATTCATTGCATATTGAAATGATGTTTTTATATATTAGATTAAATTAAATATATTATTAAAATTTATATCACTCTTTTCTCTTTCATTTTTCATAATGTAGTTACATTAGAAAATTTGAAATTCCATATGTGACTCATATTATATTTGTGTTGGACAGCATTGTATTAGACCATACTGTCTACACCTCTGTAAGAAAATTCTCTTGATTACCTATTGACTTTCTAAGAGAAATAAAACTTTTTAAAACATTGGGTTGTGATTTTAGCCTCTAACATACATATATGCTTCTGATTTATATATACCAAAATGCTGAAAACCCTTGAAAGTAAATCATGTTTTCCCCAGAATGTGCTTCCCAACCTCAACCTGGTGAGACATCATATTCTCTGCTCTGTGTGGGTCCATGCCCCGCCCCCCCGCAAGGACTGTACTGTGCTCTGCTCTCAAGCATCACCTGTTCTTGTAAGGATTATTTTCATAGCAGAGCTCTCAACACCTGGATGTTCTGCGTGACTGGACAGTTTCTCCAGGTGATCAAAAGTATCCGGAATGACGATCTCATATTGGAGGATGTCACAATCAAACCGTGAACAGCAGCTGTTCTCACACTTTGATGTCCGTAACAATGATGAAGGCAGCCTGTTAAAACGATCAATTCCCAGGTTTCTACTTCTGTTGAGTTTGACTCAGGAAGTTTGCATAGTATTAAAATGTTCATTTTTGTCAAACTTCCCTAGTAATTCTGATGTAACTAGCCTATAGACAGACTCCTTTCAAAGACATTTCTCTAGACAAAGGGTTGTGGATGCATCTGGAAGCAAGAACATAAATATCTTAAAAAATGGGAGAGATGTCAGTCATCAAAACCCAGGTCTTATTTTTATGTATTTGTTTACAAAGCATCAACTTTTTTTATACAGCCCTGACACGAATCAGTGTCATGTTAGGAAATAGAAACCAATCAGAGATGTAATGATTGTGGATAGAAGCAGAGGTTTCAAAGCCCTGGGTTTGAAAATGACATTTGAAAATGACAAGTCTTTTTTAATTCCTGAAATTTCAGTTTCACCACCTATAGAATGAAGTAAAATTATTTATATCACTAAAAATTGCTGTAAATTGTTATTCATTCTTTAAACTGTATACATGAGTAGTACTTTAAATAGATGAGTATCTGCTAAGATCCAGTAGATAGCCTTCACTGTAGTTTGGAAAAAAAATACAACCTAAGTAGAAATTTATCAGCATTCTGACATTTATTCTCTCACTCAGATCATACACAAGAAACCTTTCAAAAACATTGAAATGGGATTGATATTTTGTAAATATAGCACTTAATTGCTAAAGAGATTTATATTATATTATATTATATTATATTATATTATATTATATTATATTTCAGATGGTCAATAATTGATCTTCTTGTCCTTTGGCATTTACTGATATTATTTGCAAAATTTATATATGGGTATGCCTGGAGTCCAAAGCAATCTAGCCCTGTATTCTAAAGATAATAATTGAACTTTTCAATTAATTAAATAATGTCAATGGAATACTGAATTAGCAATGATGTGGCATGGGTATGCTGCTACATGATTAGTTTCTAATAATAAAAGACAGGCACATATGACATAGAAAAAGTAAAGTTTTGTTTTTATATTAATAAAATCCAGAAATTCATCTCTGTCCTTTATTTTATTCATCCTATCACAAGGAGATAGAACATGTTAAAGTAAATGTGTCACAGCAATTCTCTCCCAAGAATCATCTTCAGTAGAACTGAGTGATCATAATGTATAAGGCATCTTATTAAGTACATTATTATAGGAAAGTAAGTAATGGTCTGTGCCCTGCAACATAAAGCCTGACAAATAAAAAGCCATTTGGACTGTACTCAGCATTCATTAAACATTTGATGAATAAATGAATTAGTGAGTAAACAAATGAACAATATAAATGTAGCTAAACAGTTCTATCAAAATTCAGGGGGGAAGGGGTGCCTGCATAGCACAGGAGGTTAAGCATCAGACTGAGTTTCAGCTCAGGTCAGGATCTCAGGCTCATGACACGAAGCGCTGGAGTCAGGCTCCTCGCTCAGTGTGGAGTCTGCCTGGGATTCTCCTCCCCACCCCTTCCTTTTGCCCCTCCCCCCACTCGCACTCTCTCTTACTGCTCTCTAAAATAAATTTTAAAATCCTTAAAAAAAATTCAGGGAAGGAGACATCCCTTAACTACCAATGCTTTCTTCTTGGGGTATGTGAAACATTTCTTCTCAGGTATCAACAGCCACTCCCTATAAGTGTAGGAAGAAAAATTCTGAATGGTAAATATAATTGTCATAGACACAACTATGTGTAAATACTATAGCACAGGCTGAAGATTATTATAAATAAAAAAAAAATTTTAAAAACCTCCATTTGCCAACTATGGGAGTAGAACCTGAAAAATAAAATAATCCACTCAGTGTCACTTACATGCAGAATTCCCCTTTCCTGGAACTGATAAGGAATGCTGTCTCTTTAGGCAAAGCTTACTCTGACTATGCCTTCCTGCTGCTGGTCTACTCCCCACCATTCCCATTTTTTCAGCAGCATGCCTTGGGAACATCTCTGTTCTTGTGTTTGCCATGATTTGTAGGAATTTATATGCTCATCCACCCCCCCATTTAATTATGAACTCTTGAGAGCAATGACCATGTTTTATTAATTTATTCACTTCATTCTCAAAACGTAGTGCCTGGCACAACTGGAACATGGTTCTTTCAAGCACCAACTTTTCCCCATACCCCCCTACATAGTCCCCACAAAGAATCAGCTTCTTAGTTCCTAACACGTGGTACTTCATGCAGCACCAGTAATGATCTCTTTCAATTATATCCCATTCAAGTTAGTACTTAGGGTTTCAAGGAAGCTGAGTTTTCCCACTTGGGAGGGCATTACAACATCATCCACCCTGAATCTATATGAATTGGCCCATAATTTGGCATCAGTGACCAGGCTTGACTTACCCATGAGCAATAACCAGACATCTAGTTGGCAGTCAAAAAATATTGCTGGCTAAGTTAATATTGAAAATGCAGAATGCCTCGCAAGGATGAATGATGGTATCATACAATCGAACAGAAATTAAGACGATGCAAATCTATGCACCTAACATTAAAATAAAAAGAAGCTTAACTTACAACCTCAAAATAATTTAAACATATATTAGTCTACCTTAATATAATAATTTCCTAAAGAAACTTCAAAAATATAACACGAGGCAAAACAACAAAATCTGTCATCATTTCTGAAGATTCCTATGCTCAAGCATGGGGAATTATGATGTGAATTAAAATCTAAATTAGTTGTAATTTGCATGGGTTCACAAATCTTCATATGCAATTCCCAGAGCAGCATTCCCAATATGGGCTCATCAAGCTGACTTGGTTTCTAGGGTGTCCCAGTGCTTGTTTTGGATTTGTTCACATGCAGATTCAGATGCATTTTAATCTCCAGCTCAGCCCATATGGTCACCCCATGAGCATTCAGAATAATTCTCAGGTACATAGTCACTCAGCTCTAAAACAAAAGTATGAGGATGTCAGGCGTATAACTTATTCATCATCTTCGATCTGGTAATTCATGAACCTTAAAGAAATGGTACAGGCTCTACTGAAGCCTATTAATTTTCAATTCCATTTAATAGCAGGATCAAAAGCTGCCCTGTACTCCGAATGTGAGGGGCATGCACAGTTAGAGAATGGATACTCAGAAACGCTTTCACCACCAAGCTGAGGTAGGAAGCTTCCATCTGAGTAGGAGTTCAGGATCTGTTCTGTGATTTCTGTTGCTAGGCAACCGCTTCCTTTGTCTGCTTTGTTCAGAACAGTTGCCTTATTTATACTTGATTTAGATGATGCAGATCATAATGTGAAATCATAAAAGAAAATAGGAAAAAATTATATTAAAATTGTTCCAGAAAATTTGTAATTCTGTCTGAAAACTAATGAATGTTGATGAAAATAGAGCTCCCACCAAAAAAAAAAAAAAAAAGAACTATAACCCAGCAGGCTCCATCTACCTGATACTTTTTGAATAAGCTACAGGATAACCTAGAGTTAACTTTTAAAATAATCTATGGCTGACAAAACAACAACAACAACAACAATAAACCCATCAAGTATTTAGGCAATAAATAAATAATATATGAAATTATAATGATAATAGGTTAGATAATATAAAATATATCTTGATGGCAATTTGGAAGAATAATTTGTTTAGTGTGAAACATTGAGGTGATTTGGAAAGGTTAAAATGCATTAAAATTTTTAAAAATTAAAAAAACTGAGAGAAAGAAGGTAAAATAAGATTAAAGGATACAGAGAGAAAAGGTATATTACATGAACTTTCCAAAATTTTGAAATATGTAATACAGTTTCTGTATCTCTGATTTGCACATACTTTAAGAATTGAACTAAATAATCTTTATTGACAAAAAATAATCTCACTTTGAATCTATCATATATGACTTTTTTTTTTTAAAGGTTTTTGTTTATTTGACATCCTGGGATCCTGGGATCAAGCCCCACATCGGGCTCCCTGCTCATATGTGACTTTTTTAATCGTTGTCATCTATCATTTTTAAAGGTGATTTTTAAATGAAACAAAAACAAGACTATATGCTCTAATCCTATTAATTGTCATGTAAGTTTTTCCTATGCCTGGCATATTCATTCTTTTTCTCATTAGCAAGTTCTTCAGTTTTTTTCTTCATGCACTAGTAACAGTAAACAACTGAATGCTTGCAGGATCAGATACTTTAACACTTTACAGATCTTAGCTCATTTGATCTTCAAGGGTCCTAGAAAGAAAGTACTATTATTTTTATCATCCCCATTGTGTAGATGAGAGAAATGTAACACAGAGGTGTGAAATAATTTTCCCATGAGGATCCAAGTACTAGGTAGCAGAGCAAGGTTTCCAACTCACATGTTCTGATAGGGCTCCTACCTGCTGAGTCACTAATTTATGAAATGTGAATTTTTTTTCCCTGCAACACAATTTTGTGATTGACTATTTTTTCTGTAAGTACCCTCCTTGATTTGGGTAATAAATAAATAAATAAATAACCAGCTAATTCAATATCTTCTATTTCCATCTATTTTTATTCTCAAGATTTATATGTATCACAGGTTAGAAAACATCTGAACTGCTGCATTCTAGTTATAATGAGCCCTACCTGAAATGTATCCCATTCACATCATTAACTTTTTTGCCTCTCCTACTGTTGCTTACAGTACTGAGTTCTCATGTTCTTGTTAGAGACTTATTACTTGCATAATTATTCCAGGATTGTCTTCCGTTTCTCCATTATGCAGTAAAGTGATAAATACTAAGAATTAAAGACCAAACACATAGACACATACTATCTGTGAACTCTGAGTATTGATATTGTGGCTAATGAAATCTGGGCTCTGAAAGCTAAACTAAAAGTCTCAGCGTGATTTTATGCCCTCATAATTACAAACTCTTCATTCTTTTTTTACTCTACCTTATTATTATTTCACAAGAAAATAGTTGGACACATTTTTGAAGAAGAAAGTTAGGTGTCACAAAGGTGTTTGTTATCCTTATGCCTAAAGGAACCTTGAATCTGAGATGCGTAAAGTGACTTTTACCTTATGCAGAGGCATATTGAAAGGAAAACAAGAATGGGAAGAGCAGAGAGATTTTGATGCCATTGGGATTTGTCATTTTAAGGTTAAATTTCAATAGAGTCTGGTTTCTTGTATTCTGTATGCATTTGGCTCCTGGTGAAATTTTCATCCCTACATCGACAGTGATCAAAACTTCTGTCCCAGACAAATAGAGAACAGAGTCTCAAATGTACATAATGACCCCTTGCTTCTTCAGTGAACCAAAAAAGAAGGGTAAAACAAAACAAAACAAAAACAAACAAACAAAAAAATAATTACTGGCCAGGATGAGGGGGTACTTAATTTTCTTAAGGCTTTTAATTTTCAGGTGATTCCATCTAACGTTATATTGAACCCAATGAAGATTATTTCAATTCAATTACAAAATTATAATTTCCAGAGTGTAACCTCTGTTCTCTATCAAGAACATACCTATCATGGAGTTATTTTTTATTAAAATTATTATTTTTGTGATTATTATCAGCTTTAAAGTCATAAGAACATTTATTATTGTTCCTTAAGATTTCTCTGTGGAGTAAGGCACTTAGACACTAGACTGTTTTATATGAGGTCATCTTTTTAATAGCTTTCATGATTCTTAAAGACCAAGATTCAGACACATTACTAATTTCTCATACATTGAAAGATCTCTTTTTGAAGTAAGATGTATATTATGTTATAAAGTATAAAATAAACAAATGAAAGTTATTAAAAGCACATAAACTATAATGTGGACTGTACAACAAGAAGAACCTTCCATGAACTGAATAGGGGACTGAAAAGTAAACCAACAACTCCAATAATAAATGTCTTTTCTCAGTTTGCTACAGTACAGAGAACACTTAAGGCTTAGTCAGATACTAAAAGGATAATGCAAAAGCCCACCTTCAGAAGCGACAAAGTCTCAATAGTCACTGGGAGGAGAGGCATCTTAAATCCATACCTATGCAGGGGAGAAGGACTGAGAATTGAAACTTCTCATCTTCTGAAAAAACATTATAATTCTTCCTCTTGACATGTTAGAATATTGATCTAGGTAGAAGTTTCTCTCCATAGTATCATTTAATAAAATTAAAGGACTGCAAGGGCCACACAGGTGTCCAAACATTTGGGTCAAACTAAGTATTAAAAAACGGGGAGTGCTAATTATATAAAGGAAGACCTTCACACTTGTTAACTGCAGACCAGCAGCTAGATTCACAATCAGTCTGCTGAACACAAACTGGGGGGTCATTGTATACAATAATATGGGAAAATACTATTATTTTTATTTAAGTAAATATTAACAAGAAGGAACACTCATAATACTAACCATTTTTTTAAAAAAAAAATTTTATGTATTTTTATTATTTGAGAGAGACAGCAAGCACAAGTGAGGTGAAGGGCAGAGGGAGAAGCAGACTCCCCATGAGAAGAAGGGACTAGATCCCAGGACTCCCGGCTCATGACCTGAGCTGAAGGCAAACACCTAACCGACTGAGCCACCCAGACATCCTCATAATACTAACTTACACCAAGAACTAATCAATATACATTGGTTAACTTAATATAATAACCCACAAAGTAGATTCTAATTTATCCCCATTTTAGAGGTGAGGCACAGAGCAAGTAGGGAGTTGGTCCAAGGTCACATAGCTATTATGTAGTGTAGCGAGGATTAAAACCCATGCAATCTGGCTTAAGAATCGCAGTATTTATATTGACCTAACTTACTAATTTTGTTTTTATACTGCTTTGCCTTTTGAAAAATAATGAGTTGTCTTTTAAAAAATTATTAATTAAAACATAAATTCATGTCTGTGATTTGTCTAATTTTTCTTGAAAACTCAGTAATAGAGCCGAAACATGACTGCTAAGACCCGTTGCATAAGTACAACTTAATACCATAAGTGAAATCTACCAGAATGTAGACTGCCACCTCTGTTCCAGATAGAGATCCACTTAAACTTGATGGAAACTGTTTCTGTATTATCTTATATCTTCTCATTAACTATCTAATTGTCTTTAATTTTATAAAACTAATAGTAGGTAAATAATTGCTTAACTTCAATTATATTGTTAGGAAAAGAAAACAGAAAGCACAAAATGATGATACAGGTATTTCAGCAAAACATTATTTGTGTAATACTATGTCTGTTATGTGTATATAATACTTCTCAGTTGTGTTTCCCTCTCGTAATATATATAATTAGATGTTTGAGCAATAAAAACTGACTATGGAAATGCAATTCTTTCTCATATCTGTCAGAATATAATCACGCAAGATTTATAGGCAATATCTGAGTTTATATCTTTATTTTTAATAAAAAAATTTATACAGTATAAGACATAAACAGGTATGAGGTTTATGCTTTATTTTTGGTATTTTGGCTTGATTTATCTATATGTGCCCCCCACACCTCCCTCAACACAGAGTGATAGTGAAAGCTAAGAGCACCTTGAGCACCTGGTGACAGAATAAAATAAGCTCTTTTTGATCTCTGATTAGCATAGGATCCCAGGATGGAGAATTCATGTAAACTAGCTTTGGACCAAAAGAGATTGTATTCTAGGTAAATAAAAGCACACACTATACCATAGTATTGCAACCTCTCTATACCTTGGAAAACAGAAGTACGAGGAACAATTCTAAACAGCTAACAAATTGTGAATTTGTCATTTGTTGGTTAAAATTACTAAAGAATTGTATTTTGCTTTCAAGAGCCTTATATTCTAGAAAGCTATAAATATTGAATCAAGTAAAGATATGTTGCTATTTATATTTGGAGCCATCAAAGGGCACAGAATTAGGTGTCATTCATTATCATAGAAAACCATTTTAAATATTAGATGAGTGACAGTCTTTTTCTCATATTGAAGGGCAACAGTCTAATTGTAGAATGAGGCATTCGAATGCATGTATATGTTTAAACCGATGGTGTTTCTTGGTCCCCAATTTTGAGGCCGTGAAAATAGGGAAAGTGTCACTTGTGACAGATAATAAATTCATAAGAAAAAAATCCTATGGTGAGAACGACTAAATTTGCCACAGTGGGATGACAATGAAATGTGAATTCTCTGTCCACTTTGGTCAGCTCACATCATCCCTAACAGGGAAATATTTTAACAGGGAAATTTAAAGTTTCTACTGGTTCATTTATAAATTTCTGGCAGTTTGCTATAGGACCAATCTGGGAATTTTATGCTTATTTAAGTACATACCACAAATGTTTATTAATAAACAAAACTCAATTTAGAAAAATCCGTTTCTTAAAACAGTCGTTGATAGGGGGAAAAAAAAAAGGTTTTTATTTTTTTCCACAGGTTGACCGATTATACGTGATTATATAGTGATTTTGAGATATCTGGACTCCCTATTAAAATGCTGCTATTCTTCTGTAGTGCTCCTTAGTCACAAACTCTGTGCCTCCAGGATTTAATGATTCAGTATTTTAATGACTGTGGATTAAAACCACAGCCACTTGGCACACAGCGAAGGTTTAATGCATTGCAGGAGGTACCATCGGCAAGAACAGCAGGGGTGAGCTTTATTAAAATAGCTGTGCCACCCTTTGCCTATAAAATTCAAGCTGTTCTTAAACATTACTCTTGATGTAGGTTGCCTCCTAGAAATGGAATTCTTTGCAAAATTTCACAATGCAAGTTTTTCCCCAGGGCATGTCAATGGGTTTTTGAAAAACAGCAAAAGAAATAGGAACAAAAAACCCTCTTATTGGTTCTAACCATTCTGACATTCTTTCTGTCTATATTTTCTACTTGGCTCATAAACATATGCTGCTCGATTTAAATGGAAACAATCAAATTATATATATTTTAAAATGTGTTGTTACATTATGTGCTTTTGTCCCCATAGTATGAGTTCTATGCAAGCTCCATGGAATTTTTTTTTTTTTTAATTTTAGTTGACATCTGGTACTTTACATTTGTCAACCCTATTTTGACATAATTAAGTCCATTTTTAGGAGATACTAAAAAGTTGAATGATATAACCAAATAATACATCCAGTCACATCATGGCTTGGACCCAAGGGATTCTAGATAAATTTTTAGATTGGGCTGGTTCTTGAAGACTGGTTGAGTCTTGTGTGTTCAGCAGACTGAAAATATCCTGGATTTCTAGCTTTAGCTTTCTATTTCTTATAGATTCTCACAGCATTAAAGAAGAAGTTTGTGCCTTAGTGTTGTAAACTTTCTAGTGATGCTTTTGGGTGTTCCTTAATGTGTTATGTGAAAAATAAGTAAGAAAATAGAATTGTATATGGCAAACTCACCTTTATATCTACCTACAGACAGTGTTCATGTAGCATGAAGGCGTCTGATTTGTCTTTATGGATCCCTACTGAAAAGCCCTGCATGGTCAAGGATTAGCTTGTGAATTTACAATCAAGAGGTAAAAAGAAGAATTGGAATAAAGTAGCAGCATGGGGCATTTGGATAAAATATAATGAAGAATTTTACCATTACTCGTAGCTAGGTTTAACTTTGTAAGAACTGAATGGCAAATTACCAATCAATATTTCTTCCAGCTTAACCCCCCAAAACAAAAGAAGATGAAAGTGCAGAGTACTGTAAAATCTATTGCATGAACAAGTGGGATTTGGAAGTGGTCTGTTGGTCTATGCAGTAGAGCAAAGCACTTGCAGCTTAGCAGCACCTAGATACCCTGAGAAATAGTGGCCTCATGTAAATAGATTTTGCTAAGTTTTCCCATTTCCTTGGCTCAAATATCTTAATCCCTGCGCTAATCAAAGAGCAAGCAAGAGTACTTCCATTTTTACCCCCTTCTGCTCTTAACATTTCCTAGTTCTGGGTCATATTCTGATATGTTTTTTATCTTGAGTAAATTTTTGCAACCCTGTAATCCTCAGAAACTGAAATTTGGCTGTAAGAGATACTTCCAAAATTCTGAAAGATACCACTTCCCCTTTGCCCAGCTCTGAACTCTGCACTTTTTAGAGCAGATCCTGTAGATGCCTGAATCCTGTCTGTTTAGATTTTTGTTTTGTTTTGTCTTGAATTTAGTTTAATTTACTTTTTTTTTTCCAGTATCCTTCCAGAATGAAAGAGGCATCTGTCTTGCATTGGTGTTTCTCCTCTTTACCCTCAAGCGGTATTACCCCACAGATCTCAGAGCCCTTTGTGTGACACCACGCTTGTCTACTGTGAGAAACAGTAAATAGGGAATCTAATTTGATTCTCCCCCTCCGGAACTTAGTAAAGGATAGTGATATTATATTTGGGCTCATTATCAATTAAAAAATTAATAAACCTCTACTGGTCAGTTATATCTGAAAAATAAAACTATGGTCTTTAATACTTAATTCCCCTGAGCAAGAGAAGGTAGTAAATTAACAATAATTGGAAACCCAACATCACTTTTAGGTGTTATGATGATAATGAGTTTGAAGACCTCTACCTTGATTAAGCAGGTAAAGAGTCAGTGGAAAGAATATTGAATGGTTATTGACTCACCATGATAGGAAGACCTACTGTAGTGCTATCTTACCTGTTACATGGTACCTTGAGGACTGACCTAGTCTCTTTGACATTCCCTAGAAGAGTGACTTTAGAAAAGATCCAGTGCAATCTTGACATAACTGAAAAAGAGTCAAGATGCTGAATCCATCACCAGCATTCATAAGAGACGAGAAGCCTTGACCATGGAGACAGCTGAGTAAGGGTATAATCATCATAGATTCCCTTTGAAAATTATGAATTGTGCAAAAGTGAAGCCCTCCTTTCAGCCCCAAAACTTTCCTGAAATGAGAATACAGATTTACAAAAGGAAGAAATCTGTAACAGCGATGAGAATGGAAAGGAGTGTCCTTACTATAGGACAAGATTTTTTAAAAACTTCTAGAAGATCTAAGCAGGAGGCCATGCATAACACCAATGAGGTAGAACCACGTAACTGTTGGTGAGAGCTCAGGAGAAGGTGGAGGTTCTCAATCACAGGTATATGCAGTTTGAAGTGAGGGATGAGGGTCGCAGTAAACTGAAGGTCTGTCTGTGGATTAACTGCATTACTCAGGGAGAGTTATCCTAGAATGAAATGAAACTTTAGCATAGTAGAGAGGCACAATTATTGCCTCATCAAAATGATAATAAAATTATCAAATGATTCTCAACTTTCAGATCTAAGGTCTAGACAAAGATTTAGATGTGATTAAGGATGTAATGTAATCTTCATAACCTCGACAATGTAAAATTAAAATGAATATAAATAGTATATGGAAAGGGGAAAAAAGAAAGGATTTCAGAGGCACGATTCTCATAGTCAAAAACAGGGAATCAATAAATACTGTAAAATGTAGCAGAAACAAGAAATAAAAACACAAGATAATATTTAAAATTATGTAAGCAATCGGTATCAATAAAATAATAACTGTCAAGCATTGAGGAAAAAAGAGCATCGGAAGGGAAGGGGGAAAGTGAGTCAGTTTTTTTTGTTTTTGTTTTTGTTTTTTAAGATGCAGTCAATAAGTATTTCCCAAATTAATGAAACAAGAAAATGAGGTAAGATACTATTTTTATAATTATGGGTAAAGAAATCACAAGAAAAAAGGAAAACAGAAAGACTGTTTGAACATTACTTGGGATAGGAATACTAGAGTTGGGAAGGGTGGTTTTGAAGACGTGATTTTAACCATAAACTTTTCTATACTATTTGGTTGATATTTATTACATTTTTTATGACAGACTAATAAAATTGGGTTTATTTAGCTCTTGAATTTAGACATGGCTCTAATATGTATTCATTCTAAGCTACAGTTTTCTCAAGTCAAAAAGCAATGATGGAGGTAAACTGTTTAACATGATGCCTTTTACATATTAAGAATTCAGAAAGACATTTGTCATTAATGTAGTTATTTCCTTTATTAACATCATTTTCATTGTCTCAGGGTGACAGGATGGTTGGTAGAGAGGAAAAAGATAAATAATAAATAATGTGGTTATATATCTAATAGGAAAATTCCTAACAGATAAACTGGAACTAGCTAGTAGAAAGTAAATCCCAGAAATCAGAAACCTAGGAGCAGGAAAACCGCATTTCCAGTATCATGTGTAAGACTTCAGAAGAATCTAACCAGTGTTGTTTTGGATTTTCTCCCTAGTATGAATGCAGTCAGAGAGTTTTGAATTATCCCAAGCAGAGCTATGAATCCTAAGTCAGCATTAACACAGCGATTGTAGAGTTCTCACTCCACCATTAGTGTTGGGCCTGTTGAGCACAGGGAGCATTTAAGCCACTCTGATTCATTTTATATAATTTTTATGCAACCTACTAAGAGGAAAGATGTTTTGCATACTGCTCTGAATTTTAACTTGAAGTATTTTCCATATATTAAAAAAAGAACTTCTGTTTTTTATACATCATTCTATTTAAGTGCAGGTTTGATTGTAGATGACATTAATTATAAAAAAGTCTTATTTAACAGATGGATGATAATGAGATAAATTCAATAACCAATTGAGAGAAAAATACACACTTAGAAAATGACAGTGGCTATTCACTGGTCATCTGCAGACTGTATATGTAATCAGATTTAGGTAATCAGATTTAGAATATTGATATCTCTATTAGGTAGTACATATACACCATAAATGTGAGTTATGTTTACACAAAAATACATTATTTCAATCATGTTGATATCATATACCTGTATTAAGACATTGCTTTTGAAGGGGCTAAAAGTTGAGACTATAATTCTATTTCATAGAATCCTCCATTAAGTTCTATATTAGTTTTTAAATTTAACATAAATTCATTTTTAATTTTAATTTTAATTTATTTTTTTAAAGATTTTATTTATTTATTTATTTATTTCACAGAGAGAGAGAGAGAGAGTGCAGAAGCAGGGGGAGCTACAGAGGAAGAGGGAGAAGCAGACTCCCCACTGAGCAGAGAGCCTGATGTAGGAATGAGTCCCAGGACCCTGGGATCATGACCTGAGCTGAAGGCAGATGCTTAACTGACTGAGCTACCCAGGCACCCCAAGTTCATGTTTTTTTAAACATAATGAAGTAGTTGCATTAAGTTAAATATTATATATACACATAGTCTAGCATTATAATAAGTAAAAGATACTTAATTATTCCTAATGCTGATTTAATATTTTTAAGTAATGATTCAACGATTTTATATGGTTTTCAGTTCTCATCAAGGTAAGTGTACTCTTAATCCCCTTTATCTATTTCTAACCATTCTCTCACACCCACCCCACATCCCCTCTGGAAACCATGACTTTGTTCTCTGTATTTAAGAGTCTGGTTTTTTACTTAGAAGGAAAAAAAAAAGAAGGAAAAAAGAAAGTATCAGTTGGGAAGATAAAAAAGGTCTTAAAGACGCAAAGTAATCATTGCACAACAAGGTGAATGTACTTAATGTCATTGAATTATACACTTAAAAATTGTTAAAATAGTAAACTATGTTATATATAATGTATCATAAGCATCAAGTCAAGGAAACTTTTTTAAGATAATTATTTCTTAAAACATGACATCTTAATTTGGGTGGGGTTGTCATAGGTCATAATAATAATATTGTTGTTAACACAAAATAGAAAATGTGTTGTAGGACATAGAAAACAGATTTGAAATTGACCCTCACAGAGACTATTCTTGTTTTAACATGTTATGCTTTTCTTGGCATAGAAGTCATTAAAATTGTTGAAGAGATATTTCAAATGCACAGTCTGAATAATTAATTTTAGATAGAAAAACATAGCAAATGCATAATCTAATATAGACATTTGTAACTCTCAGAACTTCAAATTTCTGAAATGATTCTCTTATGTCTTTTCATTCTGTTGGGACTCAGCCTGAAGCTGAATTTCAAGGACATTCAATCTTTTCTTTTCTGAACTCTTCTCAGTTTTATAAAAAATAAATCTGTTCTGTTGATACCATTTCTTTGAAAAGGTTTCTAAGTTCTATCTACATGAAACAAAGTTAAATCAATGATCAGCTAACTTTTCTTTCTGGTATATTATGACAACATATCCTGAGACAACTGATTGAACTTAACATTGCTCATCTGAAAAGCAGTGAAACATAGTTATGTGAAATCAATTTACTGAGGTATATGCTGCATAATATAAATTGAACCATTTTGGTGAACAGTAGTTTTATCAAACATATACACCTTATAACCACTAACATCATCAACACACAGAATATTTCTATCATCCCAAAATGTTCCCCCATAACCCGGCCCACTCAATCTTAACTTCTACCTGTAATCAGGAAACCACTTACCTGATCAGTAGAGCTACAGATTGCGGTTTTCTAATGATTCATATATGAAATTGTACAACACGTGCTCTTTTGCATCTGAGTTCCTAAAAGTGGAGAACTTTCTGGAGGAAGAAGAGATGTGATAGAAGGAGAAGTTAAAGAGATTTGAAGCACCAGAAGGACATGCCTCGCTGCTGCTGGTTTCAGAATAGAGGGACCATGTCAGCAATGCAGGGGCATTAACGAGATAAAAGAGTCTCCCAGCTGTCACACAGCAAAGACCTCAGCCTTACCACCAGAAGAGACAGAATTGTGCAAATGTCATGAATTAGCTTAGAAACAGATTCTCCCTCAGAGAAGAAGATAGCACCTGATTTTAGCTTGTGAGCCCAAGAGCAGAAGAATCAGTAAAGCTCATCTGGGCTTTTGACTATACAAGTGTAAGACCATGTGAGTTGGGGGGCACCTGGGTGGTTCAGTTGGTTAAGCGACTGCCTTTGGCTCAGGTCATGGTCCTGGAGTCTCAGGATCGGGTCCCAGGATCAGGTCCCACTTCGGGGCCTCCAAACTGGGCAGGGAGTCTGCTCCTCCCTCTGACCCTCCCACTTCTCATGCTCTCTTGTTTTTTCTCACTTTCTTTCTCTCTCAAATAAATAAATTTTTAAAAAATCTTTCAAAAAAAAAAAAAAAGACCATGAGTGGGTTTAATCTGCTAGGTTTGTGGTGATTTTTTACAGAACATCAGAAAACAAATGCAATATATTAGGCAGGAAGAAGAAGAATAATTGCAGGTATAATTATGATAGAAAAGGGCAAAAAATAAATGACAAAAAATGAGGCTCTTTGAAAACGCTCAGGAAAGAGAAAAACATTACAGAAAGGAAAATAAGAAACCTTAACTAGTTTAGAAAGATAAGAAAAGAAGACTAAAGCCTTACACTGTGATACCTGCATTTATTCTATATTATTACATTTAAGATATGGTAATTGAGGCATATTTAATAAAACAAATCATTGGAACAGAATGCAGTCTCTAAATAGACTTACATATATACAGTGACTTTATTTATTTATTTATTTATTTATTTATTTATTTATTTTTAAGATTGTATTTATTTATTTGACAGAAAGAGATCACAAGTAGGCAGAGAGGCAGGCAGAGAGAGAGACGAGGGAAAGCAGGCTCCCCGATGAGCAGAGAGCCTGATGCGGGGCTCAATCCCTGGACCCTGGGATCATGACCTGAGCTGAAGGCAGAGGCTTTAACCCACTGAGCCACCCAGATGCCCCGATTTATTTATTTTTTAAAAGATGTTAATTTATTTATTTTAGAGAGAGAGAGAGATCCAGTGAGAGAGCACAAGTGGAGGGAAGGGACAGAGGAATAAGCAGACTTATATGTATACAGCCAATGATACCAATAAGCAGATTCCCCACTGAGCACGGAGCCTGGGATCATAACTGAGCTGAAGGCAGCCACATCATTGAGCCACCCAGACACTCCTTAAGTGACTACAATTTAGTGAAGAAAAAACTGTCTTCAACCAAAAAGTGGTACTCAATTAAATATTCATATAAACAGGCAGACAAAACTTTGACCATTACTTTAAACTATGCAAAAAAAAAAAAAAAAAAAAAAAAAAAAAAATTATTTTAAGTTGGCTCTGAGGCCTAAATGTTAAAAACAGTTGGCTGCTAGAGAAAAATTTCAGGCAATTAATTCATAACCGTGGGATAGTAATATTTTTTAAATAAGATGCAGAAAGCACTGACCATGAAAGAAAACTAAGAAATAAACTCTATTCATCAATGACAATAATAAGACAGTGAAAAGGAAGCCACAGCCATGCAATAAATGTACTTGAATAAAATATATACATAAATTATCCAGCAGGCATATGAATATATGTGTGTCATCATTAGTCATCAGGGAAATGGTAAGTAAAACCAGGAAACAAATACACCCCATTACAATAGCTATAATTAAAATGACTAGTGATATCAAGTATCTATCTAGGACGTAGACATCTACAGTTCTGATAAGAGCTCAAATTGATTCAACTGCTTGGAAAATTGGGTATCTCTATATGTAAACATTTATCAAGCCATACATTTATGATTAGTGTATATATATCACTCTTCAATAAGAAGTTTAAAAGTAATGTAGAAATAAGAAAGATATAAGAGAAGACTGTAGTTATAAGAAAGTATTATAAACTACATTATGAAAATAAATTTGAAAAGAATTAGTTATTTTATCAATCCAAAGAATCATACATTTTAAAGATTGAATCAAGAGGATATTTTTGTCAATTGAGCTAATTAGTGAAAAAAATGAGACTTAATGACTGGAAAAAATGTGATTATTAATAAATGATACATTTTTAAGCACAGAAAATCCAAAAATAATTAACAAAAAAATCTTGAAAACTTATGAGATGTTTCAACAATATTGTCAACCCTAAAAGCTATATGCAAATATTAATATAATTTCATATACCAGGAACTGGTTAGATAATATGTTTTTAAAATTCTATTCTAAAATAAAATTTTTTTTAAATTTTATTTATTTATTTGTCAGAAAGAAAGAGAGTATGATCAGGCAGAGTGGCAGGCAGAGGAGAAGCAGGCTCCCCACCAAGCAGGGAGTCCCATACAGCACTTGATCCCAGGATCATGACCTGAGCCCAAGACAGATGCTTAACTAACTGAGCCACCCAGGCATCCCTAACTTAAAATAAATTTTAAAAATAAAATTCTATTCTAAATATCCAAATTGTTATAACAAATCTAGAAAAAGGCCATGAAATGTTTATTTAACATCTTAAAAGATAAATTAAGAAAACATTAAATGAAATGAAAGAAGACTCAATAAAGAATGAGAAATACCACACTGAAGGAAAAAATTCAGCATTTTGAAGACAATAATTCTCCCCAAATCATCTGATAAATTTTAACGTACCTCTAAAAAGAATAACATGGTTTCTCATGAAACTTACCAAGATACCTAAAAGGCATATAAAGGAAAACAAGAGTAGCCATGATATTTTGAAAAGTAACAAGTAAAAGGAACTTGTCCGTCGGATTTCCAAATAATTAAAACTGGGTGGTTTCAATATAATGTTAGCCAAATACATTTATGATATATAAATAGAGACACTAGTAAAACACACACAAAAATCATGAGAATGTAACATAAACAGCCCTTTGAATATACTGGAAGGTGGTTTTGACAACAGTGTTATGCATCAGCAAAGAAAAGATGCACTCTTCCTACAAATTATGCTAAGACAACTGGTTCTCCATATGGAGAATGATAAATTAGATGCCTACCTCACACTCAAAAATAAATTCCAGGTGAATTCAATACCTATATGTAGAAAGCAAAACATTGCAACATTTATAAGAAAATATGTGAAAGCATCTTTAGGACATCAATGCAGAGAGAGAAAACAACAAAAACAACAAGACAGACAACGTTATCCCTGTAAAGTTGAAAGGAAATCCATAGTCTGAGCAAAGTATTTGCAATGCATATAACCAATTCAATTTTGGTAGTCTTTCTTCTTCTGGAAACACAACATGTGCCCAAGAAGAACTGCAAAGATTTTTTAGGTGAAGTATTGTTTGGAAGAGTGAAATTTGGAAGTATACACATGAATACATAAGTAATACGGATATAGACAGATTAAGATAGATAGATAGATAGATGATAGATTTTATATGTTGTCAATTTATTTTATTGTTTTTATGTCTATTTTATTTTTTAAGATTTTATTTATTCATTTGAGAGAAAGGAAGAGACAGAACACGAGCAGGGGGAGCAGCAGGCATTAGGAGAGAAGAAGCAGACTGTGCTGAGCTGAAAGCCCGATGTGGGGCTCCATCGCAGGACCTGGAGATCATGACCAGAGCTGAAAACAGATCCTTAACCATCTGAGCCACCAATGTGCCCCGATGCCAATTTTAAACACAGTTTTAAGGTATTACATTTTTCCCTTACAACACAGTATACATAAAGCACAGTGTTATTTCTTTTCCCTGTGCACATATTCCATTTCAAAAATTAAGAATAGCCAGGTATTTACTATAGCATCTCAACTTGAAAACTGTAATGAAATTTGCTACAAATTTGGATCCTTCATTTTTTTTTTTAATGTAGAATAGTGCTAGTCTATGGTAAGATTAACTTAATTAGCCTTTTTAATGGTGGGCCCACAGGAGGCACCACCAGGTGGAGGAACTCCACCATGGGGTAATATATAACCCTCTTAAACTCTGGGGGTTGACAATGGTGTGGTTGCAGACTTCCCAGCTCCTGCTGTTGATGTCCCTTCTCTGAAGTCTGATTCTTACCAAGCCAGTTGATAATTTCCTTACATTTGTCAAGAATCTTCTCTTTGTCCACATCATTGATCTTGTCTTCAACAGTTGTTTTCATATTGAATGCATAGTGTTCAAGCAAATTCTTTTAAAACACCTTGTCTCATTACTTTTCATCTTCAGCTTTGTACTTCTCAGCTTCCTAGACCATATGCTTGATTCTTCCTTGCTGTTGTATGTATACATATATGTATATATGTCTATGTATTATCTTTGTTGAAGTACATGTTGGAAAAACACACATATGTAGTCATATATTCATTTATGTATTTGTTGAAAAGCCATAAAGTGGAATACTATGTGAATTAAACAATCTGGTTTTTTTTTTTAAGATTTTATTTATTTTTTTGACAGAGAGAGATACACCGAGGGGGGAACAGAAGGAGGGGGAGTGGAAGAGGGAGAAGCAGGCTTTCTGCTGAGCAGGGAGCCTGATGTGGTGCCCGATCCCAGGATGCTGGGATTGTGATCTGAGTCTAAGATAGATGCTTAATGACTGAGCCACCCAGGCACCCCACTAATCTGGTTTTGATAATAATCATGATCTATAAGATACTTACTAAATACATAATAAAAGGGCCGCAGAAATAAGGAGAGAAAAAGAATAGATTTTAAAAGCATGCATAATGAGAGTGCGTGGGTGGCTCAACGGGTTAAATGTCTATCTTTGGCTCAGGTCACGATCCTGGGGTCCTGGGATCAAACCCTACATCAGGCTCCTTGCTCAGCAGGGAGTCTGCTTCTCCCTCTCAGTCTTTGTGTCACTCCCCTTGCTTATGGTCTCTCTCATTCACTCTGTCAAATAAATAAATAAAACCATAAAAATAAAAAAGCTTCCATACTCTTCTACTTTCATGAAATCTTTGAAGAAAAATTATGTATTAACTTTGACAAATCTTAGTGAGGCATACATGGATTCACTTATATTTCATTCTATATTTATTATTATTGTTATTATTAATTTCCAAAGTATAAAAATAAAATTACTTTGAAAGACATGCTACATTTCATGATTAATATCCCTTTGCCTATAAATATAGATGTGATGACACAAAATGTACATATAATAGGACGAAAGGAATAGGCACAAGGGAAGACAATGTAAAAATAAAAGAATTCATAATCTCAAATGGACCTCAAAAATCATAGAATTTGAAAAGAGCAAGAGAGTGTCGTATAAGAAAAAGAAACAAGTCAGCAATGAGGATATTCCTAGGATATTACTAGGATATGTTGAAGGATGAATGAAGAGTCTGATCTAAATGGAGCAGATTTTATATTCTGGGCTAAAGTGATAGATAATTAGGGATTTAGAAAATGGTATTAGATTATGATGACCTTTGAAATGAGTCAGAGATATTAATAGTTGATGTATATATTTCTTACATGAACAAATTTAATCTTTGTAATTAGACTTTTTTGGGTTGGTTCCACAATGGGTATGTCAAGTTATCTCCTAGGGAGGATTAATCCTCATATTAATTTGTTAGCTTCCAATAGCTTCACCGCCAGTCACAGAATGGTCCAGAATGGCAATGATGCTTCTACCCTCTAATGATATCAATCTTGTCTAACTTTTTATTCCCCAAACCTCTTCCCAAAAGAAATACAGTCTGTATCTCAATGGCAGGTTTAGTGATTTCTTGATGAAAGGAGCTGGAGATTATTCCAAAGAGTAGCATGTGATTGACTTGGAAAAGTGAAGCCACAGTGTGCTTGATTTCTGGATTTTTCCCTTTTGCTGGGTTTTTCTGAATTTATATCTGACTTGGACACTCCCTAGGCCTTCAGAAGTTCTCCCACAATCTTTCCTGATCCCTCACTACCCACCCTCTTTTTCGATTTACATTAGAAATAAATATTTACTCTTTTCATATAAATTTGACTATAACCTCCCAAAAAAGTCAGTATGTTTTCTCTGAAACCAGACTGCCTGGGTTGGACTATGAGTTCTGTTACTATCCATATAACTTGAGACAAGTAATTACTTTCTTAGATTCTCCATTTCCTCAGTATCATAAAGATGTATCTCATAGGGTTTTTCCAAATATTAAATAAATTAATATCTACTAAGCACTTATAATAGCGCCTTACCACATGGTAAGTATCAGAATCATTCATTCTTTGACATTTCACTATTGATATTTATTTTACATTTCTCTTGGTAACCTCCCACTAATACCCTTAGAGAGCATCAGTGGTCTCTGTGCTTCTAGAAGAGAAGATTCCACTCTTTTGGTTGAAAGAGGAATTGGACTAGGCCTGACAGATTAGAGCAACACATTGCCCTAGCCATATGATTAATAGGAGGATGGGTATATAGGCCAACTAAAGACAATGAGAGGGAAGGGAATGGAGGTGGGGGAAAGGCAGGGAGAGATGCTAGAAATGGGGCAGACATTTTTCTCTTTTTACTTACATAAATTGTGAAAATGCCAAATGAAATTATTGGCAGTTATTTAATAGATTATTAATAGTTACTTAATCAGACTAAGACCATGTCTGATTATATGTCTCATATTTTTCTAATTTGAGTTGTGTTTCTTGTCACTTGTAGCAAATATTCTAAATTATGTACCTGGACTAATAATCTAAGAGAAGATAGTTGCCTTCCTATATTTAGTTTAATCACAAAAATCCCTTCTCCTTAACATTTGCAGGAACTATTTAGGAAGAAATTGAGTGACTAGCTCTAATCCTTCATATCTTATTCATTTAAAGAAATATTAATAAAAATAAATGCTCCAGGAATATACATGTTCTCACACAATCCTTGATAATGAAAACACCATTTGGGGCTCAAAAGGGTAAGAACCAAAGAGGAATCCTGAGCAAAAAGGGAGTCTTTTTCTCACCATTCAGTAATAGCTGATATATTCATTATTTTGCTTAAAACTATAAGTAAATATAGTTTAAGAGGCATTCTGTTACCATACTCATGAATAACAAAGCAATGAGACTACTTAATCATTAAATTTCATATTAGAAAACCAAAACAAACAAACAACAACAAAAAAAAAGCAGAGAGAGAGAGAGAATTTTTTCAATTTAGAAAACCAGAAAGAGGACAATGTCTATGGCAAATCTATTCAAACTACAGAGAATCAACAGAACCTGCAGTGTCTGATTCAGTAAATTGATGCGCACAGGAAAGACAGAGTCAATGGAAAGGTGATCTTAAAGTCATATCTGGCTATTCCTAGGTGAACAGTTTGCCTTCTTTAATGTTTAAAAGGTTAGAACTATTTCTAATTCCTAATGTCTCTTAACTGTTTAATTTTGATAAAATGCATTGCATATTTTAAAATATTGCAAAGTCTTTGATTATACACTGGGATATATATATATATATATATATATATATATATATATATATTGGAGTTAATGCTGACCATTCAATGAAGAGTCCCATTTTACTTTCCCTTATAATAAAAACAGGTCATTCTTATTTATTTACCCAACATGATCTGAATTTTAATGTATTGTAAGTTTGTCTTGCAGATTAATACAAACAGAAAAATAGCTTTAAATTAAATTTGGTTTCAGAACAAATGTTTATCCATTTCTTAAATAAGCATTTTGTTCTCTATTTAAATTATAGAATAAGACATGTTAGAAGGCCCTCTACTTCTTGTATCACACAAATGAAAAGGGAATCTAAAATTAGAAAGCATTATACAATTAATTTTAAGAATCCTAATAATGAAATGCAAATACTGATTTAGAAATCTAAATATCAAAAATATACATAGAACTACCACTCCCAAAGCATTTATTACACCACTGATTGTTCATGACATTATTTTAAGCCTTGACAATAAAGTGTCTTCAATTGCAATGACATCTGTTACATTGTGTGTTTCTAAGGGATAGAAAATATATTATTTACTTTTTTAATTCCCCTGCTGTATTAAGTAACATTGGTAATTAGCTGACAATCATAAATAAGCAACAGAAACACTATGTCAAATTCAGCATTTGGAACACCTTTCCCAATTTTATAAGAAGAGGATTATTTTAATTTAATGTGCTTTAGTCGTATTTCTTGGCATACAATTCACATTTGATAAAAATCACCTTTTTAAAAGCACATACTGCAACAAGTTTTGACAAATGAACCCAGTGGTGAAACCATATTATAATCAAAATATATTTCACCTCAAACTTTCCAAGCACTGCTAATCAATCCCTTCCTCCCCATCCAAAGCCTCTGGAAATCACTGATCTAATTTCTGTCTCTATGGTTTTGTCTTTTCTATAAATGCTATCAGAAATCACATAACCTTATCCATCTGGTTTCTATCACCTAATATAATGCTTTAGTGATCCATCTTTAATGTTACATACACCAGTAGTTCATCCGTTTTGATTACTGAGAAATACTCCACTGTATAGATGCACCACATTTGTTTATCCATTTGCATATTGATGGTCATTTGGATTGTTGCCACTTTGGGGCAATTATGCATAAAACTACCGTAACTAATTGTGTACAGGTCTTTATGTAGACATATGTTTTCATTTTTCTTAGGCAAATACGTGGAAGTGGAATTTGAGGGTCATATGTTACATATATTCCATATATAGTTTATTTTTAATTACTTTATTTTATTTTATTTATTAACATATAATGTATTATTTGCTTCAGGGGTACAGGTCTGTGAATCATCAGTCTTATACAATTCACAACACTCACCATAGCACATACCCTCCTCAATGTCCATCAATCGGACACCTTATCCCTCCCTCCAGCAACCCTCACTTTGTTTCCTGAGATTAAGTCTCTGATGGTTTGTCACCCTCCTTGATCCCATCTTGTTTCATTTTTCCCTCCCTATCCCCCATACCCCCCTGCCTTGCCTCTCAAATTTCTCATATCAGAGAGGTCATATGATAATTGTCTTTCTCCAATTTACTTATTTTGCTTAGCTTAATACCCTCTAGTTCCATCCCCATCATTGCAAATGGCAAGATTTGGGGGTTTTTTGATGGCTGCATAGTATTAATATACATACACACACACACACACACATGCACGCATGTATATACGTGCATATATATATCTGTATATGCGTATATATCTGTATATATATACATACATATATACAGATATGTATATATTGTTTTGGGAATATATATAGATATATATATATATATATACATATATACAGATGAATGGATAAAGAAGATGTGAGACTATATATAGATATAGATATAAAGAAGATGTGAGACTATCTATATAGTCTCACATCTTCTTTATCCATTCATCTGTTGATGGACATCTAGATAGTCTCACATCTAGATAGTCTCACATCTTCTTTATCCATTTATCTGTTGAAGGACATCTAGATTCTCATAGTTTGGCTATTGCGGACATTGCTGCTATAACCGTTGGGGTTCACATGCCTCTTTGGAGCACTACATTTGTATCTTTGGGGTAAATACCCAGTAGTGTGATTGCTGGGTCAGGGGTATCTATTTTCAATTTTTGAGGCATCTCCATACTGTTTTCCAGAGTGGCTGCACCAGCTTGCATATGTACCAGCAGTGTAGGATGGGTCCCCTTTCTCTCCATCCTCATCAACACGTGTTGTTTCCCGACTTGTTAATTTTAGCCATTCTTATTGGTGTGAGGTGGTATCTCACTGTGGTTTGATTTGTATTTCCCTGATGGTGAGTGATGCTGAGCACTTTTTCATGTGTCTCTTGGCCGTTTGGATGTCTTCTTTGCCAAAATGTCTGTTCATGTCTTTTACCCATTTCTTTATAACTGCCAGACTGTTTTCCAAAGTGTTGTATCACGCTGCCTTCCCAAAATAATGTAGGAGAGTTCCACTTGCTCTGCATCCTCACCAGGATTTGGAATTGCCAATATTTCTACATTGAAACATTATAGCAGGTATGTAGAAGTAGTTCATTACCAGTGTAATTTGCATTTCCTTCATGACTAATCATGCCAAGCATCTATTCATGAGTTCATCTGCCATGTATATGTGCTCTTTTGTTCACATCTTTAGCCATGTAATTCACTGGGTGTCTTTATTCTTATTGTTGAATTGTAGTGTTCTTCATACAATTTATTTAGATAGAAGTCTTTTATCAGATATGTGTTTTGTAAGCATTTTCTGCCCATCCATGGTTTATAATTTTTTTTTTTGCAGCATCTTCTAAAGAGCAGACATTTCTAATTTTGGTGTGGGAATTATTATTTATTTCTTTATGGTAATTTTCTTTTTGTTTTAAAAAATCTTTGCCTAACTCAAGGTACAAAAATGTTTTCTTATGTTTCAACTGAATTGTTATAGTTTCATGTTTTATATTTAGTTCTATTTCTTCAGGCTAATTTTGTATATTGTGTGAAATAAGGCTAAAGGTTAATTTCATTCTTATATAAAAGTCTAATTACTGCAACACCCTTTATGCAAAGGACTACTCTTTTCCCCTTTGAATTATTTTACCTCATTAAAATTCGATAATTTTCTATATGTGACTATATTTCTGTATTCTGTATTTTGTTTCACTGATGTTTATGTCTTTCCTTTTCCAAAATGACATTGCCTTGAATTTTCACAGCTATTGTTTTTCTGAATATGTCTTCATTTCTAGGTAAGTCTTAAAATGCATTAGTCTGTGCCTTCCAATTTGTGCTTCCTTTAAAAAAATTGCTTTGGCTATTCTGGTGCTTTTCTATATAAATTTTATAACTGAGTGCCCAATTTTCTTAAAAAAGTGTGGAATTTTTATTGAGGTTGCATTGGTTCTTAAGTCATTTTGGAAAGAATTTGATAGCTGAGCATATTTTTCTCTTCCAATTCCCAAGCATGATACGTGTTTCTCTTTTCTCAGGTCTTTCTTATCTCCACAATATTTTATAGTTTTGATATAGAAATCCTTAAATCTTTCATCTTTTTGACATTATTATAAAAGATATTGTCAAGTTTCAATTCCAAATGTCCTATTGTAACCTTCAAATAAAAGTCTTCTTTTTGTCCAAGTGTGATATCCCTGAGTACTTGGGAGATGGAGGTTAATGTACAATGGGAGAGACTTTACTTAAGGTCAAAAGTATTTATTTATAAAAGCTAAATAAAAGGAGTAGTCCATAGTAACAGCTATGATCTTTCATAAATCTAACTATAAACTCCAATGGAAAATATTAGTTTAGATGCTGGTGTTAGTTATTCTTCTGCAACAAGAGGTAAAAAATGATCAGCAGTGGTAGGTTATTATTTTTAAAAAAGTCTACATTACTTCTCATTCAAATATTAGTAGGTTACCACTAAGTAATTCATGTAGCTTTAATGTGTGAATAATATCACATTTATATTCTGCCATTTTAATGGATAATATGTTTTTGAAGAAATAGCTTCCATATTTAGAAATTGATAATGAAACACTCTGGAAACTAAAAATAGTGTGGAAATTATGCAATAACCTCTCAGTACTTTGAAGTAAAATTCTCATCAATCTAAGTGTTAAATAAAGTTAATTTGAACAAACCACCATTCAACAAAAAAATGCATCATAAAATAGGAATTGAGTTATGTAGAAATATCCTGCCATATATTAGCAATAATAATTACATATTTGGTAATCTGTAGTTATTTCAGCACATAAATTTTTGGTCTATGTAATAGAAATATTTAACTGACTTATACTTTCTAGATCTGGGGCTTTTATAATATTCTTTTCTAGCCCATATTATTCTTCTGCCATTGTCATGATTCCAGATTATTTTAACCAAATGATGACCTAAATAACTAAGTATTGACCTAATAATTAAAATGATTTAAGTTATTCTCAGAACTACAATATGATTATGTTTGTATTCATATTTTTTGATTGAGGGAATGAGAATCTAAGTTTTAAGTCCCAATGTCATAAAAGAAATAGGACAAAATAATGAAAGAAAATCTCACTAAAATTCTCCAAAAATTGAATACATGAAAAAAATTTAATTCATTTTGCATCACCAATTTATGTTATTATTTTCTAAAAGCAAGAATTAATCTTTTCCTTACAAAAACAGACCAATCTGTTTTTCCTTACAAAAACAGTCCAAATATAATGAACATTCCTTGATCCTAACTTATACTATATGCATGTTTTTTTCTATTAAAATAAATCAAGATACCATGGAAAAATCAACAGCTCCATGTCTGGGGAAGGAAACAAAGTGAGCCTGAAAATTCTCTGTATAATAGAAAGTAAGGATGCTTTCAAGACTACTAAAGATATAGGTGGTCACCTGCCTCCAAAAGGGCTGCCAGTGACCTGCGTATCTTGTTAGTTATGTGCTTATGTAGTGCCCTCAATAGTGAGGAGAGCAGACCCATGTAATCAATAGGATATGTAGAAATAATTCTATGTGTGTTCTGAGGCTAGGTCATAAAAGACATTGGTACTTGGGCTTTGCTCCTTCTGATATGACTTGCTCTGGGGAGAACCACCCACCATATCATAAGAGCCCCTGAAGAGACTCATGTGGCAAGGAATTGAGGCCTCCCGCCCTCAGGCTTCACAAAGTTGGCAAGTATATGAATGCACCAATACAAAAGAGGATCCTCCATTTTGATTCAAGTTGTCATATGATTACAATTCAGACAAATGTCTTGATTGAAAGAAAGTTTATAAGGTATCTAAATCCAGAACTACCCAGCTGAGCTATTTCTGAGTTCCTGATCCACAAAAACTACACGAGATGGTGGAGATTTTTGATTTATAGGTACTGTTTTAAAGTAGTAATATAGTAGGAGGCAAAACAAAAGGTCAAAAGAAGTAAGGAATCAACTGAAGCTGGCTTCCATTATCCAAAGACAGAATAATTTGAGCTTCAATAAGAAAAAAAGAATAACTGTAATAGACTGAATCACTTCAAATATTTTTAAACCCATATGATAATAATAGCAAAACAAAACAAAATGAAAAACCTGAAACTCTTATTTTTCCTTTTGAAGGGTCCTAGATGACCAGGCCATCACACTGAAAACTTGTAAATATGAGGAAGAACTCAAATATTTATCCTAACTTTCCTGTATGAGCTAAACATCATGGTAAACAAATACTTGGTGATGGGGAGTGTTATAGATTTCTCTCTACTTCTGCAGATGTCAGGAAATCTCCATAATAGAAGTTAAAGAACAGGGCACCTGGGTGTCTCTGTTGGTTAGGCAACTGCCTTTGGATCAGGTCATGATTCTGGGGTCCTGGGTTGGAGTCCAGCATCAGGCTCCCGGCTCAGGAGAGAGTCTGTTTCTCCCTCTGACCCTCCCCTCTCTCATGCTCTCTCTCTCATCCTTTCTCTCAAATAAATAAATAAAATTTAAAAAAAAAAAAAGCTAAAGAACAAGGTGGTGATAATATTTTATCTTAACAATTATGTTAGAAATATACAATAAAATAAATTTATAAGACTTTAGCTTCAAGGAAGATCTTCAAGGAAGATGCTTATTCCTCCCACTAAATATAACTAAACATGGAGATTATATATGAAATAGACGTAAGGAAACTCTCAAAGGTAGATGGGAGATGGGAGAGGGACCTTGGGATCTAAAGAATGACACAGTGGTGAGTTTACTGGGTTTACTTTTTAACCTCATGTGTATCAGACATGGGAATGAAAAAACTGGCAACAAGAAATGCCAAACAATAAGGGAAAATCAAGGGCCCACAAAAAGCCTGCTTTCTCCATCCAAAGGACCAGAAAAGGGGCATCTTTCTATGACTGATGTTTTAGGCAATACCGAATAACGGCTCTATTTCAACCAAACAATGAAGAAAAAACTGTGGCTCATCCCCATGCATGACAACAGAAGCGAAGTGGGGAATCTAGACTTCTACCCTGAGAAAGCTTTTGGGAACCCAGTCCTCCAGCGGGTAGAGAGAGGGTTCTGGGGGAGGATGATGTCAGAGGAGGATATCTAGAGAGCTGGGACTTCCATCCACACTGAGTAGAAATGATGGCCTTTAGTGTCAGGGGAAAACACTAGGGGAACCTGAACTTCAAACCCCAGCAAGCAGTAAAGAGGCACCACACTTCTGACACTGGTATTAGAAGAATCCTAGAGAAAATCAGGGCTTTCTCTTCAACCTAATGGTAATGAGGCCACGGGCCACCAGTTGGTAGTGAGGATACATGAGGAGTAGTAATGAGGCAATTCTCTACTTCTCAGCCAGTGGAGACCTATTGGGGAGCCAGAACTACTACTCCTATGTAGTATCAATTGAGATCAGTTTGGTATCTGGACTTCTCTTCCTAGCAGGCAGTAGTAACAAGGCAGACCCCATTTTCCTGCCAGAGCAATGTGAGGGAAAGCCAGCTAAAATGCAAGTTTTAAACAAGATCCAGAGTCTCATAATATAATACCCAAAGTGTCCAAGTTTCAGGTGAAGACCATTCAGGCTTCCAAGAACCAGGAGAGCCCAAACTAGATGATAAAAGGTACTCAATGCTAATCCCTCAATGACAGAGATGTTTGGATTATCTGACAAAGATTTTAAGACAACCATCATAAAAGCGCTCAGTGAGAAATGAACTTTTTTGAACAAAATAAAAAGTAGAATCTTAGAAAATAAATAAAAAGTCTCAGCAAAGAAGTAGAAGATATCAATAAAAAGATAAGTGGATATTTTAGAACTGAAGAAATACAGTAACTGAAAAAATACAATACGATAAAAACAGGAAAAGTACTTAAAGAAATAATGGCTAAAAATGTTCCAAACTTGAGAAAAGATGATTCTACAGACAAAGGAAGCTTAGTGAATCCCCAAAAGGTAAAATTTAGTCCACCTGATTTCAACACTCATATAGCTACAGTAAACAAAATTATAGCATTTTTAATAAGAGTGTTAGGGCAAGTGAAGATCTGTATGGTAAAAAAATAATAATAATAATCTCAACCTATACCTCATTTCTTATACATACCTTATACCGAATTGACTCAAAATGGATTACAGACATACATATAAATCAGAAAACTACAAAAGTTCTGCATAAAAAGATAGCACAAAATCTTCTTAATCTTCATGCAAGGCAAAGTGTTTTTAAATCTGACACTAAAAATAGGATCCATAAAAGAAATATCGACAAATTGGATTATCAAAATTACAAAGTTCTGTTAAGCAATGGTCCATATGAAGAAGATGAAATGATAACATACAAGCTGAGACAAAATATTTGCAAACCTTATATTAAACAAAGGATTACTATCCGGTATTTATAAAGAATTCTCAAAACTCAGTTATCAAAAAAAAAAAAAAAAAAAAAAGAGAGGGAGAGAAAGAAGCCATAAGAGAGACTCTTCGCAATAAAAAGCAACCAATAGAGAGCAGTAGAAAACTGAGGGCTGCTGGAGGGGAGCCGGGTGGGGGTGGGCTAACTGGGTGAAGGGTGTGAAGGAGGACACTTGCAACGAGCACGGTGTTCTATGAAGAATCACTAAATTCTACTCGTGAAAATACTATTACACAATGTGTTAACCAACTGGAATTTAAATAAAAACCTGAAACATTAAAAAATTAAATATGAAAGTGGATAGAGACATGAAGAGACATTTCACTGAGGAGGAGGTACAGAAGCCAAATAAGCACATGTGAAGATGTTTGACTCATTTAGCCGTGAGGAAAATGCAAGTTAAACTTTCAATGAGATACATAATACCTGTCAGGATGACTAAAATAAAAAATAGCAACCAAAAAAAAAGAAATATTGGCGACAATAAATAGGGACAAAAACAAATGTTGGGAGGGAATCATAGTTAACTTGTACATTGCTGGTGGGAATGTAAAATAATACGACTCTGAAACACAGTTTAACATTTTCTTAAAAAACTAAACATGAAGCTACCATGAGACCTTAAAAAAAAACAAGACAAAAAAACAAACAAACAAACAAACAAACAAAAACTGTGCTCCTGGATAATTACTCAAGAGAAATAAAAGCTTATGTCCACAGAAAAATCTACATGCAAATGTTCATAGCAATTGTATCCATAATAGCTTGAAACCAGAAACAACTCAGAAGTGTTTCAAGGAGAGAATAGTTAAGCTGTGTTAATATTCTTACATGGAATACCACTTAGCAATAAAAAGAACGAATTTTTGATATAAGCAACAAACAAGTGAATTTCCAGAGAATTCTGGATGAAAACGCCAATCCCAAAAGCTTGCATTCTGTGTATTTTCATTTATGTGATGTTTTTGTAATGGAAAAGTTATAGGAATGGTGGACAGGTTAGAAGTTACCAGGGGTCAGGGGAGGGGTGGGGAAATGGATGTGGGTGAGGCTGTAAGAAGTCCACAGGAGGGATCCCCGTGGGGCGGGAACGTTCCGCATCTCAATGAATGGAGATGTATGAATGAAATCTAACTCACGCACTTGGAAATACACTGGTAACATTTGTTCATTGAAAATATATATTTCAAGTATAAATTAGACTGTATAGATAGGCACCTCATGGATCCTTAAGATAATATTGTAAGGCCTAGAAGATACATCATGTTTACAGTGCTAGTTTGTATACATTATTAGTATGATCCACAGTATCATTTATGTTTAGGATAACCATTCAATTTTTAATAAACAATTAGTTTCCCGACAACTATTACAAATATCAATATTTATTTGATGAATATGTTTCTTCATATTTATTCGTGCTTTCTTCCATATTTTTCATTAGATTTATCCCCACAGAGAAAATTTCTCAGGGGATAAGTATGCTTTAATTTTGGAAGTATAATGCAAAACTACCTCCAGAAAGACTGTGTCATAAAACCTTTTCATCAAGACTGTGTGAATGTTCCCACTTATCCAATATTAATTGACCTCAAGGAATGGATATTAGCCAGGAAACTCTCACTTTGAGGGTTCCTCCACCCACCCAGAGCAAAATTACTAGCTATTATTTTGAAAGAGGCAACGGCTTACTCAAATCGTGAAAACTTTTATTCGAGGTTGAGTAACACAGAGTGAAGCCGAGAGATGAAAAGAGAGAATTTATACTATTCACATACTTATAAAGGAATTCAAGTTAAAAATGGGGTAAAATCAATATTATCATAGGGTTGCCTTTCTGAAGGCAGCAAATGATTGCATTGCTTCATATAAATTATTATAACAAAAAATCTGTGTATTACTATTTCAAATTAATAATGTATTATACATTTTCTACCCATAGTTTTGTGAACATATTCTGATGAATTTAACTTTAATGCCAAATGATTCAGAAGCCCATTTACACTGGCCAGTATCCCTCTCCATTCCTCCTAGAGCTGTCTACACAAAGCTATAGGTTTTATGTCCTGCTTTGATCCACATCACAGAGGAGGCATTTTCAAGAGATTTTTAAAATTTTTTTAAAAGATTTTATTTATTTATTTGAGAGAGTACATGCACAGGAGTGGAGGAGAGGGGCAAAAGGGAGAGGGAGAAGCAGACTTCCTGTTGAGCAGGGAGTCCTATGTGGGGTATCAATCCCAGGACCCTAGGGTCATGACCTGAGCCAAAGGCAGATGCTTAACAGACTGAGCCACCCAGGCTCCCCAGGATCAATAGATTTTAAAAGGAACAGAATTAACTATAGCTTATCAAATCCCAGTAAAGACAGAAAATTTGAAAACAAGCTCCCCAGCTTCAAAAAAATGTCATAAAAAGGGTCATCAAACAAATCCTTTGATTCCTCATATGTAGTAGAAAATTTATAGATAAACATTCTAGAGTGGATGTTTTTTGTATAGATATATAGCTGTTTTAATAAATTAATTATAAAGGAATGATTTAGATAATCCTTAAAAGCGAATTTAAAACATAGAACTTGCTTTTACATCATTACGCTTAGAAAAATAGATTCATGGAAGAGAGATTTTGTGTAATTTATGAAGTTGTAAGCATGGGCAGCTAACCCTGCGATGTAATCCTGACTCCACCCATCCTTTCCCAGCCTATGACATTAACAAGCTACCACCTCTTTAATCTTCCTTTTTCTTTATCTGTATGAGGCAAAAGAAAACCTGTCTAATGGGGTTTTGCGATAACTAGAGATAATGTCCTATACAGTGCCTGATACCGAAAACACTAATCAATAACTATTACTTATGGTGACAATCATAAATTTGGTTCCCTAAGGGAGATTTCAGCTCACACAGTGAATTACTTAGGTACCGCGTATCTATATTGGCCAACTAACGTAGGAGTTCTCTGTGCACAGTGATTTCATCTTATCTCTGTGTCCTATTATCTAACACAATGGTTATTGCTACTTAAATGTTTTCTGGGATCAACTGAAAAACTCCTCAAGTTTCTTAAACCACCTCATGCAAGATCAGGGATTATTATAATCAATTGAAGATATGAATAGAATGTTTATGTGAATAATTAAAGTAGACCACATCGATTTCATGCAGTTTGGATCACTACTGAGTATATTTTTCAAGCCAATCATTGCATCTAAAAATCTATAGTCCTTTCCTTATCACCATTCTTAATATGTAGTTAATAATATCTTGAGGCTTTATAAGCCAGGGTTTGATAAATTGATAAGTGTTTCTGAAATTAATTCTATATGTATAGCCAAATTCATTCAAAAATTTCAATAATTTCCTGAAATACTTTGTTATGTATCGGAAAGAAGATAAACTGCATATTAAAAATCATAAAAGGAGAATAGTTAAAACTTCCTATATACCAAGAGGATGGAGAAAAATGGTTAAACATTGAGACTCATGGGAGAGAATTCAACCTTGATCTCCTTTTGTTTCTCTTTGGTGATGACGTAGTACAAATGCAAATACTGTTGATTAACGAACAACAACAAATACTGTTGATTAAGTGTATTTATCTTCTAGTAGCCCATCTACATTCTATGAATTTCATTGCTTACTATTATTTATATTATATCATATCTTATTATATATAGTATATATTATAACATAAACATATATTTACTGTATTCATATTATGCAATATTAAAATGTTTTATATGTTTATCAAGTAAATGTTATTTCTTATTATTCTTATACATTGCCTACCATTCACTTGCCTGAATACTCAACATGGACTCACAATCCAAGCATGGACATTTTTAGAGGTTTCTGACCTTCGTTTTCTTTCTTATGAGTTTTAATGTACTCATCAGTTCTGCTATCATTTCATTCCTAACTTTCCGCAGTGTTTGTGTGTGCAAGTTTTGCTATTTCTGCTGTTACTTGTCTATCTGAGCCCCCATCCCAACCTCCAGCAAAGCTAAGCTGCTTATCCTAAAGCAGGGTTCTCACTTTCTGCCTTCCAAAACCAAATGGAGATGTATGATTTCTCCTTCTAAAATCCTGCCATCACAGTATGTTTCAGAGTAAAGATTAATGTGATAGCCATACTAATGTGTTTTGACAGAAAAAGGACCCATAATGATCCTCCCCATATAGGTCATTTCTGTGCATTTCTGAGGTGACCTTTTAGAAGGAAGTCTGTCCACTGTGCTGAATGTTTCAGGCTAGAAGGGAAGTGAAGTTCCCTTTATGTTAGTTTGACCATCCAGTCAACATCAGCTGTCTGGAAACACACACAAGTAGCTTCTTTCCTCATGTGTCCACATAAGGAACATCCAGGTAATCCCAAGGTTGAGACAGTTTTCTGTTTACACATTCCTTAACTACTCCCTTGACCCCACCAGCTTTCTTCTACCTGAGGAACTTATCATCCCCTACCTGAACACCCAATAGCTGCTTTGCGGGATCCTAGTACCTGAGTCCTTCTAATCACCTCTTCACAGGGGGACTCATCATGCAATCACGTTATGCCATGACCTTGCTAAAAATTCCTCACTGGTTCTCAATAACTGAAAGATAAATGTTCATGTTTACTACACAGCATGCAGGACCTTTGTTGTTTGGCCCATTTTCCCACCACCATCATCCCTGAACTCTACACTACGGAAATGTTGCAGTATTTGCATGCTCCATATCACAATGCACAATCAGAATGCCATCTCTGCATTTGTTGCTCTTTTCTCTGAAATATTCAACCGACTTAGTACCAGAACAACCTTAGTCTTCTTTCAAGTCTTAGATTCATGTTGTAGGATATACTGTAGTATACAAATTTTACAAATTTGTACAAATTAATTGCAAATTAATCTAAAATCATCAGCTGTTTTCCCATGATATCTTGCATGTGATACTCATTATTATTAGTGTTTTCACAATTTTAATTTGCATGATTTTCTTCCAACTAGCCTACATATTTTTTGAAGATGGAGACTAATTATTGTCACCACTGTGCTCCCAGACAGGGACATGGTCATGGCACATATTAGGAACTCAATAAATATTTCTTGAGTATGAGTGCAAGAAGATCCTGGGTTACCACTCACATCCTAATTGGGTACATTCATGGCTAGCCCATTCCTTAATCACCACATGTGCTTGTTTTTAATCTGAGGGGGAAAGCTTAATCTGTTAGTATGAAGTACCCACAGAGAGTTAAAATGAAGAGGGAAACACGGTCACTGTTAGTGCTTAAATCATATTCCTATGTTAGAGAAACATTAACCTACTGCCTCTCATTTAACATTCTCTATTACACAATATCTCTAATACTTAATATTATCTAATGCTCTGTAGCCTTGGAAGTATTCTAAAAATTATTCATGAGTTAACTTAAAGTATAGGTGTTATAATTATTTTGATTTTATAGATGAGGGAATCAAGATAGACATGTTCCTAGCTTACCCAAGATTTTACAGAAAGTAGGTGCAGGAGCAGGGATCCAGACACAAGCAGTGTAGCTCTAGAGGGCTATGTTCCCAAACATTACACTATATAACCTTACAATTGACTATAGTGGCAAAAAAATTTTGTCTGTTTCTATCCTTGTCTGATGAACCGTTGGTAAGTCCGCCAGGAGTTATTTGCAAAAGGGATTATTTTTAACCTCAAAAAGAAAGAAAGAAAGAAAGAAAAATTGGTAAAAGGCTTCTGTGCAAGTACCTGGGAGAATTGGATAGGACTGCAGAATATGCCATGGTACCTGTCTTGGGTAATAGCTCTCCAGCAGGGACAATGAACTTCTGCCTGACACTTAAGGAGAGAAGAATTCTTTTTTTTTTTTTTTTAAGATTTTATTTATTTATTTGACAGAGAACACAAGTAGGCAGAGAGGCAGGCAGAGAGAGAGAGAGAGAAGCAGGCTCTGCACTGAGCAGAGAGCCCAATGCGGGGCTCGATCTCAGGGTCCTGGGATCATGACCTGGGCCGAAGGCAGAGGCTTTAACCCGCTGAGCCACCCAGGAGCCCCTAGGAGAGAAGAATTCTTAACCAAAAATAAAAAGCTGTTTGTATAAGATGCACAGGGCACAAACTGCTCTCAGAACTCCAGACTACAAGTCTGGGAGATTAACATTTATCTCACTTCTGCATAGAGCATAGCAAGGATTTGGCCTCTCACCACTTAGAGCAGTGCTTCTAAAACTTTAATATACATAGGAACCCTTGTGGGGTTGTTAACCTGTATTCTGATTCAGTAGGTCTAGGTGGGTCTGAGATTCTTGATTTCTAACAAGCTCCAGGCAATGTTAATGCAGCTGGATGAGAAATTGCTCTTGGAGAATGAGAAGGCTCCAAGGAAAAAAATTGAGGGACTTTGCTTTTTAAGGTCTGTTCTGTGAAAACCTTGGTCAATAGCATGGACATACGGAACTCCTCGCTGCAATAAGGATTAAGTTTTGCGGGCTGTGGTCACCAACAAGGGAGCTATTACAACAACAATGACAACAACAATAACAACAAAATGGGGGAAGACTGCAAAAGAACATGGGAAGCAACCTGAAAACACAAAATTATCTGACTGAAGCTTGGAAATCATCTAGATTTCCTGTGTCTTTTAGCAGAGGTGGGAAGTCCTTCAAACATAAGCAAAATTCTGATAGTTTATAATTTCATGGCAACTTTGGATTACCAATTCTGGGCTCTGCTGAATTAATTCTTATTTCAACCCCTCCTTCCTTAAGCATTTGTTTTCTGCTTTACAATTCTGACCCAGATGGACAGTCGAAGCACTTTTTCTCATCTCTCCCCCCTGCCCCCCAAAAATAGTGCATTCAAAGTTTTTAATGCACAGCAACTTTCAGTGACACTTTTGGGGCAGTGAAGGTTTTTTATATATCTGAAAAGCGGGCATCTACTGTTTTTTGTAAAAGTTCTTTGGCCTTCTCACCTCTGGGCATTTTTCTCTTGCCAACTTTCCGCACAAGACCTAGCCTCGTGTGTCCTATTACATGACTACTTCCCCTGTCACACTCCATTTCTCCTGGTTTGCAGCAAATTCCAAATTCCTTATTGGTGTTTTATGAATAACAGTATGGCTGTTACAGCTGACCCTTGAACAATTTGAGTTTAAACTGCATGGATCCACTTATATGTGAATTTTTGTTGATAAATACAGTACAACACTGTATATATTTATCTTCCTTATGATTCTGTTTTTTTAAAGATTTTTATTTTATTACTTGAGAGCAAGAGAAAAAGAGAGAGAGCCCACAAGCTGTGGGGAGGGAGGGGCAGAAGAAGAGGGAGAAGCAGACTCCCCACTGAGCAGGGAGCCTGATACAGGACTCTATCCTAGGACCCTGGAATCATGACCCGAACCAAAGGCAGATGCTTAACCAACTGAACTACCCAGGCACCCTTCCTTATGATTCTCTTAATATTTTCTTTCCTCTGGCTTACTTTGTTTTAAGAATACTGTATATAATATATATAACATATCAAATATGTGTTAATAGACTATTTACATTATTGGTAAGGCTTCCTGTCAACACTGAGCTAATTGCACTTAAGTTTTTGGAGATTCAGAAGTTATAGGTTGGTACTGATTGTGTGGGGGTCAGCACCCCTAACACCCACATTGTTCAAGAGTCAGCTGTGGTTTGTTTCACATAGACCAAGCCTTCCAACGCCCAGACATCCCCTCGCAGGGCTGCTTTTCAAAGACGCTTCTCCAAACTAAAAATGAAAGATAATTTTAAAAAATTCCTTCTTTACAGAGTCTCTGGTGGTAGGAATCAGAATAACACCTATGAATGTACATTCTTCATTGACTGTCAAATGTATGTGTAGTACAATCCTATGTGTGTCATTAAGGTTTGCAAAGAATTCCACTGGCTTTCACTAATTATTTACATAGAAATTGCCTCTCCCCAAGGCTTTTAAAGCATGGTTTAATTAATTTGCGTATTTTAATTGATTTATTTTAGGCATTTAAATAAAAAATATAATTATTTTATTCTTACATATATACTCATGTATATTTAAATGTACATGAATGAATAAATATAACCACGTACCAAAATGTTTTTCGTTTAGGACAATATTTTTCTTTCTTTTCTTTTTTGTTTGATTCCTCCTTCTTCCTATTCTCCTTCTCCACTCTATATTTGAGCCTTATTCTCACCATACTTGTTAAAAAGTAAATACATCTTCCTGTATTATTCATTGTACTAATAAAAACATACATAGAGATGTACGTTTGTCACACAGATGTGCACACACCTACATGCTTATATACACATATGCGGAAGAGGAAGGCTGCTCATTTTCCCAAAAATAAATCCAGGGAATGCCTCTATATAAATTCATATAGCTATAATTAAATCCTTTTAATAGCTATGTTTGACTTATTGACATTTATACGTGAATGGAAAAATATCTCTATCAAATGACCCTTTTTTGAAAGTAGCAGATTTACCCCAACTAATCAGCCAGAGCAGTCAATAAAATATTTTATACAAATAAAATATTTATAAATATTTTATATAAATAGAATAATTTTTATAAGCTTTCAATTATTTTATAAAAGCAAATATCCAAATCACTAAGACAACTTCAGAATTGTGCAGTCAGGGATCTCACCATGTTTTGTGGAGTAACAACCAAGACTGAAAGTAGTTGGCTATTGTTAAATTTACTAGGAGAAGGCAATGACAGTTTCTCTTGGACAGAGGCATTGATTTAAAGATCAGTTGTTTACAGTTTATTAGGAAGCCCACATTTGAAGACTCATTATGCTCTTTTTTTATCCAAATAAGGAAGTTAGGCAATATTTTTTTTCTTTTACCAAACAAAGATCATTAAGTTTTTTCCCTTTTCCTTACAGTTATAACTTAATTACAAACTCATAATGAACCACAGGCATTATGAGTTGAATGCAGTGTGGTTTCATACAAAGACTCCTCTACACGCTAGCTGGTATTAATAGCTCAGCAGGCTCAAAGTCAATTAACCTGCATGACCTAAATGGAAAAGGAATACAGGTTGCATTTAAATGTTAGAAGAATGCAGAAAACTGTGCTAAAATGTCAGGCCAGAGGGCTATTTTAGGAGGGAAAAAAAGAAGATATAAAAAAAAGAAAACGCATCATAAACACCAGAGTCAAACAACAATGAATGCACCTGTTTGTACAAGACTTCAAGTAATGGCCATCTCGTGAGCAGTCGATAATGTGCCTGCTTTCCCTTTTGCAGCAGGAGTCCATTTTTAGGAGAGCAATACAAGTATTCACCCTGGTCAATAAAAGACTGGTGATTCACAGACCTGTACCCCTGGGGATAAAAATATATGTTTATAAAAAATAAATTTTTTTTTTTTAAATTAAAAAAAAATAAAAAAAGAAAAGAAAAGAAAAGACTATCTGTTTTTGTATCTCAATGCCTATTTCTGGAAACTCTTTATATCAGATAGCTGGATTTTTGCACAGAGCATGCCAGAATGTGCTGTGTGTTGGTATTCTGGAGAGTAAACGGCATAGCTACAGAAGTCTTTTTGTCTAGAATCTCTTGTCCTGGGTCCCAGCTTGGCCCTTTGACTTTCTTTTCACAGTAGCTAAAACTGCTATGACAACGCTATCTTCGCCTCAGAATAGATAGAACACACCATTTATTTGTTATTGATTTCTTGTGTTTCTGCCCAATAGATGCTCTGTGGTGTCGAGACCCTGATCTGCAGTAACATCTTTTACTTCAAAAACAACCAGACTTCAGCAATACTAGTCTGGCAACAATAAAAAAGAGGAGGGAAGGAGAAAGGCAGGAGACTCAGTGTGCTAGAAGTGAGGGTAAGTGAGAGGAAATGGAAAGGTAAGAACTGAGGTGACACAGAATGAAAGAAATGGAAGATTAAAAATAATAAAACCATTAAAAATGTAAAGACTTCTGCTGAAGAAAAATTCTTTAGAATTTTGAGGCTGTTGACTTGTCTTCTTGACTCAATAAATCAGAGCAATCACCTGAAATCTGTATTCTTGTCCCCAAGTGTTTGTATCACAAATGTTGAGGTCCGTAAGTAGGATTAAGTATTCTGTTTGTGGTTTCCATCACCCACACACTGTTGTTTGTTCACACACACACACACACACACACACACACAAGAAGTTTTCATAATGTTATATTACTTTTTTAAAATGTGTATTGCATGTGATAATTATGACCTTAGACAGTTTTACAGAAAAAATACATCCCATGAAAATTGGACAAATTCACAAAGAAAAACACGAGGCAAATAAAATTATTAAATCACACTGAATTTACATCTGATCTTTGTTATCTATCCAAAGCAATAAGGGGAAAAGTTCTAATCACTATTGCTATTTTATTTTCAGTTTTGTTTATGCAATTTAATTTAGTTCTTATACTGCATTTTCATTTAGGACAAAGAACAAATTCTTCTCATTTTGCCGATAGTGTGGTATTTGTTATAATTTATCCTCATTTTGTTGATTGCTTGGGAGAGGTTTTTTGTTTTTGTTTTGTGTGTGTGTGTGTTTTTTAACTCTCATGTAGTATATTGTATTGTGTTCTTTGCTTTAAAAAAAAAAAATGTTTTCTTTCTTCAAATGTATTTCCAAGGTGTGGACTCAAATATGAAACTGCAAAGTCTAAGTTTATATTTGAATTTAAAACTCATTATTTCATTGTTCTAGTTAATATGAATTTATTTGAATCTTAACACTATCTTAATTCACATTTCTTTTAATGGTAGAAAGATTATCTACTTTCTTATGAAGATTTAACATGTTTGCTTTGTGTTAAATTATTTATCCACTTTGAGGACTTGCAACCTTTAAATCTATAATAATCTAGACAGTCTGGTCATATCATAAGGACAGACAAGTAGTTAGATAGAACAGATTTGATAATCCAAATATAAACCTTACATTTGTGGTACATTGATTTTTTCACAAAGGTGCCAAAGCAATTTGGTAGGGAAAAGATGGACTTTTCAACAGAATGTCCTAAGACAATCAGATATACACATGCAGATCTTTATCCCTATCTCACACCAAACACAAAAATTAGCTCAAAATAAATAACAGACTTAAATGAAAGAGCTAAAACTATAAACTTATAATAAAACATATGAGAATATTTTCATGGCTTTGAATTAGTCAAAGACTTCAAAGATGTGACACTAAAGGCATGATCCATAAAAGACACAAATGATAAACTGAATTGCATAAAAATGAAAAACATTTGTTTTTAAGGACACCATTAAGAAAATGAAAAGCAAGCCATACACTTGTAAATATTGTAAAATATTTACAATTCAGATATAATAAAAATCTTTATATTTTAAATATATAAAATAATCTTAGCCCAGTAAAATGACAAAAATCTTGGAATCTATAATTCATCAAAGGAAATATATGCTTGAACACTAAATACATGAAAAAATGTTCAATGTCATTAGTTATGAGGAAATGTACGTTAAACCACAACAAGATATCATTTCACAATGAGAAAGATAGCTATATAACATATATAATCATAAATAATTATGTAAACACAAATATGTGTGACAATGTGAGCACATATAATTTTCTATGAATTTTATGTTTAGAACAGCACAAACTGTCTCTGGAATATTGTGATTAATTTGTATATATATATAAAGAATATTTCTGGATACATAAAAATGGAACTGGCCATAGTTTTTCCCTCTGGAGATGGGAACAAAGCAGTTCAGTGAGAAAAGTGTATACAACAAACTTTTCACTATGCAGTTGATTATAAATTCTGAATTTTATACTGTGAAATTCCATCAACTACTTAAAAAATACTATTAACCAAAAATATTGAGTCTCAAAGTTGTATCCAATATGCTATAACAATTACCTTCAAGTAATTAGCTGGAGATGAACAGTTAATTTCCTTTTAAATCAAATATGACATTTTCAAGGGCTCAGATTTTCTGGAATTTCCTTGAACAATTTTAGGTATCCTAGCAATAATTATAAGTTAAAAACAATGGTCTCTGCCAACAGCTATGACATCCATTATCTATTTTTTAAAAATTCTGTGCTAATGTTTCTGTTTCTCTTAATTATTGTGTAGAATATCACAGGTATAGGACTTCTTTTCTTTCCTCAATGTTGGCATGAACTTGAAGACAAGAATATTATTTAGATCAGTCATATTTCAATATATGATTCTGCTTTCAAAAGCTCAGCAATACAGCACTTTTGTAAAATTAGATAAAGGAACTCTTTCTGTATAGATACATTAGAGAAACATTTCCTCTCTGGACTGACCGATTAGACAAAAATGATGCCCATCTGGGGCACAAAGCACAGTGTACAATATATAGAAGCACAGTGTACAACTTGGTGGACTGTGCAGAGGCTGGGTATTAGCCCCCTAGCCAAAACACAAACCATCCAATACCATGGGGAGAGTTGTCTTGACCAGCCTAAGGATGGAGAAGATTCCAGGTGCAGTTCGGGACTGTTGGTTTACTTCATATCAACTAATACAAGTTTTGTCAAAGAAAACTGACATCTTGCCCTGCCTTCACTAAGAGTGAGCTGTTTATTAGAACTCATGTCAGAGAAAAAGAAAAAGAACTTTGTTCTATCAGGTAAATCAATATAAATAAATAAACTTCTCCTTCAAACAGAGCCACCCCATCTGCAGTTCGTTCCACCCCACTAAATCAATGATGCCTTGAGATTTTCCTGAATCCTCAACTACAGCAGGGGGGTGGGGGAGACAGTTTACTGATTTTAGAGGGCAAATGTTTGAAAATCTGAGAAGTCTTGCAAATATGATAATTATGTGGAAAAACAGCTTTTCATAAGCAACTGGTTTCTGTCAATTATCTTGCTATACTTGTCGATTTTTTTCTCCTTTATAAATACCTGAGATATATTTATTTGGTGAGCCAATACATCGTTTGTATTCATCTTTGCAAGTAAATTTTTTTTTAATTTTCCTTTTCATATCTGTGTCTTAGTTGACATTGATCATTTAGATGATGCTTTGGTGGGACAGCTAGGGTTATACAATATGTATCGACAGTTTGATTTGTCATGAGTTGTGTTAAAATTATAAAGGCCATTGTATTCTGTTACACTACCAAATCCAGTCAGTTATCTTGAAAGGTATTTGGATTGCAACCACTTTTCCCTAAATCCACAGCTGCCTCCCTGGTTCTTCCATCAGTATTTCCCATGTAGATTCTCACAGATGCCTCCTAAGTTCTCTCACTGGGTCATTCATGCCCTTTACCAATCTAAACAAAGCAAGTTGGTGTGATCGTAGTAAAATATAAATGAGATCAGTGTCACTCTTTTGCTCAGAATTCTCCCAATAACTTCTCATTCCATGTCAGTAAATTCATTGAAAGATTCCACCTGTCTTCATACATGGTCACTCACCACCACCACCCGTTACTTCATCTCGCCCTCCTCCTCAGTTATCCCTAGCTGAACTGTCCTTGCTGTTTCTTGAAATCAAAGCACCAAAGGTGCAACTTTCTAGAATGCTCTTCTCTAATAGAGTGTCTGGGACCTCCTTCCGATCATTATTAAAATCGTACTACCTCATGCCCTCTGGGTTCCTGCTCTGGCACATTCTAATAGCATACCTCACTCTCTGCCTATCATATATTTTACCTATACTTTTTATTTATCATTTATATTTGCAACACAGCAGTGTAGACTCCATGAGAAAATGGTTTTTGTTTTGAGTATTTTGTCTTATGTAACATGTATTTGTTCAGAAAATACATTCATTTCCCTCATTGACCAGGTCCCTACCCCCAGTAGAAGAGCACTGGTCAAGCTGTTTAATGTCTCTGTGTGTCAATGTCTTCATTTTTATTATTTTTAAAATGTGAGTTCTACTCCCAACGTGGAGCATGAATTCATGAGATCAAGAGTCGCATGTACTACCGACTGAGCCAACCAGACACCCCAATATCTTCATTTTTAATAAGAGTGTAATAATCACACTTATCTCATTGAATTCGTTTGATGGTTAAAAAGAAGAAAATGCATGTAAAAAGAGTTGTTATTATTCCAGACATATAGTAGGGCTCCATTAATAATAACTAAATTAATAATTATGGTGAATGATAATGATTTGCTACCTGATTCAGGGAATACTTGGTTGGATTTGGTTTCTTTTTTTCTTTCTTTTTTTTTTTTTAAGATTTTATTTATTTATTTGACAGAGATCACAAGTAGGCAGAGAGGAGGAAGCAGGCTCCCTGCTGAGCAGAGAGCCTGATGAGGGGCTCCATCCCAGGACCCTGGGATCATGACCTGAGCCAAAGGCAGAGGCTTTAACCCTCTGAACCACCCATGCGCCCTAGATTTGGTTTGTTAAAACACAAAAGACAAAACCAAAACCCAAATGCCTATTCCTTAAAGAGCTCAGCCAACCAAAGGCTAATTGCCCAGCAAAGACACATGTTCTCAGAAGTCTATTAATGTATTTATTTGCCATTCTGCATTTGCCAGGACAGTACACTTCAAATCTATAATTTCATCTCCTTTTCTATCTTGCCAATTCACTTTATTATAATTTTCCTGTCTATATATACCGTTCAGCCAAAAATCATCTTATGAAACAAAGGATTCTCTTTTCACCAGTTTTATCATTCAAGCTGTGCAGTCCAAAATGTATAGGCAAACATTTCATCTTCCCAAGGCTTTAATTCTCAGAGGGAATTGCAGCTTCTAATTCATTCATCCCAAATCATTTCACTTCTTAATATAATTTCTGTTTAGATGTGTTCCATTTCCTCTAAATCACAAACCACTTTTCCTTCCACAATATTGGAATGTTATTTATACATACCCACCCTTTCTTGTCATCCTTAACCGTATGCTTTTACTCATTTGCCACATGGCCTGAAATGTCATTCTCCAGAGAACTAAACACTATTTTACCAGAAATTCAGTGATACTATTATTGCTTCATCAAAACCTTTAAGAACACAAATGTCAAAATTATTAGGTATTACTAGTCTGCGATCAGCTTTACCTAAAGATCGCACTGATTTGGGGTCTACTATCAGAGGCATCGTCTTAAATAATTTCCATACACATTTTTGTATTGAATTTTTCAAATAAAAATTTCAATATCAGATTTGAAAACTGAACTCAGAAGGTGAAATACAGGGGCGCCTGGGTGGCTCAGTGGGTTAAGCCGCTGCCTTCGGCTCAGGTCATGATCTCAGGGTCCTGGGATTGAGTCCCACATCGGGCTCTCTGCTCAGCAGGGAGCCTGCTTCCTTCTCTCTCTCTCTGCCTGCCTCTCAGTGTACTTGTAATTTCTCTCTGTCAAATAAATAAATAAAATCTTTAAAAAAAAAAAAAAAAAAAAAAAAGAAGGTGAAATACACACACACACACACACACACACACACACACGGGCCATTTCAACGGTTTTACTCAACACCGTTCAAATATAAACATCAGAAAAAGTTACCTTGTTTTACCCAGAGAAAATGAAGATTTTTTAATGCCACAATCATAGATCGCTTTTTTTAAAAACAAACAAACCAAAACAGAAATAGACTCATTAAATATAAACAAGAAACCAGTGGTTGCCAGAGGGGGCTGGGGTTTTGGGGAATGGGTGAAAAAGGGAAAGGGATTAAGAGATAGACACTTCCAGTAAAAGTCTGTCAGTCACAGGGATAAAAAGCACAGCATAGGAAATATAACCAATAATGTTATCCTAACTTTATGTGGTGAAAAACTGTAACTACACTTCTCATGCTGAGCATTTTGTAATGGTATATAATTGTCAAATCACTACGCAATAACCTGAAACCAATATAATATTATGTGTCAATTTTCCTTCAGAAAGATTAAAAAACTAGTGAACTAAACATTGTTCTTATTGGTACTTTGAAAGTTTAATTGTGCTTTTTTTTTTTTTTTAAGATTTTATTTATTTATTTATTTATTTGACAGAGAGAGAAATCACAAGCAGGCAGAGAGGCAGGCAGAGAGAGAGGGGGGGGGGAAGCAGGCTCCCCGCTGAGCAGAGAGCCCGATGCGGGGCTTGATCCCAGGACCCTGAGATCATGACCTGAGCCGAAGGCAGCGGCTTAACCCACTGAGCCACCCAGGCGCCCCAGTTTATTTGTGCTTTAACCTTACCACAAAGAGATACGTTTATAGATTAACTCAATTTTAAAAGTGCTTGCTGTTTGAAAGTAATTATTGAATTCCATGATAGAATTGACTGGGATGCACAGGCTTGTATTGATACTGGAGTTTTCTTCTATAGGATATGATTTTAAGAGGAAATGAAATTCTTGGTTATCAAAGAAATAATTCTTAGAAAAATCATTCCTTTTTAATGAAGGCATTATATAATCTACGTACTTTCATAGAAGATATAAAAAACAAAGTCAAAGCATGGAAGATAAATGCCTTTTTATTTTTTTGGAAACAGGATTATGTTTAGACAAAAATTGTCATCTTCTTGAGCGCCTGGGTGGCTCAATTGGTTAAGCATCTGTCTGTGGCTCAGGTCATGATCCCAGGATCCTGGGATCGAACCCCATGTTGGTTCTCTGCTCAGCAGGAAGTCTGCCTCTGAATGCCACTGAGCTTGCTTCTGCTCTCTCTCTCTCTCTCTTTCTCTTTCTGTCAAGTAAATAAATAAAATCTTAAAAATTTTTGTCATCTTCTTATTGGCTATTTTTATCAAAAAAGCAGTATCACTTTCTTGATGAGTTTCTATAAATTGTTATCCAGATATTGTGTTAAAACATTCACGTTTTAGTTTGTGAGGTTTTGTGGTGGTAGGGATAGCAGTGTGTGTTGTTTTCTGACTTACAGAGGCAGGCAATGGGATAAAACTACATGAGCCTAGTTATTCAGCAACCAGTTGTAGACAGAGTATGATTGACGACTTCATCTATAGGATCTGTCAAGCTGTGCTTTGCAAAAATTCATGTGGGAAGTTAATTTTCTTTTTTTTTTCTTTTTTATACAATGTTATACTTGCCAGACCCATCCACATTGTTATCTGTGGTCTAGTTCCGTTATTTTCATTGCTTTATAGAATTCAATTACATAGACTTACAATTTATTTTTCCTTTCTACCGTTGAAGGACATACGGGTTTTCTTGTTTTTTCAATATATGGACAACGCTATTGTGAATATTCTTTCATGGAATCTGGGTTGAATGTGCCTGAGCTTCTCTAGTGTATGTATGGAGGAGCGAAAACGGTGACTGCAGATGAAGATATCTTTAATTTTAATACATAAGGCCATATTTTCCTATAAGTTTTTCTGTACAAAATTAAATGAAATAATTCTCCTTCACATCGTTTTGCCTACAGAGTCAGGCCAAATTCTCAGTCCAGTTAAAACACAATGTAGGACCTTTTATGTCACATATTTCTGTTTCATTTCTCTGTCCTTTTAGTTTGGTCATACTCTTGTGTTTGATTTTTTTAAATAATTTTATTTAAATTTTGTGATTCTATGTATTTAAAAGGTTATCTCATGGTCTTTGTGGTTAAGAATCTAAAAGGCAGAAAAAAGAGTAAAGTAAAAAATTAATAAATACACAAATAAAAGGGACAGATATTCATAAGGGATATAAGGAAGGAAACATATTATTTTGAGAATTAACAGAAAATTAGATATGTATATCTATTTAGCAGTGTTCAGGTATATATGTATATATATGTATATATATATGTATATATATGTATATATACCTGAACACTGCTAAATATATATATTATATATGTATTCCAGTAAAAGTTTAGCTTACCTTCCTGGGTAAGATCTGACTCAGAGGTATACATCTCTTCTTTAAGTCATTTTATAAATATCAAAATTTTTTTGGATTGAGTAACAATGTAATAACAATGTAATTCTTTAGCTACCTGGAGATTGCTGTGGAGTGCTACACATTTTATATTTGATAGATTTTTAAAGATAGAACAGCAAAAGACATATTCTGGCAATTTCTTGTTGGCCTAGAATTTGGGGAATTTATCTGCCTACACTGTTAAATTCTTTTCAGAATTATCATAGTCTCCAAGCCAGGCAGAAAAAAACACTCCTCATATGATCCCCATCTCTTATTATCAATGCCTTTATGTAATCCCCAGACTTGAGTGTTGGAAGGACCTGTGGCTGCCTCAAACAGAATGAGTGTCGTAAAACTGATGGGATTTAGATGTTACATCCATGTGATCCATAAAAAGTGTGACACTTGTCTCTCTGTCCATTCCTGGCCTTGAAGAAGCAAGCTACCATGGATCCTATAGCCCCAAGGAAAGCAATATTTCTTACCTGTCTTGATCATATTATTTCTAAGTAGTAGAGTTATTATAATGCATAACTTTGTTATTAATCAAAGATAAGCAGGCCCATATATTTCTCACCCAAGAATGGAAGATCACAATAGTAATTTTAATTAGACTTTATCAGAAAAATAGCACTCAGCAACTAGACTGCATATTTTCTGCTAGAAGCTACCATTGTGTTGATAATGAAAGGAATGAAGATTAAGGAAGAGTTCAGTGGGCTTGTATCCAAAACGTTCTGCAGGATGGGTGGAATTGTAATCACACACCGACTATTACCTGAGGAATGTTTTCTTGTACCATAGTTCTGGAAGAAAATATGATATATCTTCAGTGGCATGACATTAATTTCTATTTGGAAAGTGATTATGGAAAAGAAAATGGTTCTATAGTTTGGCAAATAGGATGTTATCCATTTACCAAAAAGAATTATTAACAATTCAAGCCACAACATGAAGTGAACCGTTTGAATCATCCAGATTGTTTACCCAGAGGCCTGGTGCAGACTAGTCACTGAATTTTCTCTATTACAATATTAGTTTCCTCCTCTAGACTGAACTGAAATTATTCTCTGACCCGAGTGTTTTATTTATAGATAAATACAAAAGTAGTCTTCCTAATGTGTTTAAAAAAATCAGAGTATTTTCTCTATTTTTCATATCCTCTTTCTACTTGCATATTTAATAATTGTTGCCTCTTTCTTTCCTCTCAAAGAGCATAATTTTCATATTGCAAACTTTCTGGAAATGTGTATAAACATATGTATACCAAAATATGTTAGGTCATTTATTATTTTGAAACTATAATCTTGTTATTTTTATGTATTGAATAGACATGAATTTTAACACTAGTTAAAATAAATACCTGGCTTAGTGATTTGGCAGCTTAAATTCTTTTTTAAACTGTTTTGAGATGGAGTTTGGCTGGCTAGTTTCTGAAGTATTGTTTCCTCTTTTGTTTTTTCCCAAGTCAGCTGTCAGTGAACATTTTCAGGTAAGTCCAGAAATGAATTTCCTCCAAGAAAGCCTCTACACTGAGGAATTTTTCTGAGAGAAAACTGAAAACAAACCTGTTAATCATAGAAAAGTGTGTCTGCCATGTTCAATTTTTTACTAGACATAAATTAAACTTGAATTATATGGAGAGACTGAATAGAGGTTGGCACATGTCTAATCTAAGCAAGCAACTCAGATAACATACACTGTCCCAGTGCTCATTATTCCAGATATTGATTTGGGTGATCAATTCCGTTCAATTTCTACTGACATTCTCAGTGATCTGTATGATTTTGAGGAGATCAAGATCCACACCACTGACTGGCCATGCCTTCATTTTTCTTTCCACAGATGTGAGAACTTATCTATAAGTTAAAATTGTAAAGGGGCAACTATGATTTTCATTTTGTCAAAGCTCACACAGTTACAGAGATGAAAATATATAAGACTTATATGAATATCAGTCCACATGTGGTCTACATTGATGGGTCACTATCCTGAACCCCTAGGTTGGAGGAAAGGATCAATGTAAAAACATTGTGAGATGTCTGATAACAATCAAGTTTTTATTCTTATGGAAGTAGTTCCTGGAAAAATATATTTTACAGCTCTAATAATTTAAGCTCTAATAATTTAAGTAGTGAATCATTAATTATTAAACTTTAAATACTGGAAGACCTATGATATTATGTCAGATGACTCCAATTTATTAGCTAACATTGGGTATTATATTTTTTTGTTCCATCTTGTAGCAGAGATGAGTAGGAGTTACTCTTCAGAAACATGTTCTTGATTCAAAATCACTTCCCAATTAGCAAGTGTTCAAATATCAAAACTGTTGTTTTCAATCCTTACTTCTTTGGGGAAAGGTTCAGGTAATTTGGAGTGCTTGATTGCAATGGCTGAATAAAGAGACATGGTGTGAATGTCTAATGAAATCTAAAAAGATCTGGAATTATTGGTTCTTTGGAGAATTGTTGGTTTTCTCCTTTTCAGATAAAGAAAACCACATATGATGATTTCCTTTTTTTCTCTTACCTGCCAGAAATGAAATATTACATTCAGTTGTACCATCTATATTAAACTTTGCAGTTAGATATATTTTTTGCTTTTTTTTTCATTTCTCTTGTATCTTTGGTTTTATGCATATTTTCCTATAATATTTTGTAAGCCTCATAAATTCTTTTTTGGGGGGATATAAGCGATAAATAAAATTTAATGAAAAATATATTGGTTCCAGAGGAAGAGAAGTTATGGACTTCATTTTTCCCTAGTGTATGTTGGAGGAGCCAACTTTCTCCCATCCAAGTACTAACCAGGCCCGACCCTGCTTAGCTTCCGAGATCAGACGAGATCGGGCGCGTTCAGGGTGGTATGGCCGTAGACCCAACTTTCTAAAATATACATCTGATTCCATCATCCTTTTAAAACTTTAGAACTTGTCTTCAACATAAAAACCCAACTATTTTCTATGGGTTGTAATATCCTTTATGAATGGGCTTCTACTTACCTTTCTAATTATCTTCCATACTAATCCACTTCTCACATCCCCTGTTTTAGACATTCTGAATTAGTTATACTTGCAAAACATAGTATGGTTTCCAAAGCCCAGGAACCCATCTATACACAGTGCTTCCTTTACTTCTCTTCCTTTTTGTTATCTATGCAATTTCCTCAAATCTCTGAAAACACAGTCTTAGTATTCCTTACAGCAAAATACTTCTGAAGACCTTCCAACCTTTTTAACCTCACCCAGTCCCACTCACAGATCTGAATTAGTCTACCGTCTTTCTCGAGCCCCGACAGTATCCTGTGCAGTTATGTTTCAAAACATTTAGAACACTACATTCTAATTAGCAGTCTCTAACACCCAAACAAGATCTCCCCCTGTATAAAAAGCCTGTTTGACAATTTGGAAAGTTTTAGTAGGACAAGTTTTAATAGGGGAAGAAACCAAATAAATTATGTAACCAGTGACTAAAACATAACTTACTGGTTCAGAATAGACTATCGATATGAATACTGTTCATTTGCAGTTTGTGTTCCATTTCACCTCCAACCAACATTTTGATTCTCATCTCTAGGGAAAACTGCCCTCTTCAAGACCATATAATGCATACTTCCTGAAGCAATTTTTCCTCTCCAGCTTGGTCACCAATAATGACTTTGACCATGGGGCCCCTGGGTGGCTCAGTGGGTTAAGCCTCTGCCTTCACTCAGGTCATGATCTCAGGGTCCTGGGATCGAGCCCCACGTCGGGCTCTCTGCTCAGCAGGCAGCCTGCTTCCCCCTTCTCTCTATGCCTGTCTCTCTGCCTATCTATGATCTCTGTATGATAAATAAATAAAATATTTAAAAAAAAATAATGACTTTGACCAGATATGAACAAGACTAGGGCTTATAAAATCCTTACTTTTTAAAAGAAGCTATATATTCCCATCATGGTATAGATCTCAATTTACCAAATAGATGGCACTTAATATCTTCTTTATAACTGAATATTAACTCTGTAAGTCATCCAGAATGGAAAATGCCTGGTGTGAAACAAGAGTCTTATATTAGTTTAAAAAAAAAAAAATAAACAAAACAGTTTGGATGACAAAGTTCAGTCACATATTCAAATCTAGATATTTAAGGTGAAGGTGTGGGTCATATGAAATATAAATCTGGGATCTGATGTAAATATATTATCATACTACAAATTTTAGATATAAGAAAATAGAGAACCAGTAGATCCAAACTTATACAAGGGTACAAAAATATGACTCTATAGTATAAATAATTGTCTCATTCTGCACACAACTTCCCTTTAATATAGCTTGTTTTATAAAACTCAATGAAGAGGGGAAGGAGATAAAAGTGGATAATAAAAATAACAATTATTTATTTGGAATGTTCAATAAGAAAGGAAGCCATAAATCTTATTTGACTTCACAATAGGATATAGGGTAGAGGACATGTGACCTCCTTCATTTACAGAAATAAACCTGCATCTAAGTAACATTTTTTCTATTTTGGCCTTCTCATTTGGTTAGCCACTAAAATTTAAACTTAAACCTTTATCAAAGTGCCAACACCCAAGGGCCCACCCAGAGTCTCTGCAAGCAGTTCATTGATCATTTGGTTAAAATACAGCAGGATTTATTTCTAAAATTAATTTCTAGGTTTCAAACTTTGAGACTTTTTAAGGGTTTGTGTGGCATAGTAATATTTATCTGTTAACAGATACTGACACCAGCTTTCAGGTTGATCTACTGAGATTTAAATCCACCCTTAATCATATTTGAAGATCAAAGGGTGGGGTGGCCAGCCAAGGAAACAGTGGAACTAGCATTTAAGCTTCGGTTCAGGACACTGAAGATATGGTTGCTACTGTCAATCTATTTCATGAAGCCATTTTCCTTTTGGTTTTTGTTTTGTTTTGTTGTTGTTTGTTCTTATCTTCTATGAATGACTATAAAATAAAACCTGGTCAGACATTTGCACACAGGCTATGATAAAAATAAATTCCTAAGGAAATAATTAAATAATTCTTGTTAAATGTTTCCTCACATGGAAGGATGTCATTCATGGAAATAAAGGCCTACCCTTATTTTGTAAATCTACATAAAAATATATTTATATTTGAGGAGGAAAATATTTTGTTCAAATTATATTCTCTTTATATAAAGAGAAAAGATAAATAAGAAAAGTGAGGTAGTCAGAATAATGACCCCTCAAATCCACATCCTAATCTCTGGAACCTATGAATATGTTAACTTATTTGGCAAAAAGGACCAACATATAGGATTAAATTAAGGTCCTTGACATGGGAGGCTTATTTTGAATTACCTAGGTGGGCTTAATGTAATCACCGTGGTCTTTAAAAGTAGAAGAGCAAGGGAGAGGAGTCGGAACAGGATGTGTCTGTGGAGGAAAGGTACAGAGAGATTCCATTTTTCTGATTTTAATAACGGAAGGACGGGGAAACCAGCCAAGACTGTGGGTGGCCTCTGGAAACTGGACAGATCAAAGAAATGAATTCTCTTCTAGAGCCTTTAGAAAGAAAAGCCTCTGTAGGAGCATACTGATTTTAGCCTATGAGTCCCATGCTGGACTTCTATCTATAGTCTGTAAGATAATAAATTTGTATTATTTATGTTGCTAAATTTGTGGCAATTTATTATAACAGTGACAGAAAACTAATACAGTTAACTAGGTTTTCTTCTCAAAGTGGCAGATCAAATATACATTAATCTCTGATGCTTCCTGAAACACTGAAATGGAAGGCTTTTAGAGGGATTTTAAAGGCATAGCAGAGCAAAGATGTCAGGAAAAGCCACACTTTCCTTTGTTCTAATCAAGTCAACTTTTCTGCCCCTTCCATATCCTGACAAAGAAACTTAAGATTTATTTTTGATTGAGGGTAAGATTTTATTTAGAATTCTGGACCCTACACACAACTGAGGATGGGGATGCTGTCCTGAAATCCACGGATAAAGATCATCTGTTCCCAAACTCACTCACTATATACAAGTATACATACAATGTTCTCAGAACATTGGTCACCAGGGACCTCTTCTGCAAAGAGGTAATTAAAAGAATCTTATCAGGGCAATATTATTGACCTTAAAGAAGCAGCTCAGAGATTCTGAGTTCAGGTACATAATACAGCGCTGTCACTCCACAGTGAAGATGGTGGTCAGACTTACCCCATAATTTGCACAGAGCCTCAATCATCTTTGTAATTGGCCCACTGGAAAATAGACTAGAAAATACATATATCAAAAAATACTAGAAACAGAATGTAGAAAAAAGAAACATTTAAAATACACTGTCATTAATAATTTGAAAGATCTAAGATCCTTTATCTACATGATACAAGGAAGAAGTCCTTTTAAAAAAAGAACATGTATTGAACCAGAAATTTTTTAAAATCTTGAAAATTAAAATTATTATCAATAAATGAAAATCTTAGAAGATAAATGAAATCAAGTGAGTGGATGTAAACAGTCATAGAATATAAAATTAAGAAAATTTTCAAGAGAGTTGAGAAAAAAAATGCAAAGGGATAACAAAAGTGGAACTATAAGACCATTATTAGAACATAATTCCAAGAATTCTAGCATTCAAATAAGGAAAGCCCTAAAAAGACAGAAGAGAAGAAAACGAAGGGGAGTAAATAAAGAAACAACTTAAGAAAATTTCCCTGAAAAAAAAAAAAAAAGAAAAGAGTTTTCAGATTGAAAAGTCACCGCTAAAGGGACTAAAGTGGGCTCATACTTTAGGCAGATCATCGGGAAATTTTAGAACACTGTGAAAAACCAGCATATTCTAAAACCTTGAAGGCGAGAAATGCTTTATACAAGGGATTGAAACTCAGAATGGGATTAGACATCTTAATAGCAACACTGGCAACTAGGAAAAAAAAGTAACAATGTCACTGAAATTCAGGAGGAAAGAAATTTCTCCAAACTATTAACATTGATTACGAGGAAAAGATTAAGGATCTTCAAAATTTACTGCCATATTTTCTTTCTCAGAAACTCCTAGAAAATGTGCTACACTAAAAAGAATAAACTAAGGAAGATGAAAGCCTGCGCACCATGAAACGGAATTTGAGGAAAGGAATCCTCCAAGGATGATGATACAAAGAGATCCCAAGACAAAAGCTGCAGAGTAGACTTAAATTTACATAATGGAGGAGGTCAGAATGCTTTAGGAGAGATTTCCTCAAGAAGATAAAATTGTTCAAATATTAATGTGTTTGATGAACTAATAGGAAAGGATTTCTAACTGAAAAAGACACTGCGGCTGAATTAATTATAAGTATACATATAAAGAAGCCAAGAAAAACACAGTTATTAACCCTATGGGGGAAAAAGCAATGAAGGGTGAGAAAAAGGGCCAAAATACATGGGCTCAATTCTGAGACCACTGATGAAAACACTGGCAACTGAATAAAAAAAATGTAACAATATTGGAAATTTAGGGTAGGCAGTGTGGTGGAGGTATATGGTTGGTAGCCAGAGTTGAAATTGAACTTGATCTTTACCATGGTAAAAAAGCAAACAGATAATGCCCCCCAATGGAAAATCAAGAAGACACATGATAAAAATGGCTAAAGATTTGCATATGAATAACAACTGCATCACCCAGAGAGCAGGGACTACGTTTGTTTGTGGATTTAATTTAAGGAAAAACTGGCTCAACAGCCTCTATGATAATCAGTTTTTTCAAGTGTAAAATGGGGATAATCTCTACCATGCAGAATCACTGTAAAGACTCAAATAATGCGTATAAATCACCATGTAAGTGATTGGCACAGGGAGCTGGGAAAGAATAAGAGGCGGCTCAGGATGGGATTCGTAATAAGCAGTGAGGAGCTAATGTGCCTTAGCCTTACCGTATATGCTGTTTACAGATAGCACCCATTGTCATGTGCAGCCCAAATATTCTGAAGCAGCCATGACTTCAAGGCAAATTTTTAGGTTAAAAAAAAAAAAATCAGAATTTGCAGGAAAAAAAAAAAAATTCTACTTACTGAATGACGAAGTGCACTTTCTTTGAACTCCACTAGGCCAGAAGCTTCGGCAACTTGGCTTTTTAAAATTACTTCTGTGAGGTACCAGGGCATTGGACACATTACATATCACAGAACTTGTCTGATGCCAAATTGGGAACATGCTCTTTTAAGGAACATTTTTAAGAAAGGGAACTCAACACTTTTTAAAAAGGTGATTTGATATTTAAACAAACTTTGGAAAATTATGTATTTGTCTGCTTGACTTACTATGGCTTTTGAAACACAAGGATAGGATGTTCATGAAGATTCCTTTAAGAAATGCAGGTCTTGGGTTGCCTGGGTGGCTCAGTGAGTTAAAGCCTCTGCCTTCAGCTGGGGTCATGATCCCAGGGTCCTAGGATCAGGTCCTGGAATCGAGCCCCACATCAGGCTCTCTGCTCAACAGGGAGCCTGCTTCCTCCTCTCTCTCTGCCTTCTTCTCTGCCTACTTGTTATCTCTGTTAAATAAATAAATAAATAATCTTAAAAAAAAAATGCAGGTCTTAAATAGTCTGCATTATTATGTGCAGGTTCCATGTTACTGAAGCATCTCACCAGGAAAGAGCAACAACAAAAAAGTAACCCTTAAGGAATGAGTGGTAATAGACTGAATCATCTTTTAGGAGTTTAGAGTCTCGTGATAAACAAACTGAAGCAAGGACTAGGAGTAATTCACTGTTGGAAAGTGGAAAAACGATGAACACACTGTAAAGATTAAACCCATTCATGTTTTGAAAGTTTAATATGGTTTTTATAAAACTGAACTTGCAGTACCGAATACATGAATTTATATTTTTGTACCTAAATGACCTTGCACATTTAAATAATGAATTGCATGCCAGAAAGTGCAATTAGTTTGATTCTAATTTGAATACTATGTACAATGTAATTCAAGCACAAATTCTGAAGTAGAGCCCACAGAGGTGCTGTGCAGTCAAGTTGAACTCTCTTCATAGAATGGAATTGTAGAAATTGGTAATAACACAGATAGAATACAAGCCACTTTCTCCATAATCTCATTCTTTCTCCAACAGAAATAACCCATTTTTGCCCCATCCTCTCTAGACAAATAGGCTCTTCAGTACTGAGACAACTAAATACATTTCTTAGTATTTAAAGCTATATATAGATGAATTTAAAACCACATAAGAATTTTTCAGAAATAACTAATGATAAAATATTTTCACTTTTAATTTATATATATTTACAAAACTATTCACATATTGCTGAGAAGAATATTTCAATTGAAGATAGGCATTATCAAAATAATCATATTTCTTTTATTCACATCATTTGGATAAATAGAATGAAATATTTTACCATGACAGGAGCTATACCATGAAAATCCCACAAAAGGGACTAGTTTCCAGTTGTTAAGCAGAGTTATTCAGTTCAATGAACATATTACATTTTGCTTTCCAATAGTCACCACATTGGTGGGCTGACAATTATCCTGACTTCAGTTGACTTTTATTCTCTTTGATTTGAGCTCTTATAACTTCCTGAAATGGAAATACCAGAGATTTATGTTTTATTCAGTCAATAAAATTCATAACTTCTCACTGCTAAGAAAACATGTCATATACAGATTGAACAAATGTTACATGAAATCACTTTGATAAGAAGTCCTGCAGGCTGAAATCTATGAAATGGAGATGATCTTTCTTGGAATGATCAGTGTCAAAAAAATCAGCAAAAAGAGAAGAAAAAGCAATTCTTTATTTTTATCCAAATATATCAGTCTTCATAATTTAGTTAGTTTCAACAAAAACATAGAGTCACCATATAATGTATCATCCAAACCAGGACATTCTAAGAGTCAAAGGGGGTGCTATTATTAATTACACAGGTACAACAGATATGAACTGGAACTTTCCAGGGTAAACTGGGACCTCCGATCAACTTAGCAATACGGGGTAAACTGCAATTACATGCAGAATTCGTACCTTTCCCATACATATGTGGAAAAGATAAAGGAATAGCATCACTGAGAGAAATTAATTTTGGCAAGAGTGGTTCTTTCTCATTATTCATTATTCAGATGTCTGTAGAAATATCACTCCCTCCCTAAGCCAGTCACCTCTTCTAAAATAATCAATTCTTCACCCAGTCATTTTCCATTTTGGTGTCTTATCTTTCTTAAACTGTTATTTTGAGTATCTGAAATGATCTCATTTGTGTTCTGTCTCCACAGGCCCCCTTCCCACTCTCCTCCAATATGCAGTATTCAAATGGGCACCGACCTCCTCTGACTTAGTCATAGCCAAATCTCCAGGACCTAAAACTGCCTAGGACATAAAAGTCATGCAAAAATTTTGTTGAATGAATGAGCAAATACATTCAGAGATTTTGTTTTTGGTCCCATACTCTCCTTGGTACCAAAGACAAATTAGAATGACTCCTCAAATTAAATTATGGCTCTATTTAGTTTTAAGTGTTTGGACTAAATGATCCATGGAGTTTCTTCCACTGATAATAAATATCTCATGTCCCCTAGACCCCCTTTTCTCTCTGCTACAGTTTCGTTTTCTATAAGCAGCAAATGGGATCAAGGGGTAGAGCGACTAGCTCTATTCACAGTGGATGAATGCTCAAGGTTGATCATTTTGCCAGTAACTATTCCCTGGGATATGTCCGCACCTACAGAATTTGGTTGATACAGAGGTAGCCAGAAGGTATTATTGTAGTTATGATAGAACTGTTGATGTAATAATTTTCTACTAAGAAAATCATCACAGGATTGCTAAAAAGTGGGAAACAACGGGACACCAAACCAGCCATTAAGGATTTAGATATTAAGGAGAAATAGCTTAATTCTGGACAGACTTACAATGCAATGCCCAAAGAAATTTTATAGGAAAATCCATGATATTTTGGTAAGGAGCACTTATATAAATTTTCATTAAAATCTCTGCATTCCAAATCTTTATTTTGTAGGTGTTCTTCTGAGCAATAGTTTTTATTTCCACTAATGAGTAATAAATATCAGACCTTGGGGTTAGAAAAAGAGTACAGCTAAAATCACTTTGGTAGGCCAGGGATCCAAGACACCAATAAAATCAGTGTTTACCAAACACACAAGCAAACAAAAAAGCCCACAGGGGTAAAATATTTTCAATTCATGTAATTTAAAATTCTCTCAGGTATATACACAACATTCTTCCCGAATAGAGTGACAGACATGGGTGGGATAGGTTCCCCAGATGAGGAAAAAGTCTTGTCCTGATACAATAAATGCCACAAACAAGAGAACAGCATTAAAAAAGAGACTCATTTAGACATACATATTTTAAGCATAAATATTTATCATTTGTTGTATTGTTGAATCTCCTCAAGAATAAATTATTGGTTTTTAAAATGACAGAAATTCCAGAAACAGAGTGGAAATGTTACCAATTGACTCACTTTGAAACAGGGACCATTCATTATGTAATTTCAGGCAGATTCTGATATATTCAATGTGAGTTGGCTAATACTGATGATTACAATGATTCAGCATTTGCTCAGAGCTCATGTTTGTGTTAGATCATTTACAAAACAGATTTTGAAAAAGGACCAATTCTCAAATTAACCAATTTTCCCCTAGTACTGTCAACCTTTAAAAATCATAAGAAATTTTTAGAATATTGGTATGTTCTAAAATTTACAAGTTAAATATATAATGGTTATATTTATGCAGGGCCATAAATAGCATAGACTTATGTGACTCCCTCATATAAAGTACAATTGATAACCTCCCAGGACCTTAAACAGCAAGAAAACATTAAATCAGATTTTAAAATGACAAATAATTTAAGGCTAAAATATTTGGTATTAATAATTAATGCCAGAAGCCTTCCTAGCCTAATAAAGTAAACATGCACAAGAACTACAAGTTTGAACAAAACATCACAATTTTATCGGTTATATATGTATGTATGTGTGTGTGTGTGTGTGTACAGATACACACACACACACATATATATAGTTTTATCGCCCTGAAAGCTATCCACTCATGTTTGGCTTAATACATATGTTAGAAATGTCATGAAGAGTACCACCTCTTTAAATATATATATATATATATTTTTTCCAGAATATACAATATAAATATACCATATATAAATCATGCCATAAAACTAAATGCAAAATTTGCACATTATTGCATGCTTGATGTGATAATACATGCCCGTTAATAAGAACTTTCTTAAGATGCCCTCCCTTCACACAACTTTTGCTTTCTGCACAGTGGCAATACTTGGGAAGAAAGGGTTCTCAAATATGCATATATGACTGGGGGTAAAATGTACCTTTCGGATTCCTTCGAGAATTACCTCATCAGCCAAATATTGGACTATTACTAAATCATACAGTAAATAATGCCTATGGGGGTGTTTTGTTATGTGAACCGATCAGAGTTCATTTTTCTTAATTTGGCTGGGAGATTGCCTTCCATCCTGGCTGCTCCTCCCGCTATCTTTTGAAGCTTTGGTGGCAAATCGGCCACTGACTGGCTCATGGGGTCAGACAACATCTTGGTGGTTTTAGATACCAGTTTTTCTTCTGAGTTGCCAGGAACTGAACTTATTCGTTGAAGTTTCATGGGCAAATCTCCCAAGCTGTAGGCTTTTTCTGAAGTTGTGGAACTCATCCTCAAGAGTTTTTTGGGAAAGTCTTCTCTTCCGGTAATTTTCTGCAGCTTCGATGGAAGTTTTGTAGTAATGTCATCTAGTCCATCTAAGCATTCCACAGAGTTATGTCTTTCTTTGCTGTTAGTTATGGCTGGTGCTATTAAAGGGGATGACATAAGAAGCATCTCCTCCTGTTCTTTCACACTATAAGGTGGGGTGGGTACTTCAAATGTCGCATGGAACTGGGAGTAATCAACTTTAAAGAACCCTTCTTCTAAGGAAATCACAGGAAAGAAACGATGACCCCAAAGAACTTCATCTTCAGTGTAAGATGTTCGAGCTTGACAAGTCATCCCTACAAGCAAAAAGAAAATCTTTGATAAATTACACATAATAGAAGGAAATAGAAAGTCAGTTTGACCAAAGGAATTCATTTGCTTTCTTACTTAATCTTTGAACTCTTTATCTAAGTAGACTAAGTAAAAGAATATGTTAAAAGTTATCATGTCAATGGTTTTGTTACATAGACTTTCTTCCAATGAAAAACATAGAATTTTTACTGTAATGTTTTGAGGGCGGTAGATCAATGCATGATTAATTGCCTTTCATCCACGAACCAAAAGTAAAAATGGCACAGACCAATTTCATAACATACGTAGCTCTAGAAGAAGTGGAGAAATCACAAAATCATTTTCCTTTGTTCACAAAGCCATGTGAGATATGAAACAAACCTGACTTTGCATCCAAATGTTAGCACTGCGTAAACTTAAGAAATCTTGACACTTTACTGAGTATCACTTCCCTATTCTATAAAGCATGAAAATACCTGCATCCTAGGACTGCTGTAAGCATGAGATCCAATAACGTACAAAAATGTTAAATGTGTCATAGAATGTCTTCTTAAATGAGAGCAAATATAACTATCACAAGTATTTGCTTAATGAATAAAAGTTGAAAATATTTTTATATAGGATAATGGAAGGTCATTGCAGTGGTTCTATTTGTCTGGACCTTTAAGGACAGGATGAACTTTTGCTAAAGTCTTAGAAATCCATACGCTAAAATCAGTAATCTGTGCCAACGTGTTGTTTCTGATTTTATACCTGCTATAGGGATCTCTGAGACTGGATGCTGGATATCAGATCAAAAGTTTTGCTATTTACATGTTATGTTACTTGGATATCGTTTACTTCATGCTACTCATTTTTACCCAACCACATTCTCTTCACAAATTTGTGAGTTAGAGTGAATTACTATTAAAGCAGTCCACCTCTGATATTCATTAGAGATGTGAACACTGGAAGTAAATGAATACACATATTATACATATTACACAATCTTATTTTAGTCACAAGAAATAATTCCCTGTAACTTATAAAATTCACTTTCTCCTACCTTACTATCAAACTTCTAGTAGAACCTATTAAAGCGTTAAAGGATAGACACGTTTTAAAAATGCACCTCTATAAAATTAAGTACATTTTAACCAAATGATGACAATCTTTCTGTTACATTTCTATTCTCTCTGTGTCAGTTTATAAGTAATTTCTATTGTATTTAAAGCCTGGAATAGTCTGGATAATGTGTTATTCTGTCTTTTCCCCATGACTGGTGATCACACATACAATACCTGGAATTAGGATAAATGCATAACTAAAAAGCAATATTGAAGATGATTTCTTCCTTGAACCTTTCCAAGATCTTGCCTTGGAACTATCAGTGATATATCACCAAGGAAGCAGTTGTTACACTTAGATACCATCTTTTTCTAGATGTTTTTAAAATAACTGAGGCTGAAGATAAATGCCTATCACACCACAGGCACTGGGTTAGGTGCTCTCTATCTATTATTTCTAATTCTCAATATCATCCTAACAAGAAAATATCCCTATGTCTAAATTAAATAAGGAATATAACACTCAGAGAAATGATTATCTGTTGAACTCCCTTGGGCATAGATCTAGGAAGCTGTAAAGAAAATACTGTATTATTTTAATTTCTGGGGGGGGGGGTTGATCTTTCTTTTTACTTTGCCATCATGTTCTGTTATTTTAATTAGGAACCCCATTCTAAACCAACTATCATATTAACTGTCATGGTGAAAATCTAATACTAGCCAAATACCAGTCTTCATAGTCAACATCTTATCTGGAATAGTTCCCAGAAACATTTATATATGAGATAACAAAATTAGTTTAAAAGGTAATTTGTAAGTTTTATAGACATGCATACAGTAGCATCTGTCTTTTCAAATGATTTCTTAGTGTCTACTTCATGAAAAAATTACATATCAACACTAATTTAGAAAATACTCAAAAATGTATTGCCTGATATATTTACTTGACTTTATTTTGAATAGTTTAAAGATCTAGCACAGTACCTAGAATAAATGACCACTATAAATGTACAAACCCATTAAGTTACAAAAATAAAATAAATAAGTACCCAATATTTCTTTAAAGAAGTAACATTTCGTTTCTCTCCAAAAGCAGTTACTCTTGTAAATTCTTTATGTATCTTTCTGGTCCAGGATATTAATTTAAATTTAAGAAAAAGATCATAAATATATATTTACTGCTAAGTGGTAGTACTTCCTTTATAACCCCACTTTAATTTTTAAATATTATTCCATTGAAAATTGATGGTGGATAGAATTATCTGAAGGGCACACAGTCAATATAACTGAGGGTCATGTAGGTTTGTAGGTCTGTCCTTTGGTCACTATAAATGTATGTATATATTAATCGCTGAAGTAAATTTAGATCCTAACTTTGTTCAATTACTTATAACAATAAAAGAGTAAATTTTGAAACAAAATTTTATTGCTGTCACCATCTTAGCTCATTTCATTTTAGTGACTTTTTTACATTGGGAAAGGAAGATGAAACTAAAAATAAAAATTCTGTCCCCATTATTTGTCATTATAATATACCACATGGCTGATCTCCAATGCTTACTTCCCCTGATTTGTTTCCCCTGAAGTTACCATAAATCATGGAAAAAACACTATAGAAATTTAAATGGTGGGGGAAAATGGAGGAAATAAAGTCTTAACAAAATTTTCTCTTTGGGGAAACAGGTATTGGATTTTTAAGGTGCTTAAGGTACAATGATATCTACGACGTCAATAGGCAATTTCAACATTTGATCACATAAGAATACCTGTAAGCATTGTTACTCAAATGCCAGTGGATGATTCTGACAGCAAAGTGTGGTGGGGAGATTTTATTCTACTATATGAAATAACTTTCTTCCATAGCAAACCAATACTTGGGAGGCAGCATCTTTATAAAATTGAAAAGTATATAAATTTGGCTGTCAACTCCATTACTTAAGTAGCTTGTGAAAATTAGCTGAAACTCCCTGAGCTTCGGTTCTTTCTTCTACAAAGCAGAGGAGTGGTACCCTCTTATAAAGCCTTTGAGAGTTTGGGAACAAGGGCACGAAACAGTGCTTGGTATTTAGGCAATGCTTAATAATAACTGCTGAATTTACTGCTCTGGAGTGATCATTTGCATTTCCTATTGTTCCTGAAAATTAGTGTTACTGCATCACCATTAGTGGGGAATTTTGAAAACTTAGTAATTTGTGCCATATTAGCAACACAGAAAATTAAGTTTAAAAATGACTAGATACCAGATAGCTACTCGCTTTTTGGAAATGGTTGGTTAAATATTCAAAATGTTTTAAAATATGGAAAAGCATACATTACTCATATTCCCAACTTTTATGGTTTCTTATTTTTCACCTAAGTATCTCTAATAGCTAGGGAGACTAAGTGCAGAAGCTTGGGTGTATTAAGAAGGCCTGCAGCAAGGTGACTAAAACCATGACCATACCTGAGTAATTATACCAAGAACATTTACCAGCGCTTTAACCCTCGTTTGTTTTCCACTTTCATTAGATGTCGGTACACAAATATAAACATTTCCTGTTCAACAACATCATAGTTTTTAATTTTTTTTCTTTTTTCTTTTTTAAAAGATTTTATTTATGTGTTTATTTGAGAGAGGGAGAGAGCACAAGTAGGGGAAGCAGGAGAGGGAGAAGCAGGCTCTGCATTGAACAGGGAGCCCTATGCGGGGCTCCAGCTCAGGACCCTTGGATCATGACTTGTGCCAAAGACAGGTGTTTTATTTAATCAACTGCACCACTCAGACACCCCTGCGATTTTTGTTTGTTTGTTTTAAGTCTTTATTTACATTCCAGTTAAATAATATATAATGTTAGTTTCTGAAGTAGAATTCTGTGATTCATCTACTTACATACGCAGTGCTTACCACAAGTGCCCCCCTTAATCCTTATCACCCATTTAACCCATCCCTCTGCCCACTTCCCCTCCAGCAGCCCTCGGTTTGCTCTCCATATTTAAGAGTCTGTTTTATGCTTGGCTTTTCTTTTTATTCCCCCATGTTCATTAGTTTCATTTCTAAATTTTACCCATAAGTGAAATCATACGGTATTCGTCTTTCTTTGACTTAATTCATTTAGCAAAACACATTCTAGCTCCAGCCACATGGCTGCAAATAGCAAAATTTTGTTCTTTTTCGATGGCTGAGTAATATTCCATTATATGTATATGTATGTGTTTTGTATGTAGATTGGGATTGGCCCTTGGGTCCATGCAGAATGGGCTTTCTGTTCCTCCTTTCTGAACCCAAAACTAATTATCCTCCTGCTGCAGACCCTGAGTTGGGCTGGGATGGGAGGAAGACTTTCCTAGGCCTATTAGTCAGGCCCTAAGGGAAGGCCCTTGCTGGAGCCCTTGGGACTCTTCTCAACCTTCAAGGGCCTGGCCCTGGCCCTGAATCACCCCTCAGACTCCTGACACTTGAGCCCGTCCCCACCCCTGCAGTTCCTCTCATTTTTTTTTTTTTTTAAACCTAGAAATAAAGGGGGTGTTGGTAGGGCCAAGATCTGTCAAGAGGCACCCAAGGGAAAGGAGGGGAGAGGCTCCCAAGAATCCTTTAGTCTTGTAATGATAATAATACTAACAGTGTGAAAATGGGAGGGAGCAAACAAGCCCATGAAAACTGCTGGTGCTTGGCCAACAGACACATGAAAAAGTGCTCCATATCACTCGGCATCAGGGAAATACAAATCAAAACCACAACGAGATATCACCTCACACCAGTCAGAATGGCTAAAATTAACATGTCAGGAAATGACAGATGCTGGCGAGGATGCGGAGAAAGGGGAACCCTCCTACACTGTTGGTGGGAATGAAAGCTGGTGCAGCCACTCTGGAAAACAGCATGGAGGTTCCTCAAAATGTTGAAAATAGAACTGCCCTATGACCCAGCAATTGCACTACTGGGTATTTACCCTAAAGATACAAACGTAGCGATCCAAAGGGGCACGTGCACCCTAATGTTTATAGCAGCAATGTCCACAATAGCCAAACTATGGAAAGAACCTAGATGTCCATCTAGGTGAATGGATCAAGAAGATGTGGTATATATACACAATGGAATACTATGCAGCCATCAAAAGAAATGAAATCTTGCCATTTGCAACAACATGGATGGAACTAGAGTGTATCATGCTTAGTGAAATAAGTCAAGCAGAGAAAGACAACTATCATATGATCTCCCTGATATGAGGAAGTGGTGATGCAACATGGGGGCTTAAGTGGGTAAGAGAAGAATCAATGAAACAAGATGGGATTGGGAGGGAGACAAACCATAAGTGACTCTTAATCTCACAAAACAAACTGAGGGTTGCTGGGGGGAGGGGGTTTGGGAGAAGGGGGTGGTATTATGGACATTGGGGAGGGTATGTGCTTTGGTGAGTGCTGTGAAGTGTGTAAACCTGGTGATTCACAGACCTGTACCCCTGGGGATAAAAATATATGTTTATAAAAAATAAAAAATTATTCAAAATAAATAAATAAATAAATATGACAAAAAAAAAAAAAAAAAAAACAACTGCTGGTGCTGTAATCCCCACTCAGGCTTCTCTTTTTATGTGACCTGGACACTGTGGACTTGACAGGCAGGCAGCGAGAATCAAAGATAGGGAGGCCCTTCCCAGGACAAGGTGACACTGAGACATCTTCTCATACTCTTCACCTACTCCCTAACCACTGAAAAGATATACAGTCCAGAAAAGACTATGTATGTATGCATGCACATGCACACCCACACACACATACTGTCTTTTTTATCCATTCATCAGTTGATGGACATTTGGACTCTTTCCATAATTTGGCTACTGTTGATAATGATGCTATAAATATTGGGGTGCATGTGTCCCTTTGAATCAGTATTTTTGTATCCAGCATCATCATTTTTAAATCTGGTTTCGACTCAGAATATTAATGTGCAGCCAACATATAGATAATGATATCAAAGCTCTGTAAATCGGATAACAGAGAAATGCCTATGACGGTCCATCTGCAGTTTGGACAATGTTCTAAGAGAACCCAGAATTGACAGACGACTTCTTTTTACAAAAGTTTTCCAAAAATGATGTTAAAACAATAAAGCGCAAGTGAAAAGATTTAAAGTAAATATAATTATGTTCCCTAAGAACGTTTGTGGAGCATAGTATGATTCCTCCTACATTGTTTTATCTTACGCTTCTTACTCTAAATCATTTTTAAATAATCCATGCTTGGATTCATCATTGCAAACGCCATTAGAATCGAAATAAATGCAGGCAGGTGAAGGGCATTATTTACAGGACACTATACAATTGCAACTCTTAACTGGCAGTGTGGCTGTTTGCGTATTTTAACCAGATTCCAGACTGGAACAAATGTGATGAAAATCAACACGAGCTCATCTCTGTGGAAACTGGTAAAGCAACAGATGCTGCTACTGGAAATAGCTGGGACTTTTGATCCTCAGATGAAAAACATTTTGTGAAAAAAAAAGATGTATTCTCTGCATTAATTCTTAGATAAAAAAGCTAGCTGTTTAATGTATTCCAACATGAGCGTGTTGCTCTAAAATGGCGGTGGCAATGGCATCTAACCTTTTTCCTTTTGACTTTCCCCCTTCCTGATTCTACCTGTAAGTTCCTCTTTAACTGAACTGGACACTCATTCAAATAACAAGTCTGAGAGCTTTTTAAGTGAAAATGAAAAAGCAAATTGCTATTTGACAAGTCCTTAATGAAACTTTCGGAATGCCTCCCATTCAGTTATTCTCTATTGTTCCTGCTGGTCAGAAACCGTCGCTTATATGAGGTGGGTAGGAGAGGGTTAAACACAAAATAACCACAGGCCAAGGGGAATGTCTGAATGCTGTGACACAGAAAACATCAAATAATCAATAACTTCTGCACAGCAGAGGCTTTCTCTAAACCTTAATAGAGAAGTTGCTGAGAGAGAGAGAGAGAGAGACAGAGAGAAAACTCCTATTACGGTGGCTGTGTATTTTGTGTGCACTAAACAAAAGGGAAAAACATACAGAAAGTCCCCTTTCATTAAGCCATGTAATAATAATGATGGGTAATAACAGTAACGTTCCTATAGGGCTCACTGTATGCCAAGAGTCTTTCTAAGCACATTGTACGTGTTACCTTGACTTTTCAAAACTCTGAGGAAGAACTTGAACCCTAGCTCCGCCACTAAATAATGTGTGACCTTGAAAACAGCGATTAAATCTCCTTAATTCTGTTTCATCATCTGTAAATTAAGGCCCACTCTGCTGAGCTGACATAGATATTCAGAGGATTAAATGAAATTAAGGGATATGTATAAATTGCATGTATCATAAATATTGCTCATTTTCTTCCAGAAGACTTTCTAAATGGAGCTTATCTGACTATGCTACAAGTTTCATGTATACACATACGCACACACAACTGCACATTTTAGCCAAATAATATATTGTTTTTCTTCATCAAAACTGTCCTTTTGTCTTTTTTTTGTTCAACTTGGCAGCAGCTTTTATAAGTGAATCGACTAACAGTTTAGCATGTGAAGCATGTGCTATTATCCCTAGCAACCTCCTAGACTGCCCTGTGTTATTGCTCTGAGGATTACTAAAGTCTGTAGCCGCTTCCTTCTGACAGTTCTTCCCAAATTCTGCCCATCCCCCAAGCTATCATAAGTGCAAGGCTTACTTGGCATTCTTTGCCTGCTCTCTATTGTGTTGCATAGAACTGAACCCAAGGTGAAACTATACACTTTCTGAGGAAGCACATGATGTTTGGGTTTTTTTGTTTTTTTGTTTTTGTTTTTTTTTTATCTTGTTTATAAAACAAAGACACTGTGTACACCACTGTTCAATAATACTAAGGTTATGGAATCAGGCTCCTCTGGGATATAGCTTGTAAAGCTATGAAGAATATATAAAGTGCTTCCAGAAACTGCAGTTTTCAAGTAGATGGAATCCCTTTAAAGCACAATATATTCTGCTCAAACACTTTTAGAGAAGAGTAGAAGTTCCTGGCATGCATTCAAACCAATATTATCCTCTATTATTTACAAGCACTTGGTCTTACAATGTGTTCTCAGGCATAAGTGTGCCATTATTGCTCAAGCTGGGTCAAAAAATTCTAAAAAAATTGAAAGATAAGAAGAAGAAGAAAAACCCAATTACATTTGTTAGAAAATAAAATGTCAATAAGAAACCTAGCAAAAAGATTGCAAATGTAATAACTTCAGGTTTCTCAGTTTCCAGAAGAACAAAATAAAGGAAAATAGATTTTTAGTGACAACACAGAAAATGTTAGACTACCAAAAAGGAATATAAATGCAGGTGTAAAGAGTTAATGGCAGGTAGAAAATATGACAGATAATTCATGTCATACTGCTGAAAACATATTGAAGAGACTCAGGCTTATATTAAGCCAAAGAAAATGGGCTTTGAATATTGAGGTTGCTGTGGTTTTAACCTCATATTAGTAAGACCTTGGGCATATTATTGAAATTATCTGAACCTTAACTGTTATAAAGTATGGACAGTTACAAGGGATAGATAAATATAATTTAAAAGGTTATTGCAATTACAAATTATATAATCTATTTGATGGGTCTACTGTATTCCCTGGTAAATAATAAAGACTCAATAATTGGTAGCTATTATCAATCATCACCATTATTTGGGGTTCCAATTAATTAAAAGGTCATTTTAGATATTTTGATTCTTTTGCAATCACCCCCTTTCTCAGAAATAATTTCAAGGAAAAGAAGTAATTTTTACATTTTTTGTTTCTATGAATTTGACATAGACCACGCAGTCCACATATATCTGAAATAAAAAGAAGGCCTGTTAGTACCTAAGATATTAACAAAGTAATGCCTGGCACTGTCAACATGGTCTACCTTGCACAAATGTGTCTGACTTTACAGTAGTAAATACTTCCCTCGAAATACAATTAACTGCTGCATTAACAAGGCACTACCTTCAGCTCTCCACTCCCACCTCGTACAGAAGAATTACAGGATTTGACCAATATACTTTCAACTGATTATCGTTTCTTCAATCTAACAATGGAAATGTTCCATTCTGAAAGTATCTCTTTCTCTTTTCCTGTATGGTACCTATTAAAACATGTTTCCTTGCACTGACAATTACAAAACAGGAACAATAGCTACCTAAATCTATTCCTTATGTTTTCTCCTGTTAAAATATGATTTTTAGCTTCTAAAACATCTTACTAGTGGAAACATAATGGAGCAAAATTACTGTTGGGGAATACCCCATATAGTAAGACTGACATCAGAAAAGATGTTTTTCAAAGAGCAGTAATACATTTTTCACTTTTTAAAAAAAGAACATTTTTCAGATAATGCTGGAATTTAATTATTTTGAAGAACATAATCTCTAATCATAGGGGAAAAAACTTTTTGATATATAGTCTAAAGCAATAAAACACATGTCAGCTTTTAAAAACTATTACATTAAATTACAATAATTATTATTATTAATTTTTAAGATTTTATTTATTTATTTGACAGACAGAAATCACAAGTAGGCAGAGAGGCAGGCAAAGAGAGAGAGGGGGAAGCAGGCTCCATGCTGAGCAGAGAGCCCGATGCGGGACTCGATCTCAGGACCCCGAGATCATGACCTGAGCTGAAGGCAGCGGCTTAACCCACTGAGCCACCCAGGCGCCCCAAATTACAATAATTAAACACATTATTTCCTGTTTTTTAAAAATATTTCTAGAACTTTACTTTAAAATGTCATTCATAATCACTTTGTATGGGGTTATCAACTGAATGTTTGTGTCCCCTTAATATACAGGCTGCGATCCTAACCTCTAATGTGACAGTATTAGGAAGCAGGGCATAGTAACTTTGAAACTATGTGATATTTAAACAAAATAAATAAGTAAAGTTTAAACAAGAAATAAGAAACAAACCCCAAACTTACCAGCATATCTTCCTAGTTCCTTCAAAATCTAAGTGTCCATTATAATTTTCTCTCCTAAAAATTCTTTTTTTTTTTTAAGATTTTATTTATTTATTTGACAGATGGAGATCACAAGAAGGCAGAAAGGCAGGCAGAGAGAGAGAGAGAGAGGATGAAGCAGGCTCCCTGCTGAGCAGAGAGCACGATACGGAGCTTGATCCCAGGACTCTGGGATCATGACCTGAGCCGAAGGCAGAGGCTTTAACCCACTGAGCCACCCAGGCGCCCCTCTTTAAAAATTCTTAACAATAACTACAACTCATAGTAAAAAATATATGCTATATCCAAAGTATTTTCTATGTATATTGTAATTCTCTCCACCATTCTGTGAAGTAGGTAGTCTTTTTTCTCATACGATAGATAATGTTACTGAGGTATTGGGAGGGGAAATGGCTTGCCCAATGTCACCTGACAAAACACAGTGGTAGTCAAGGTGTAAAGTGAAGCCCTCCAATTCCATGCTATTCTTTTTAACCCCTGTGTTATTCTGCTCCAATTTTCTTGAATAGATGGCTTTCCCATTAAAAATTACTATGTTCCAGGCATATTACTTGTTCCATGTTGTATCAAATGTTTGAAATGTCCTCTTTCCTCTCTCCAACCCTTCACATAATTCCTCAATTCAAACCTCTAATCAAATGCTACTAAATGTATGAAATCTTTCCTGATTTTTCTGCTTTAATTTATTGTCTTTTAAATACACCATATTGTAATGCACATACACATGCATAGGCACATATACTCACATCTTTCACCCACTAGATACTATAAATACCACAGTGACATACATAATTAACTTCATTCAGTAAAAGTACTTAACATTTATTAATCTATTAAACATCTACTTTCTGCCAGGTACTCTTCTAGAGGCTGAATAAGATGCTATGCCAAAGAAATGAAGGGTCAACCCACTCAACCATTATGTTTAAACCTAGTCTCAAAAAATGAGTAGTAATCTGTTCCACAGTCCTTGTCTACCATGTGAGAAAGACACATTCTGGGATGGGTAAAGAGCACAGGCAAAAACACAACTACCTTCCTCTGAATACAAGACACCGTTTCTATTTGTCTGTTTGCTGCAATTACAGACGCACATCAGACTGGAATAAGCTTCTTCTTCTTTTTTTTTTTTTTTTTTAAGATTTTATTTATTTATTTGACAGAGAGAGATCACAAGCAGGCAGAGAGAGAGGAGGAAGCAGGCTCCCTGCCGAGCAGAGAGCCCGATGCGGGCCTCGATCCCAGGACCCTGAGATCATGACCTGAGCTGAAGGCAGCGGCTTAACCCACTGAGCCACCCAGGCACCCTGGAAAAAGCTTCTTAAGGTAGCCCTTATCTACCATGGATCTCTAGCATCCAACAGTGTGCCAGGTATTAAATGCTCAAGGCATTCTTCAGGAGAGACACTAGGAGGAATGGAGGAACAGAAAGAATGGGAAAGCTAAAAATGTCAGTGCTGGAGAAGTCAACTTCTTGAATGACAGAAGTCCCATACTGGTCATAATCTACTAGATTGCCAGATCCACTAGAGGAGATCAGAAACGTAAATGCAAGGGACATAGTTATGCTAAGAGCTTATTATGTTGATTAATGAAATGGGGCAAGGGAGAATATCAAATAAATTATACGTAATCATTATAGAAAATATGAATGACTCTCACACAAAGAAGCAAGAGACCCTTGCTCATAAATCACATTCAATGATAACCAGTTGGTTTTCTCATATACTTTTGTGAAAATATACACAGATGGATGTATGTCTAGATATATTTCCTAGAGAGGTTAGATTTATTTGCATTTAACCACTAAGCCACATGATAATTAAATTAATTGGATATTTTGTTATGCTTGAATACTTGACCTCTAGTTAAATCTGAAGTTTTGGTGAAATTTCAATCCCTCATGCAACTATAACTGTTCACTTTAGAAAATGCAGTTTATCCATTTTTACCTGACAATTTAAAACATTTTCTCCCAAAGTCATAGGCTTACTTTTTCTTTATCTTTTTCAATCTCAAACTATAGCTATTTTTTAACATCTCCTTTGGCAGAAATTCAAGTATTTTTTTGTTTGCTTGCAGGCTTAGAACAGAGCCTGGATAAATATTTGCAATTCAGCAGTTATTCTGGTTCCATGCTTTGCAGTAAAAAGAGAATTTCACTTCTAATTTTTGCTCTTAAGTTATTTACAGAAACTTACTGAAATGTAAAATAAAGTCTCTATAATTTTATGGACACTATTACTGAGTGGCTTTTATTCTAGATGTGAAAATGTCAGTAATAATTACAAACATTATATTTAGCACATTTATTTTAAAAGAAAAATGAATGAACAGCTTGAACATATAAGCCTTATGAAACAATTTAAATAGGTATTTAAAAAGTAAAGTATTAAAATTTCCCTATCAACATCACTAATCATCAGGGGAACACAACCAAAACTACAATGAGATATCACCTCATACCTGTCATAATGGCTAAAATAAAAAAACTCAAGAAACAGCAAGTTTTGGCAAGTATGTGGAAAAAAAGGAACCCCACTGCAATGTTGGTGGGAGTGCAAACTGATGCAGTCACTGTGGAAAATAGTATGGAGGTTCCTCAAAAAAAATTAAAAACAGAATTACTGTATGACCCAATAATTGCACTATTGGGTATTTACCCAAAGAATACCTACGTTTGTTGTGGCATTATGTACAATAGTCAAAATATAGAAGCGACCCAAATGCCCATCAATAGATGAGTGGATAAAGAACTTTTGAGTGTGAATATTACTCAGCCATAATAAAGAACGAAATCTTGCCATTCGCAACAGCGTGGATGGATCTACAGGGTATTCATGGTAAGTGAAATAAGTCAGAGAAAGACAAATACCCCGTGATGTCACTAATGTGGAATTTAAGAAACAAAATAAATGATCAAAGAAAAAAGGACAAACTAACAAAAAAAAGACTCAAAAGAGAGAACAAATTGGTAGTCACCAGAGGGGAGCTGATCGGGATACGGGTGAAAGAGGTGAGGAGATCAAGAGAACATTTATTGTGATGAGCAAAGCACCGGACAATGTCGAGAATTACTGAATCACTGGATTGTACACCTGAAACTAACATAACTCTGTATGTTAATTATACTAGAATTTTTTTAAAGTTTCCCTAAACCACATGGCTTCTCAGCTTCTTCAATAGTATTTTAATTTTTAAAAAAGAAAATCACTTTAAAAAAGCCCCAATATAAAAATGCTGAGGCAAACAGCATATGGGATGTAATCAGAAACTTCCTTATGACTGACATTTTCTAAAAGGAAATGATAACTAAATTCAAATATAGTTGAACTCCTAAGGCAGTGTAGATTTTCTCCCAGATTTTAAAGTGAAAAATGACCTGTCGACAAGCATTCTGTTAATAGTAGAAAGACAGGGTATGTAGGCAAAATTATTATCTGACCTGGTGATCTTTGGGGGAAATTTTATCTTGTATATCTTTGCAGAATGTTTTGATACTTATGAAGAGAATTATTCATATCATATAAATAATACTAAGAGAAACCATATGTAATAATGTCAAATATTCAAAGGCTTATTAATATTACAAAACAATATATCCAAGGTCTAAACAAGGAAGAGAGAAGGAAGAAAAGATGAGTGAGTTAATCTACTTGGAAAATGGAAATCTATGCCCACATAGAAGTCATAAGATAGAATTAGTAATGGTGAAGAAGCTTGCATTTTGTGGCTGTACATACCCACAGGTATCAATTTTCATGTCATTTATAATCAGAAACTCCATTCTTATATATTCTACCAATTTTAATAAACTTTGAATTAGTGGTGTTTATTCTTAGATCACTTTTGAACCAAAAAAAAAAAAAAAAAAGAATTAGAAAATAATTTAAATATGCAGTTATTTTCTCTGCCTAATATACATTTCAGAAGTTAATGAGGTAATTGTTAATTTGATCAACCTGAAAGGTACATGAACTGTACATGATTAAATCCATATATATATATGTATATATATATACATATATATATATATGAAAAGAGAAGTACCCAGTATCATTCTAGGACTGTTTCATTCATTGATTCAAAAAATTCCATAAGAAATAATATGACAAAATTTGTCTGCATTTAGAGGATGAGTAGGGAATAATAGAAATATTTTAAGCCAAATCAAAAAGAAGAATACTGAGGCTAATTTTTTTTTTTTAAATGGGAAAAGAAACTGGTTGGTGAGATGGGATGGAATGGGGAAAAAATTGCTTCAGACATGTTATGAAGTTAAGCAGATAGTTTGTAACAAGGATATCATCTAATATTTACTGTACTTATATTCTAGGGCCTATGATAAGATATCTAAATGAATTAGTTTATTTTCAAAATCGCTGTGGAGTAGTTACTATCTTTTTTTTTTTTTTTTTTTTTTTTTTTTTGCTAAACCTGTCCCTTAAAAAATAATGGGCAAAAGTTATGATCAGATATACAGATGGCAACTGATCATATGAAAAGATGCTCCACATTATACGTCATTATGAAGCTGAAAATTAAAACAACAGTGAGATGCCACTAGATACCTATTAGAATAGCCAAAACATGGAACACAGAAAACAGCAAATGCTGGTGTGTGTACAGAAAATAAGACCGCTCACTCATTGCTGCTGGGAATACAAAATAATACAGCCTCTGGAAGACAATGTGGCCATTTCCTACAAAACTAAATACACTCTTACTATATGATTCAGCTATTGGACTCTTTCGTATTTACCCAAATGAGCTGAAAATTTATGTCCACACAGAAATCCGCACACAAATGTTTATAGTGACTTTATTCATAACTGCCAAAAGTTGGAAGCAACCAAAATGTCCTTTAATTGGTGGATGAGTAAACACAATGCTGTATATGTATACAATGGAATACTATTCAGTGATTAAGAGAATGAGCTAATAAGCCACAAAAAAATCACAAGTAACCATAAATGCATATCACTAATTGAAAGAAGACAATCTGAAATGCTATATACTCAATGATTCCAGGTGCATGACATTCTGGAAAATGCAACTATGAAGACAGTAAAAACATCAGTGATTATCAGAATTTGGGGATGAATAGGTGCCAGGGCTATTCTGTGTGATACTATAGTAGTGGACAGATGTCATTATACATTTGTCGAGACTTAGAATGTACAACACAAAGTGTAAGCTCTAATGTAAACTACGGACTTAGGTTGATAATGGCCAGCCAGTGTTGGTTCACTGTAACAAATGTAGCGCACCGGGGCTCCGTGGTAATGGTGGGGGAGGCTGGTAAAGGAGGGGCTGCAGGGCTGGGAGATGTATATACTTCCTGCACAATGTGTGAGCCTAAAACTTCTCCAAAACATAAGGTCTACTGATAATAAGTAAATTAAAAAGTTAAAAAAAAAATGTTTTCTTCCCTTATCTTACCGTCATTGTCCTGAAACCTTATTTTAGAAAACTGATCAAGTAATATGTTACTTGTGGCTTAGTCTGGACATATCTAAGCCCTTCTGCACATCTACACTTAGATGGAGCTGGTCAAATGAGGGAACATCTGGGTTATGCCTTTTTTAAGTCGTTTTCTTTAGGAACTGTCAGCATGTTGTTGTTGAAGTGTGGAGTTGTAACTCTGCATGGACTATGGACAGTCAACAACATGTATTTAAAAGTTGCACTATTACCTGGCAATTCACAGACCTATACCCCTGGGGCTAATAATACATTATATGTTTATAAAAAAATAAAAATATACATTTAAAAAGAAGTTGCACTATTGCAAAATGGGTACCTTATCCAGGAACCCATATGCTAGTTTTTTGTACTGCTGCTCCTGTACCAGAAATATTTTCTTTTGTTGTTACTTGCTTTTTAAACTTTGTTTAGCCACTTAAAGAAAATCTGCTTATGATACAACTTGGCTCAACTCCATCCCAACCTGTATATTTGTTTTCCAATAAAAAAGTTACAATCCCCCCCCCCCCCCAAAATAAGGTCAGAACCTAAAAGAAATTACAGAACTTGCTCCAGGCCTCACGGCTTGTGAGTGATGGATCCAGGTTACTTCTGTTCTAGGTGCTTACTTTGCTGCATCTCTAGAGCCCTCATCTATGCTTAATTGCTACATTCCCACCATCCACTAAGCCATAAAGGTGGATCTATATACCATGATGCATGTGGGGGGGGAGATGATTAATGTAGAAATTTGTCACAAAATTTGTCATTCTCTCTAACAAGTTCTAAATTTTGATGATTATAGTTCAGGAAGCCATAAATAAAGACATTTTAATATCTGTAAAAATTTGCTTTAAAAATTGCTTTTGAGGTTAAAATGAGAAGTCACATAATCATACACCCAATTTTGTTCTCAAATGTGCATATTCCAAATACCCTGCTTACTGAATTAGACAATATCTAGCCTATTCATACATGTATAAGTAGGCACATCTGTTTTTCTTTACGTATATTTTACCTCCACGAAATGAATGGAGGCAAGAAATTGGTAGGTCTTCTATGTAAGCTAAACTGATTTCCAAAAGCCATGTCTAATGTCAGGGTTTCCACGAACAAAGATAAAATTACATGATTATTCTTTCAAAATATAAAGAAAATTTCTGCTCTGTGATATGAAGCCATCACTACTGCTCATACAATCTTTGAGGGCTCCATTCCCGCTGATGCTGACAGCTCCTAGTTATTGTGTAGGCTGCTATCATGCTCTTTTAAATCCACTTGTGGCCTCCAGCAAGAGAAAACTGTTTTCTTAATCTTTCTTGAGACCGACATTCTTTCAAGTATATATAGTATGTGGTAAAGTGTGGAAGAAGTAGAGCTCACCGCAAACTACTACAAAACCCAAGTTTAGCCCGGTTTTTAGACTATGGTAGGATCTTAATGCAGAAATGTTCCTATCACCATAAAGGAAAGGGAAAAGTACACAGACTATATTTCAAGCAAGCAACGTAAACATTCAAAAGTCCAGACTTCCAGATGTGGACTTAACGTGACACACCCAAAGCTTAGGTTTCAGAGACCTTCACTAGCACAGTGAAACACATTTTCATATATTTGATGTCATAGATTTATATTTTTTTATCTTAAAAAAGAAAGCCCCAAATTATGGAAGTGTCCACTGCTAGGTAGATTTGCACCTGCAAAGTGCTAGAACATATAGTCCAAATAAGGCTCAGTGACTTAGACTGCATGCAGTTAGAAAGACTTGTATCACCTTGCTGATACTATTTTATAATTCATCTGTCCTAAATATTTATTAACTCCAGAAGAAGATTACACATTCCATGTGCCTTTTAAAGGCATTTCCTATTTCATCTCAAGTGTGTACTCATATTTCCTCCATACAAACTGCTCACTGAACACTGTTCTTAACTTGACATCATGCTCTCCTGCCCCAAATCTATATAAGAATCAGCCTTCCACAGCACCTGGTGATCATCCTGACTATGGACTCTTCTCACAATTTCCTTTCCTGTCTTTCAATAAATGGCTCCATTAGTGTTGGCTATGATTACTACTACTATTATTGTTTTAATATCTACTTTCAGAGACCAAGATCATCTTACACAAAACTATTTCTATAGTGAGAGGTTCAACTTGTCTAGGGATGCTGAAAAACCTCTATTGGATAAGGAATATTTGGTATGGTATATTGAGGGGAAATTGTACTTATCATCTGAAAAAAATGCATCTATCTGCTCACTGGGGGGTAATTGGTGTGTTTTATCAAAGGCTGTAGCACAGTTTGACAGTGTTTGCTAGAAATCACCTCAACTGCTCTATGAAGAAAATATCTGATCAGGGTAAAACTGAAGCAGGTATACCAGTTGGGAAGCTCTGGTGAAGGATGATGACCAAACAAATGGCTGTGGAGACAGATCTAAAAGATATTTAGGAGGCAAATCTAACAAAACTTGACAACTGATTTGAAGGAGAGGGTTAGAAAGACTGGCGACCAACAATTTCATATGGTTAGAATGATGAAAACGGACATGCCATGAAACTTCACTTGTACTCATAAGAAAGAGAAGCTAAAAATAGTAAATTAAATCATACCCTTTATTTTTTGAACTTTCTGATTAAATTTGCCTGACAGTTTTGTACCATCATCATGCCTGCCAACTTATAGTCCGAGCAGCCCGTAGCATGAGAAAAATAACCATTCTCATTTAATCATGTGCCATTAAACTAAGAACAATTACTTCCAACTAAACGGTCTCTCCATTCTGCTAAACTCAAAGGAAATGTTATGACCAAAATGTCACCTCAAATCTCAAGTTTCTATATCTGGCATTAATTTCATTAATTATAGCTTCATTGTTTTACTCCTGATCTGCTGACAGAGCACTGGCTGGGTCTCAGCCAACTAATCAGATTAAATACATTGTGTTTGAAATACATGATATGCATCTTAATGAAACTGTTTTTCCTGGGCTCCTTCTCTAAACAAACAGGTATCAATAACTAAGGCAATTTGGTGATGTTAAAATATGTTTTTAAAAAAAGCTTTTAACTTTCGTATAATCAACAGGAATCTATTGGAGTACAGCCATAATTCACTCCTTTTTCAGGAATATAAAAGCAAAATAGGCAAAGGAAATGTACTTTATCAAAGTTTTGATGAGACAAAGAATTGTGTCTGTGGTAAATCGAATAACTTTATTGCCTGAATAGTGCAATTAGAGAAACACCTAATAATTTGAGTTGGAGAGGCCTTAGGAAACAATCTAAAACACTAACTTTTACTCAAGAGGATAACTGAGAACCAGAGGAGTAACTGACTTTACTTATTTTCACTTTTTTAAGCTATTTTCACTTATTATAGCACAATTTGGTTTCAAGATGATGTCAACACCAGAAAGGTGAAATGAACATGGGCTTAATAACTGGATGATCTAAACACAATCTAAATCCTTCCTTTAAAATAAGAAAGGTTATCTTGCCTAAATTCACCATATTAACTTAATTTGCCGTATAGGTTTGTCACATTCTGAGCTGCCCCTTATTTTAATTAATATCTCTACGTGCTATTAGAACATGTGAATGGAACAGCCATCTGTCTCTTTCTCTACTGTGATTTTAAAATAATATTTGTGTTTTGGTTCTTGGTATACCTATTCCGAGGTCTATCAGCTCCTTTCAACCCTTACTCAACAAGGGCAAGGAGGCAAGTTACAGAACCAAGATGGTGTGATGGATGAAAATACCCTATCAAATACAGGAATTTTTTAGTTTATTACTTTAGACCTAAGTATCATATAAAATCTACTATATGAGAGAGCTTACTAATTTTTTATAATAGTGATTTGGTTAAAAAAAATCTTTTTTCTGCTGTCTTCTGCTTAAAAAACTCAAACTAAATATTCTACTCCTAAATCTATCTACCTAAAAGTATAGAGCAAACTTTATTGATTTTCAGGGTTATAAAATTGTACTTATCCAAAGGTATGGACAAAAAGAATAACAAGGAAACTTCCACGATTGGCAGAAAGATCACCACTCAAAAGGACAGCTTAGGTGCAAAGCGTGTGTTTTCCATGTTGGAATAGAATAATCTGGATTTACTTGAGCTAAGAGTCCATGTTTATCTGCTCTTCTCATTTCCATCCCTTGTTAATGTCTCTCAACCCTGGTGGTCCTTAAGTCAACTGATTACTTCAAATCCCCTGACCAGTCTTGCCAAGTCACCTCTCGGAAATGCCAACACTCCTCCCTCATCCAGCAAACTGATGATCTTAAACATACTGGAAACTTCTAACTCAACCTTCCTCCCTCCTGGCATTTGGGAGAACCTGCCTTGGCTGTTCTTGCATGTAGCATGTGGGCAAGACTGAAATCACTATGGGTCCTAGTACATTACCTAAATTTCTTAATAACCTATTCCAAACATTTGGGTAGGCTGTCCAAGATTCAGGTACATAGGTTTTCATATGATGGTTCTTGTCAATGAAATATACACATCCAGTGATCTTGTGAAAGCCATGCTTTATAATTTTTAAATGCAGCTGATAGTAGAGAACAAGTTAGCAGCGATTTCAAGTAATGATTCATTGCATTCTGGCTGTTTATTTAATCTTCCAGGATTTAATTTAAGCATAACTACAATGCAAATGTCAAACCTGTATCACCTATTTAATATGAAGGAAATAGAGCACAGAAATGCATTAAAATCATATTCTTGAATCTAACACATTATTAGACTATACTAATCTATAACATATTAGCACATGTATTTATATATGTATATACATACTATTGCTGATGTAATATATAGACACCAGTGTATACACACACTAGTGAATACATTATATCAGAAAGAGCTAATATAAAAAAAAACCTAGTTAAGAATGAAATATTTTAAATGCACATGTTTAATAAAAGTGATAATTTTCGGAACATTTACAGAAATTACCTTTATAAGCCTGTCTTCAATGTGTTTACTCCTCCTGTATTCTCCAAATCTCACTAACTTGTGAGACTCCTAGAAATTTAGAGCCTGCTGTAAATTATATTGCAAGCAGAGACCATCACTAGAAAGGGGCAATAGTTTCTTTGTACTTCTCAAGCAAAGACAGTTTCATTAACATGAGGCAGTTCATTTAGTAAAATATCTGTTAAGCTGATTTAGTAAAAATACCCTTTGGAAGAACTAGAGGGGACTTTCTAGGTTACAGCACTAAGCCACAGAAATGGTGATGGCTTTTTATCAACACACATCAAGGAGAATGATGGCCTCTTTAGAGAACTTCATGATAGGTACCTACTTTTTAAAAAATACTGCAAGCCACCCCCCCACCAAATGTACTACAAACCTATGCATAGAACATTTTGCCTCCAAAAGCTTGATTTTCTCAGCAAATCAAAGAGCATATAAATTAGTTAAAAATATATGCTTATGTCATACTAGCTTCTGGGAAAGTGAAGGGAAATAAAGGCAGATTTATTTAGCTGGAGGAATGAAGGATTTGATTTGTCATCTTAGCGAACAGACAGTACCAGTAAGAGAAGGAAATAGGGATCTTGGAGGCTCAGATAAACAGCCACAGAAAGGCTGTGGAGATATATACCCTCTAATCTACTCTTGAACATGAAACTGTACTAGATGTCTAGAAGTCCCCAAATCATGTATGCTGTTTGTGAACAGTCACCAGAAATAAATGCAAATTATTAAGTTCAAAATTCTGTTAAATGAAGTTCACATGCTTTTGTGAAAATGAAGTTGTAGAAAAAAATCACTCTCTCTCTCTCTTTCTCTCTCTCACACACACACAGAGGCAGCTTTATTCAAAAATTAAGATGTTTGGTCAAAATACGCATCACAGAACCGATGCTTTTTGGACTCACTGTGCAACACTTTGTAGCACGTTGGAGCAAGGTGTGTTGCCTGAACTCATCGTATCCAGTCTAAATATAATGATTATCAGGGTGCTCTTGTCAAACAGGAACAGCTATTCAAAAGTACTCACATGTATTTATTTCAAGTTCACTGTAAAATGAGCTTTAACACTATGTCTGAAAAGCAAATTTTAGTGACAATTCTTAACAAATTATCTGCGTGGAAACAGTAAAGGTTTTTCCCATGTTAAATTAAATTAGCAAAACTCCATGAACTGACACTGCAAATGCCTGACATCTTCACTAAATTCCCTTTCATATAAGTAAAAAGAAAGTAAGGGTTAAAAACTCTTTAAATATTTATAAGTATCTGAAAATTGTCAAATACAAAGGTTAATATTTCAGAGAGAGAGAGAAAAAAAAAAAAAACTTGTTTCTGGCCAAAATGCTATGTTCTCTAAACTGTTTATGTGCATTTGGACATACCTCACTGGACAGACTATTTCTTATTCATCTGTGCCCCTTCTAATGACGAGTTGTAGCTGGTACATACTTGGCTCCTGATACACAATTCATGAATCTTGCTTGAGTAGCAATCTACAAAGTGACCAGGGATAACAAGGGAAAGACAGGGACTTACTCTCTCTCACTCATTCTTTCAAGCCAAGTATGCACCACGTCCACCCTGTAAGATCAATAAATAGGAAAGAAGTATTGCCAAGGATTTTTTTTCTACAAAAAAAATAGTGAGTTCATGTCAGTTAATTTCACCGCTGACCTCTGACTAATACAATTTCTGTCCCAGCCCAGTGTTGTTGGTGGAATGTAAATGTACAATTAAGCTTGTTGGTAATAGGTGATCGGTAATGAAAAAGTTTGCATGGGCCCCGGGGGCCCTGCACCTTCATTCCTGAGATTAACTCCTCAAAACTGCTACTTGCTACTTAACATTTCTCCAGATGTTTAAGTTATGTCATGGACATATTCAATCATACCTGTAGGGACTGAGCACCAAAGGAGGTACTCAGTATACACTGGCGAACAAAATGGTTTGTTCTCCATTCTAGTGGTTGTACGAGTGGAGCAAAGAGTAGGTTTTTAAACACATTTCACTGAAGTGTGAGGAGTTCCAGTCCAGGCCCTTTTGGAACACGAAGCTGAGACATTCGCCCTCGTTATTAGAGGTCAGGGAAAGTGAGCTTCTCAAGGTAGAGAGTACACAGAAGGATAATAGAGAACAGGTAGGTTGGCAGAAGACCCGTCCAGCCCAAGAGACCTGTGTACTGGAATGCCCAAAGGGAAGCCAGAAAGCACCTCTAAAATACTGAAGGAAACCAGCCATGGACAACAAAAGCACAGGCCTTTAGAAGGAAGGGAGGAAAGGGACACCAACTAGACAGTGACCAGGCCCCAGGGAATGATGAAACCAGAGTAATCACACTGAACTCTAAGAGAAATGTTTAAGCGTCAAAAGATTATAAATGTACCACATATCTAGCAAGTGATCATTTCCCTTCCAGATTCGTTTTCCCTTTCAAAGGTCTCCCTAATACAGACTGTATAGCACTACTAGCACCAAATATTGCATGTGACTATCTTCCCATAAAGGAGTTTTACGTGTGCTTCACTGCAACCCTTTTGAAAAGACTCCATTATGGTCATTAGTTTATAGTAATTGCTTTGGCCTACATCCATTGAAAGGTTAACTATAAATGTGTTTTTGTTATAAGCCATCTTGTAGCCACATGATCCCTCATCTGGCTCTAGCAATATCCTTTCCTTGTGGCTGGATTGTGCTTCTTGGTTTCCATGCATGAAAATGTGTATATGGCACATGTCAAACAATGTAAAAATACATACAGCTTTCCCATTTTGCAAATGCATTTGCATTTTTCTCAACAGAAAGAAAACCACTGCAAGTAACAGGTAGATCTTAAGCTTCTTAGAGATTGTTCACCAGTTTCATTTCAGTGGTAGACTCTCAATGAACACTAGACTTCAAATGACTTTGAAAGGGATCAAATTTGATATAGTGTGAACGAATGTCAATACTACAGTGACACAAACTCAAGTGTAGGATAATTTAAGGCAAATATACTTTCCTCAAATTCACATCTCTTTAAAACCAAAGCAAAGAAAGTACACTTATCATGGTGAACACTGAAAATATATAAAACTGTAGAATCACTATATTGTACACCTGAAACTAATATAACGTAACACTGTATGTTAACTATACTGGAATTAAAACGTTATGAAAACAAAGAAGACAAATATTACCCACCAATAGATTTTACTTCAAGGAAGTGGCAGCTCTTCAATAATCTACCCATACATTCAAGAATTCCATGATGAACGGTTTCACTCATGTGTGAAACATAAGGAATAGCACGGATGACCACAGGGGAAAGGAGGGAAAATTGAATGGGAAGAAATCAGAGAGGGAGACAAACCATGAGAGACTCTGGACTCCAGGAACCAAACTGAGGGTTAGAGAAGGGGGCCGGCGAGGGGATGAAATAATCGGATGATGGCTATTAAGGAGGGCATGTGTTGTGATGAGCGCAGGGTGTTACACTCAACTAATGAATTGTTGAACACTGCATCAGAAACTACTTATGTTCTATATGCTTGCTAATTGAACATAAAAATAAAAATTAAAATAAATTAAAAAAAATTTTAAATAGCTAATATATTCCGATGAGGTTAAAAAAAAAAAAAAAGGAATTCCATGATGAGCACTTCCTTTATGCCAAACACTAAATGATAGTAGTGAAGCCAAAACCTGATTCCATGCAGATCACAGCCTTATCTAAAAAGCAAAATTATACACAAATTCCTCACAAAAAATTAATATGAATAAAACAAGAAATATATATATATAGAGAGAAAGATAACAGAAAAAACTAATTAAACTAATTAATATTGGGCAATTTGGGTGAAAGCAGGGACACTATTCCAGAGGAGGTACTATATGAGCTGATACAAAACAAGTTATATGATTGACAAGAGCAAAAGAAGATATATGGACTAATGAAGGCAGTGAGATGTGAGACTACATGTGAGAGATGGAGGCATCAGGATTTATGAGATCACCAACTTATGTGTTTAAAGAATATTTGTGGAGGTAATAAAGACTAAATAAAATCATAAGTTATCACCAAATTTGGGTCATTGACTAGCTGAGGGAAGAGAGATTGTGGGAAATCTCTACGATATCTCAGTTGTCTTGATTTACCTTGGCCTTTGGTTTTCATTCTATATTCTAATTCTGTGTCGGCATTAACTGTTCCTTGCCTTTTTATCTTCCAGTTATTCCTCGTGTGATTACATTAATGTATAGTAGTAAATGGGTAAAAATCAACTCAAAGTTGCATATGCATGATTTATACACCATATTTTTTGTTAGAGTTGTGTCAATACTATTTTGCAATATAAATATTAGAAAACAGCTGTGAAAATTCCAAGCTATCAAATAATATATATAGTGTTGTCATTTACTTAGGTAAAATAATATCTTTCATGTTAGAAAAGAACTCCTAACTAGTATTTCCACAAAATATTCAATACCAAATTTAACTTAAAACCTGAACTACTGCATAGTCAAGCTAAAAACATTTATAATTATTGCCCTAAAAATTGTTTTTCTATCTACTATTACATCAGATTACTCTATCTTACTCTTTATTGGGATGCGTGTACACCCAGATGTTGATACTTTTAGAAAATATACGTCATTTTAATAATTTGAGCAATTAAAAATGTATTTTAACAACGTCTTATTATTATATTAATTAAAATAGACTCATTTACTTGGAACAATTAGAACCTTTCTCTTGAAATCTCCTAGGAATGTCCTGTTCTCATTCAAACACAATGCTCATTATTACACCAAAGAGTTCAGAAGCCATACTACATGAATTACCTACACACAAGCTAAACTGATCACAGTTATCTTGTCAAGGAAACAAAGGCAAATGTAAAGATGGGTATTTTCAGTATCATAATGAACGGACAGGTTGTCATGAACCCAGTGCTTCTAGTATATGCCGCACTCACTATTTCATTTTGCAATGACAGAAACGAAATAAAACAGATTTAAATGTTATCCTAGGTCAGTTAGAGCTACTCAAATGCTCCAGTGGTTCAAGATAATTATGAGGCACACAGAGGGAAGACGAAAGCATTATGAATACCTCTGTTAGTACTAGAGTTTAAAATTTCCAGATTTACAAAAACTAAGTGATCACATACATATGACTTATTCCACCTTAGATATTTGAAAACCTGCTCCGTCTCACTTGCAAACATCTGCAGATATCATACTTCACACCCAAATCCCAGAGTCAGGAAAATAGGGCTCTGCTACTCGTTCTCCGTGTTTTTGTGTAGAAAACATCATTAAGCCTGACAAGAGTACTGTAGGTCGTGAGCAGTAACAGTGGCCTGTGAGGTACTCTGAGTCCAAAATAAGAAAGGAGCATGACTGCAGTCTTTGGTATAGTTCTGTTGTCAGAGAGATGCATACTCATTTGAAAAAAATTAGCATATTCCCTTTTGCTTTTTTGGAAAGATTTTGGTGCTAACATTCCCATTTAGTCACTGAAAGCTTCTGAGGTAGGTTTTGCTTTCTTGAAACTAGAAAGCCATCCCAAGAAAAGTGCAAGATACAACTCATAAAATCTTATTAAACTTACTGTGCAGAAAACGATTTGGAGATAACATCATTTTTGAAGGGCTGGAGAAAAATTTTTTATTTTGTGTACATAAATTTATTTTATCTAAGGAAGGGGGTATATTATAAATACATACATATTGGAATACACACACACACTCACACAACATTTATATATTTCCCAGTGTTTTTTTTTTTTAAAGATTTTATTTATTTATTTAACAGACAGAGATCACAAGTAGGCAGAGAGGCAGGCAGAGAGAGAAGAGGAAGCAGGCTCTGTGCTGAGCAGAGAGTCCAATGCAGGACTGGATCCCAGGACCTTGGAATCATGACCTGAGCCGAAGGCAGGGGCTTTAACCCACTGAGCCACCCAGGTGCCCCTCCCTGGTTCTTTTTATTGAGATATAATTGATATATGGCATTATATTAGTTTCATGTGTACAACACTATGATTTCATACTTGTATACATTGTGAAATGGTCACCACAATATCACAATTAGCAGTTGTCTGATACGAAGTTATTACTATTATTGAGTATGTTCCCCATGCTGCACACTACATTCCCATAACTTATTTATTTTATAACTGAAAGTTTGTACCTTTTTGATCCTCTTTACCCATTCTCCCCAACGCCCCTCCCCTACGGCAACCACCAATCTGTTCTCTGTATCTATGAGTCTGGGTTTTGTTGTGTTTGTTATGTTTTATTTTTAAGTTCCATATGTAAGTGAAACCATGTGGTATTTGTCTTTCTTTGTCTGACTTCTTTCACTAAACATAATAACCTCAAGTTCTATCCATGTTGTCGCAAATGACAAGATTTCATTCCTTTTTATGGCTGAGTGGTATTCCATTGTAAGGGTGTGTGTGTTGTGTATATATGGACACTTAGTTGTTTCCATATCTAGGTTATTGTGAATAATGTTGCAATGAACATAGGGGTGCATATATCTTTTCAAATTAGTGTGTTCATTTTCTTCTGATAGATACCTAGCAGTGGAATTGCTGAATCGTATGATAGCTCTCTTTTTAATTTTTTGAGGAAACTCCATGCTGTTTTCCATAATGGCTACAAAAAACCTCTATTCTCACCAGTGTACAAGGGTTCTCTTTTCTCACATCTTCACCTACACCTAGATGTTGTCTATTGATAACAGACATTCTGACACAGGTAAGGTATCCTTGTGGGGGGATTTTTTGTTAAAGATTTTATTTATTTATTTATTTGTTTGAGAGAGAGAGAAAGCAAGCAGAGGGAAGGTCAGAGGGAGAGAGAATCTCAAGCAGACTGCCTTCTGAGTGCAAAGTCCAACATGCAGCTTTATCCCACAATCCTGAGACCATGACCTGAGCCAAAATCAAGAGCCAGACACCCAACTGACTGAGCCACCCTAGTAAAATATTTTTTAAACAAAATTTCCAACTTCTAAATCTTTGAAGTAGATTATTTTCTAATAGCCAGTCACCTAGGGTTCTACCCAGGAAAATCATCCACTCAAGGAAAGTATCCATGTTTTAACTCTTGATGTCCAGGCTATCCATTTTCAATACCAATCTCTCTCTCTCACGCACATGCACACGCGTGCATGCACACAGAGGACCCTGGGCTTTTTGAAGAATAGGCTCATTTGAGGTCTCAGATAAGAAATGCACCAGATGAGAATCTGACGTTTTGTTACCCTGAAAACCAAGAAAATTGTCAGAGTCTAATGGGGTTGTAGGAAAGAACACAAGAACCAGGCTGTAAGCTAGGACTGATGAGAGACAGAGAATTTCAGTGTAAAAAAGAATGGGTGCCATGAATGGAAACAGTGAGTGTATACAAATCTACTAACTCATAATGATATTTAAAAACATGTCTATAGCTATAAAGAGAAACAAAGTCTTCGAAGAAACGAAAGAGAGAAATAAAATCTCTGGTTTTCATTGGAGGTAGCACCGAGTTTTATTTTAAAAAATTAGTAATTAAAGGAAGAAAATTAAATTTCAAGGTGTTATAGATTGAACTGGGTTCCCTTAAAATCCATATGTTGAAGCCTTAACCCTCAGGACCTTAGTAGGTGACTGTATTTGGTGACAGGTCTTTTAAAGAGGCAATTATGGTTAAAGGAGATCATAAGAGTGAAGCTCTAAGAAAATCTGCTTGTGTTCTTATTAGAAGAGGAAGAAAATTTGGGGATTCATAAGCACAGAGAAAAGGCCACGTGAGGACACAGTGAGAAAACTGCCATTTGTAGGTCAAGGAGAAAGACTTCAGGAGAAACCACACCTGTTGACGTCTTGATCTCCAACTACCAGTCTCCAGAACTGAAAGAAATTGCTGTTTTTAAGCCACCCTGTCTGTAGTAATTTATTAGGGCAGCCCTTGCCATCCGAGCTGACAGCTCTCTGTGCACTATCCTCATCTGATAAATGAGGATAATTCACAGGGTAACTAAATAATTCTAGCTGTTAAGGGCAAATTTCTCTTTATGATGTGATTCCAGATAATAAATTATAAAAGGAACATAAAAATTAGAAAAATAGCACCATTTTGAAATCCCAAATGAAATAAATGATTAAGGCAGTGATTATCAGTGGATATGAAATCAAAACATGAAAAGTAGATGAGGGAATTTATAACATAATAACCTCACTGTGAACACCTGCAACCCAGCCTATCTTCATCATTTAAATGGGACAAGTGTGTCCTGATGTGATACCTTATTAAGTATACAGCATAGACCTTGAAATATTTTTCTCAAAAAGATGAACCTAGATTGAATCAAGCCTTTTTTTTTTTTTTTTTATTTTTTATAAACATATATTTTTTATATACATATATTTTTATCCCCAGGTCTGTGAATCACCAGGTTTACACACTTCACAGCACTCACCAAATCACATACCCTCCCCAATGTCCATAATCCCACCCCCTTCTCCCCAACCCCCTCCCCCCGGCAACCCTCAGTTTGTTTTGTGAGATTAAGAGTCACTTATGGTTTGTCTCCCTCCCAATCCCATCTTGTTTCATTTATTCTTCTACCCACTTAAGCCTCCATGTTGCATCACCACTTCCTCATATCAGGCTAAAATCAACAAGTCAGGAAATGACAGATGCTGGCGAGGATGCGGAGAAAGGGGAACCCTCCTACACTGTTGGTGGGAATGCAAGCTGGTGAATCAAGCCTTTTGATATAACTTCCAGTTCTCAAGAAAAGTGCTAGAACCAGGTACATATTCAATAAACACCATGAGGAAGCAGTCAGACAAGTTCAAAATGGAGGGCATTTTACCCTTCCAATTTCTTTTTGTAAGTTTATAAGAACAGGCAAATATGGACTGTAAATTAAACAAGGAGTCCTTTGAATCCTGGAATAAAAAGAGCACCAGTAAAAAAAAAAAAAAAAAAAAAAAAAAAAAATCGAAAACAACAACAACAAAAACAGGTGAAATCAGAATAAAGTACACAGTTTAGTTAATAATATTGTACCAATAGTAATTTCCTCATTTTGATCATGGTTACACAAGATGGTGACCTTAGGGGAAGGTACGTGAAGGTTTTTCGGCAACTCTGTATGATTTTTCCAGTGTTTCCATAATTGAAATTATTTCAAATTTAAAAGTATAAAAAAAGAGAGAAATGCAAAAGTGCATGGCATATTTGGTTATTGATTTGAAGTTATCAACTTAGAAGGGGACTTTTTAAAAAGACAATCTAAGAAATTTTAATATGAATTAACATTAGATGAACTGAATTTTATAGGTATGAAAATGGTACTGGGGTTATAGAACAACTCTTTATTCAGAAAAACACATACGCATACGCACACAAAAGCACGTAGCGATAAATATCACAATGCCAAGAATTTGACTTTAAAATTCTATAGGAAGAAAAAAAGGAAAACGAAGCATTGGCTATTTTTCACTGATAGGTCTGAATCTGGGGATGGTAAATGGGAGTTCGTTATAACATCCTTTTCACATTTGTGTTTCTTTGCAAACAAGAAAAAGCTACTAAAAAGTGTGTCTTCTATAAATTTTGCTTGGTCATGCCACCACAACAGAGTTCTGGGTATATTCTCAGTGTCTACCCACAGTGTTCACGGCTCTGTGTTGCCGAGTGGAACAACTGCTTCAGACCTTGCTGTGGTGAGGACTGCCTGGCACCCTCTGTGCCTACTCTTAGGCCTGCAGGAGGATTTCACAAGACAAAGAAAGATTCTGCAACTAAAGCTTAAGTGCTACAGGATTTCCATTACATTTAGTATGCGACTGAATTCTAACAAAACAAACAGAATGTCAAATGCATCCATCATGCTTTGTCCACAATTATGATTTTCAGAAGTCTGAACATTCCATGCATGGAATCCGAGTAATTAAAGAAGTACAGTTTCTTAAATATCTACACACTTGGTAACATAAGTAATAATGATGCTATGTTAATTCTGTTCTCAAGATAGAAAAAAATAGATGTTTTTGTTGAAACAATGCTGGTCAAATGATAGGCTACAGATTTTTGACTTCTGTTCACTTAAAAAAAAAAAGAAAAGTATGTAATTTGCCTCACTAGCCATCTCTGTCAGAAAACATTTTCAAAGTTAACTCCAATCCAAGACCCATGATTCCGGGGGATTTCTGAGACTGGGGAAAGATATGTAGTTCTCCATAAACTAGCAAAGTCCAGGGTCAGATGTGGTATGATAAAAGCATACTCTATTTCCTGATATCTGTTGTCTTAATCTGCTTAGGTTACCACAACAAAATACCACAGACTAGGTGGCTTAAACAAAAGAAACTTATTTTCTACTGTTTTGGAACCTACCCTAGAATCAAAGCCTCAGCTGATTTTTTTCCCGGGGAGAGCTCTCTTCCTGATTTGTAGATAGCCACCATCTTGACAAGGTCTCACAGGGCCTCTCCTCTAAATGCATGTGGATTGAGAAAAAAATCTGCCTTTCTTCCTCTTTTTATGAAGCCGTCAATCTTACTGGATTAAAGCCCTACTTTTATGACCTCATTTTACCTTAATTACGTCCTAAAGGTCCTATATCCAAAGACGGTCATGGGTCACACTGGGGATGAGACCTCCAATGTACGAGTTTGAAAGAGGGGAGAACAACTCAGTGCACAGCACATGTCATGGAATATTTGTTTTAACTCTCTCCACCACAAAGGAGCTGAATGGTGGTGGTGGTGGTGGTGGTGATGGTGGTGGTGGTGGTGGTGGGAGACATCTCTGATTTTTAACATAAGGGCATGGAAGCAGAGATGGTTATATAAAAATGATTATCTTAGCTTCTAACACACATAAAACCAGGATACCTCTTAGTTGATGAGTAAATATGACTTTGTTGGACAAGTTTTTTACCCATCATAAGTCTTCTTATTGCCAACATTTTGACTCTCAATGGGTGAGATGTAAAACTTATTTGAGATGTGGGCTGAATATAAGGCACAGAAACAAATGGACAGTAAAAAAAAAAAAAAAAAAAAAAAAAGGTTAAAATAAAAGAATAGCATGAAATTAAAGGGGAAAAGATGTAGCAATTAGGAAGCACTTCCCAACAATGAAATCTATTAGAGCAGGAAAAGTTCTCCTAGGGGAAGTATAGCGGTCTTATGGACCAAGTCATTTCACATAGACTAGACAAAATAATCAAAAATGGCATTAAGAGAACAGTCCCTCAAGAGAAAGACAGGAGTAGGAGGTTGATTAGATAATCTAATAGAGCTGTCTCATCTTTAAATTTCCTTGAGTCTAAAATTCTATAAGAATTTTTTGGACGGTTTGATCACCCAATAGAGAGATTTTAATTTCATTTTTTATGACATATCTAATAGGTGAACAGCCATGATCATTCAAGCTTGGCCTGGCTTGTTCTCTGGGGCTTGGATTTCTGGCACGGCACTAACTACAGCTCTAACATAAACCTCAGTGAAACCAATAATTACTAAGTAATCCCTGTGCAGAATTTCCATCAGACATCTAAGGCTCATACCAGCACTGCTAATGTAGAATTATTGAAATTTAAATCAGAAGTGTTTATCCAACACTGTGATGAGATAAAGTGATTTGAGACTGCTCATCATGATTCAGCCTGCAGATTGCAGGTTATTATTAGGATGCAAAAGGAATATGAAATTAATGGGAAGAAAACCAAACATAGGTTCTTATCACCAGAGAAAAGAAAAAGATTGTGTCTCGGATGCAATTAATGCACTAAAATGGTTTCTCTTGTTTCCTCCCATTAATCACTTTTATAACTGTAGACTGGCATGGGTATGACACAATGCCTCAGGCCTGAGTGACTTGCCAACAGAACAGAAAGAAAGCCCTGAGCTCTCTAACTTCTTTCTCTCATAGGTCTCATCTTTTAGATGCGAAACTATTATTAACGACTAAAGGAAAGGCTGATGAGAAATCGCAGTAAGGATAAGAGGGCAGACTCGGAATTACCCTTTAAACCCACATTTCTGAAAATTCCTATAGAATAATTATTCACACTTCGATGAAAATGTCATCCTTGGAGAATTATTTTTTCCAAGATTTACATGAACTGAACATTTAATGGTAAATGTTATATGCTGTGACATCTGTTGATGTATATAGAATTTTCTAATACTTTCTAACCCAGTTATCAAGAATGATGCAGAAAGAGTCTACCAATTCATAATTGTCTACATTTATTAAAAAGTATGTGTAAAATATGTTATAAGTCATTGTTAGTGCTTTTATGTTTTCAACAGTTAATATTTGTAGATGTGCTTTCATTTCCAACTAGAAAATGACTTCCTTAAAAAAAAGAAAAAAAGAAAATGACCTCCTTTAGCTTAGGGATCTCATTCATCTAAATACCACGTTGTGTGATATGTATACAGCAGGCACTACAAAATATTTCATATGTTGTATGAAGGGAAAATTTTAAAAACAATTCAAAACCAAAAACAAACTATTATTTTTTTCTTTTTCATCCATGACAACCATACTATAGCATACAAATTATTCTTAGAAATGCACAGCTTTTGAAAAATATTGCTCAAGTTCCAAAAACCAATATTCCCTTTCATATGGTAACAAATAGCGATTTTTACTCATCACAGCTTCTTCATAAGAAATTCTTTTGTCCGATTAGGTTAACTAATTTACTTTCTTTTATTTAAAAAGTATTCTGAATTTCTTCATCATTTCAATTATAAATAATTTTGAGAATTCACTATATGCCAGGAAGAAGAACACCTCATGAAATTGATATTCTAATGGGAAAAGAGACAGAATATGAAGAAATAGTTGAATAATATCATACCAGGGAGTGAAATGCTATTTGAAGAATAATAAAGCAGTGTATGTTTATTCTGCAGTGTTATAGGGAATGCATTGACACACTGGGCATCAAGAAACACCTCCCTGTAGATGTGTAAATAAAATGAGCAAAGGGAGCTGTGAAACTATCTGGCAAAACAGGGTTTTTGAAAAGGACAGTAAATGCAAAGGCCCTGGGGTAGATGCAAACTTGGCAAGTATGAGTACAACAGAGAGTTCTGTGTCACTAACAGGTAGGGAGTGAGGCAATGAATACTAAGAATTGAATCAGGGAATCTCCTTGAGTAAGCCTTGCAGAACGAAGGAAGGAGGTGCAGGTTACAAGGAAGACAGGAAGGGGATCTCTCTTTAGTCAAAATGTATAAGCACTTCATATATGTCTATAAGTAAGTACACATAAAGACAATATTGGGTTGACATACATTTTTCATCTATCCAGCATTGACTCTTTCTAGTGAAATAGGCATTTGTAATAAACCTATAAATAAATTACAAAGAAGAACACTGTAGAAAGCTGACAAGATACAATCAATATTCATATCTAATGCAATTAAAAAAAAAAGAGGAGGAAAAATAAATACCTGAATAAAATAAGCAGAATCTGTCGGCTATTGCCAGTTACTAGTAATGGCTTTTGAACACAGTTAACTGCTGACATTTCTTTATTTTTTTTTTAAATTCCTGCATATTCTCTGTAGCAGAACTAAGAACCATGTGTATTCACCTTTTTAGGACTGAGTTAAATTCAAAACATATGTTGAAGAAGCTAAGAAGGGCCTCTTCTTAAGGAGAAAAAAAGTGATACAGAAAAATAATTTATCTAGAAATATGGCTTTAAAGGAAATGTTTATACCAAGCAGAAGTCAAATCAGGACACTCTCCTCTTCTATCTGCCTGACTCTGGGGGGCAGCCACAGCTATTCCTGTATGCTCAACATGCCATAAATACACAAGCCTCACTTCTGTTCTGGGTAAGTCACGGTGCCTGCTTTAACTGTCTTACCTATTTATGGCTGTGATCTTTTCCAGACTGGCTCTCTGGCTCTCCAAGTAGTTCGTTAAATTGTTTATCTTACAATAAATCCTTTTGTTATCACTTTATTCTTAGGATTTAACAAGGATCCTAAAACGTTTCGGGGTGGTCACCTTTCACAATAATCCACATACCATCACTGAGATCAATTTTCACCTGAAGGCCTTGGAAGGTGTTTCCACTCGGATCATTAGAAAAGAAAAAGATTGAAAGGGAAGAAAAAATAATTTTTATCAACTTAACATACTGAAGGATAGCCTCCCTTATCAGATGTTATTTTTTATAGTCTATGAATCCACTGTGACGTATACCACTATTATAGCAGGCACTATACATTTGAAGTTTTGTTAGTAATGCACGGGATTACATCTGCCCCTGGGAATGGAGCTATGTCATCTTTGGTCAAAAGTCAGACACGTAAGTAAGAACTAAGAGAAATCATTAAATTTAAAAAGTTAAATCATTTAATTTAAAAAGTTAAGCTACGGCTTAATAACAATGTGTATGAAGTGCTGAGGCTTTAATGATAGGGTGGGAGAGAATGTGATGAGACCAGAATCTGTTTAGTTAAGAGACATGTGATCATTGCCCAGAGAGTGGCAACTATGCAGATAGCACTACAGGTTAATTAATATACATATCTTTGAAGGCTATAAGTTGTGACTATTCATCTGGGGCAAGTAAGCTCAATTTTTGGAATACATTATAGGGGCATTGCATTTATGTTATTTCTATATGAAGAAGATGCTGACACCATCAGAGTTTATAACTCAAGCCCTCACCAAATCTTAGCATCCTGTCCTTAGGGCAAAAAGGCTGAGTTTACAACATCGATATGAGGAGATACATATTTCAGTTTCTAATGTGAAATGTGATTCAGCTCCCTGAATGATACCAACACCGAATACAGGTTATTTTGCTGAGCAATTTATAAATCGGGTCCCAAATAATAACAAGTTTGTCTTGAATAGTGGTTAATTATATATCTATCCAACCCTACACTTTACCAGTAGGCAAAACATGTAAGAAAAAAGGGGGAAAAATGAATTAAACATTGGATCGTAAAAGAAGTAAACTGCCAACTAGAGTGTAGAAAAGATCAGACAATGAAAAGATGATTCTGGTCCATGATTCCAGGTATGGTGCAAAAGACTGCTGGGGAAAACATGTGGAGCCGATCTCAGAGATCCAGGAACAACATGCTCTATCTTGGAGAGGTCATGGACAGTGGGTTCTTAGCAGCTGTTCTTAGCTAAAGGCTTCAGAGGGCTTCCCGTGGTTTGTGCTTGGAAAGACCACTGTGCCAGGCAGAAAGAAGGGCACGGCTGCGATGTGGTTACTAATGTGGGCAAACAGGCTCACAAAAAGAGGGTGGACTGCCTTCCCGACTTCTAAACATCACTATCCAACACATCACTTAGAGATCTGAGTTCCAGCTACTTAACTAGCTGTGTAACCTGAGTTCATTAGTTAACATCGAGTCTTTACTAACATCAATTCCTGCATCTGAAAAACAGGAACGATGACAGTAATACTTATTTTGTGAATACCATCTAGATTAGTGGAGACACTGAATGTAAAGACCTAGAATATATGAGATACACAGGAAGTGCTCAATAAATATTGGTTAAGATTATTATTAATATCCATAACATCTATAATGAGGCTTTTATTGCCCTTTTCCTTGCTTCACTAACTCTGTCTTATGACAGGCAATCTGACATACTATCTGGCAAAGTACATTATAGACAAACTATTTTAATATCTCCTCACCAGTTTATGGAGAACCATAATAAATCAAAACAAAATTTTGTAGAGTTCACGTCAACGTCCAATGCTGTATTGTGCCCACAGGAATGAGAAAACAGAAAGATCCCAGGTGTTTTGTTAAAAAAAGATTCCTTAGTCTGAAACAGGGGGTTACCCTGGAGACTCACAGTTACCCTAGAGAACCACAGTCTCACCATGAAATCAAGGTCCTACAAGAAATATGAAACAACTTTAGAAAATTTCTAATTTATCTTCTCAACAGAATTCAAAAGACTCTGCAGTTTTCACAGTATAACAGTCATGATACACAAGGAAAGCTTAGAGATTTTTTTTAAAGTTGTTTCAGAATTAGAAGTATAAATATATATGCTATATATAGATATGTAACCTATTTGTTAAAGTTTTTGTCCTCACTCCTCTTTTTCAACTAACAAATTGGACACATTCTGTGTGCTACACACTATGATAAGGCAGTTTGTCAAAATTTCGTCGATTATGTAAGCACCTGTTTGGTTCTACTGTGCTTTTGATTAGAATTGCATTAATTTTCGAGATCAATGTGAACAAAGTTTTCCCTTTTTCATATTGATTCTTCTCGTCCAGGACAACGACATTCAAATTTTGTATAATAAACAGTGGATAAGCATTTATGAAAGGAATAAATAAATGCCACCTAATTATTTTTTTTGCAATGTTCTTAAAAAAGGGTCTTAACATTTCTCCTCACAGTAATATCAAAGCATTTGCGTTTTTGGTAAATTAAATCTTTTTCCTCTTTTAGAATTTTCTATTTAATTGTCCCATTTACCAGTTTAAAAGATGCTGAGTGGAAATTTTTCCTTTGCCCAACAATTGACACCAGGGGAAAACTTTTGTGAAAACCCAAAGAAGCTGTAAATATTTTTTGTTTTAAAAAGAATTTCATGCAACAGAGCTATATCCTTCCACGAGACTCGTCGAGTGTGGCAGAATTGGACGAAATATCACCAGTGTCTCCTGTGAGCCCACAGTTCTCTGCCTACTAGCCCCTTTCCCTAAGATGGCTGAAAAGCACACTAACAAGCTGGTAGGATGGGAAGAGACAATGGTATGGTGGATGGATCTCACCTGAGCTGACATGGACCAAAGGGAGACAACGCGGCTACTCTCTAAGGAAGTGGAGGGACTTGAAATAAAGTTCAAAACTGTCCCCCAAACACTTATCTTTCCTGAGGAAGCTACTTCATTGACGAAGACTCCACACACATACAAACCAATTTAGAGCCAACACCCTGTCATTCCTATCACATTTAACATAATCTGTCATGTTGATGTAAACCCCTATTCAACACCTATCATCACTCTTATCTTTCCTTTGACCATGAATTTTAGGAGATTTAGAGGGGGTGGAGGAGGAGAAGTCCCCAAAAGATACTTTTTAACCATAAGACTCTGAATGAGTACCCCGTGGTCTCTCCCTGCTCAGGTCCCTCAGCTAAACAGGACTACAGCTGGGTTTAAATGGGTTATTATTTATCTGTGCTTAGAGTAGTGTTTGGCACTTATGAAATATACAACAAATATAATGAATATATACAAGTGAAGAAAGTTGCTCAGACTTTATCTCATACAGGAAGAGACCCAGTCATCCTATTTCTACTCTGAAGGCAAAAGACATCACAACAAAATGTTCTAAAATAACATTTAACGTAGAATAGTGAAAGAGGTACATACGAGCAATAGCAAATAAACTGTCTTCATTCTGACAGCTTTGTAAGAGTTTGAAACCGAAGCACTGGCTAGGAAAGAAAGTTTTATGTATTGAAATTTCAGTCGGTATCTATTATAGTTTCTTTTCACTGGTCTAAAAACTGGCCTTACCACACTGAACTCAAATATTTAAATTAGATGTCCATCTGGTTAATTTTGGTTTAAATTTTATTTTTTATTTCACCTGTACTTTAATTTAGTACATTTTTTGATATTTCTCAAAGAGTAAGCCAACTGTTATAGTAACATTTAATGATTTTATTAATATAAATTGAGTAGGGAAGCCAGGTTTAAGGTATGCTGAATCGGTATCTCAGTCTCCTGCTTTGATCAACAGTCTGGTCTAGTACTTTTTTGAACATAATCTCTTGTTTTTGTATTTTTATTTTATTTTTTAAGTACATAACCTCTTAATTTCATAAATTGCTTTAATAATTGCCTTATGATGTCCTATCTATTAAGATATGGTTTTTAATGTGTTCTTGTCTTGCCTGCTTTTCTTTCTCCCAACTTTAATGTGGAGAACACTTCTTTTTTTTTTTTTTTAAAGATTTTATTTATTTATTTGACAGAGAGAAATCACAAGTAGATGGAGAGGCAGGCAGAGAGAGAGAGAGGGAAGCAGGCTCCCTGCTGAGCAGAGAGCCCGATGCGGGACTCGATCCCAGGACCCTGAGATCATGACCTGAGCCGAAGGCAGCGGCTTAACCCACTGAGCCACCCAGGCGCCCTGGAGAACACTTCTTAATAGTTATAAAAACCCTACTTAGCATTCTGCACATATAAATGCTCCATATATGTGGTACTGAACTACATTTTGCAAAAATGTGAGTAAAATAAATACGTGTATGCATGTATGTGTGTATATCTGTAATATTCAATGATGTTTAATTTCATATGCATTATGTGAGATAGATAGTTATATATAGTTATATATATGGTTGTATATAGCCGTACAAGGTATAAAACTTGCATAAATTTGACATGCAATACTGGCTCTTTGAATACTAGATAAAAATAAAATATTATTGGGGATAAGACACTATTCTACCAAGTATGTTGCTGCTCTGTTTGAGGGCATCGTCAGGATGGCTTTGGGTTTCAGTTTAAAGTTAAAACAGACAGACGCAACTGACCCCTCTACTTCTGCTGGAAAACAGGTAAATAAAGGAAAAATACCAACCTAAGACTCTCTGCGGTATAAGAAGGTTAAACAAAAAAAACCTGACTACTCTTTCTTTTGTCAATCAAATGCTACTTATTCTCAGCCCTCCATGAGTGTTTCTGATAATTGCTTTGTAGCCAATTCACTTTGCCTCTCAATCTGGTAATTAACCTGATTATCTTAGGTAATTAGCTAACTGTAGCCTAGTCATTTTCACAGCATGGCTGTAGGTGAGATCCTGCCCTCCTTACCCTCGTTTTCTGCTTACCAAAATGAAGTTCTAATTTCTCAAAGCCATTGGGAAAACTCCTCTCACCGGTCTTACTTCTCTGAATGGTGTGATCAAGAGAAGGAACTGGGTGATTTATCAGGAATTGCAGATTTCTTCCTGCTGCCCCTCTGTTCCCTCACTAAAGTGCCCACCCCTGGGGCGCCTGGGTGGCTCAGTGGGTTAAGCCGCTGCCTTCGGCTCAGGTCATGATCTCAGGGTCCTGGGATCGAGTCCCGCATAGGGCTCTCTGCTCAGCAGGGAGCCTGCTTCCCTCTCTCTCTCTCTCTGCCTGCCTCTCTACCTGCTGTGATCTCTCTCTGTCAAATAAATAAATAAAATCTTTAAAAAATATATAAAAAAAGGGGCGCCTGGGTGGCTCAGTGGGTTAACCCTCTGCCTTCAGCTCGGGTCATGATCTCAGGGTCCTGGGATCAAGCCCCGAATCGGGCTCTCTGCTCGGCAGGGAGTCTGCTTCCTCCTCTCTCTCTGCCTGCCTCTCCGCCTACTTGTGATCTCTGTCTGTCAAATAAATAAAAATAAAATCTTAAAAAAAAAAAAATATATATATATATATATATATATATATATAAAAATAAAAAAATAAAAAAATAAAAAATAAAAAAATAAAAAATAAAAAAATAAAAAAATAAAAAAAATATATATATATAAAAATAAAGTGCCCACCCCTGGACATGGCTACCTGCGGTTGCAGGGCTGCTTGAATACGCTGGAGGGAGGGCAGCAGGAAGCTCTTATTATTCTAGACTGATCAGCCAGCCTCCTGCCATATCATTGTGGCCTGTGAAGCCAAATTATGTGTATGTTCAGGCTTTGAGATCACTTACCCCTTAACCATCTGACAATGGTGCACCTTTTGTCACAAAGGTCACCCAACCTTGGATCGATAGTCAAGATATTTGAGGGACATTGCACACTTCTTTCATCCTGGAACGTCAGTATCATTAAGAAGTGTCATGGTTTAAAAATAATAATAAACTTAATAGATTTCTGATTCCACCTCCCTCACCTTCTCCTGATCCGCATACCTTGGGTAAGGAGGTTTGCTCACTAAATGTGGCAGTTCCCCAAAATGGTTCTTTTCCTGGTCCTCTCCTGAGTAACGATCAGCATCACCGGGTGGAGTTGTACTGACCTATTTTGAAAATCTGGGATTCCACTATACCATTCCTGGCCATGCTGCTTCTTTTTATCCCTTAACAATAGCCTCAGGTCATCCTGGCACGTACTCTCGGTGGCATTCTGGTCACAATGGGGCCTATGGATTTCAAACTTTATCCTACTTCTGCTACCTGAATTCTCTTGTTGGCTTGTTGCAGTCATATAGCTTGTAATTACTAAGTTGTGTACATTGATTCTCAATGTACATGGCAGAGACCCATGTGAGACAAGACAGGAGGGAGGGTAATAATGCATCTCAATACATTTTACTAAGATGCTCTTATCCTCCTTGCAAATAACACCCCAGCTGAGAGGTCTGGGTACAGGGGGGTGATGATGGAGAAAAGGTATATTTACAGCTCCGAGAATGGAACGTATTGATTTGGGGAAGGATAGAGAGAGCAACAACTCTGACATCTGGGAGGGGACACCTTAGAAAGTGGGTGCAGAGGAGGGAGACACGCTAATGATCTCTTGTCTTTTAGAACCACCCTGGAACCTTCTTCACAAAGAAAAACATCCCAGGACAGCTTTTGCAAAAGATAGCAAGCTGCTTAATTCAGATTATACCTAGATCTGCCACCCCGACCAAATGGTGGTGACCAGGACTTGATTATCAAGTCTCTATAACTTTACTGAGCAGTCAACCAGCAATACTAGGGGATGATCCCAGCTCCTGCATATTCCATATGAAATAACTGTCAGCACCTTTAAATGTCTTAACACCTCTATTCCTATCTCTATCTCTGGTTCATGACATGGGATGCATGAATGCCTTCTAGCAGGTGGTACAGACAAACACTGAATGTTAGACTGACTGCCCTCACATAACCCCTCCAAAGACAAAAGATGAACCAGAACTGGGAAAACTAGTATTTACCAGTTGGCCAGAAAGGCCCACTGGAGACTGTCAACCCACATCCCCTGACTCATGCCAGTCATATCTGCAGTGAACAACAGCTGCAATTAACATTTTCCTTCCGGGAGCACCTGGGTGCCTCTGGGGCCGAACTAGGGACTGAACTACTTCTGTGGAAGCTAGATATCAATTTGTATGTACTTGCTGTAATCTGTAGTTAAGGAGTGATCATTAGAGCTCTTCAAGTGTTTAAGAAAATACCACCAGTAAATCATGTGGCTTCCAGATGACTGTGGAGATCTTTCTGGAATAGGGTAACCTTAGGTTATTTGGGGCATTCCAGAAGGGATGAATTATTCACTGGATATGCACTCATTGGGTAAGTATCCCTACAACAGGAACCAAACAATCAGAGAAGATGGTAGGAAATGTGTCCCCAGACTTCAGTTGAAATTATCAAGGATACCATGTTGGACACAGAAGACATTCAGGTAAGTTTCAACTCACTGGCCAGAACTGCTATGGAAAACAGAATTGTCCTACACATCCGTCTTTCAAGACCACGGTGAAACCTGTGCAATTATTTATACATTACTAACCTGGATTAATTCTTCTGAAAAGGTGGCAAGGTCAGTGCAGAGACTTAAATAGAAAGTCATGTGTCTTTATGTCTTTATGTTTATGGGATTTCTTCAGCCTGCTTTGTCTGGGGCCCTGGGCGTCATGATTGAGGTCAATACCGCAGATTGGCTTCATCCTGCCACTTGCAGAATTAGTGATAGCAGCTTTAATTAAATGTTGTCTGAGACAAATTGAACAAATACAGGTCTAGTCCCTATTGATAAGATTAATCAGAATGGCCCACAGAGTGCACACTCCTGCGAAAATTTGACTTCGTCTAAGAATGTATAGGGCTAAGGGGTGGTTTTTGGGAAAGACCGTCTGCCAGGGCTCTGAGCATCCCTGCATATTCTTGCTGAGTGAGCCAAATTGGAAAGCTTACCCATCTCCTGATACTGAGCAGTTTTTCTAGCTTGTCACATAAGCAACTAAGTAGGCCAAGTCCACTAGAGTGTGACAACCATGTAACTGCTTGTTTTCCTGTGGAAGGGGAATCTGGTTTTTTTGCCATTTGCTGTAATGTTTGCTGCTTGCTCAAGAAGTGCTTTGGCCCTGGGTCCCTCAGTTGTGAAACAAACCCATTCCATGAGCAGCATCTATCTGGGCCCATGGCATGGCCTCAGTGGGACTTGGGAGGCAAGAGGGGCCAGCAAATATGCTGATGTTCATGCTTCCGGCTATGCCAAGAGTAATAAAGTTCTTTGTCTCTGACCCAGGAGTCTTGATTCTTCTGCCAGAATGCATGTAATGATGGCTGGCTGACTTGTTGGCTTGCGAGTAGGGTAAAATCAAATCTTAGAATGTTTACAGTTTCTTAGAGAAACAACATGATTTTGAGTGGGATAGAATTGTATTCTACTTAAACAGCTCTTAACCATCTTCCAACTATTTTAAATATATCCTTTCAGTAAATAAAAAGCACATTAGCTGGAAAATAGTTGGACTAGGATTTGAATGAGGCAATATGGATACAGAGCGTGTTTTTAGTATCCTATATTTCTTTGTATGTTGATGTTGTTTAAAAGCATTGGAATATTTTGCATTTTATTTAGTGAATTTCCCACGTCTCCTTTATGTGATTTTGCTTATAGCTCACTAACCATCAGATTTTTCAAAGTCCGATTTTCTAAGTTGGCAATCACTTTAAATTTGACAAATCTAATCATTTTCTTTACTTTGTGTATGATAAACGTTTTCAAAACAAATTCTAACATGCCAACGTTTCACACCATAACTATCATTTGAATATAATGAACAACTAAAAGCAGGTTGATTCAATATCAATTAAAAATAATTTAAATCTAGTTATATCATAGCCCTTTAATTGAAAAATTCCAGAAATTTAGATGCAAAACTTGACAAAGTAAAAATATAATCTTTTAGTTACCTTGTTCCAATTTGTAATTTATAGGATGTGCCCACTTTGAAATTACCCTTGTACTATCATTTACTAATTAACCAAGAACAGAAAATACAAATTTAAAATAATTTCAATGTGTTATGAAAATGTTTTCTGAAACAGGAAAAAAAATGACTTACAGATACTCTATTCATGAATACAAAATATACCAACTCCCCAGGACTTCTACTTCCTCTTAGCCTTAGCCATTCTACTCCTCGAGTTTTTGCTCCTATCCAGCCACTTATACTACCTGAGCAACTGAGTTACCCTAGAGCAATGGCACCAAACAGAAGGATGTCCTGCCCCAAATTCCCATCACTTCCTTTTAGCCTCTCCTCAGTCTATTAGGTCAGGGTTTGTTTTTTTTTGTTTTTTGTTTTGTTTTTAAAAATTTTATTTATTTATTTATTTATTTATTTATTTATTTATTTGACAGACAGAGATCACAGTAGGCAGAGAGGCAGAGAGAGATGAAGGAAGCAGGCTCCTTGCTGAGCAGAGAGCCCGATATGGGGCTAGATCCCAGGACCCTGGAATCATGACCTGAGCCAAAGGCAGAGACTTTAACCCACTGAGCCACCCAGGTGCCCCTAGATCAGGGTTTTTATCAAATACTGAACATCTACCTTTATTTTTAAATACATTCACCACTATTTATTAAGTCTACCTCTTGTACACACACCTATAAATTATGACTTTCCACCTAACACCCATTCCAATCACTGAAAGGACTTCTTAAGAAAATTGTTCTTTCTTCTCAGATTTCCATTTATTAGTCCATCAAAGTACTCAGAGGGTCACTTTTGGAATCTCACATATCTTGTATACTTGAATACTTCTTTATACCTTCTGATTATATTAGCTTTCATCAACTTTAGAGATAATTTTAAATTTTATTTCTATCCTTATCTTTAAAAATTGATTCGTAAATAAACTTTTGGGACATAATCCATTTCTAACTTGAGGACTCCCTAGAATTTTATATTAAAATATAGAAATTTTCAAATGGAATAATAATGGAAAATTGATAATGTGTAAATACTTTATATTAAAGTCAGTTATGTCTGATGTTTAATAAGGTTAGGAACATGCCAAGCATTGGCAAGCATTTCCCCAGCTGGGAATATGACTTTGAGTTAAACTGAACCAGATCTTAAGATCAGTACCATTACTTTTTAGTATGTGAACATGAATGAACTCTCTAACTCCCTCTGTTTTGCATTAGTCATCAATAAAAGTGCATAACACCTAGTTTACAAGGCTGGATGACGTAAATGCACCTCATATGATACCTGGCACTTGTCACAGTGGGGGAAGTAAATCCAAACTATTATTATCTGATAAGAAATTCAGCAGAAAATTTATCTTGAGAATATGATAGAATATGGTTCTTCCTTCATTTTTACTCATTTGACTACCTCTTCAAATATCTGCTAGATAATTGAGAAACGGAATTTTTGAAAATATGGACAATGAAGGAAAATTAAGTCTGTGTGACTGAAAAGCAAAGCAAGTGATATAGTATCAGCAATAGCTGTACAGTAAATTCCTTTGATTACTTTTTTATTTAAAACTGACATTTTTGGCACACCTACGTTGTTCAGTCTGTTAAACACCTGCCTTCAACTCAGGTCATGATCCCAAGGTTCTGGGACCAAGTCCGGTATCAGACTCCCTGCTCCGTGGGGCATCTGTTCTGTCTCTGCCCCTCCCCATCTTGTGCTCCCTCTCTCTCAAATAAATAAATAAAATCTTTTAATTTTTTTTAAAAAATTGGCATTTTTAATTAAGCTGAAAATCTATAACTTCATATCTATTTCCTTAGAGACATATCACAAGCCTGTACCCCCAGATTCAATGTTTACTATCTTTTGTGCCACACACTGTGTTGTGCTATTTTGCATGTATTACCTTTCATATGTCTGAAAATCTACCCTTTGGAGTAGGTATTATTTTTACAAATTTTTAAAGATTTATTTATTTATTATTTTAGAGAAAGAGAGCATGATAGCATGAGCATGTGGGAAGGGGGGGAAAAAGGGGAGAGGGGGAGAGAATCTCAAGCAGACTCCCTGCTGAAGGGAGAGCCAGAAGCAGGGTTTGATCTCATGACCCTGAGATCATGACCTGAGCTGAAATGAAGAGTCAGATGCTTAACCAATTGAGCGCATTCAAGGGGCCCTATTTTTACTATTTTAGAACTAAAACCAATGCTCAGAAATTAAAATGTCTTGAGAAAAATCACAGCTAAAAAAATTATAGGATTCCAAATTCTGAAATGGCCCCTCAGAGTGTTGAAACCTTTCTTAGAAATATAAAAGTTTTTTTTTAATAAGCCTAAATACCTTAATATAGAATGCATTTTACTACTAATTAGATACTATCACAACTCTTAGATTTTGTAACTTTTCATGTACTCTTTTTAATTTTTTTCTTCTGTTCAAAAATAGTGCTTAAAATAGCATAATTTTCTGTAGCAAGGAACACCATTATTGTTCATGTACAATGTAATCAACATCATTTACTCACTTTTTTAATTACACTTTGGCTCAAATTCAGTATTAATCCTGACTACATTTCATTTCCATACCATAACATACCTTTATTTTTATAGACAGCTTGTTCATGAGATGCTCTAATTAACTTTTCATTCTGATTTCAGATCCATGAAAGAGAAAACAATGTCAACACACCCCTATGTCTATATATGTATTTTAATAACAGGATTTAAATCCTAGGTTTCTGGAGTTATGATTAAAGAGAAACATAATTCAGTTCAAGATCAATCATGATCAAGAATATGCAACCTAGATTTTCTTAATAGTTTTCTGAGGTTAATTTGCTCAAAAACACCAGGTAGATATACAACTGCAAAGACTGGCAATATTAACTGAAATTACTATATCTGAGATGACACAACCAAGTTGCAGCAGGGACTAGACCAGACAACTACAACTCTGCTTAGGGTCCCTCACTCAAGCCACATTGAATCATCTCTCCTCATGTGACAACTCCTCTTTTGTTCTCACCAGCAATTTTTTTTTTTTTTTAAGATTTTACTTATTTATTTGAGAAAGAGAGGGAGAGAGAAAGAAAAAAGAGTTTGCATGAGTTGGGGGAGGGATAAAGGGAGAAGGAGAAGCAGACTCCTCACTGAGCAGGGAGCCTGATGCAGGGCTTGATCCCAGGTCCTTGAGATCATGACCTGAGCTGAAGGCAGACGCTGAACAGACTGAGCCACCCAGGGGTCCCCCAGCAGCACTTTCAATATCACTGTAGACAAATGAGAGACAAGAAGGCTAGACACAGAGTACAACAGGAGAGTTTTGCCAACAAACAAACAAAACTTTAAAACCCTGGAAACATCACATAATGGATAAATGGACAGCAGGTTCTTCCATCAAAGACACACTTAAGCAGCTATACATTATTCCTGACTGAACTACAACCAGAATCAAACAGACAGAACTGCAGAAAATCCCAAAGCAGCAGCATACAGATTCAAACTACATTAATATATACTAAGACAATGAGGATTAAAAAAGAAAATGTGAGGCGCCTGGGTGGCTCAGTGGATTAAGGCTCAGGTCATGGTCCCAGGGTCCTGGGATCAAGCCCCATATCAGGTTCTCTGCTCAGTGAGGAGCCTGCTTCTCTCTCTCCCTCTGTCTGCCCCCTCCCCTCCCCCTGCTCGTGCGCTTTCCCCCAAATAAGTATATAAATCTTTAAAAAAAAAAAAAAATGGGGCCAATGCTTTTTTTTTTTTTTTTTTTTTTTAAAGGAGCCTGGAAAAACTGAGGGAGGTAAACACAATTCCTTCCCGGCACCCAAAGCTAGCAGCTGATATAAGTATTCTTTTTGAGTTGAGTAAACAGAAACAAATAAATACAAACTCTGGGATTTATAAATAATTATAAATAAAATTAAGAATAAATCTGCTCACATGTATCATTCTTACTATTTGTCAAACATTCCTTTGACTATTTAAAATGTTTTTCTATTTAATCCTGACAATCGCCCTCCACAGTCATGGCACTTTATTTCCATTTTTTAGATCAGAAAAATGAAGCCAAGTAACTTACCAAATTAAAGTAAGTGATTTGTCTGGGGTCATGCAACAGACCTGAGTAAGTAAAAGTGAAACTGAACTCAGGCATCTGGCTCCAGAGGAGATGGGCTTAATACTCACTTTATCTTCTGTATCTGTGGCTTAGAAAAGGAAAAAAGGAAGTGAGACTGTCTAAGATTTTAAAACACTTAGTGGGCACCTCCTCCAAGTCAGAGGGGAGCCAGATAGGCAGGAGGCTGTTGGGGAAAGAAAAGTCATGGAAGCTCACTCCTCTGAGAGAAAGGATCCCACTAAGTGTCCTGCTTTCATACAGCCGCCTTCCAATTAGGTTTTTATACTTTTTACTTAAAACATAATCAATAGGGGCACCTGGGTAGCTCAGTGGATTAAGCTCTGCCTTCGGCTCACGTCATGATCTCAGTGTCCTGGGATTGAGCCCCGCAATCAATCGGGCTCTCTGCTCAGCAGGGAGCCTGCTTCCCCTTCTCTGCCTGACTCTGCCTACTTGTGATCTCTCTCTCTCTGTCAAATAAATAAATAAAATCTTTAAAAAATGAAAACAAAATGTAATCAATACAACAAGCAAAGCTTCCTCTAAAGGCATTATTAAAAAGTACAACAGTAAAAAAATTATTTTAAAAATAGGACTCGAAACACATTTTTGAAAATAATTATTTGACATCATCAAAGTGTGTCAAGTTCTGTGAAACAAGACAATGGGCCAGAAGGAGAAGACAAGCTAGAATGAACAAGATATTATAAAGAAGTTGGCAGAAAAAAATGCAAAATATCCCAAAACTGATGCTCAATTAAAAACTGTTTTGAAAGCAATAAAAAGCAGAATTAAAAACTGAAAATTACTGATATAGAGGAAAAACATATAAGAATTCTGAAAATAAAACAAAAAGAATATCACTGAAAGAAAAGATATAAAAATATGACAGATGTGAGGGCAAAAAGTGGAGAGCAAACCTATATTTTCATTCCTATTCTTTCATTCAACAAATATTTATTTTTTTCCCAGGACTGCTCAAAGCCCAAAACTTCTTGCTTCCAAAATCGTGTTCAAAAAGTAAAATAAAATAATAGAATAAAATAAAGGGTGTTTGGGTGGTTCAGTCATTTAAGTGTCTGACTCTTGATTTCAGCTCAGGTCAAGCTCTCAAGCCCCACAGTCAGGCTTCACACTGAGTGGGGAGCCTGTTTAAGATCCGCTCTCTCTGGGGTGCCTGGGTGGCTCAGTGGGTTAAAACCTCTGCCTTCCGCTCAGGTCATGATCCCAGGGTCCTAGGATGGAACCCCGCATCTGGCTCTCTGCTCGGTGAGGAGCCTGCTTCCACCTCTCTCTCTGTCTGCCTCTCTGCCTACTTGTGATCTCTGCCTCTCAAATAAATAAATAAAATTAAAAAAAAAAAATTCTCTCTCTCCCTTCCCCCTCCCACCCCCCAGCTCAGACACCCTCTCTCACTCTCAAATGCATAAATAAAATCTGTTTAAAAAAATAAAATAAAATAAAGTTCATATTTTTATAGAATCATAAATTGAAAGAAGCTGACCTCTCACCCTCATTTGTTTGAATTGTGACGAAATTTCAAGAGTTCTCATAGAAAGAACTAGAAAAAAACTAAGCTATATTCAGAGATATGAGCAGTAAACTCTCCAGAGCAGGGGGCAGAGAGGACCCAAATCTAGAGATCAAAACAAGTGACTGAAACAAATGTAACACATTTGTTACACAAATGTAACAGACAAATGTAACACAAAGGAGCCAATATTTACATATTTTCTTGACATTTTTTTTTTCTGGAGTTTCAAGAGTACTGAAAACAAACTTTCTACTGTAGAGTCCAACTCTATGCACTGCTAATCCCTTTGCCTCTTTCAAGACCAAGCACAAATGTGACCTCTTCACTGACTCTGTCCTGACCATCCTATTTATAATTACAACCCACCCACAGCTTAATCCCACTCTTCTGTTTTTATTTGTCCTTAACCTTTAGCACATGTTGATATGTCATATAATTTCCCATATGTTAGGTCTAGGACATAATCCCAGTGAGAAACTGAACATTTTTGCATGACTTACTGATACGTCCTTTGAGAACAATGCCTGACACATATTAGATATTAATTGTTTATTTTATTAAGGAATGAAGTGCCCACGAAGAGGACAGAGGGTAGGCTATACACAGAAGAAATATCAGGCCTCAAGTACCTACACTTGGGAGAAAAAACAGAAATGTGGCTGAAATGGCAGATGGAGGTCAAATCACGAAGAAGGGTGTGTTAGTCTAAGAAATGTAGAGATAGTTTTGGAGACAATGGGATTTTGATTTGGAGCTTTCCTAAGTAAAAGTAGAGCTGGTGTTTGAATCCAATGGGCAGAGGCTTAGAAACATCTGGGACTTGAGTACACCACTGGCTTCTCCATTCCTCTTCACTCTCCCTGCCAATCTACCCCAAATTCAGAGAATCATACACAGAATCCTCAAATACTCACCATCTTACATATTCAGCCTTAGTTCTCTCCCACCCTAATGCATACACACCCACCCACCCAGGCACGCACATGCACACCCACGTATACAACACACCCACAACACACATAGTGTGTTCCTCAGCCATAGTTCACCACATACCAGATGCAAGATACATGGTTAAACTTCAAAGGTTTCTCAACAAAACTCTAGTACTTTACTTCAGCTCTTCCAAGATATATCTGAAATTCAAGGCAATCTCATGGAAAATCTCAACAAGTTTCTTGTTGTTGTTTTTTTCTAAGTGGACTTGTCAAGTTGATTCTAAAGTCCATCTGGAAGAAAAATTGTGCAAGAACAGCCAAGATATTTCTGAAAAAAGTAGAATAATAAGGGAGGACCAGCCTTTCTTGATATCAAAACATACAAAAGGTTGGGGTAATTAAGATAGCATGGTTTCAGTGAAGGAATACCTCAATGAAAAATAATAAAGTCTGTGAATATTGGAACCTGACATTTAGTACAACTTCATTTAGTGTTAAAAACAATAGAGGCAACCTAAATGTTCAACTTGAGAATGGTTAAATAAATCGTCATATAGTCCACAAAATAGAGTAAATAGGGGAGAATGCCAACAATATAGCTTACAGGAAAACAAAGAGAAAGATATAGAATATGTGCATATACAAGATATACATATATGTATATATATACATATATGTGTATATATATATACACATGCATAAAGTATGGTCTATTTTTTATAAAGTAACACTAAAAACAATAACAACAACAAAACAAACATGTTTGCCTATATGCATGGACATTGCTAAAAAATCAGAGAGCACAATAAGATTGAGAAGGGGGGATTTTTAACTTTCTATTTTAGAATTTCGTATTACTGAAAATTTCAAATAAAGAACATACTTAATATTTTACTTTCATAATTAAATGTGTATTTGTGCATGTATCATGGTATCAAATTTCAGGCTTTCAAAAAATATCTATTATCTAATTTATTTTATATCAGCTTTGTGAAGCCCGACCACACATTAATATTCAATTTTACAAGTGAGAAAAGAAGTCAAACGAGATGCTCCATAAAATGTAATCAGAATGCTTATACACTGGAAAAGTGACAGCCTCCTTTGTATGCCAAGCAACTAGAACATTAAGTGATGCATGATATGTCTTAGTAAATGTTCAGTGACATGAATAAGAGACAGACTGTTTCTAAAAGCCAGGAATGTAAACACCAAGTTTAAGACTCCCCCTTCTTCTACTCCCTGAAGAGGTTAAGCTCTTTGCTAGATACAACTGAATGGCAATGTGCCACAGACTTTTGGTCAGCCATGCTACCACTGAGTGGGCTCAAAAATGGGTCTAAAAGATAGAAACAACTCAGCCCAGCTATAGCCATAAGATTCTAAAGCAAGAATTTTTAGAAAGACTCTTCTTCTTTTAAAAGAATTGTTGATAAAACTGAATTTATGGCTCCTCCCATTCTGCAATATATTCTGCAACTCTTAAATAACCTACAAATTTAAAGTAATAAATAACAATAAAACTAATGATCATTTCGTAACCTAGGTAATCTACTTTAAAGGGTGCCTCCATAAAACCATTCAACTCTGTAATACAGTATCTTTTTTCCATAATTATTATCACAAAGAAAACTTTAAAATATGATTTGAATATAGTGACTCAAAAATTAATTGGCAACACAGACTTCTGTATTGGCTTTTCAAATGTTGAATGCTATGTGTGTGTTTGATAGGAAAACATGACCCAGGAACCTCAACTGAGTTAATAGCCAAAAGGTATCACTTCATTGAACAAGGTGGTTAGTATTTAAAAAGCACAAAACAAATAGTTATGTCAATATATATCAGCGAAATCTCTAAAAGAAAATGAAAAAGGCAAATAATGGGAATACTTACACATTGTCTAGACAACATAATTGGGAAACCTGCATTTTTCACTTTTGTAAGAAGACATTCTGTGGGATATTTTTTTAAAGATTTATTTATTTATTTGAGAAAGAGGGCATGAGCAAGGGGAGGGACAGAGGGAGAGAAAGAGAGAGAAAATCTCCAGAAGACTCCCTGCTGAGTGGGGGATCCCCGCCCAGGGCTCCCTCCCATGACCCGAAGATCATGACCACAGCCAAAATCAAGAGCAAGATGCTCAAGTGACTGAGCCACCCAGGGGCCCCTCTGCAGGATTTTTTAAAAACCCACAGAAATCCACAGCTCTATTCAGTTCCTACTTGATTTAGCATCTCTTCTTTTCTGAATATATCCCTTGAGTGACATTCCTAGAATGAGTCCCTCTGTTGTAGATCCTGTACCTTAAACATCTTCAGATAACCTCACAGGACTATGTAATTTAGCATCCCACCACAACCTTTGTTTAGACACGCAACCCGGGTGTTGCTTAATCCATCACCCATGTTATGCAAGTGATAGCAGGAGAGAGGCTAATGAAAGAAAGCTGCAATTTCGTGAAGAAGAACAGTGGTCCAGGATTTGGGGAATCGGGTCTGCAAGGACACTCTTGTCTTAGAGTTTGCATTACTGCCATTCATACTCCGATGGGGAAATCCAATTCCTCAAAATCCAATTTCTCAGGTAGAAATCTAATTCTCTAAGTCTTCTCCTACTCTATAATGATGCCTTGAGTTCCACACCAATTTAATACAGAGCATAAAAGGAAAGCACCTCACAAAGAAATGCAAAACTAAAACTACTCTTTTAGGACCGCCAAAAGGCCTGCTTTTTAAATGGATATTAGACAAAAGTACCCTCCATAATTTATTTCATTTAGACAGGTAGCAAATCAAAATGAAACTTTAAAAAGAAAACACTTTTAGCCTATTAGGTGTTCTTAATAAGCTAAAAGGTTTGAAAAATTTTAAATAGGGAAAAAGTTATGTATGAAGATAGTAAAAAAATGAGTTTTAGCACTGAAATTTTCTGAAACATTCATAAAAATTTAATTACTACTATTATTACAATAGTGAAATAGCCAAAGGGAATTTTAACAACTGATTGTCCAGTAAACAGGAAGCACTATATATACACACACACATAAATGTATATACATACAATCACATATATATGTAAGTATACATATATGTATATGTACCTGAATGCATATATAATATACATACATATTATAGGCAGTAAAATACATCTTCAGCTCTTTTACAGAGGCAATTTTACTTGATTTATTTTTTCTAGGTCACAGGTTATAGATCTGTGGTCTCCAATTTTATAAAATTCGTTTTCCTTTAGAATTGTGGAAAATACATCATAAATGTACGCTAAGCCCATCTAAAGGAAAAATGAGAAAGTCAACATAATAGGCTTCCTTAGGCAAAGAACGTAAGAAAAGAAATTAACAAACCAATGCACAGATGAAACCAATATATCTGTTTTTTAATACTCTAAGCCTGAATATAATCTCCTAAAGATTCGTGATGTCAACCAAAGTTATTTACTGAAGAGCACCGATTTGTGACAACAGATGTGTGTTACAGTTCAACTGCAAACTCATTGGCTAAACTTAAAATACAAGCCTCACAGAGAAGATAAAAGGAAATTATGGTTTTTCAAACAGTAAATTGTCCAAAGCGACAGCTTTAATCAGATTATTCCAAGATACCTGCAAATGTTACTAAGCAAATACCCTTTCTTGATGAAGTTTCCTTAATGCCCTGTAGAACATTTCCCTTAGTATTACAGGTCTGTGGTCCTTACTAGAGTTTCCTGATGGCTACCACGTTATTTATAGGCAGTAAAATACATCTTCAGCTCTTTTACAGAGGCAATTTTACTTGATTTTTGTTTTTCTAGGTGAAAGATCTGTGGTCTCCAATTTTACAAAATTCATTTTCATTTTCCTTTAGAATTGTGGAAAATACATCATAAATGTACTTTTTTTTTTCTTTTCTTTTTCGGAGGATTTTACTTATTTATTTATTTATTTGGGAAAGAGAGAGTGAGAATGGGGGTGGGGAGCAGAGGGAGAGGGACAAGGAGACTTCACACTGAGCACAGAGCCCAACACAGGACTCCATCTCACCACCCTGAGATCATGACCTGAGCAAATTAAGGGTCTGACACTTAACCAAACGAACCATCCAGGTGCTCTCACTGTTCTATACTCATTTTTATATCTCATTGCACAGTGGCTAGCACATACTTTGGGTACTAGAAAAGAAAGCAATACCTTGTCATTGTTCTTGAGAAGAAAAGTTCTTGGCAAGGTTTGTGGATGTTCAATATGTCCTCATTCACTTATACTTACTAGAACACCTACTACGTGCTCAGCACGGCGCACATAGTTCTGTGGACTGAACTGGGAGCCAAATTACCTGCGACTGAGAAGGATGAGGTGTCAGATGACTCATTTATTTTTCCATGTTTAGTACTTCACATAAATGGAAATATTCATCAAAAGTAATGATGGCACTTGTTCATAAATTAGATTCATTATGACTTTGAGGGCAAGATGCCATTTTGGCAGGTTAATCCCCTCTGCTGGGGAAACGAAAAGAGAATTTAGCTGTTAGTGCTCTTCTAGATATATTTATTCCTGGATCTCTTCCTCTCCCCACTCAGACATACCGCAACATATTGCATACTGTTTTAACTTGGAACAAGCACCAACTTCAAAATTCAATTTGGAAAACCTTAAAAATAGACTGAACATATCATGACAAATCAAACATTTTGAAATAACACTGTTGGCAAGGTGGCTTTTACTTAAAATTGAAAATGTTAACATTTTGCAAGAAGGTGAATTATTTTTCTTGGCAGATATGTTTTAAAGAACATTGAAAGAAAAATACTGAATAAGAACAAAAGTTTCTCAAGCGAAATCAGTTCTCTGAAAGGAAATAAAAACATCAAAGAGAAATGACAACAAAATATATGTTATTTCCTCTCTGACAAAAGCAACACGCTCTGAACAAAAGCTTCCTACCAATAAAAGCAACAGAAATGCTTACTCGATGGCCCAGGATATAAAATTACAGAATATATTTGTCCATGTCTTCTAGTTCGATTTGAAATGTCAGCTTTTAATTCAGTAAAACCAAGCTTTCCTCATGGATTGGCTCTGAGGAGTTTCTAGACACCTCCACCTTACACTGCTGAAAGGGAACGCATTAAGCCCGGACTATAGGAAGGCACTGGCTTGGGGGTGGAGAGGGGGAGGAATTACCATAATGTTTGGGCTCAGAATCAGCAAGATGAGTGTCTAGAGGCATTCAATCCAAGCATCTATGTTCAATCCGTAGCCATTTTTCTTGTGGCACTTTTCACTTATTTACTCGTTCAACCAACAAGGATTTGTGTAGTGCCAGGCCCCCTGGGCCAGTTGCTGCCTTTAAAGACATATGGACTGTAGGTTGGTCAGCACTGCCTGAAAACCTCAATCCCAGCCCTGTGTGTGTGTGTCTGTGGGGCGGGGGTGGGGGGTGAGATTGTCCACCCAGTAACTAATACAAGACAAACATAAAATTTGAGAAGCTTAAGACATTCAATATATTATGTAATGCTCTCATTCAGAATATGTCTGTTCATAGTTTTTAACCCACAGATACTGTTTTATGAAATCACTTTAGAAAAAATTCTTATGTGTAAGGAATATAAAAGGATTAAGGACTATAGAGTCACGTTAAAGTGATTCAATCACATCTTTCTGAAATTCTGTGGTACAGTAGAGTTCCGGAAATCATATTTTCAAAGAGGACATTAAAAAGCAGGACATTGCAACACGGCCGTGTGCCTCATTTCCACCCGGTCAGATACACACCTGCGGTTTCCCGATTCACCTGACAAGTTCACCTGAGCTTGTCAACTGACAAGCAGGTGCCTATGAGGCACAATCCTGACAGAGTTTATGCAGTTACCCTGATTACTCAAAACAGTTCAGTGTATTGGTGGGTATTTTCTAGTGAGCCAAATATAGATCAAAGGTATTGGACTTCCTCAAAGAGAAAGAAAATACAGTGCCAACTCACCAATATAAAGCTTATGACGCAATTGAAGTTTTCATTAACTCACTGAGGCTCCCAAGAACATGAAGCGTTTTCCATTCAAGTGCCATAATATAAACCATTAGAAGCTACACTAGATTCTGAGGGAAAAAATACCTTGAATCAGTGTGGTGCCTAAATCTATTCTGTTTCCTTAAAACTGACCATTTTAAGAAGCACTTCCCAACGCTCTATTTAGTACAACTCCAGGTTCTCATTTCAAATAAAACTGTTTTATTTTTAATTCCCTTCTGAGGATGTATGGAAGGGGTTTATGGTAAGATTTCCTTTCTCTCCTTTCTACTTCTGTGATGTTCATTTATAATCATAAAAGATTACCTTGTTCGGGAGACAGTTTTCCATTTGAATGGGTTGAAGTGTGTTTGAAAGCATGATGAACTAAGTTAATATTTTTAGGTAGGATAGTCCTGTCTCTAAAAGACACACGAACACCTAAAAGGAAAGTAAATAAACAAGGACAAGCATTCTGTGAGGCCACAGACCTCTGCCTTTCGCCTTGGCTGTGATCAAAACAGAGCATGGATCTCCAGGCTGACACGATCCCTTATGACCGATTCTAGGATTTAGACGAAGTCTGCATTGCTCCTTAGAGAATTCTGTTGGAATTTTACACTACTTATATAAGTGTGATTATGGGGAGGAGCGCTATAAGCAGGAAAATCTGTACTGAAATATAAATATGAACTAATAAGTTAGCTTGTCACGGATCTATGGATTCTTGCTGAAAACAGAGAAGACTCCTCCATCAGGGACATTGAAACTTACTACTCGTGGCAAGGGCAGAAACATGTTGTCACCATGGTGGTGCTGGTTCCCTGAGCCCCCAGTGCCACAGGGTAACCCAGAGTTCTATGTGGAGCCTCGGAGTGCAGTGGGGTTGTGCTACAGAGAAGAACCCTGAGCTCAGGAAATCTGCTACTTTTACAGCAAGCGTAAGCAAGCCTCTGTTCTGTTCAGAGGGAGATCAACAATACAGGACCCATTCTTAAGAAGCATTTCCTCATCCTTTGGAGTCCCCTGTTGTACAAACAATCCTGAAAGGGTCATAGGTAAAGGAATAATTTGGCATTTTCTGCAAGACCCATAAAAACACAAGGGGACCACAGTGGACTGTCTCACAAAATATCTGAAAAAAATTTCACATGTACCCAAAGTTGGGAAGTCCTGTGCTCCTAACTAGAAACATAAAACAGTTAAAAACAAACCGTCCACTTCTACTTCCTTCTGCTTTGCCCTCTGAAGAAGCTGTATAAGAATGGGACCTTTATCTGCTTTTCAAACCAAGGTAAGCTCAGGACCTAATACAGATCTTGGCCCATAATAAGGGTTTAACATGTGTTTCTTGAATGAATAAATGAATTCTGCTTGCCAGTGTACTTGTCCCATTCTATTAGACACCCTGCTGGTTGACGACTTGGATCTGATCTATTTGCTGCTTAGACTGCTATCCTTTGCTGTATATTAAAAAAAAAAAAAAAAAAAAAAAAAAAGTCTTGTTCCTGTAAACTAACACTAAAATGCTTTCTAGTCTCTGCTCCCAGACCCTTGCTCTAGCTCTCCTGACCTTTATCTACCCTGGAGCTTTTATATCACTAGCCTGGTTTTGTTATCCACATTTGTGCATTCTTACCTCCTACTCTCCTGGTTCTAACATTCATCCATACTGCTGAAAAGGGAAGATTGCCCGGTCAAAATCAAGTTTCAAAACCTGGCTTAAACATCCGCTAGCTGCAGGAGCTCTGTCATGCTCTGCAATCTCTCTTGGAATCCCATCCTTTAAAATGGTAACAATAATAGAATCTATTTCATGAGAATCAAATGAGGGAGAGCATGTGTAACCAGTGCAGGGTAGGCTGGACTCGGAAGGATTCAACACAGAATAAAAACATTTATTCATTTACTTATTTATTTTGACATTATAGGCTTCTAAAATTCACTCTGGAGCACCATTTCTTCTCTTCTCCAGACAAAGTTTGGGGCATACTCTTGTGATTTTTACCCACTTTTAGAAATCAGTTAACAAACAGATCTCGATACTATGTATTTTAAGCTACTAAAACTTTTATCTTAACCAGTTAAAACTGAGGCACTACCCTAGCTCAGGCACAACCTACACATTCCAAAGGCCAACAGAGAGGGCAAAGACTTAAGGGTTGCTTTTTTCATTTGTTGGTTTGTTTGTTTAACAGCACGCTTCTCCTTTAAGTCCCAGTTCCATATCTGAGCCTCTACCTCTATACATCTTCTAGCTCTCCAGATTGTTGGAGAACAGGAGAAATGTGAAGATAAAATCAAAGTCGTATTTGCTAAGGCTGTTGAAATCCAAGTACTAGTAACCTCTACCGGAATATGTTTCTGAGTTATTCAAAGACCCCCCTCTCATCTCACTGAGCTCTCCCACTATCCACTCCACAGCAGAAGGGGCAAAACCTCTTTGGTTGGGCCCTCAGGCTTCTCACTCAACCTTGGCTACATATTCCATTCAGCTTCTTTCAGCTGGAATCACCTCAGCCATTGGAGTTCCATGGATTTGAGAATATATGCCTTCCCCTTGAGAACTCATCCAACCCTCACCCTCCGCCCAAGATCTTAATCATCAACGACAAGGAAACACTCCCACATCTTACAATAATCTTTATAAACCTGTTTGATTTCTTTGAGGGGAGGAGCAACTTTCTTCAAAGCACTTCAACCTCACAACAAAACTGCGGTGAGAGATGAAAGACAAGCAAAATAGTTAAACATTAATGTAGCTATCATCATACTCACATGTCATTCATTTGGGAAGCCTCAGAGTAATTTGAGAACGCCAGATTCAGGACAAGTATGTAAGAGGAGTAATGAAAGCAAGTGGAGGAGATAATTGAAGTTCATGCAACAATATAATTAGGGAATCATTAAAAGTGTCAAAAGAGGGTTCAAGTTTTGTTTGGCATCTGCTGCTCTGTTTCCCTAGCAATTTGGTTGTCAGAGTAAGACTTACTAAAGTTAAGGTTTGTTCTACACATGACTGTCTTACCTGTAATGGCAAAACACATACTGTAGGGTATCTTTTTAGTTCTCTGAATTACTTGGAACAATTTGGTCAACTTGTCTTAAAAGTTGTGCTAATTTTGGACTTCTTTTGAGACAGTATCTCTTATCTACCTGTCATGAAAGGGAGGAAAGGTCACGGCTCCCAAATGAGAGTCGTATTTATGATACATATCAGATCAGTTGCCTTCCCCTTTTCCTACATATAATAAAACAGCTGCTCGTTATCTATCAGACTTGATGGAACCTGATTTCTATGAATTCTCCAACTTCACAAAGTATGAGAGAACCCTGATCACATTAATGTTCATTTTATATTCTTTTATTTTGCTCCAAATGCTCTCTGTTACAAATCTCTATTCTCTGCCTCACAACTTTTTTAAACTTTCTTCTTCTATCTACCTATTTATCTTCTAATACCCAAAGCCCTTCTTATTTGGGCACTTAAGAATCAATGTCCATCTCACAGAATGTCAGCAAAGGTTTTAGATTCTATATGATAATCTAAAATACCTGGGTTAAAATACACATCTATAGAGTTGAGGACAGAGGATAAAGGAAATTAATTTCTCTATATATCTCTTGTGGATATCTTTATCTTGCCAGGAAGATTTTATGCTCAAATAAACTAATAATATCTAACATTTGGATGGTGCTTTATCTATTCTAAGGTACTTTGACTCTATTATCTTAGTAATCAATGTGGATGTCAACACCATCCTGTGAAGTATATTAAAAGCATAATGTGTAGAATTAGTATTTCCCAAAAAAAATAACCCTGGTTTCTGAGCTCCCTTGGCCCTGCTAGTTCCTGATAAAGTCTCCCCTAAAGTAAACTCACACAATTCAGATTCCTTGGTGTTCTCTTCACATAAAAGTCACATGACATTCCAAAACAAACAAACAAACAAACAAACAAACAAAAAAAAACACCACAAAGTAAATTCAAAGAGGTTAGTGGATTTAATTTCCCCTTAGGGCACAGTCTTTGTTTTAAGCCTAGCCTGATTACCATGAGGCCCTACTTATCTAACTTCTGGGTTTGTTGGGTCGTAGGAAATCTAATATTCAAAGATTCTTGTACATTTTCTTATTGCAATATTATACAGCTCAGAAAAATATCAGATATTTGAAAAATATCAAATCTGAGTCCTCAGCAAATTAAGGATTATGGAATTAATATAACACAGGATAACTAATAATAGCAGAAGTTAACATTCATAACAAAAAGTTACTGACCACCTGGCAAATGTTTCTCAAAACCTAAAACTGAACTTCAGAGTTAAAAATCACAAATAAGTCTGAATCAAGAGCAGATTACATAGGTTGGTTCAGAATTCTCATATCCACAACCAAGAAATATCTATGGTAACTTTTTTTTTTTTTTTCTCCAGTACATCCTTATTTTTCAAGCAACATGTTACCTCATTTCTTGAAAATCAGTTGTCAAATATGTTTGACTAGCAGTTCTCATACTTGAGTTGAAAAACATTTCAAACTCAAACAGTGACATTTCTTCATTCATCTTAAAAACTACAGTAATATTAATTACAGGAAACATAAATATATTTGAAATCAAGATTTTAAAAATAGGAAGAATGGATGATTACGCAAGCCACATGCCTACAATAAATATTACTAGCTATTTTAAATTTTTCCATCAACATTTATTTAAAAGACTAGTTTTGCTAGCAGACAAGCAGCTGTGGGTATCAAAGGAAAACAGAAAATGACAAAATATCCACTTAGATTCAAGAAAACTCTATCCAGTAAATTTGCTTCTTTTGCAAATTGTGAAAAGACTGCCATATTTCTCAGTTGTAGCAGGACAGCACCTGAACTCAAATCTGAGAATACCAGCAACCTATGGTATGCAGCAGGACCACGTGCTCAGTTCCTAAGCTTCCATTTAAGCCACCCCTTACTATCGAAAAACAATGCTATAGAATTATTTGAAGTAACTTTTACTATTTGCTTTATTACATCTCAATATTTCTACTTTGCCCGGTGTACATTTAGAATGTACTATACTTATGTAGATGACATTTACCTTATAACACGGTAGAGACTACAGATACATGATACGTGTGTGTTTCTTCTTACTGTCTCTGGCCCCCTTTCTGTATCTTAAATATTGGTCACCTTCAAGGCTTTGACCAAGCACCTCTCATCTAACTTTTCACGCATTTTGTAGCAATATCAGCCACTCTATTTCTTAAATTTCCAAACTGTAGAAATGGGTGTGGATGAATGTCTAGGTATCTTCCTGAACACCCTTCCCTCCGCTCAAGGAGTTTTTGGCCAGTTAACATAAATGTATGTTGGATTATATTACAAAGAAGGGTAAGATTATTATTAAAAAGTATTGAATCTCATTTTGTTGGAAAGCACCAGAGAATGATAGTTAGAATACTTGAAATGACTAGCAAAGGATGGACAACTTTTCAAAAGGCAAAGATGAAAGATGTTGTGTCCCACTTAGAGGGAAAAATCACGGGGTGGGGGGGGGATCATGAATGCGGAAGCACACAGAGTAAGTTTAAGGAACCTGAGAAGCACGCTGAATAGTGGGTATGGTACCCTATACTATCTACATTTAAATCCACCCAGATAGGCTTCTCCATTTATTTACTACTGCTTGTTATAAGAACTGGATTAAGGAAGTTTGAGAAAACAGGAAGAATAGCAGGGATTAAAAAAACAATTCTGTAATGCTTGAAGCAGTCAATTCCTATGTGGCTCCTGATTCCCTAGGGTTTCCAAAAGGCCCCCAGGGCTTGCTGTGGTGGGAGGGAGACAGAAAATGAGGAAAGAGTCCACAGGGTTTACTCAATCATTGGGGCACAGCAGCTCCATAAGGATATGTTGAAATTCTAGTGAAGTTCTTATTCAAAAAGAGGGTGAAAGGGCAAAAAAGAAAAAAATATATACTTAAAAATCAATTTCTTAGAAAGAATACTAAGAGAGCCACTGACACATGAAGGAATGAAAGATCAATGAGAGAAAGACAAGGTCATGTCAGTAATACCTAATGTTATAGAAACACAAGGAAAGTGAACTGGAACCTTAATTCCAAAACAGAATAAAAAATATTGTTTTCCTTCATTTTCCCATTATAAAAAGAATTTTTTTAAAGATTTTACATATTTATTTATTTGACAGAGAGAGACAGAGCATACAAGCCAGGGGAACAGCAGAAGGAGAGGGAGAAGCAGGCTTTCCGCTGATCAAGGAGCCTGATGTGGGGCTGGATCTCAGGACCCTGGGATCGTGACCTGAGCCAAAGGCAGATACTTAAGAGACTGAGCCATCCAGGCACCCCTTAAAGGAAATCTTCCTCATCTCAATTTGCTTTTTTTTTTTTTTAAGCTTTTTTTCACCTGGCACACATTCTTTCTAGTGGCAAAGACAAAACAAAAAAAACACTTATTAGAAGATTCCGATTAAAAAGGCCAACCAGTATCATTCATAAACAGCAGGTCCCCACCTGATAACTCAAGGTTCCTCTAAATTGTATAGTAAATTACATTTGAAAACCACACAATATCGGTTGTGTATTTGCAAGCGTAATTGTCACATCTTCTGCTTCCCCTCTAACATGGACATTATCTACTAAAATAGTCTGGCTACTTCATTCTGGTTTTGCCCTTCAATTAAAAACAATAAAATTCATAATTCAGCTTTTGGCAAATACTGTATTAAACAAAGGAGTATACACACTGTCTTCTTTTTTTTTTCAGTTGACTAAAATGAAGTTATTTTTATGATGATACCATTAGTACAGCAATCCTGATATTATCTGAAAACACTTTGATTTGCTTTGTTTTGACCAGAGTAAAGTAATAAATAATAACAAGGTCCTGTGCATGTATGTGTAGAATATTTATTTCTCTGTATTTATTATTTATACTAAGATTCCTCTCTTTCTCCATATATATGTATATATGTATAGATATATGCATCTCAATGGTACAAATTACAGTAGCATCAAGTACAAAGAAACAATTTGACGGCAAGTAACTGGGGATGACATTTCATTCCTTATGCAAACTGTGTCCGATAACCAATTATTAATTCTATAACTTTGGTCGATAACACTATTAATCTCGAAAAACATTTCTATGGTCCAATTTCTAATGCCCAGAAATTACTAAAATATTTATAAATTTGAGTAATTCTTTTTCAGGAAATGATTGGTCTTCAATGTTCACTATGTCCCCAGGGGTCTATGGAGGAAAATATTTATACACTTCTTCCTTCAGTTCTCAAAGTGACAGTATAAAAATTTCATCAGCAATTAATTGAACACTGAAGGGACCGCTGAATTTTCTAACTGGTGATTATTTCAGTTGTAAATATACGTAGTCAAAAGTCCATTTCAAAAGTTACTAACAGATTTGGAATTCTATAAAATAGCTTTAGTCTGATTATAGTATTAATAATCCATTTCCTTAGGAAATAACCTTTGTATCACAACAGGCAATCCTAAAAGACATATACCTTCCAATTTCAAGACTGAAGCATTAAAAGGAGATGATGACTTTTCACAGTTGGTCTGGACATTTAGTCTCTGCTCTTTAATTCTTTTGCCCTAAATATAATGGTTATGGGCTAAACTGTGTTCTCCCATAACTGTTATGTTGAAGCCCTACGCCCCACTACCTCAGGATGTAACTGTATATTGATATAGGGACTCTAAATAAGTGAATTAAAATGAGGCTACTAGGGTGCGTTCTAAACCAATCTGACTGATGTTTTTATATGAAGAGGGAATCTGAAACACAGAGACACTAGGGATGAGTCCAGACCAAGGAAATCCTTTGTGAGGACACAATGAGAAAGCAGCAGCTATCTACAAGCCAATGAGAAAGACCTCAGAATAAATTAAACATGCCAACACCTTGATCTTGGAGTTCTAGTCTCCAGAACTGCTGGAAAATTAAAAAAAAAAAAAAGCTCCTGTTGCTAAAGGTATGCAGTCTGTGATATTTTGTTATGAGAGCCCTAGCAAACTAATAAATGATTTTACCACACTTTGTCATCATTCACATGAAAGAAAATTGCACATTTTCTTTAGTCGCCGTAAGTTCTCTATGAGAAAAACGTTGGTAGCTGCACTGTTTGGAGTAATGTTTCACTTATATAATGTTGCCCTCTCATGCCTGCTGTTCTGTATATTTAGAACACAGTTCCGTAAAGCTCCCCTCCTCTGTCTTCCTCCTTCTCCTCATTATCACCACCCAATCACCCCCAAACACCAATATTTAACTAGAATGTGGTAGGCACTATTATAAATGCTTTATATAGGAAACCATTTAATTCTCATGATTCTACAATTACTGTAATCACTTTATCAACTGGGAAACAGACCCAGAGAGGTAGGTAAGTTGGTAAGTAAGTTGGCCAAAGACACAGAGCTAGGATACAAATCCAAGCAAACCAATCATACTTTAACCACAACTTCGTAGGGTTTAAAAAAACCTCTCTGTCATTTAGAAAGTGAACCTGCCTTCCGTTTTGGCTCTTTTACTCTCCTTGGATAATCTGAATCTTTATTTTGAACGTCTTATCTACTTTCTACCCATAGGTTTTATATAATGCCAATAGATTTTTGTCTGAGATAGATAAATAAGCTAAAGGTAAATTTTGTTCAATTTAGAAATAGTCATAAATAATATTTCTATGATACAAGATAACTTTTAAGTATTTTAACTATTTTAACTTTTAACTATTCAAACATTGTTTGAAATCCTTGGTACCATTTGGAAAACCAAATTTACCTTCGCCACAATTATTGATATATTATTAAAGCACTACTTTGAAAGATAAATCAGATACATTGTAAACCTCAAATTTTATCTCCCAACAGGAAAAAAAAATTTAAATTAGATTTTTTTTCTTTAAAGCTTATTAAACGAAAAGAGTAGCAAACTCTTCCATCATTCGCTTATAAATCAATGTTAAATTTCATTATGATATGTGTTTGAGAAATTGTTTTCTACTATCTAATCCAATCAAAAAGCCATAAACCAAACACATTCTAAGGTTGTAGCACATCACAGAATTTAAAGTAAGCATTTTTAAAAAGGTAGGGTAATGGGAATACTTATCACTGAGTTTCTTACATGGAAAAGAAACTTGTAGTTCAGAAATGTTGAGGAAAGGTTACCTGAGTTGAAATCTGACTCTATCACTTTGCAGCTGTGAGATCTTGGGCAAGATCTTTAGCCTCTTGTTACCTCAGTCTTCCCTTCTGTGTGTATAATTGCAATGTGTACATTGGAGTTTTTATGAGGATTTAAACAGTTAATATTTATAAGTCACTTAAAACTATAACTTGGCCACAGTATATCCTACATATGATTTTTAAAGACAAGGAAATATTATAATCTTATAGTTAACCCAAGATGTTAGTGTGGCAGAAACATATGTAATAAGGAACAGTTTCCTTACTATTTCATGAGAAACCATACCCCCAGTGTTTCCTCATCTTTGTATCATTCCAAGTGAAAGAAAGAATCCAACAAACAAGGACTAGATCTGTGAATGTTACCAAAACTCATATGAAAACAATCTGAATCCTGAAAAATTCACCAGGGGATGCAAATAGAAAACTTTAAACATCCTTGACCATTCTAACACTAAAAATCCAAGCTACTTTTTGTTGCTCCAATGTCACCTTTAGAAGTTTCTTCACCAAAAATATACTGAAAGTACTCTTTCATTATTTAAATGTAGAGCTCTTCATTCAAAGAAAGTATGAAATTCTGTCTTTAGGTAATGTGATTTTAACCCTTATTTTCCTTCTGTATCTTTACACACCCTGATTGATGGAGAAAGTAAACAAAATAAGGATGAGTTCTCTGTGCTTTGATCTGAGTGAAACACTACAAAGAAGTTGTCTCTCTCATCCAGATCTTTTCACTGACGCAGACCCCCAAGAAAATGTGCTTTATTAGTTCCCATGCATGGCACTAGACAGGCAGCTCAGGACATACCTTTACCAGTAGATATTTTATCATGTCAGTCATGATAAATAGTCATTTTCTAATCTATAAATCGTAAGCTGGAGGTAAAAGTGTGTATGCATGTGTGTGTGTGAGTATGTATGTAGGATGTATGCATGTTTTTTAACAGTTCAAACTGTATGTTTCACTCACTTTTAATCACATGTAAATAATTATAGCTAGCATTGATTTAGCACCTACTATGAGCCAGTCACAATTCTGAATACCTTCATTATATTAACTTATTTAATCCTTTCAGTGTGGGAATGAGATAAGCAATACTGTTATCCTCATTCTACACATAAGGAAGGATAAGGAACTTGCCCAGAATCCCAGGGTGGGCAGGCAGGAGAACCACATTTGTAACCATACACTGATTCTACCCTTCTTCTCAAGCACTACCAGTGTTTCTCACAGCACTGGATATGCATAAGCAAAATGAAGCTCTTAAAAAACCACTAATAAAACAATGTTTCAATTTCACTGACAGGCCAAATAATTACAACAACAGCTGAAAATGCACCAAGAATTATGTACCCACTTCAGAACATTTCTCACACTTGATGCCACTGAACATTCTGTCCAGTAGGACAGACCGGTTCGCTATTCACCAGTTCGCCTGACCCAATTCAACACTGAACCACAGCAAATGAACTCATTAAGGGCTTACTGAGCTCCTGCTAAGTAGAAGGTGGGCATAGTGGGAGAAATAAGAAGTCACAGATGTACCCAACATTTATGTCGTTAATCTCTGTATGAATTAGGTATAGCGGTAGTATAAATTATCACACAGTTCAGGCAAGTAAGAATTAACCAAATATTGATTCTTTTTCTCTTTAAGATCTATTTTAATCTTACTATATCACCAGAGCCAAGAAGCAAGCCAATTAGAAGCCCACATCTTGCATGCTATTGAATTCTACTACCATTTCAGTGATTAAAATGCATATTACTTAAGTACAAATTTTTAAACAGACTCACATGGCTAATTTTTGCATCTGTACATTTGTTTCACTGGGAGCTGCTTCTTTATTCCTTTTTATACTTTTTTTTCCCCTACTAGCAAAAGACTAAAATTCACAGCTAAAATAGCTTTGGAAAGGTTGTATATGGTGTTTTAGTACTAATGTATTACTTATACCCTTAATGTAAATAATTGAGCATGGGATGATAGACAAAAGTTAGCCTTAAAGCGCATTTGTGTTCCAGGGATGAGCTAATTTTTTAGGGCTACTTTAACATATTATCACAAATGTAGTGTTTCAAACAAATTTATTATCTCACAGTTCTGTAAATCAGAAATCTGAAATGGGTCTCTCTGAGCTAAAATCAGTATGTTGGCTGGGCTGCCGTCCCTACTGGAGCCTCTGGGGCAGGCTCCATGTCCTTGCTTTTTCTTCTTCTAATGACTACCTTAATTATTTGGCTCATGGCCCAATTCCATCTTCAAAGCCAGCAATGGCTGGCTGAGTCTTTCTCACATGTCATCACTCTGACACTGACTCTTCTGCTTTTTTTTTCCCCTTCCACATATAAGAACCTCTGTGTTCACACTGGGTCCACTCAGATAACTCAGTATTCTCTCTGTAATTTAAAGTCAGCTCATTAACAACATTATCTTACCTATCGCTTTAATTCCCCTTTGCCATGTGGTATTAACATAATCAGAGGTTCTGGGTGTCATATGTGAACATCTTTTGTCAGACCATTCTCTGACTACAGCAAGAGGCCATTCTTTTTTTGATATTTAGACATCATTTCCATCAATCTTTCTTTTAAAACAAGAGGAAAAGACTGAGAGATAATTTCTAAATTGACATATACTTGTATGACATATGCATAGTATGTTATGTATGTATAAGACAAGGACATCATAACCACAAATTTCCTGAGAGAAATTCCTCTTCATCATTTACCTCAAATACTTCTTCATAAGTAAATTCTTCCCTGGCCTTTCCAAAGTAGGATATTTATTCCTCTATAATCTCTTAAATAAAATGACACATTTACCATTCTACTAGTGAGTTTATCATATTACTTTTGAATATGTATTCTCACATCTCTTTTTCTGTCTTTCTCACACACACACACACACACACACGCATGCACGCACACATACCCTTCTCTCCACTTCTCTCTGCTACTCACTCTTTTCTCTTGCTCTCTGCCTGGGATTTGATCCCTTTGAGAGCAAAAGCTACATAGTTGCCAGTTCTAAACCTTTTCAACATGTAACAAGCTTATTGGTGGCACTGAAATATTTGTGAAACACAAGTTATTCTTTTATTATTATATCATATGGTATTATATAATGTCATATACGTATATTACATATAATTATTATCATATTTATATTATTAGTATTTATTTAGCCTAACATCAGAAAACTTAATTTTCCTTACAGGACAATAGTGCCGAGGCATATTTTGAAACCCATAAAAAATAAAATTCCAATACTTCATCATTATTCTAATTAGAAGAGCACACAAAGAGTCTGACTCTGGGAGCTAATTTGGGAGATTTCCTAACTAGTGCATTATTCAATCATCAAACTAAGAACTGGCCCGGTAAGTCACCAAGTATTTAAGCCTATTGGGTTGGTAGTGGGAACTCCTAGGTTAGAGAAGCAAGCATCTTCAACAACTTCAGTCTCCTAGGCATTACCTGGTAGGCTCTCTTCTTACCAATTACTTTGCACAGTGTCCACAGACACTAATTCCATGATAGAGATAAATAACTTCAAGCTGACATGCTTAAAGTTCTCAAATCATTCTGCATTCAATCAATCTCCAAATTACACAAACTTCAGTTTCCTCTGTACCATACATAAAAGTAGAATAAAACCCTAATAGATTAGTAATAAGTTTTCTTTCATTTTTGAAGAATTGATGAAGTGTTTTGAAGTAATGCTGTGTTTTATTTGATGTCTAATATGTTCTTATGGAACTTACACACATTTAATCCTTATGGCAGTTTAATGAGAGGCATACCAGTATCCCTACTTCCTAGGAAGAAACTAAAGTTTAGTGTTACACCAGCCCCATGTTGCTAAGGTCACAAAGCTTTAGCGCTCTCCAATGACTAAGCACATACACTTAAACTGCAAGCTTTTCTACTTCCCATGACCCTGAACAAATTAAGGAATAAATCTCTCTGACATCAGAAAAGGAAGAGAAGGGAGAATTTACCCAATCTCAACTATATAGTCAGATTATTTATTGTCCTCTGAAAAAGGCCTATGCATACATAGTATATTGATTAAGTAAATCAATAATATCAAATAAAATGATCTCAGTTCCTAGAGCTATTATATCATTTACATGTTTACATACTTAACTGTCTTAAAGGAAAAGTATCCATGCCTAGCTCTATAATAAATCCCATTAAAGGCTAAAAGTTTGAAAGAAGGCTTACATTTTAAGTGGTAGAAAAACAACACTCCCTGAGTGATACTGCAGAAAACAATTCCTATTCTAGACATTTCAACCTACCAGATTAATAGAGTAATCTATATTACTATTCAGTATAGTAATCTTGGGAACAACATACTAAGCAGAAACTGATTAATCATTAACTCTATTTTGATTTTTTTAATGAGTTATTTCTTTATATTAATCTTTTGAAATTTATTTTTTTTTCAAAATACACATTCTCTATGAAGATACAAAATAAGACTTTCTTGTAAAAATGTTGAGGAAACCTATAGTGTTTAAACGTATTGTGTAAACATAAAGGTTCTTCAGTAAAGAATCAGAAGAAAACAAAACTTTACAGGTATCATGCCTTGTGTATTTCCTTTATGATTTCTGCTTTTTCCTCTAATTTGCAAAGAGTAAGGAAGAAAGAGTAAGTCAATGAACACACTAGGGAACATTCACCACATGGCATGCAGGATCTGTGAATGAAGTGGTTCTTCATCGACTTCGTTTTTGGCTTTTTGCCATTAAAACTCCACCATCAGAGTTCCATACTCACATTGATGTTTTATTTAATGGTACCATAAGCCAGTCACCTTTATCCCTTCAGTTTTCTTTTGTCAACTTAGTCTATAAATTAAATTCGTTCAACTGACTTAGAGTAGCTGAAGTTGTAAAATCAGCAGGTTTATCCAACAAATCTTTTTCTTTTCTTTTTTTTTTTTAAATTATTTTATTTGACAGACATCACAAGTAGGCAGAGAGAGAGGAGGAAGCAGACTCCCCACTGAGCAGAGAGCCCGATTCGGGGCTCGATCCCAGGACCCCGGGATCATGACCTGAGCCGAAGGCAGAGGCTTTAATCCACTGAGCCACTCAGGTGCCCCTCCAACAAATCTTTTTTAAGCCTTTGGAAAAAGCATCACTGAAGAATGCACTTCAAAAGAAAAATAAAATAAAAGTTAAAATACTCCCAAAAAGTCATGTATATTTTTAAGAGAATATGCAAAACTGTGGGGTTCAGAGGAAGGATGGTTGCTGATTCAACTAATAAAAATTATCAGTTTCTGATATCCTAAACTATGTAGAACTATGAAAAGTATCAGTTCACTGGCAGGAAATGAATGAGGGGAAAAATGTGAAATTAAAAAAAAATAGAATCTGATAGAAAAGAGGGAAGATAAGTTATGAATTCCATAGGATTGTTGATGCGTGTATAGTTTGCACCAGGTCAGAGAGCTAACCTGGCTAATCCAAAAAATACATGTGATGTTTAAAAACAATGAAAAAAAAAAACAACACTTGCTTAAGTCTGACATACCCACATGTACATATACACCCACTATATACACATCCATATTAAAAAAAAAAAAAAACCCAGGAACATGCAGGAATATGATGTAGTCACAGGGAACTATCAAAGCCCATAACAATTCAATCCATTCATTCTCAATGCAAACTATTTCTAAAGACCATATTTGCACAAAACGTTTTTATTTATGTGAATTGTGTATGAATAGATTTCAGTGTGGGTTTACTATTTTGTTCTATCAGAAGAGTGCTTCATGCTTCAACTTCATGCTTCAACTGCATCTTTCCAATTTGATAACCTGTGTGTGTACAGGTGTGTGGCAGGGTGGCAATGGAGAAGGATAGGAGAAAATCAGGTGAGAAATTTCCTGAAGAAATTTTCTTTAGAACAGTTAGAAAATGAGTGATTGACATGTGTAATGATGTCATTTAAAAAAAAAATACTAGAATGTAATTCCACTGTTCTGGAATTCTTTTTTTAAATATAGAGGGCGTTTTTTGTTTTTGTTTTTGTTTTTGTTTTTCTATTTATTGCAAAAGGATTGCTAATAAATGTAAAAATACAGGAAAGAAAATAATAAAATATCAATAATCTTGTGGAACATTGCTAAATGTCTAGTACTGTCATCTTTTTCTTGCATTATCATCAATTAATTATAATAATTTTAAAAATTGATATTATAGATACATACCTTTCCTTTAGTGGAACTAAGATATGAATTCAATGTAATCAAGAAGCTTTTAAAAGTACTTATCTGTCCTTACTGAATCATATTGTACAAATATGACCATGCTATTAAAAGAATGTTTCCTGTATTAGTTATGTGACAATTTCAACAATGGAAAGGACCTTGTTTTACAAATATTGTGGTTTGAAAATTACCATGAAATGTCTGAAATCTTCAGCTTCAAATGCACTAATTGAATTAAATAGTTTATGAATTAATTCATTAATATGTATATCGATATATTATGTATACTGTAGGAGCCAAAGGATGCCACTTCCAAATATGGCATTTCGGCATACTTTATGCTGAGCTGAAAGCATTCAAGGCCCAGAGGTCCTAGGAAGAAACCCTTGATACTGTCCCCTTCCCCACAATAGCCCAAAAGAATTTAAATAGAGAATCTGCTTCAGGAAGAGAGCTATCAACACAGATAACTACATTATAATATTTATTATAATATGAACTAGGTCTGGTAGACAGGGAGGAACCTCCCAAGGCCTCTTTAATCAAAGTCCTCTTTGTGCTCCTTTGTTTCCATATGAACCAACAAACATTTGTTTACCAAACATTCACTCTTTTTCATCTTCCTGTGAATTGCAGTCATTCCCTTTGAAGTCCCAGACCATTACCCCACTGTTTTTTAATTTAGGATGACATATATACCTCATTTTGCTTGAATGTCTTTGGAATCTCATGTCTATGTGGATTTTCCATACCTAATGGAATGAAATTTGTTTTCTTCTATTAATCCCTTAATTAAGTTAGAAGAATCTTGAAGGGTAGAGAAAATATTTCCTCATCCACAGTACCTGTATGTCTTTATCATGATCAAGAGTGAACCTCTGCTTTTGTTAAGGTCCCTTCCCATTTATTCTCTAAACTTTCAAGCAGGTAGAGAGGGTGAGAAAGTGAACCATGAGAGTGAAAGAGCACAGCACCAAGTATCCCTTCTCCTGAATTCCTTCTTAAAATGTCCATGGTTTGAAAAATAAAGATGCTATTATGAACACAAGATAAAATTAAAGAAAATCAAGCTCAGTATTTTAGAAGGAATTTTTGTTTGCCTCATGGACAAACTGGTTTATCCGAACTCTGGTTTCTCCCTCCTTCCTGGTACTTCTTTTATCTCTAAGGCTGCCCTAGCCTAGGTCTTGCTTTTTCAATGTTCACTGAAATTACTTATGCCCAAATCATTTAGCTGATTTGTTCTATAAAATTCCAAAGGGACAAGTAGGTGTCCTTTGCTATCTGAAAGTAGACCATTTTTATGAAATCTTTCATATGCCAAAATGGTATAAAGCAAAGAAGAAATTATCATTAATTTATATTTATATTAATTTATATTTATATTAATTTATATTGAAAACTTTTGAGCATTGAAAAATTTTGAGCATTCTCAGACCCAAAAAATAAACTAAACTCTCTTGGGATTTCCTTTTACCTGAGGACACATCTTACTAATGATGCACAAAATAAATTAAGATTAAAAAAAAAACTACAATAGATGGCCACAGATACACTTCAAAACTGTGGTGGCTTGATGCTCAAATGCTGAATGTAGTTCCTGTGGAAAGAGCTGTGTGGTGCTATTCTTCCTGCTTCAGGTGAGGGCTGCCTCCCTAAAGCTTGTTGCAAACCATGCTTAGCATTTTGGTTTTTGTTGTTTTTGCTTTTTGCCTTTTTTAGTAAAAGAGAAAATCCTCTTTGGATTTCAGTTAGTGAAAACAGGTGCTAATGTAGGTTTTCCATACAAGTGAAGTGGTATAAAGTGAACTTTTGAAAAGCAAACTTTTGAAAAGCAGTATAGTGCATACTGCATTCCTTTGATTCTAAAATAAATGTTGTTACATAATGACATTTGTAAAAATGTGTTCTGAATTCAATAATGTATCCAGTTAAGTAGTATTATTTGATAGTTTCTGATGTTGACTTACTTCATAAAATGTGCTGTGAACTCAATTTTTTATATTTTAGCAGTCTATGATATTTAGAAAAGGGGAAAACAAAACAGATTATATATTAGGGAAATACTCAACATAGAATAAGACAAATCCCCAAATTCTGTATTACAGAAATAGAATACAAAAAACAGAGATGAGTGGTCTAGCAAAAACTGTTTGGCAAAATGCTGTTTTCTGAATAGCAAAAATAAATTGGTCAAGTTGTTTCATGATTTTAAAAAATCTTATCCAACCAGAAAGATACACAATATTCTGTGATATTCCATGAATATTATGAAGAAGTCCATTCTTTTATCCTCAAAAAAAAATTTAAGTTAGCAAAAATAAAATTCAATGAAGTTAAAAAAAGGAATTATTGCACGCAGTTGTTTATATAAATTTAATAAATAAAAAATATCCAAATACTATATTGCTATTAAGAAAGCTAAAATAAGTGACATCCAAAAAGGCTAATCATGGTTTTTAAAAAAAAAACTATCTCTTCCCTTTTTCTAACAAGTTCGTGATTCTAAGTTGTTTCCAGGTATTACAGAATTGCTTCCAAACATTACTTATAAAACTGGTCATTTTAAGTGGTATTTGACTTCCATCAACGCTCATTATAGTTTTAACCATTTTAGGAAAATACTTGCCCTTTTATTATTATAGTTAACCTCTGAACAAATGAAAACAAATCATTGCCCTAAAAAAGTAAGTATTTTCACTATAATGATGAATTTATTTATTTTAATTTATTTATATGTCAGAGAGAGAGAGTACAACTAGGCAGAGCAGCAGGCAGAGGGAGAGGGAGAAGCAACCTCCCGGCAGAGCAGAGAGTCCAATGTGGTGGCTTGATCCTTGTACCCGGGATCATGACCTGAACTGAAGGCGGATGCTTACCCAACTAAGTCCCCTAGGTACTCCTATAATGATGATTTAAATAATTATATCCTAAAGTAAGTTAAAGATATTGCAAGAAATTGTAACATTAGTCAGTTCTGAATATAAAACACTAAACCAATCAACTATCTTACTTTAGATACTTGTATTAGTGGGGTAGGATAAATATTGTTATTTGTAAAAATATCTGATGTAAAATATTACATTGACTCAAATGACCACAAATTACTACATTAAACTGAAACACTGAACTAATACAAACAATCAAGAGGTAGTACAGGAATGCAGCCTTCTTTTATCTGAGTGTTGTTAAACCATTCTAGGAGATGAAATGAGGCAGAGTTTACAGGCATGGAAATTAGTTTCTATTTGAGGGAACTAGTTCTACTTTTCTTTACAGCATTTGTCCAGGACCAGCGAGTATTTTTGCATTGCAAAGATACATGTCATTTTAAACCTTATTTGCTGGGAGCAAATTATGGTTGGCAAATGAAAGTTGGTCTGCTCAGAGGCAATTAAAATCTTAAAGCATTACTGAATAATTTTTTTAATTTAATAAAAATAGGAGACGGGGCGCCTGGGTGGCTCAGTGGATTAAGCCGCTGCCTTCGGCTCAGGTCATGATCTTAGGGTCCTGGGATCGAGGCCCGCATCCGGCTCTCTGCTCAGCAGGGAGCCTGCTTCCCTCTCTCTCTCTCTGCCTGCCTCTCTGCCTACTTGTGATTTCTCTCTGTCAAATAAATAAATAAATAATCTTAAAAAAAATAAAAAATAAAAATAAAAATAGGAGACCAACATTCATCCTTGGTCAACTTAATTTGTCAAAACTATATCTGATGACCTTTTCTGCAGCTCAATGGGATGCCATAAATAGAACTAAGAACTCATAAGAAAGAAAAGAATTGAAGAAAAAGATTCTAGCGATCATGTATTGGTGGTATTAATAGTTGTATAGTAAGCTTAAAAATAGCTGAAGACAAATGAGTTTGTATCTAAAAACTCATTCTCTGATGAAGTATTATGAAATAGTGCAATAAGACAATTATTATATGATCTCTCTGATACGAAGAATTTGAGAGGTAGGGTGGGGGCCATGAGGGACAGGGAGAACACAAGTGAAGCAAGATGGGACCAGGGAGGGAGACAAACCTGAAGAGACTCTTAATCTCAGGAACCAACCTATGGTTGCTGGGGGGGGCAGGGAGGTGGGTAGGGATAGGATGGCTGGGTTATGGACATCAGGAAGAGTATGTGCTATGGTGAGTTCTGTGAAATGTGTAAGCCTGATGATTCACAGACCTGTACCCCTGGGGCAAATAATACATTATATGTTAATAAAAAAAAAAGAAATAATGTAATATCACAATGATTACACACATGTTTTTAGCAGGTGTAATTTACATATTAAGACATGTTTTCAAGTATGAATATGAGATATTCAATCACTTTAATGACTCTTTAAAACTTGTAAAAGTGCATAAAGGAAAAAATGTACAACCGAAAAAGGGATAGTTCTGAATTATTAAAATAACATTAAAATACAGAATACTAGTGCTAGCCAAGTCAGAATAAAAGGCATTAATTGAAATACAACTTCACATGACTCTAGCTCAATGGTTCTTGACATGTGGGAGAAAAAAATCAATTTGGCAGCCCCATAGATCTGCTCAAAATTGAAAAATATTGCCAAGGTAAAAATCATCTCAAGATCATAAAATCTGTCCCCAAATTCTAGGTACCTCATATCCTAAGGCTGTCCTCAAACTACCCTCAAATTCCTATTTTCAGAATCACGCTTAAGCCAACCACTTAGTAAAACAGCCATGGTCCAAAGATATCCCAGATTTAACACCACCCTTCATACACACAGTCTTAAAAATCATATTTTGGTGCTAATCTCAGCAGCTATGAAGAAGAAAGCAATCCCATGGTGTCATGCTTGGAGGAAATATAGTAAGTCATTCAAAGAGGTGTTTATAGATTAAAAACAAAAACTAAATGTATTAAAATAATTAAAACAATCAATGTAAATTAAAAGTTAATTTCAATAGTTAAAATATGCCAGCTCCCCCATATTAAATGTGGTAACTTTTAATCTGGGTCTCTACTTATGTCCCATGTTTAATGCATTTAACTGCCCTGTTCTAATCTGTTTGCTGGAATTTGTGACCCACTTCTTGACCAATGGATCCAATGGATTATATTTTACAAAGCATCAAAAACTCCGATGATGGGACACCAGGGTGGCTCATTATGTAAAGTGTCTGCCTTCAGCTCAGGTCATGATCTCAGGGTCCTGGAATAGAGTCCCACATTCCATGCTCCATGCTCAGCAGGGAGCCTGCTTCTCCCCCTGCCTGCACTCCCCCTGCTTGTGCATGCTCTCTCCCTCTCTCACACTGACAAATAAATAAATAAAATCAGTATTTAAAAAAAAGACTTCAGTGATTTTTCATGGAATACTAAGAAGGTGAATTTAAATTTCCAACTATTATAGTGCAATAGTGGGTTAGTAAAAATACTTTTGTGAGTAGAATTCATCATACTTGGTTAACTGCACAGTTTGAATTATTAAAACTTTCTGAGCTTTTAATTTTTTAAATGCTTATATTAAATGTCAGTTATACAGTGTAACATTAGTTCCACATTTAGAATTTAGTGACTCAACACTTCTACACATCACCCAATGCTCATCAGGACAAGTTCACTCTTTAATTCCAATCACCTAGTTAACCAACTCCCCTCTGTTGACCATAATTTTGTTCTCTATAGTTAAGAGTGTGTTTCTTAGTTTGCCTCTCTCTTTTTCTCTTTTTTCCCTCTTTGCTCATTTGTTTTCTTTCTAAAGTTCCACATATGAGTGAAATCATATGGTATTTATCTTTTTCTGATTGACTTATTTTTGCTTAACATAATACCTTCTAGCTCCATCCAAGTCACGCTGAGATTAGTAAAGGCAAGAAGGCTTGAAAAGTTTACCACTGCCATTTCTGATCCAGCTTATAAGAAATGGCCTCTAAAAGCAGAAGTTTAAGGATAATAATTAAGAATGAACTTCATATTTCAAATAGCTCTGATCTTCTAAGCTAATGTTTAAATTCAATCAAATATTTTAGATTGAGGTAACCACACGGTATCATACTGTCAAAGATCACACTTTGAGAATAAAGCCGACTGCTAACGTAGATGTCGATATTATATTACTTGTATTACAGCCATTCCAAATTCCATGATGCATTTTTAATACCCACAAATTACACATTAGAATTTTCCTTATTCCAACAGCTGGTAACAAATTTAAAAAATGAACTGAGATAAGAAACTATTACCCACAGTCATTCTCATCTTTTATATTTTGCTTTCTTTCAGTCCCATTGAGAAAATAAATGTAAGGCAACAAATATGGGAGGGCAAGACTGATCCCCTGAGTATATCATGTAAAATACAAACGTATCCTGCACCTCTGTAAACAATCAGAAAGACCTCTATCACAGTTTAGATTTCTCCCTAAATTCAAACTTTCATTACAGGTGATTGGTTGTCAGTATTGGCTTAAGGTTTCACTCAAAACCAGTCACCTTCCCCAGTACTAATTTGAGTATTTTTAGTGGCCTGACACCAGATCTTTCATTTACATCTCTGCATCTGTTCCAGAACACTGGGGGCTAAACTTCCAAAGACCAAGTGGTTTCTCTGATTAATCCCAAGCATAAGCAAGAGGAATTCAAGCTACTAAATTATACAGGTACTTAGTAACAACTCACCCTTTGTGTGAAGCTACCACTAATACTGGACTCCAAATTCCTGATCTAGTAACATGCACAGCTCACTCCACAATTATCAATTCCTCCTCTAAAGATCTGGAGTTCGGCTCCTGATCTCAATCTAAGGCTATGACCCTACCAGCTATTACAAACATTGTTTGGTACCTAGAATCTACTTCCCTCTTGACCAGTGTCCATTCTTTTTCCACTGGACTCGTAGAGCCTTCTAACCATGTGCAAAATAGTTGCTATCATCTGTCATGGAGCACAGTTTCTTGACAGCTGGCCCAAGGTGTATAATGGGTTTACCCTTTTAAAATACAGAATCTATCAACTGTGTGGTTAAGTTAGCCCAATTTTGCCCTTTCACCCTATCTTTTCCGCTATCCCCCAGCCCAGTAGTTCCAAACTTTCCTGTAGATTCCTTCTCACTACCATCAAATTAATGTTTCATAGTACCATTCCATATTAACAACAACAACAACAAAAATCCCCTAATGTTTTTATTTAGTACTTTAATATTTTCAGTGTTTATATTTGAATATTTGATATCTTTGCAATTTATGTCAGGTATATGAGGTACGGATTCAAATTTATTTTCCTTTCCACGTGACTGCTTAGTAATCTCAACATCATTTATCAAAAAGTTTTGTTTTATTGTTGATATTGTTTTGTGGGGGACACATCACTAATGTTTTTATCCCTTTTTTTCATCTTCCAAACAATTTATACTTAACAAATAACTATTAAAAATCATCCTGGGTGCCTAGGTGGCTCAGAGGGTTAAAGCCTCTGCCTTTGGCTCAGGTCATGATCTCAGGGTCCAGGGATCAAGCCCCACATCTGGCTCTCTGCTCAGCGGGGAGCCTGCTTCCACCCCCCCCCCACCCGCCGGCCTCTCTATCAACTTGTGATCTCTGTCTGTCACATAAATAAATAAAATCTTTTAAAAAATCATCATTTTGAAATTTACTATTTATGAAAGGAAATTTAATGTTTTAACCATTATAAACATATAACAAAAATCAAATTCTGTTGGCACTTTTAAAATGATGGTTTCAGTATCTCTAAGAGAGCCCATCCAGGACTAGAGTAAGGAATAACAAAACTGCTTCTGACAAACTAGCTAGTGATAATTATAGGATCTTTATTGAATCTTATTATTCTTAACTGACCTCCAAATTCACTACTTCCGCAGTACTCAGGAAAAAAAAAAAAAAAAAAAAAGACTTTAAAAATAACCAGCAATGGAATGACTGAAACAGAGGACAACTCCCTTATATCAGAAAATCATCTCATTAGCAATGGCATGAAATGATCAAGAACCTACACAATAATACACTTTCAAAACACTGCAGGCAAGAAAGAAAGAAAAAAAGAAAACTGAGGCAAAAAATCCTATTTCTCAGTTTCTTCAATCTGCCAGATATGCTGCATCCCGCTCCCAAGAGCTGTGTTGGAACAGAATTTAGGACTAGGACAGCTTCTGCCCACATGACTTGTATTCATCTTTCCAGGAAGTTTCAGTATACAGATTCCTAACTAGCTAGCTTGGTGCACAATATCTGGAATTTCAGAGAGAACGTTGAGAAGAGCAGTGCAATAGAAAGATATGAGAGGGCATGAGAAAGCAAAAGAAAGCTCGCTATTATACATATTTTTTGTAAATATGTTTAATACTGAGAATTGCAGACTGTTGGATTTTCTCTAACTGACACAGTTAAGGTGTGAAACTCATTCTACAATTTAATCTATCGTTGAAGTATTTTCCCAGAACTAGTAATAATACAAGTTTGAAGATATAATGATCTTACTAGACGTATTTTAAAACGCTTGAATTTATTACTGAAAATTTCTGCATTAAAACTATCAATGGAGAAATGATATCAATAAGCAAAGTTTATGAATAGTTTCAAGATTCATAAAGCTTCCTTTTCACCCATCTCTACATTAATTCATATCACCACAGAATATTGGGATTGGCCTACAGAATCCATTTCAAATGTAAAGAATATCCTGGCATTCAATAAGAGTTAAGTTATTAATTTGATTGAATTATAATGACATTTACTCCATCTATGGCACAATTTAGTGAAAGTTATTGAAAAAGCAAAAGCAAGAGATTTGGAGTTTAATGAAAAGTGATAGTTAAGGCCTATTCCAAATAAATTCTTCTGAGAGCCTTATCTAGTACAACCAAGTTATTAATAACTTCTGAGTACCTCAGGAGCCCTCTGGTAGATACAGTGCTAAGGTCTAACTGAAGACAATAGCTTAGTTTCAGTCTTAACAGAGAGACTCTGTGACAGTGAAAATATAAATAACAACACTTTTTTAACTAAAATTTCTTCTTGTTTTGAGTAACCCAAATATCCTCTAAAATCAACTTTATTTTCTTTGAGGATTGAGCTTCAACATAATGGCAGAAGAAAACCTGCAGCCCACATTCATTTTAAGTTTCTTATCATATTTTCTTTTCCAAATCATCGTGATGCATCACATCATAAATATATTACAGTCAGACCACTTAAAATATGTTACTGCTTATATAAGGAGCTGGAAACTAGTGTCTATAAAAAGAAAGCATTTCGAGTGGAAATGGTTAAACTGGATAATGCTGAGATTTCCATTTCCAAACTGTCTCTTCATGTCACTCTCTGACTGCCTTACACATTTTCTTCTTTAGTCCTTTGTCCAAAAGAAATATCTAATTGTCTATTCATTAAAGAGTTAGTTCAAACAACTTACTAATTATTTATGTCCTTAACAACTTTGTAGTCATTTTAAAAACTAGTAACAGAAATCAAAAGAGAAATGGTATTTTATTCCATTTTCAAATAACCACAGTTACTTGTTAATGGCATGTGTGCACCTGTTTGTCACCAAACCATTTCTCAAATCCTTGATCAGTCTGAACATCATGACCTTCATAATCTGTTCCATATTGATTTTTCTTATGGTACTTGCTTTGTATCACAGCAACCCTCAAAAACCTTGCTTTGCAAAGATATGACATTGTCAATAGCAATGTAATATAGCCTGATGTTGAAACTGAACTAACTTGAGTTAGTAGTCTGCAAGGTACATTGCAAATGTTACTCTATTTTCCTTGGGGAAAAAAATAAAATAAAATAAAATATTCCACAGCTCCTGTGAGTTCCCTGAGCCACCTTAGCACATGATCTGGGAACAACAGGGCTAAAGATTATTACAATAACAAAACTCAGGGTTGAGACCCTAATGATTACAAAGAACAACTAATTTCAAGAAATGTTAATGTTATATAGTAAGGGGGCCTCTGGGTGGCTTAGTGAGTTAAAGCCTCTGCCTTCAGCTCAGGTCATAACCCAAGGGTGCTGGGATCGAGCCCCACATCAGGCTCTCTGTTCAGCAGGGAGCCTGCTTCCCTTCCTCTCCGTCAGCCTGTCTCTCTGCCTACTTGTGATCTCTATCTGTCAAATAAATAAATAAAGTATTTTTTTTAAAAAAGTTATATAGTAGGAAACAAAAAGAACAAAGTTCATTAAGTTTACAGATGCATAATGAGTGCCAGATCTATGCAACGTGGTATGCTAGGCACTAGGAACATAGGGCAGAACCATCAGCAAAAGTCACTTCCTCTCTGGAACTTACATTATAGCAATTAAAACAATTAATGCAAGATATGAAAATAAGTATTCATTCCATAATTTTATTTGCCCTAAGTTTTACAAACAAAACCAATAGACAAATAGGATAGGCTGATTTTAGAATAATGGGTGAAAGGAACCAAGTTATTTTAGGATGTAAGTCTTCCCTCAATAAAGAAATAATATTTGCAATAAATTCTAAAGTAGTCATTCTCAGTTGAGGGTAAATTTGGCCCCCATGGGATATCTGGCAGAGTTTGGAGCCATTTTTGTTGTCATGAATGGGAGGTATGCTAGCATCACTCTAGTGGGTAGAGGCCAAGGATGCTGCAAACATCCTACAATGCATAGGACAGTCCCCATGCACTACCAACCCGAACAAAGAATTTCTGACCCGAAATATTAATAATACTGAGAAGAATTTAAATAGACAAAGGTATATATGTGGGTATACATTTGCAGGTAGGGGGTATCAAAAGGCATTCCAACAAAGAGAACCACACATGCAAAGACTCTTCAAAGAATCTACTACATCTAGTACATCTAGTACAAAGAATCTAGTACATCTAACAAACCAATGGAAAGCTAGGGTAGATGGAGGCTAGTGTAGACAATTGCAATAATTTTGGTACTGCTTGAAGCCTAGACCTGTGCAGAACCACCTTAAGAGGACAAAATAAGAGGGCTACAAAGGAAAAATCCAATAGAGGAGACGAAGATTCCGTTTATTTCTTCTCCACACTGCACTGGCTTCTAAAGCAGTAGTAGGTAACCAGAGGCACGGGACAACATTTATTCTGGTAGCACCATATAAAACAAAAAGTTACACTCTGATCTATTTAAGTTTTCAATAACTAGGTGAAATCCTCATAAAATTTGTTTTCAGAAATTTAAACACCAAAGTTACAGGTACAAACTTACTGGACTGGTAAGTATTTTCATTGTATTGCTTTATTTTACCACCACTAAAGCTCTGCAAAGCTTTGGGACTATCTTAATGTTACAGAGGAAGAGACAATGTCTTGGAGAAATTGAGTAATTGGCCTGAACAGATAATGCATCATAGAATGAACATTTCTCTGCACCTGTGGGCCATTGTTCCCTAATCCCAACCCTCCACTGCTGTCCACCCAATCCCCCACCCCTCTCTTTCTCAAGGCCAAACAGCTTAAAGATTCCCAGTCCTCTCAACAAGCAAGAGAGTTGACTTACAGTATTTTCAAGTCAATAGCCGATGTAATGTAAGGGCCACAGTTAGAAAAGATCTATTACATTTTGATTCCCGATTTGTTTCCTCTTTCTTACTCTCTCCCTTTGTGTAGGCCTTGGGGAATAGAGTCCTTATCATATTCCTCCGTTTACCACTAGGTGGCCTATATACAAGATCTGACTTGTTCTTCCTAACAACTCCTGGAGGTAGAGGACGTTATAAATCCTTGTGTGTGTGTGTGTGTGTGTGTGTGTGTGTGTGTGTACTTATACTCACATGCTCCCGGGAGGTGAACTGGCTGGGAGCACTTTGCAGATAAGTGACTTGCAGGTCTTCCGTTGTCTACTCCAGACATCACTTAGGACAAACGACTGTCTTTGATATTTTCAAACAGGCTTAAGCCCTGGCTTAAGGACTCTCCAGAGTCCGGTGGATCCATCACAGATGAGCAATTGGTAATGAAGACCCATCTCTATATGCCTGAACTCCTTGATTACCTTCACTAAAAGAATGAACTTTTTAAAATAGACACCACATTTGTTATTTGATAGATACTATTAAAGACACTTTCCTCCTTCTTTGCACTGAATCTGATCAGAGCCTTGCAAAGCAGTTTTATGAGAAGGACGTCTGTTTCCTATTGCTGTTGTAACACATAACCACACACTTAGTAGCTAAAATCAACCCAAATTTATTATCTTATACTTCTAGAGGTCAGAAGGATAAAACTAATGTATTGGTAGAATTGAGTTTCCTCTAGAGGCTCTTGGAGAGATGCCATTACTTGCCTTTTCCAGCCTCTAGAAGCTACACACATTTGCTGGCTTGTGGCCACATCAACCTAGCCTCTACTTGCAGCAGTTCCAAATTTTTCTCTGCCTCCTGTCTCTCTCATTCACTTATAAGAACACCTGCGATGACACTGGGTCCACCTGGATGAGCTAGGATAATCCCCCCCTCTCCAGATCCTTAACTCATATGTCTGCAAAGTTCTTCTGCCATGTCAAGTATATATTCACAGGTTCTGGGGATTACGACACCGATATCTTTGAGGGGTCATCGTTCTGTCTACCACTGAAGGTAAATTTTAAAAAAGCAAGTATCAAAATAAACACATTAGACATAATTCTCCCAGGCTCTGACATAGTCACTTCAAAAAAAAAGAAAAAAAATTATCTAATTCATATTTAATGCTAAAAACTAGAAGCATTCTTTTTAAAGTACAGAATAAGAATAATATCAATGTCAATGAATGCCATCTACTTAATTCAGTACGCATGGGTGTCCTAGAAAGTATAATAAAACAAGAAAAATGTAAACCATAGAAAGACAGAAAGATTATGAAGTTGCAAGTCTCCCAAAATAAATCTAAAAGTTCAAGGAAATTCCAATCACCATTCCAATAAGGTTTTTTTGGGTTTGTTTGTTTTGTTTTTCTTCTTAGAACTTGACAAACTGATCCTGAAATTACATAAAAGATGAAACAACCAAAAATAACATAGGGACACATGCCTTATAAGATCTCATGACTTATTTTAAATCTCTAGTAATTAAAATAGTAAGGACTTGGTACAGGGATAGACAGATCTCTGAAATAAGCTGAAAGACTAAAAACTGATGCAGGTGTAAACAAAAACTTGTGAAGCTGGAAGTGACATTTCAATTTGGTGGAGAAAATATCAATATTTCTTCTACCAAAGTCGGCCATCTACATGGGAAAAAGATGACGCTAAATCATGACTTCACATAAGATAGGTAAATGATTTCAAAAGAGATTACAGACCAAAAATGAAAAATAAGGCTTTACAATATTTGGAAAAATAAAAAAGAATATCCTTCGACAATTAGATTGAGAGCAGATTCCAGAGATAAAAGCAAACTAATTTTAAAGAAAAAAACAAATTTAACAACAAATTGAAACCTACTGTATAACACAAACTCCTCCATAAGTGTTTAAAGCCAAAAACTGGAAGAAAACAGTTATAAAACACATATTGCATAAAAGGTTATATCCAAAACAATCAAAGTATGCCTGCAAATCATAAAATAATAAGCAATTTTGGCAAAGTGTTACAGTACTCAGAAAATCTGTTGGGCGGGCTCTCCCTACCACCCTGCATTTCCTTCCACAGTTCTGTAGCTTGTACAACTGACTTATCTTTCTAAGATGATATTCAGTTCAGCAAGGCTTCAAGTACATGAAACTAGAAATGAACAATTAATCAAGAAAATACTAATGAATGAACATTTTATTCATACCATCGAAGACCACAGAGTATTAAATGCATGAACAAAATCTAAGTTTCCACAATATACAATGAGGTTAAAAAAAAAAAAGCAACAAGCCACAAATGATATAATTTGCCTGCATTTTAACAACAGAAAAATCACTTTTATAAGGATGCATATAAATATGATGAATATTTAAGAAAAACTGTTCATGGTATTAATACATGTGATTTCAGATTCATCATTTCCTTGGAGGAAGGAAGAAATGGAAAAAAATATATAGTTAGATTTTAGTGATTTGTGTGCTTAAAACACAAAATCTGAAACAAATATTTCCTGATGTAAACAACTGTTAGATTCTGAATAGTAGATACACAAATGTTTATTTTTACTCATATGTTTGAAATATTTTAAAATTAAATTGAATTAAAACCAATATGAAGAAAGGCCCTTTTAGGTATATTGCAAAAAAGAACCAGCTCAAATGGCAAGGAGCAAACTTCTAGAGCCATAATGATATCAAAGGTACCAAATCCTGGTATAACTGAAAGTCATCCTCAATTCAAAATCTGGACTGAGGTGTCTATCTGTTCAACTCCACAAAAGACTAAGAATTGACAATAGTGTCCCAGTACTATGAGCTTGTTCCAAGGTTCAGTCTAATTCCACACAAACCTGTACTTTACAGCCCTGACACTCATTCTGGGTTGGGCACAGACACAAACATTATAAAAGGGAATTTAATGGAAGGATTAGGAGCACCATCTGTTCATGAGTCAGCAAAACCAGAATTTCTATCAAGCATTTTAGTTCCTTATTTATGAAACTTATTTTAGTATTGTCAGAGGCCTCCAGGCCAAACCCAAGAGTCCAATCTACAGTGTAAACTGCAAACTTGAAATTACTAAGCCTAATGTCCTCAAGAAAAAGCTAAAAAAGAACTATCATGACAAATACTTTCAAAGCACACTTTTGCTTTAAACTGGGCTCCCAGGATATCCAGCTTATTATGTAATCCAACAAAGGGATCAGCATTTGTTTCACATCAAAAAAGAAGCTTTGTCCCTTAACACATTTTACCTATTGTCCAAGGTTCCAGTTCCTCCAGGGACATCCAACATTAGCATGCAATTGTCCTTGGCTAGGCACAGTACTTATATGACTACCCTGTGCGCTTTATGTCTTTATTCAATACCATTTAATCTACCACTTCTTTGGAAGTGGTATAAATTCTGGGTATAAATTCTGAACAATGTGCTGACCAAGTGCCACCCTCACCACACTGAAAACTATCCCTACTCTGGAATTCTGATTCCTCACCAAAAGCCCTGTAAATACGCTTACCTTAAATGTAAAAAAATAATTGTCAAGAGATTTTTCTATTGCCAAGAGACTTACAGGACCTTCACTTGGTTAAGATTATGTTCAATAAGCTTGAAATGCTGAGTAGTTCTCCAGTCTTAAGCAAAGAATTTCTTAAGATGTCATCAAAATCAGAGATTAAAACCAAGCTTACAAAATAGAGCAAGGTATCTATTTTTTTTTCCTCCTTCATACTACATAATGATATCTCACAGGGAGAGATAAAAGCCAAAATGTGTGTATACATAAAGTGGGGAGAAACAGAGAAGAATTTAAGGAGGGAAAAGGGGCAAAGAGTTTATTTGGTTGAGTGAAAATTATATTTTAGGCTCCTATTCCTACTTTTGATAGTCTAGAAACACTATTTCTGATAAGGGAACAGACTGAACCAGCTGTCGCAATACTAAACCTTCCTCCCAAAAATATTCACTTCACTTATAATACTGCTCTACTGCTCACAAATACAAAATCAGCAGCTTTCCTTAGTTGCTCATCTAGAAAGAGCCAAAAAAAAAAAAAAAAAAAAAGGGAATGGAAAGAACATTCTGTTGCATTTAAATATATCTTGATTTATACTATTTTATTAATATGGTGTAATTCACTCTGAAAAATCCATACTTCCTGTGAAAATATTTATATAATACTTTGACATTTGAAAGTACCTTTTAAATTCATTATTAATGTCTTTGTAATGGCCTATGAAGTTATCATTATCATTTTTCTTTTTTACCTATTTTACTTGTAATGACGTAGAAGCCTAGAGATCTTAAATTCTATAATTTTTCTAAGATCATACAGTTCTCCAAAGGAGATCTGAGTCAAAATCCTCTCACATATATCTTGAACACTTTCTACTATAAATTTCTTACATGTTAAAATTCACAAATTTATTTTTGTCCTAAATTTATATTTGACTGATAAAAAGAGCTTTGTTTTCTTATACCACATATCACATTTAATGAAAATGCACTATGAAAGTATTTTGAAAATGCTTTCAAATTTGAAAAAGCACTATGAAAGTATAGCTACGTATAGCACCAGTTTTATAGAAATCTAATATAGATATTCTCAATATACAAAAATATGAATTTTATATTCACTGAATTCAAACATGCATAACAACTACAACTACAGGATATCAGTGTACAGGATATCACAACTACAGGATATCAGTGCTTGAATACATGATACAGTGTTGTTTTGAAAAATTAAAAAAAACAGGCATAAAGTTTTTAAAATAGAACTTTCCAAATAGGAGTAAATTTTTATATATATATATGAATGATAATTACTACAGTCACCACCATTAGTATTTATATTCATGGATAATCTCTAACTCCATTTGATATTGGTATCAAGTTATACTGCATTTACACAAAATGAAGAAAATAAGAAAGTAGTAGAATGAAGAAAATAAGAAAGTAGTAGAATGGAGGTGGCATCCATACCTAAACATGAAATTCCCATTGATTTGATGTGAGGAAGACAGAGATTAGATTCTAGGATTGGCCAAATGCTGATAATAAGAAAGAGTGTGCCATGTATGCTATTTACTTTTCCTGAAATCCAGGAACCAAAATGTAAAATGATGAAGACCATCAGAATGAAATGAAAAAGAGAATGTCCTCAAAGTGGCATCTTTAAGGTCAAATAGTGTGGGAAAATGCCAGCATACTTAAAATGTAAAAAAACTAGTGATAGACTCATCCAGATATCTCTATCTATATTATTTATCACCAATTCATAAGTAAATATAGAGCAGGAAAGTTTAATTAACTTACCTAATATCAAAAAGCTAGTAAAAGCCAGAACCAAACTCCAAATCCAAGACACTAACCTTTAGATGGAATTATTTATTACATTTTTATATTCTTTTTGTGTAAGTTCATTTCTATGTAAACTTAAGAAGCAATAAAGAACATGTCAGTCTAGATTCAATATCAAACAATAAAGAAAAGCAGGTCTGTGAGAAAAATGTAAATGAGAACCTTAGGATAAAATAAATATCTATGTTTGTCCTCACAACATTTCTGAACATAAAATGCTGAACATGATGAGAAACAATCTAGTGTACTATAATAAAAATCAAAAGTATTTCAATTTAACTACTTTCTGTGACCACATATATTCACAGGGATTCTTCATCTCTTGGGTATGAATTTCTTAGGCAAGATAATGTTTGTAAATACATAAAATATCAGATTAAATAAAATATTCAACTAATCAGTAATTTAGCAAAAAAACTCTAAAAAAAGTCAATGTGACAAAATTTGTCAGAACAAATACTATATTCTTTGTAATACTTTGAATTTGATAAGTTGAGAATCAGTAATCTAAGCTTTCAATTCGAGAATGTACAAAAATATAACAAATCAACTTCAAAAAAATTAGAAAAAAAAAAGAATGTTAATAGAAGAAGCCAATGGAAAAGATGGCAGACATACAATATAGAACCTTAATAAAGTCAAAAGTTTGTTCTCTGAAAAGCTTTAAAAATGTTGAAACACCTCAAGCAAGACTGATGAACAAAAGGGAAGACGCACTACTGATTACAGGAAGGAAAAGAGAAGCATCATTATAGAACTTACAGATATTACAAAGATAATACAAAAATATTATAAACAACTTTGCATCGATAAATTTGACAACTTAAATCACAAATTCCTTGGAAATACAACTCACTAAAACTGATACAAGAAAAAACAAAATCTGAATAGTCCTGTATCTGTTAAAGAACTTATATTTGCAGTTAACACATACTTCATGGCCTGCAATGGATGAATGAATAAAGAAAATGTATACACACACACACATACAGAAGAATATTATTCAACTATAAAAATGAATGAAATCCTTCCATTTGCAACAATGAGATGAAACTGGAGGACATTAGTGCTAAGTGAAATAAGCAGATTTCATACAGGCAGAGAATAGAACAGTATTTGTCAGGGACAGGTGTGAGGAGGAAATGGAATGATGTAGGTTAAAGGATAATACACATTTCAATTACAAAAAGAAGTTCTAGGAATACAATGTACTGTATGGTGACTACTGTCAATAATATGGTATTGTGGGGGCGCCTGGGTGGCTCAGTGGGTTAAGGCCTCTGCCTTCGGCGCAGGTCATGATCTCAGCATCATGGGATCGAGCCCCGCATCGAGGTCTCTGCTCAGTGGGGAGCCTCCTTCCCTCTCTCTCTGCCCGCCTCTCTGCCTACTTGTGATCTCTCTGTCAAATAAATAAATAAAATCTTAAAAATAATAATAATAATAATAATATGAAAAATAATAATAATATGGTATTGTGTACTTGAAAGTTGCTCAGAATAGATCTTAAGCCTTCTCACCACAAAAAAAGGATAAAAAAAAAGTTAACTATTAATTTTGTGAGATGATGGGTGCACTAAGTATCTCGATCTTGGTAATTATTCCACAATGTATACTTATACCAAATCATCACATTCTACCATTCAAATATCCACAATTATATTTGTCAATTACAGTTGATCCTTAAATAATATGGGTTTGGGGGCGCCTGGGTGACTCAGTGGGCTAAAGCCTCTGCCTTCGGCTCAGGTCATGATCCCAGGGTCCTGGGATCGAGCCCCGCATCGGCCTCTCTGCTCAGCAGGGAGTCTGCTTCCTCCTCTCTCTCTGCCTGCCTCTCTGCCTATTTGTGATTCCTGTCTGTCAAATAAATAAAATCTTAAAAAATATATATATATATATTGATTTGGGGGTATTCAATCAATATATATTCAATCAATATATATATATATATATATATATGTATATATATATATATGTGGTTTTGAACTGAGAAGTTCCACTTACACATGGATTTTCTTCAATAAATACACCATAATACTGTAAATGTACTTCCTCTTCCTTATGATTTTCTCCATAGCCTTTTCTTTTCTCTACCTTATTTTATTGTAAGAATACAGTATATAATACATAGAACATACAAAATATGTGTTAACCAACTGTTTATGTTATTGGTAAGGTTCCAGTCAACAATAGGCTGCAAGCAGTTACATTTTGGGGAGTTAAAAGTTGTACATGGATTTTCAACTGTGGGTGGGGTTGATGGGTGGGGTTGATGCCCTTAATTCCAAATTGTTCAAGAGTCAACTGTGTTCCTCAAAAAGTTGAAAAAAAAATCACAATAATACAAACTCCACAGACAGATAAATTCACTAATGAATTTCATCAAATACTGAAAGAAGAAATAATATCAATCTTAAATTCATTCAAGAAGAGAAAATGTCCTAAACCTAGCAGGTGCTATATATATATATGTATGTGTGTGTGTGTGTGTATACATATAGATATAACAAGTTGTAGACTAATATATAAATAGATTAAAAACTCCTAAATTAATTCAAATCAAATTTGCCATTATATAAAAAAATAATATACCACATATTGAAACATTTTCTGATGGAATGCTTACTCAATGTAGTTAAAAAATGTTAGGTTGATTGAATACCCCCAAATCAATGTATCTTAGTACATCCATGGAATAATAGTCAACAATTATTCATGAAACAAACTAAAAACAGAAAAGAATACTGTTATTCTTTATAATTTCTCTAAAATCCAACACTATTCTAAAATTAAAAGTTTAATTTTAGGAAAGATATAGTGGGAAAACTGGGAAAGTTCAAGTAAGGTACATAGTAAATAATTGTTGAGTTAATGTGAATTTCCTGGTTCTGAAAATTATACCATAGTTATGAAAGATAGCATCAAGAGATGCTAGGTGAAATCTAAGTGGAAATTCTCTGTATTATTTATTGTAACTTTTCTGTAAATATAACATTATTTCAAAGTAATGAGGCTTTTAAAAGAAAAGGTAGGGCAATTTTTATGGGTCAACAAACATCTATGTACATACGAAGTAAATACGTAAATTTTTTTGAAATATCACCTACATATTTAAAATCTGTCCTATATTAATGCCAAAAAGTCCTTCTCCCGTACTCCCACCATAGCTTCTGGAAGTGTTTCCCATTTGAATTTTTTCAGAGTTTCAGACACACTCTATTTTCAAAATGCAATTTATAAACTTGGAGCAAAAAGCCACATGGTTAAAACAACCCCCCCCCCCCAAAACAAAACAAAACAAAACAAAAAATACTATTTACACTGTGGAGTGCAGTTTGAAGAAACAGAGTAAGTATGAGAATAAGGAAATTCCCACTAGAAATTTAAGACTTGGGTGAAAGATAAGACATTTATGTTTCAGTGCTAAGACCTAGAACAAGTTCTACAATTAAGATAAACTCTTACCATCTTAAATCTGGGTAAAGGCAAAAATAAACAATAAATAAAATAAAGGAGAAAATTTTTCTACTGTTAGCATCAACACAATTTGAATAAGCCAACATGCCATGCTTCTTCTAAATGGCAAGTTATTTTGAATTTTAAATCAATCATAAATGCTGCTATTAATAAACATTAGTATACTTCACAGGAAGGGGATAATTGGTAATAACTTGTATTGAAAACAACAGGGAGTTGTCACACTATGTGCCTTTGACCTCACAATTATGGTTTTAACTATCCATTACAAAGAAATACTTCAATAACCAAAAAAGACTTTCTACAATAATAGTTATTACACTGTAATTCACTAGACAAAATTTGTGTCCCAATGAGAGGACTGGGGTCTTCATCTGAGGTCAATAATAATACCAACCAAATGGGATTGCTATCTTAGGACAATAACTGGTACATAAAAATTTCTTAATATTAATTCTACTAGACTGTCTCATACACTGACTGTTACTTCCATGTTTTAGACATGATAATTTGTTATATTTCATGTATGCATTCTTTGTCCCTGATATTCTTCTTTTAACTCTATTCATGATATTTTTAGGTTACAAAAGATCTAATCTGCATCTAGTCATATTACCAATAGCTGTCTTTACTAGCTTAGTTTTATAACTCTATGTTCAATAGTTTCATAGAATTCCTAACCCCTCATGTCTTATTGGAACAATTATTATCCCAATTTTACTGTTGAGAAGACCAAGGTATAGAGAAATACAAAGAACTACAAAAGATCTTACGAAAAGTAAATGAGAAAGGTTTGGACCCAATACATACTACTATTTGAGAAACTCTAGAAACTTACAGATAGTAAATATTTAATAAAAAGCTAGTAGTAAACTATCACTAATATTATACGGGTGCACCAAATAGATTATTTTGGGTTAACTACTCTTTTACATCATAGAATTTTGGTTTAACTAAAAACATGTCTCTCTCTATTTTTTCAAATACTTTATACCCTTCTATAAAGCTTCATACTTTCTGTGTACCTTCTAGATCAGATTTATTCATATGTATTTTGTAGTTTGTATTGTAGTTTATATTTCTTATTATGTATGAATGGATTTGATTTTTCCCGTCACATTTCCTAACTGGTTATTGATGCTGCAAAGGAAAAGTAATGATTTTTGTTGTATTACTTTTATAATGACAATTATACAGTTTAAAAGAAAAAAATATCACTTTGGGTACAACAAAATGTTCTTTCTGTATTCAGTAATATTTTTTGTTCTGCACTCAAGATAACGTCAAGGCACTTCACTTGCCTGGACAGCTATAAGAAGGAATTAATTGAAATGAAAATAAAAGAAGCAACATTCCTTTAAGTGAGTCAAAGTCATTTTAATAGATGTTGTAAGCTGAACTGCACTTTTCCAAAATTCATATGCTAAAATCCTTACTAAGCCCCAATACCTCAGAATGTAACTGTGTTTGGAGATAGGGCCTCAAAGAGGTAATTAAGTAAAAATGAGATCATCAGGGTGGGCCCTGGTCTGAAGTGACTGCTGTCATAAAAATAGGATACAGACACAGAAGAAAGACCACATGAAGACAACAATCTATAAGCCAAGGAGAGAACTCAGAAGACACCAACCTAGCTGACGCCTTAATTTTGGTCTTCCCACCCGTAGAACTGTAAGAAAATACATTTCTGTTGTTTCCATCACCCAGTCTAGTGGCAATACTAAGGAAACCAACATAATAGAAGCGAACAATGAAGTCCCTATTTCATTCTGGAAGAAATAATTCCATGATTTTGTGACATATTACAAGACATCATTTTAGTCTTTTAGCATTTACAGTGAAATGTAATTAAGACACAAAAAGGATCGCATAATAAAGATGTATATTACAACTAACTGGATACCAAACATATAGGGCATGTTCTCTGGAAATCAATTAAGGAAAACATTAATAATGAAGTTAAAATAGTCACAAATTTGGGGAAATTATGTAGTAAAGTTCTCAATACCCTAGCTTAAAACAGTAATTAGAAAATGACTTTAGGGACACCGGGGTGGCTCAGTCTGTTAAGTACCCAACTCTTGGTTTCAGCTCAGGTTGTGATCTCATGGCTTGCGGTGCCAAGAGCCAGGTGGGCTCCACACTCAGCAGGAAGTCCGCTTCCTCCTCCTCCCAATCGCTCTGCGCCTCCTCCCATCCCCACCTCTACTCCTGTGTGCTCTCGCTACCTCTCTTAAACAAATAAATAAAAGTGTTTTAAAAAGTTTGTTGACTGGATAAAGGAAAAGACGTTAAAAAAGCAAGTATTTTTATATTTAATAAAAACTTACTATCCTGTTAGATAAAGCTAAGTCTTTCCTGAAGGGAATGTGTATCTTAGGGGACAACTTTAGAGCATATATCTGAAAAGAAAAAAGGCTGAAAGTCAACAGGCTAAACTATTTAAAAAAAAAAATAGAAAAATAAAAGTTCATCCAAGTGTTATAATTTTAAAATTATATGGACAATAAATTTTTTGGCCTTATAATAATCAGACACAAAGCTCAACTTGCTAGATCCTAAATACAAATTTTCAAAGTTTTTTTGAAAGAAAATAATTCCTTATGACTAAAAACAAAAGTGAAAAATATTCATTTCTTAGTGGAAAATACAGGCAATTATGAAGATTTTTGTTGTCCTCTAGTTATAAAACTCGTACCTTTTTTCATTCTATTCATGCCCTGTAAAGAAGAGTTGCCATGAAGAGGGAACTAGCAAAAATCTAGTTGATAAAAAATCCATAAGGGTAAATCATTGTTAGATTCATTTTGTAATAAGGTTGTATACAGGATTTCTCCTATATCATATCAGCAGCTATATGATTGAGGATAAATTAATAAATATTGTTTTTGTTGTGGCTTATGTGTTCATCTGTTCATGACTGACATGAAATAATGTCATAATATGTAAATAAACCACAGTTAAGCCACAGTTAAGAAGCTATTCCAAAAATGGTGAAATTTCAAGAGAAGAATTCATAGACAGCTATACATATAGAATTCTAGTCAGTTTTGAAATAAGTCACCACTCTATTAAATAACCACAAAACTTGGGATGCCTGGGAGGCTCAGTTGGTTAAGCATCTGCCTTCAGCTCAGGTCATGATCCCAAGGTCCTGAGATCCAGTCCCATATCTGGCTCTTTGCTCAGCAGGGAGCATGCTTCTCCCTCTGCCTGTCACTCCCCCTGCTGATGTTTGCTCGCTCTCTCTCTCTCTCTCTGACAAATAAATAAAAATCCTTTAAAAAAATAACCACAAAATATCACTTTTTTAAAGCTCCATGGTTTACATATATTTGCTTTAAGTTTTTTTAGTGTAGATATTTTAAATATATTACCAATAGTTAGTAGTACAATATTATTATGAGTTAGCAAAGCTTATAAACAAAACCTACAGCTAGACACTGAAACTAAATTAAAAGTTTTTGTTAGTTAATCACCTGATTAATTATAGCACCACAATATAAATGTGCTCAAATAAAATATAAAAAAGGACTTTACATAGGCCTATTTCATTTACACATTGCACATAATGTTTATATAGGTTTATAGTTTAATATTTGTTTGATGGGAGAGGAAGGCCTGATGGGCTCAGTTGGGTGTTCTATTCTTGGTTTCAACTCAGGTCATGATCTCAGGGTTGTGGGATCAAGAGCCCTGTTTTGGGTTCCTCACTCAGTGCGGAGTCTGCTTGAGATTCTCTCCCTCTCCCTCTGCCCCTCCCCCCCTGGAATAAATAGATAAAAAATTAAAAAATATTGCTTGTTGCGAGAAATATGAGAAAAAGATAACTCTAGAAATGTGCCATCTTAATTGGAGGGCATATTTTCAGTTTCAAATCTATACAAAGGTAAATGAGTGAATATTTAGTGGTTAATATACCTCATCACTGCTCCCTCAGAAATAATCTTTTCCATTTTACAGATGAGAGAAATATGTATCAGAGAAATCACACTTCTTTGCCAAGGTCATAAAACTAAATGATAAAACCAGTACTCAAGCACAGTTTAAAATACAGAAAAACAAAAAGCAAAATATCTTGAGTTATAATCCTCTGAAATGAGTTACATTCTCACACAGTTCAACAATTTTGAGTTACATGTATGTAATATGACAGATACAACGAGTAGTTGCACTGATTATTTGTCCAGAATAATCTGCAGAATGCTGAGATCAACAGAGAACTGGCTTACCATCCTACGGGCTGGCAAACTCACTACCTTCATGAATCATGATCAGGCAGATCTGAAACTTTAGAGAAAATCCAACTTTTCCATGGAGATGGAGATGAGCCTGCTACAAAAATGGAAATCTGAGAAAAACTTTAATGTTTTAGGATCACTTGTTCTCAACTAAATGCATTTGAAAGGTTTCTTATTTCTTGGTGAATCTAGTAGTTACTGTTCAGTGGGTAAATTCCTAAATGATAATTCACACAAAATTAATAGCTTCTGTAAGAACAGTCTGACTTCTTTGTTGATACAAATTCACCCCACCAACTGCCCATTCCAATTAAAAATAAAACCAGTAATTCTCATTATGCAATACATCTGGTATATTTCAAAATGAAATGGGAATTATCTCTGCTAATGTTGAACAATGAAAATACTAACAATTTTTCACTACAATGAGTCTGGTAAGCTGAAACTTAGAGTGTTTTCCAAGTTACTTCATTTTTCACCATTGAGCTAGGGAAAAATGAAGTAGCTGACAAATAATTGTTAAGATGTCCATATCTGTAGTATATTTATCAAATGTCTGATCTCTTAAAATCATATGAGTCAATTTGTGTTTTCTTAGTATGCCTATCAGTGTTCCACTGACAGTTTGGTTAAAAAAAAAAAAAAAGAAAATTTTGATTTTATCAATGCTTCTTGAGCACGTTATTACCTATTCTATTTGCCTAATACAACTGATTGAAGAAAAGCCCAGGCTTCTAAGAAATTTGTCAATCAATGTATAACTGATAGTTTTCAATTCACTTACTTTTTATTATTATTATTTATTTACTTACTTACTTGAGAGAGAGTGTGCATGAATTCGGGGAGGGGCAGAGGGAAAGAATCTGAAGCAGACTCCCCGTTGATTGTGGAGCCAGACACATAGTTCAATCCCAGGACACTGAGATCATGACCTCAGCTGAAACCAAGAGCCAGATGCATAACTGACTGAGCCACCAAGATGCTCCTCATTCATATTTATTCTAAACTAGATCGTACAATTGAATGGGTTTGGTTCCAACGCACAGGACAGGGGTACCAGGTATCCTAGAAATGTTACAGAAAATTGCTTCCTCACTTGCTCTTACTAGGTCATATCATACTCTATAACAATCTGAAAGGAAAAAACAGACTTCTAGTAGAGAACCCACATAGAACGTTCCACTTATCAGTTCTTAAAGAGGACAATCAAGGTGAGCTATCATACTTCTAAGAAGCCAAAATATTTTTATTTTTTTGCAAATTTTTATTTGAAAGTTTGTTATATTGTTAGCTCATAAAAGAGAAAGAGGTAAAAAAAAGTAGGGAATCAAACTATTTCAAGTTGGTTTAAAAACAGGAGGCACATTACTTTTGAAGAATATTGCTTAATAGGCATGTGTGCAACATGCATTTGGCTTATGAATGGCATTCAAGTGGAAGAAAATCGTATTTCATAACTTTTTTAGAGATCAAAATAATCTAATATGGTTTGTTTCTTCTTGTCACTCAGGGACAAGAGGAAATTCTTACTCATGCATTGTATTCTAGGATGGGAGATGGTAGAGGTAAGGACCCTCACTATGTCTGGTGTTTTACTCAAGTCCCAGGAAGGCATATTTTGTCCTGAAAACTTGAAGAGCCTTGGGTCTAATGCGAATTGGTCACTGGGATGTTATCTGATTATGTTCATGTAGTTCATTTGAAGATGAACTGCTTTCTTGCCTTGGGCACGAGAATCTTTCACTTTATTTCCCAAAGCCATGAGCCTTGGTATTCAGCTCCCCGCAGTTACATATCACTCCATCAAACATGTGGCCTTCCTCTGGTGCTCTGTAGGGTTCTCGGCTCAAAGTTTTGCCATTGCTCTGACCTACAACTGTTAGCTCATTTCTTTTGAGAAATTACTCCATGTTGGGCTACTTGTCCTTTTCAAATGATAGCAATAACCTCTCCCTTTTCTTATCTGAAACAGGAATGAAACTGTAAAACCCTTTACTTGTAGGAGGACAGATGAGTAGTATAAAGCAAGCTCGGGCTTTTAGCAACAGCAATGCCATGCCCTACCACTTCACTGCACCCCACTTTCCAAAATATGAGTAGAAAACAGGTTAGATTCATTCTTGCTTAATGGTCCACAGGAAACACACAAAACAAAACAACCATACACCGGTTTTCTTCTTCAAAATACACCTTGTTACGTAAGTTTTATTTTAAAAAAGTAAGCAAAAGATAAAAAGTGAAATAGAATACTAATTAAATTTTCTAAATTTCCCCTTCAAGAATTCTTTAGTTTCATCTCTTATAACTTTTCTATTTTGCAAATAATTATATAAGAATTAGAGAATATTGCCCTAATCACACAGAGTAAAAGGAATAACTGTTAATAGCTCAAAAGGTTTATGTTTGATGACAAGTATAATACTGACTTCTCAAGAGAGACATTATTTTCATTTCACTTATTACTTAATTGACTATATAGAACAACTCTAAAGTGGTACCAATGAAAGTAGCAATGGAAAAGTACTACAAGTTTGGTATATACCCTTTATTGTTCATAAAGTAATATTTTGGTCCCTGTTTTTCAATAGCAACAGGAGGAAGTAGTTTGTCTGTTAGAAGCTCTTACTGTCATTTTACAGTAGGCAGACTAGATTTTATTTCTATGATCTGAACAATGTGCTATTATTGTTCATTTAGATAAAAACTTACTCATAAAAATTATGGTGTAATAATTTAGGAAATACATTTCACAATAATTTTCCAAGAAGTTCTGCCAATAAAACATCCAAGGAAAGAGTTTACAACCTATTAATTTCCTAAACTGCCTCAGAAGCCTTTATGAATATTCTTGTATCCACTGTGATCATCTTCAAAATAAATATATTTCAGAAATATATATAATATAATGTATGTATGCATGTATATACTTACCACTAGTAATGATAATGGAAGCAATGTTAGTATGTGCCTTTGTCATTCTAGTATACATTTGTCTAAGAATCAAAAATTTCATAAGTTTCCCTAAAAGGCAACAAGCAAATAGATTACACCAAATACACTTATAAAAAAAAACAAAAAACAAACAAAAAAAAACTTCAGAGGAACTTCCACTTCTGGGAAGACAGGCTAGATATACTTATCCCTGTTCCTCTGGTTGAGTATATATAAAACAAACATAAGAAAACTGAAAGCTAGAGACACTGTAAAAGGCAAAATGGCAGTAGATCTCAGGGACCAAAGCAAGACATGGCAATTAATTCAATGATTTGGTTTTTTCAAAAAAAGATGTTATTTATTTCAGCTCAAGAGAGAGAAAGTGATCAAGAGAGCACACAAGTGGGGGAAGGGGCAGGGGAAGAGGGAAAAGCAGACCCACACTGAGCAGGGAGCTAAGGGAGACTGAATGCCAGGACCCTGAGACCAGGACCAGAGCTAAACCAGGTGCTTAACCCTCTGAGCCACCCAGGTGCCCCAAATCAGTAGGGTTTCTTTTTGCTTCACATATTCCAGCCTTGAAGTAAAGAACTGGCAACTAAGAAACTCCAATGGGCACGGATATAAAAGCCCCAACAAAAGTCTGCTTTCTCTAGTCAAAAGACCAGGAGAAGGACAAGCCACTAAGATAGAAAGCTCTTAGGCAATAATCACTCCACACGTCAAACATCACAGAAAAACTTTGGCTCTGCCCCATTCACACATGCAAATATTAAGTAAGAAGCCTAGATTTCCACCCTCACTGGGCTCTAACAAGGTATCCCAACTCTCCTGCTGGAGAAGTCTCAGAGAAAACTGAGCAGATGCTTCCCACCCTCATCCCTACTGTGTCAATGGAGATCACATGAGGAGCCTGGACTTCTACCACCAAATGCTAGTAACAAGGTGCCCTCCTTGCTTCTGTCCTGATGGTGTCAATAGTGCTGTAGAGTCAGGGAGGCCTATTAAAAAAAAGGATTTTCATCAGTAACCATGACAACCCCTTCAGCTCACAGAGTCAACAGAAGCTACCTGGGGAGCAAAAAATGGCATTCCTACACTTGCCAGCCATGTAGGCATTAGTAGAGACCTAGCAGGGGACATAAATGCTACCCCTGCCTAACAGTAAGGAAGGCACTACAGAGGCTGAGTGAGAACCTGGGTTTCTAATTCCCACCTTCCTTACCCTACCAAAATGGTATCAGAGGAGGCCCACTAACGTGGAAGGGTTAAATAAGGTCCAAAGTTTCTGAAAATGTCCATTAGTCATTCCAAGAACCAGAAAAGTCTCAAACTGAATGAAAAAAAGAAAACCAATAGACACCAAAACCAAGAAACAATTAGTATTATCTGAGAAAGAATTTAAAGCAGGTATCCTAAAAATGTTTTAATTATCAATTGTAAAACATCCTTGAAAAAATGAAAAAAAAAAAAATCCCAGCAAACATACAGAAAATATAAACAAAATGAAATTTTGGAATTGAAAAATACAGTAACTGAAATAAAAATTATCAGAACAAAGGACATCAATAATGATAAAAGAGCCAATCCACTAAGACATAACAACCCTAAATGTGTATGTATCAAACAGCATAGATGAAAACTACATGAAACAAAATCTGATAGAAATAAAAAGAGAAATATACAAATTGACAAGCATAGTTGGAGACTCCAAAACCCCTCTTCCTCCCATAATTGATACAACAACTACAGAGAAGCATAGGAAGGATATAGAACAACTAGAAACATCATTAGCCAACAGGATCTAATCAACATTTAGTAAATATTCTACTAATCAACTTTCAGTACCCATAGAACCCATACCAAGATAGACCATATATTGAGTCATTAAAAACAAAACAAAAACTCATCAACTTTGAGAAATTTAAAATCATGCATCATATGCTCACTAACCACAACCAGAAATCAGTGACAGAAAGATAAGAGGAAAATTTCCAAACACCTGGAAATGAAATGAAATAACACACTTCTCAATAATTCATGGGTCAAGTGGAATTTCTAGGAAAATCATAAAAGTACACTGAGTGTATGAAAATGAAGATACAATGTATCTTGTGTAGTATAAGACAGCTAAAGCAATGCTAGAGGTCAATTTACAGCACTAAATGCATACATTAGAAAAGAGGGAAGTCCTCAAATGCATAATCTAAAACCCTACCTCAAAGGACCTGGAAAAAGAAAAGAAAGAGAAAAATCCCAATGCAACCAAAAGGAAGGGAAAAAAATAAAAAGATAAGCACTTAAGTCAATGAATTGAAAACAAACAAAAAAACCTCAAAAAAATAAATGATACAATAGCTGGTTGTTTAAAATGATCAATAAAAATGACAAATTTTTACCAAGGTCTAACAAAAAAAGATATAAATGGCCAATATCAATAATGAAATTAGGGATACCACTACAGATCCACTATAAGGTCTGTAGATATTAGACCACTAGTAAGGTAATACTTCAAATATTCTACATAAAGTAGTTTGAACTTTGATAAAATAGACTAATTCCTTAAAAAAATAAACTAATAAAATACAATAGAAAATAGAAATTTTGAGTAGTATTATAGCTGTAAAGAAGTTCAATTCCTAGTTAAAAACTCCTAAAATATACAACTTTAGGCTGCTTTCACTGCAGAGTTCTACAAAATATTTTAAAAAGAATTAACAACAATATCCAAATACTCCCTTCCCAAAATAAAAAGGAGAAAGAAAAAATTTATTTTATGAAGTTGGTATCACACCGATAACAAAACAAAAAGTCCAATCAAAAGAAATTTATAGATCAATATCCTTCATGCATATAGATATCAAAATCTCTAACAAATATAAGCAAATAGAATTAAGCAACATATAAAAAGAATTTTACACCATGACCAAGTGAGGTTTATTCTAGAAATGCAAGGCTAGTTCAATATTTAAAAAATCAGTCAATATAATCTACTACATTAACCTGCTAAAAAAAAGTTTATCTTACCAATTGACACAGAACAAGTATTTGACAAAATACCCATTCATAATAAAAACACTCCATAAGATAGGTATAGAGGGGGTACTTTGTCAACTTTATAAAGAATGTCTACAAAATCTATAGTTAATATTATATTTAATGTTAAAATAACTAAATGCTGCTCTAAAAAAGAAGAATAAGACAAAAATGTCCATGGCAGGGGTGTCAGGGTGGCTCTGTTGGTTGAGCATCTATCTGACTTTTGATTTCAACTCAGGTCATGATCTTAGCTAAAAAACTGTTAGAAAAAAATAATTAAAAACAAAATTGGGGGGGGGGCGGCACCTGGGTGGCTCAGTGGGTTGAGCCGCTGCCTTCGGCTCAGGTCATGATCTCAGAGTCCTGGGATCGAGTCCCTCATTGGGCTCTCTGCTCAGCAGAGAGCCTGCTTCCCTCTCTCTCTCTGCCTGCCTCTCCATCTACTTGTGATTTCTCTCTGTCAAATAAATAAATAAAATCTTTAAAAAAAAAAAATTGGGGGGGTGCCTGGGTGGCTCAGTGGGTTAAGCCTCTGCCTTCAGCTCAGGTCATAATCACAGGGTTCTGGGATTGAGCCCCACATCAGGTTCTCTGCTCAGCAAGGAGCCTGCTTTCCCCTCTCTCTTTGCCTACTTGTGATCTCTCACTGTCAAATAAATAAAATCTTTTAAAAAATAAAATTGGGGATCTAGAGCTAGGGAAAAAGTTCTTAAACTCAACACTTCAAAAATACAATTTGTGAAGGGCAAAGATGATAAATAGGATCTCATCAAAATTTAAAACTTTAGACACTGTAAAGAAGATAAAAGAATAAACTACAGATGGGGTGAGAATATCTACAAACCACATACAACAAAAGACTAGTGTCTAGAATTGATTAAAAAAACTTTCAAAGTTCAAGAATCAAAAAAAAATACAATTAGAACATGGGGAAAGGTAATTAATAGACATTTTGCTGAGAAGGATCTATACATTTATAGATGGCAAATAAGTTCAATATCGTCACCCATTAGGTAAATGCAAGTTAAAACCACAATGAGACACCTATAGGAACATCTAAAAAAAAAAAAACAAAACACCTATATTAGCAAAGCTGCAGAGATGTATATGGTGCATTATGCAAAACGTGTTGGCATTTTCTTACAAAAATAAACATATGATTACCATATATCCTAGAAATTGCATTCTTGGTCATCCAGAGAGATAAAAACTTATACTCACACAAAAACATATACATGGATATGTATAAGGAGCGTTACTCATAAGAGCCAAAAAATAAAAACTCAGATATCATCCAAAGGGTAAATGGTTAAAGTATGCTAGATCAATACCATAGAACTGTACTCAAAATATAGAAAAACACACTAGTGAGACACAAAACAATCAGGATGAATTTCCATAGAATTGTGCTGAATGGAAAAAAATTGTAAAATGTTACATATGTAGGTTCTATGTACATGACATTCTTGAAATGAAAGAATTAGAGAATTTGAGAACAGATTAGTGATACCAGGTGTTAAGGAAAGGAAGAACGTGGGAGGAAGTAGGTGCGGTTCTAAACAGGCAAAATGGACAAGCCATGTAGTGATGGAAATGTTCTGTATCTTGATTGTTCCAATGTCAGTATGTTGTGATACTGAACTGTGGTTTTGCAAGAGGACAACATCAGGGAAAACAGGGTCATGGGTACAAGGGATCTCTATCACGTCTTTGTAAGAGTATATGAATCTCAAAATAAAAAATTTAATTAAGAAATTAAAGCTCAAAAATGTTAACTGGCCCAGAAATCGGCGAGAAATATGCCTACACCCTTTCTACTGAGTAACTCCACCTGGGTGACATCAGGGTAAAAAGAGAGGATGAATCAAAATAAATGCTTGAAATGAAAGAAGTCATCAGAAAGTAAGGACTGATGGGCTTTTCTCAAAGAGGCAGATTAGGAGAAAAAGCCAAGTCAGAAACTAGGTCAAGAATAGATGATCTTGGGGTGCCTGAGTGGCTCAGTGGGTTAAGCCTCTGACTCCAGCTCAGGTCAGGATCCCACTGTCCTGGGACGGCCCAGCATCCCACTCTCTGCTTAGCAGGGAGCCTGCATCCTCCTCTCTCTGCTGGCTTCTCTGCCTACTTGTGATCTCTGTTAAATAAATAAATAAAATCTTTGGTGGGGGAGAGAAGATCTTCGTCAAAAAGTCAAACCAAAGTTTTAAGATTTCTGCCTAGACTACCGAAAGCACCCCCCCCCCAAAAAAAAGCAGACAACAAGGAAGGGAAAATTGCCTGGGAGTTTCTTTCTTTCTTTTTTAAATATTTTATTACTTGACAGAAAGAGATCACAAGTAGGCAGAGAGGCAGGCTCCCCTCTGAGCAGAGAGCCCAATGCAGGGCTCAATTCCAGGACCCTGAGATCATGACCTGAGCCGAAGGCAGAGGCTTAACCCACTGAGCCACCCAGACACCTCCTTCCTGGGAGTTTCAAATACTTGGCTACCTTATTCCTGATGGCACTTCTCTATTTTCACTGGTTGGAAAGTTGACTCCCACATGACAAAGCTACCCCTCTCCCTCCAGGAACCAGTCTGAACCAGAAGTCAACTGATAAGTATTTATGAAGGACCCACAGAAATATTCAGTACTTGGGAAAAGCCTTGCAAATCAAATTTGTCCAGATAGATTTAAAAATAGAATAATGATACAGTTACAAAATAAAGTGTGATATAAATGATACTATTATGAACATTAAGTTCAAGAGTAAATAGGTCAGCAGGAACAAGGACTTGTTCCAACATTTACTAGCTATGTACCTTTGAACACAGCTTCTCCATTGATAAAATTAGAAGATTTTAAACATAGTGTTTCTATAAAGATAAAATGATATAATAGTGATTGCTTATAAAAAGTAAATAAAAATCAATTTAAATTGCCTTACAATCTTAAAAAATAAACAGCTACATTCATCATTGTCCACCCTAAAATATAATTTTGTGCTTTTTAAAAACAGTAAATATGCTTTTTTTTATGAGTGTTCTAATTAATGCCTATGAAATTCATGAGTTTGTCCAGATCCAGATCTTGTGGATGCAGCCGAATTGAACCTAAACTACATACTGGACTTCCTAAAGGAAATATCAAATATAGTTCCACTACAAATTTGAATAAGAAATTTAAAGAGAAAACTGTCCTTAATGAGGAATCATTATGCTTGTAAAGCAGTTGACTGAGTCTTTGACTTTTTAACTATAGCTCAATACTATAAAGAACCAAAGACATATTCATGTTAATTTCTAAGCCTTTTCATTGGCATACTTACACTATTATTACATATCTATTTATGGTACTTAGTTTCATTGCCATAAAAATCGTGATACTTCTACTGTCATATACATAAGGCTACATATGTGGATATGTACTTTAGAGATCACTTTAGCAAAAACAAAACTATTCTAGAAATCTATAATTATAAATAAATATAGGATCTAGTTATCAATAATTGAACGCACACAGAAACTAGGTGTCATGACAAAAATACCACAAATAAAAGATTCCAACTGGTAATCTGAAGATATTCAAGTATTTTTCATTAAAGCAATGTTATTTTAGAAAACAGAGTCATCTGAAGATACTATGTTGTCATACAGAAATATTTTTATTTTTCCTTAGGAATCTTTATATTCTGAAATCAGTAATTCAGTAAACCCTTTGTGATTTCAATTTTAAAAGACTTCTAAGAGGGTGCCTGGGGGGCTCCATGGGTTAAGCCACTGCCTTTGGCTCAGGTCATGATCTCAGGGTCCTGCGATCTAGTCCTGCATCAGGATCTCTGCTCAGCGGGGAGTCTGCTTCCTCCTCTCTCTCTGCCTGCCTCTCTGCCTACTTGTGATCTCTCTCTGTCAAATAAATAAATAAAATCTTAAAAAAAAAAAAGGCTTCTAAGTAAGTTAAATAGAACCAACAGGTGACATGTAAGCATGTCTTGCAAGGAGTAAACCTTGATTCCACCATTATCCTATACATTCTTTTTTTTTTTTTAATATTTTATTTATTTATTTGACAGAGAGAGAGATCACAGTAGGAGAGAGAAAGGGAAGAGATCACAGAGAGAGAGGAAGGGAAGCAGGCCCCCGCCGAGCAGAGAGCCCGATGTGGGACTCGATCCCAGGACCCCGAGATCATGACCTGAGCCGAAGGCAGCAGCCCAACCCACTGAGCCACCCAGGCGCCCCTATCCTATATATTCTTCATCTTTTGATTTCTTGCTGATGTCAAGACTACGGTTCCACTTCTCTTCCCAAAAAGCACTTTGCACAGTATGTTCTCTCCCTCCCATCCTACCCTCTTCCTCCCTCCCTCCCTCTCTCTCTCTCCTCTCTCTTTCTCTCTCTCTCACCAAAAATTCGCCAATTTTCTTGCCCATTTGAACAAATCAAGCCTGGAGTTCGGGACTTCCTTTCTGAGATACAGATTCAAGTTAGGTAGGTAAAGAATGCATGTTTTTGCTCTGAATTGTTTTTTTTTTTTTTTTTTTTTTAAGATTCTATTTATTTACTTGACAGACAGAGAGCACAAGTAGGCAGAGAGGCAGGCAGAGAGGAAGGGAAGCAGGCTCCCCGCTGAGCAGAGAGCCCTATGCAGGGCTCGATCCTAGGAACTTGGGATCAAAGCCTGAGCCAAAGGCAGAGGCTTTAACCCACTGAGCCACCCAGGTGCTCCTGAATTTTTATTTTTATTTCATGGTAGCAAGAAATGTAGCCAATGAGTATAATTTTGGAAATAGGTTGGGATTTTCTCCATGGCCTGATGTACAGGTAATGTCTGCAAATATCCTTTAAAAAGTTACTCTCAGTAGGGTACAACAGTACTCTAAAATGCACCTAACAAACTAAATTTTCTAAACTTTGTGAATAATATCCTTTATATCCCACTTAGATTTTGTTGTTTACTACTTTAGACGGAAATATTGTATCCTTGTAGATTTGTCAAATTACCCTTGTATTTCCATATTTTTTTATTCTTCTATATTTGTTTTTGAGTGTCTTCTATTTTATCACCTAAAAGGTAGCAGCACTATCATTTAATATACTTGTCCCTTTTTTTTTTTTAAAGATTTTATTTATTTATTTGACAGAGAGAAATTACAAGTACACTGAGAGGCAGGCAGAGAGAGAGAGAAGGAAGCAGGCTCCCTGCTGAGCAGAGAGCCCGATGCGGGACTCGATCCCAGGACCCTGAGATCATGACCTGAGCCGAAGGCAGCGGCTTAACCCACTGAGCCACCCAGGCGCCCTACTTGTCCCTTTTTTTGACAATTGTTTTTCTTTTCATTTTTCTTTTTTGACAACTGTTTTTTTTTTTTTTTTTTTTTTTATTGACTGCTTTAGTCTCCATATATTACTTGATATTTTCTCATCATTGAGTTCCTTTTGCCTGGTATATCTTTGTCTATCTATCTGCCATTATATTTTCATCTTCCTAACTGACCTTTCTTTTTTTTTTATGATGTTAAACATCATAGCCCTGGGTGATGAAATGATCTTTAAAAGAAGTCCTTTTAAACAGAAAATGTACCTCAGCTTTATCAGATGTGAAGTAATGAGGTTTCAATGGTCTTTGTTTTGCTTACTAACATCATCTTTCCCTAAAACTCAAATGAGGAAATTCTCACTTAACATTAGTAACAGTTCTTCCCAGGTTTACCAAGGTCACAAACACTGAAGCCCCCAGAGGGTCAGAGGGGCCCAGTGGACCAATGCTTTAGCAGACTCCCTCGGGGGGAAGAATTCTGTTGTGAGTTCCATAGTGACCAATGTCTTTGCTCTGAAGCAAATTTAGCTTCAATTTTTGTGTTCTAAATTTTTCTGCTCTGAGTTCTCCCTCACCCCATTTGCTTAACACATTTTAGAAATACATCAAACTGTCTTATTTTCTGATTGTATCCTTTCCTGCTTACCCGGATTCTTACAGCTTCCTTTCTCTGCATAAACATTTTTCTGTCACGTCAATGAAATTCGGAGGACAGGAGCTTAAACTCATACACGTAACATTTCATTTTGAACTTCAGGTCAATACTATAAATTACATTTTCAGCTATGATTTTACACATAGACATTGGGGATAAATATTTTTGCACAATTTTGTTCAATTCCAGTTACTTCCATACCCAGAAGATTTTACCGAAGAAATTGCCATGTTCCAGTACCAATAAAGCAATTCGATTCTCATAATTTTTAACACCATCAATCCCTTGTCACCCATTTAAAGATCAAAATAAAAAAATAAAAAGTCTGAGTTGGGGTGAGAGGCAGAGGGAGCAAAATTTCTATTAAAATACAAAACTGGGAAATGATATAATGAAGCTGTTAAATAAAGTAGTTTTTATTTCTCTGCAGGAGAGATTTACTCAAACTTAGTGGACAAATGTAGCACGAGATTTTGTAGCTTCCTGGAGATAATCAAGCAGTGCAGGATACTGCTTACCAGCACCTGGCCTAGACTCAGAGTGGAAGGACTCTTAGCTCAGATGCACCACTAGCTAACCGTGTGACTTTGAGCAAGTATTTAAATTTTCTGACAATCCGTTTCATCTGTCTTCTATAAAATACAGTAACAGTGTCTACCTCACAAGGTGACGAGAAGTTTCAATAATACATGAAACACTGAAAATAAGGACTAGCACATAATTGCTCAATAACTATATCCTAAGATTTTCCAAGATTATTAAAGCTGTTTTTCTCAGAAAGTACGGATGTAGTCCTGCCTTGAAACAGTACTACAACATTAATTCCAGTTACAAGATTCTCTAGAAAGCTGTGTTGTAGTGAGTAAAATATTCAGCTCTGCAGTACCTAGTATGAAAACTCAAGAAAAATGACTGAAGTGTTTTGTATTGGTCTTATTTGAAATTTGTATTATTTTCTGTCTGGCAGAATGCAGAGCCAGAACTTGCAGACTCTGCCAATACAAAATTTGTGGGTTTGATTTTTTATCATGTGCCACAATAAAATGATTTAGATGAGAAACTTGGCATTTTTTTGTTATATAAAATTTTCACCAAAAAATATAGGAAGAAGATTAAAAAGAGTTGGTTCTAAAGCAGACTCTTTAAAAGCAAAAACCCACCATCTGTAGCAGGAGGACTTCATAAAACCCAGGGGTGTCATCTTACCCAACTGTCAACACCAGGAAATGTGCCAAGGGGACAGATGCTAAAATTGGAAAGTCTCATCTAGGGCGTGACATCAGAGTTCTATAATTTCTCTCTAAAAAAGCATCAGTCACCAACACAGCAACAAAGTATTAAGGAGAAAACAAAACCACCCTCCTTAATGAAGAATGGCTTCCATTAAATAGTTATACTACTAAAATTTTTTTAACAAAAATGAACATACTGGTTTGTGGGATGGGAGGTAAAATCTGTATTGAGCTAGTTTCCAAGAGACCAGGAGGCATTTCTTTTTTTTTTTAATTACTGGCAACAACAGGGAACATATGATCAATAAGGAAAATAATAACAGAAGCCATTACCAAAAATAATTTCCATGACCGTGCAGAGTCAAAGAGAAAAACAATAAGGAAATCTCTCCTCCTGTTTTAACAATACCCTGACCTGATAATGAAAACTGATAACTCAAAGATTGCAATCAGCATCAAAAACGAGAAACAATCTATAATTAGCAATATTACATGGGGAATCAATGGTCCAGAAAAACAGACATCCTTCAGTAAAACATATTTCATGCTCATTCAAGAACTGTTGAATTTGGATTTTCACTCCCATTAAATTTTCAATTCTATCAGAAAAGAAATTTGGCTTTTAAGATTTGAGAGTTTTCAGCTGTTTTCCAGCCAGGCTGAATCTGAAAGTAGACTTGCAGCTTTAATATCTACAGCAGAGGTTGCAAGCTTAAAGTGTGTGCCGAACAGGTAACATGAATGGGTGAAGCCAACTGTGTGAGAACTGCGGGACCCAGACAGAGGATGCCCCAAGTACAGGGGATGGATGCCACTTAGCTGCATGCTAGAAAGCAAGCCTGGTATTGTCAAATCTCATTTTTTTAAGGGAAAGTTTTATAAAATCCACACTTTTATTTGAATCACCAAGTTATGTAAGTGTTGGAAGAAAGAAGGAAGGAAGGGGAGGAAAGCGAGGTGGAAGGAAGGAAAAGAAAAGAAAAGATAAAGAAAGGAGATAAATCAAGCATTATTTTACAACCATGGGTGCCAAATATGGCAATACACTAAATCGAACACACAGGTTACCAGATGGTAATCTCAGAAGGGTTTCCATTATAATTAAAGCTCATAAGGGTAAATATAGCTGTTTTGTTTGTTTAGCTTTGTTTGGAGAGTATGATTTAACCATACATGCCCCCCAAAAATCACATGACTTTTTAAAAGAAGAAGAAATCACATGACTGTGATTTACAAGTTCTCTTCAGTTTTGCTTTTTTTGTTGTTTTGTTTTGTTTTGTTTTTTTATTATGTGTGTATACAAAAGATCTAAACTGGCTAAGAAAAAAAAGATTATAAAGCTTTATTCAGCACCCTAATATCAGAGGCAATGCAAGATTTCTCAAGAAACCAAAAGAAAATGAGAGAAATCTAGTAGCTATTAGTTTTACTTCTAAAAGATAAAAGAATAATATAAATTTGGGGACACCTGGGTGACTTAGTTGACTGAGCCGTCTGCCTTCAGCTCAGGTCATGATCCTAGAGTCCAGGGATCGAGCACTGCATGGAGCTCCCTGCTCTGTGGGGAGTCTGCTTCTCCCTCTTCCTCTCACCCTGCTCATGCTCTCCCTCTCCAAATGAATGAATGAATAAATAAATAAATAAATAAGAAAATCTTTAAAAATATATATATAAATTTCTATTTGTGTTTCAGGTGAGAAGAAGCACAAATATAACCCAGTCGGGTTGTTGGTTGGCTTATTCAGTGTTTCAGAGGAAAATAAAATCATGAATAATGACTGTGTTTTAATGAGATATGAACCACCAAATACAAGTCTAATGAAAGAGATTCAAATAAATATATCTTTCTTTCTCCTTTCTAGTACATGAGTAAAAACAAACACCACCAATAAAAACACATCAAAGGGAAAAATGAATATAAAGGCTTCCAAAGGTGAGTATTTTACAAATTCAAACTGCTACTTTACTCCAGGAAACCCTCATTACCCACTTTTGCTTATTTCACTCTAAGGAAAACTGACATGGAAATTTTCTTACCATCAGCCAGACTTTTCCATTTCTATACTTCACTGCTTCTTATTTTTATTCACATTAAAGGAAACTCATATATCTATCTATCTATCTATATATATATATATATACTATACTAACATGACACAATGCCATATTATTCAGTTGCTGAACACAAATGAAAATACTGGATTATTTCTCAAATATCAAAATAAAGGCAGAAAGAACATATTTGTCAAAACATATATGGCAGATTATATCTTGAAGTATTGGCTTGAGTGCTATAGCTTGAGAACTATTCTGTATATTTGTGTGTGTTCTTTTCAGCACAAAATATTCTACCCAATGCCCCACAAAGTACGAGGTTTTGACTCTGGCTGGGGGGAACAAGAACTCTCCCTGGGCTTGTGTAACTTCCAGCTACTCTTCCCTCTTAATACTTCTTGAGTGATTTACCCCCTAGCCTTGGGTAGCTTCCTCAAGCACACGTGGTGAAGATTATAGACCTCCAAAATTCTATCTCTTTGTTGCTCTCTTCTCTCAGGTAGTCTACTTCATGAACAATAGACACTTTGACCTCTCTGGGCTCCCCACTCTTCCCCTCAACTGAGGGAAACCTCCAAACTCTACCTGGGCGTCTCCTCCCTGCTCCACAATCTGGAAACCGTGCAGGCGGCAAGCAGGGGCAGTCCTAGGGCTCACCTCATTTGCCTCCTGTCTCTCAGGGATCATTGCCATTGCTCTTTCTCGTCTGATAGCCAATGTCCTAAAACTTGTTGTATAATATAGTTTGTCCTTTTTTTGATGTGTCGGGTGAGAGAGTATACTGTGTTCCTGTTATGCCATCTTTGCTTCATGTTATTTTTATTTTTCTTTCATGGATATATAATTTAGAAGAATCTAGGGCCTCCTGGGTGGCTCAGTCAGCTAAGTTAAGCGTCTGCCTTCAGCTCCAGTCATGATCTCAGGGTCCTGGGATCCTGGGATCCTGGGATCCACCCCCTTGTGGAGCCTGGTGTGAAGATCCCTTTTCACAGGGAATCTGCTTCTCCCCATCTCCCTGCTTATGCTCTCTCTCTCTCTCAAATAAATAAAAAATTTAAAAAATAAATAAAAGTAAAGAGTAAGAATCTGTTTTTTTTCCCCACATTCATTACCCTTTACAATTCCTATTGTTTCATTAAATATGCACATTGTAAACCTTCATGGGGTGGGGGGGATAGTACTAGAATAAGTTAAACCAGGGTGTCCACAAGCAGAATCCAATGTTATGTCTTCTTGTTTCTGTTTTGCTGCTTTTTACCTTTACTTAGTTAAAGTACTTTTGCTTTTCCTTGGGACTAGTGACTCCATGTCACTTTCTCCCACTCAAAATAGGCAAGAAATAACGGCAAGAAGGTAAGAGACTTCTTATTGTTTTGGAGTCTGTTTTGAAATAGACTCAGGTTCTAGACATTAAAATAACTGCATCAAGAGCTGAAATGCTTACATTTGTGATTTAGTATACCAGCCAATGTGTGCTGAGTTCAGGAAAACCATAGATAGTTTATAGCAATGAGAGAAAAATAAACAAAGGAAACAAACTCCATAAAAGATTCAGGAGACACTGAGTTTCCAGAAACTAATGTCATGATAATACACTGTATACTGTGCCCTGGGACATTAATAGAAGCACAGTAGCCTTTTCTTTACAGTCAAGGATTATAGAATTCAAAATTGAACTTATTGCATATTTTACTGTATCAAATTAAAAGGATAGAGCTAAAACTGCTTAAGCCATACCATAGTATCTTTTTATTAAACAGACGGAAGCCAATCACTCAAAATCAGATTTTCTCAGTTTTTTTCTCTTTCGCTTCTTCCCAAAGATATTAATGGAGATATAAAGTGAAATAGACACCAAGCATGACTTTCTTCAGAATTTTGACAGTTCCAAAAGACATAAATATTAAAATGGTAATTAAATGAAGTCATCTATGATAACATAGAAAGGAAAAATTAAATCTTCCGAACAATTGGCAATGTCTCTATAGATGCCTAGTTCTACTTTCAAATTGGCCTTCTTAATATTCAAAAACAGTTTGTACTCGCATCAATAATTCAAGCAGATTTAATTAACTACATCCCAGATGAAAACAGAATAATGTAGGATTTTTACTAAATGTATTTCCAGGGATTTCCCTTCATGTTGGGAGAAAAGCTGCCACATAATTAACCTATTCTTACCCTGGGAGGAGGACTGTCTTGGGATCTCAGACGGTTTATGTCACCAGGCCCCCAACAGGGACGCAAAATGCAGCGAGCTAAAGCCAGCACTGTTCCTTGATGGAATGTACATGGAACTTGTTTCTTGAGCAGCCTGAACTTGTGGATAGGAAAAATGTCCTTTTTTCCCATCTTCCTACCTTTCAAGTCATTCTGTGGGATCTCAGTTCTTCAGTAAATGACAACATTTCAGCTTTTGGGTAGCCTGTGGGGGAAGAACAGTCCTTTGCTGCTCTTTTCACTTTTTTTCCATTCACTTTTACTACTAAATGGTTCTCATTACAATTCACTTTCATTACTAAATGGTTCGGTCTCATCGAAAATCAAACTTCTATCTCCTGTGTAATTTTTTTTAGTTCACATCAGCAGGAGCATGTGGTCTGATCCTTCTTCACTCTGTCTCCTTCTTCACGCTCTGAGTCTGCTTCTTCTGTGGGACTGGAAAGGACACAGGGAGGAGGGATCAGAGGGAGAGGAGTGAAACACTGGTGCGTCTGGTTCCAGCTGGCCCAGCACAGCTGGCTGTCTTGCTCTCCATTCTAGCAGTCACTAGCTGCTGGTTCTTTTATAGAACACGTGTAGATATATGGTGCGGGGTGGCGGGGGAGGGGCACGCTGAGGTACCTTACCATTTCTTATGATTGGTACTTCACTGATTCCCTTTCTTTGTTGAGGCAGGTAACGACTCTTTAGAAAGAAGTCAGGGGTGCCTGGGTGGCCCAGTCAGTTAAGTATCTGACTCTTGGTTTTGGCTCAGGTCATGATCTCAGGGTTTTGGGGCCGAGCCATGTGTCAGGCTCCCCGCTCCGCAGGGAGTCTCCTTGCCTCCCCCTTTCTCTGCCCCCCCCCCCAATCTCTCTCCCTTTCTCTCTCTCTCAAATAAATAAATACATCTTTAAAAATGAAAGAAAGAAATTTCAGACCATGGGGAATCACCCCAGATTTTCTTATGTTAGAGTCTCCCCGCCTCCAGCAGGCAGACTTTTTGGGCAGGATTCCCCTCAGAATGGCTGCAGTCCAGCTGCTTTCTCTAATATGCAGTTAGCTTATGGCATACTAAGGTATCCATACTAAGGTATACCTTTCCAGTCCTGTAGGTTAGGTCTTTCCAGTCCTATAGAATTCTGTCACCTCAAGCATCTCCAGCAAATTTCCAAGAATTCCCATGAATTCAGTAAGTGAGAAGCAAATATGAATTTATATTAGAGGTGGATGTCTCATAAAGATAAAGAGGCTGAAGCTTTGCACACACACCCCCTTGCCTGGACTCTATCCAAATCTCTGGAAAGGGCCTTAACAATGTGTTCATATAATTAAAAGTTGAAAAATTTGCAAAACTAATGTAAAGAGTAATATAATTAAATCACCTACTGAATAAGCTCCAGGTCCCACAAAATTTGGATCTTCTCTATATTCATTTACGCTCACTGAACTGCAAGAGAGCCAAACATGTATCAGCTTCTCTAGGAACTCTCATTAGGATTTCTTCTCATCAATCTTCTATGGGATAGGGTGGACAAATGCTCCAGGATAACAAACTCCCCAGGAGGCTGACAATCTACATTAATAAATCTCAATAATTCCCTTCACAATGGAAGCTGGCAATGGACACTAATAGTAACTGAACCATTTGTTTTGCTATTTTTTTTTTTTTAAATCCTACATAAATATATTGAGAATCTCCTTTATATATATACAGCACATATCAATAATTTCAGCTTTGGAGCTTCAGCTGTAAAATGCAAGGCAATAAGAAAATTTTCATGTAACTCCCTATTATATATGTATTCACCTGAGACAGCATAGGCGGATATCACTGACTCAAGCCTCCTCAGCCATCTAAAACAGTTTCCACTTAAAATAATAATGATAAAAATATTGAGGAGGATATATTTACATTTTATATTTTATTTTATTTTCCTGGAAAAAAAAAAAAGAAACAACCCTTTTTCTCTTGAAAGAACAATAGAAACAAAGATGACAGTTCACCAAAATTTTATTATATATCAATGAAAAGCAAAACACTGTAGATTATTTTGCAGAAGGTAAGAATCTGTTGTTTTTAAATTTAAATTTATAATTAATATAGAGCAAGACAAAATCACTTAAGAATTGGGTTTAAAATAGCCAATTCAATAAGAGTTATAATACAATAACTAAAAAAATAAAATTAATTCTACAATTAAAAGAAAACGTAAAGCAGAATCTGCTAAAAATAAAATCTGTCTCAATACTCAAAATGGTTTTTTACCATAAGTAAGCTGGCTAGTTTAATCTCTAAGTCTGGATAAAGGGAAACAAATTTTGAAAACCAAAAGGCATACATATCATTAATAGGCTACACCAAAAAACAATACTGAAATTTTCATTTGTCTGCTTTTTCCAGCGTTGGGTTGGGCAGGCTTAGCTCTATTTCTTGGAAATGCACTCAACATCTGATTTATTTTCCACTTTTTAAAATAAATTACTGATAAAACCTAAGTGTGTTTTTTGTACATTCCATCCTTGAGTAATCTCCAGTTGAAGCTTTCAAGTGATCTGTAAATAATACAGATCCCATAATGTTTCTGAATGATATCTTGCCTGATTGTTTTTAGCGGGCCCAGAACCACACAGTGAATTTTGATGGGCAGTTAGTGGAACAATGCAAAGATGAACAGCTAATGAGGTACTTCGGATGCCAGCCTGGCATTCTGTCCAGGAAAAACTTCAAACCAAGTGGTGATACAAAGGAAAAAAATGATTAAAGTCACAAATCTTTTGAGCCTTATTGCAAAATATGACCCAGTAAGATGTTTTTATGTTTCTGCAGAGGCCATTGAAGTCTGGAATTGTCTTTCATTTACCGAAACACCAGTAGGTAGGTAAAGTATGGACTGCCATGAAAGAAGAAAGTGAGGGTTAAAAAAAGAGGAAAATGCAAAACATAAATCCCATGCTAATTAGGAAACAATGACAAATTTCATAGCAACAAAATTGACCTGGGATACCTAGGACATTCAGAAATTTAAAATACAAAGATATGCAGAACGAGACAAGGTGCAAAACTTATTTCTTAAAAATCTGTGCCTCTACAATTACTTTCATAATGGCAGGAAAAAAATGAATACATTTTAGGACTAGCACTTTTTAACTTAGTGAGTATGTATCTTGGCTTATCTCACAAGGTTGAAATGAAGACTTTGACATATAAAAGGCAAATACTCTCAGATTATTTCTTCGTCTACTGAGAAAAATACTGCCTAACTCATGTGGAGGTTGTTGAGTAAACAAAAGGCATATTTCAATGTGTTTAACCTCGTTTCTGGCATATTATAATCAATATACTATAACTGAGCTAGCACTACATGTCAGTAGAGCATGATGCTGACTTTTTTGGCACAAAAAGTCTACTTGAAGTGAATTAGCATTTCATCTTGACAACTCATTTAGTAGGAAAAAAAAAATGTTTGTCTGAGAATGCACGGATCCAGGAATTCCCTCCATTAAAAACAAACAAAAATAAATAAAACAAAAACAAACAAACAAAAAACACTGAGTTGTGTTGTTTGAAAAAGTACCGAGAGATAATTTTTTTCCCCAGAGCAAGATCCCTGTCACCTGTTTGAAAGGGTAATGCATAATATGATTGCTAATTTGATGAACAAGAGGTACAAGTTATATATATTTAAAAGATATCCAAAGAAGTTAACTGGCTTATTCAGAACAAGTCAAGTATATATCAAACATTAGTATTCTTCTTAAATTTCCTTAAATCAACTAGGTAAATTCTCATATTCACAAATAGCTAACTGACATAGTTAGCATTTGGCAAAAAGCACAAATAGGCAACAGAAGCTAGTAATTTTAAGATAAAAATTTTTACCACATACATTTGGATTTTTTAAATGGTCCAGAATTCTGCTAATCCCAAAGATGCTTTCTGAATAGCTTCATTATGTGACAACCCCATCCCTTATTTTGTGTCCCTTACAGAAGTGCACAGAGCTACCCAAATGATACCACACTGCCTCAGTCATTCAAGCCTTTGCTCTTGGTGCTGGGTAAAAGTCTATTCATCTTTTAAAATCCTAGTGAAGTGATACTTCATCTGAATAGGCTGCCATGACCTTGAACTCTCAGGAGCATTTAATCATACTTTCCTCTACAGGACACTTCTTTATTCCATGTCCTTCTATTATTATATGAATCACACCATAGAGTTAGAGGAATTACACATTTTTCCTTTTTCAGGAAAAAAACATTCTAAATTACTTTTTAAATATGATTTAAAGTTTTAGTAGACCCACTCCACCACACCTCAGGTAGGGAGTAATTGCAGCTTATTGGAGGATATGATTTAACAATGCTTGTACATAAAGAATCACCTATTGGAAGTACATTTTTAATCTGTGATGAGAGTCAAACTAGAATATGTTTAGGGGGAAAAGCTTCTTGCAAAATGCACAATTAAGGATAAATTGACTATTTCCATAATATTTTATATGGGCTTTAACATTTATTGCTATACAATTAATGAGACTGTTAAAAAAGCTTATGCTATTTTTCTTTCCTTAGACTTTAGTCTTATTCATATTAAAAAAATAATAATTGTAGGTTAATGCCAAATGACTAGACCAAATAATTTTAATACTCTGCTGCCACTAATTTTTCTTACTTTACATTAGCTCTTACAGGAAAAATACAAAAATCTTGCATTTGATTATTTGCATTTTTTTTTATTTTTTATAAACATATATTTTTTATAAACATATATTTTTATCCCCAGGTCTGTGAATCACCAGGTTTACACACTTCACAGCACTCACCAAATCACATACCCTCCCCAATGTCCATAATCCCACCCCCTTCTCCCCAACCCCCTCCCCCCGGCAACCCTCAGTTTGTTTTGTGAGATTAAGAGTCACTTATGGTTTGTCTCCCTCCCAATCCCATCTTGTTTCATTATTTGCATTTTTTTAAAGATTTTATTTATTTATTTGACAGACAGAGAGATCACAAGTAGGCAGAGAGGCAGACAGAGAGAGAGAGAGGAGGAAGCAGGTTTCCTGCTGAGCAGAAAGCCCGATGCAGGGCTCGATTCCAGGACCCTGAGATCATGACCCGAATCGAAGGCAGAGGCTTTAACCCACTGAGCCACCCAAGTGCCCCTGATTATTTGCATTTTTAAGTTAAGTAGAAGAAATATTATTTAAAATCAATATTTTTTCATTATATTCCATATTCACATAACCTTTAAAATTTGGTTAAGGAAGGATCTCCTTTTTTCTGGTATTATCCACACTCTGATCCCATCATTTTCTCATACACACACACACACACACACACACACACACACACACACACACACACAAAGCCACAGAAAACCACCTTACTTAATTCAAGAAATTATGTACAGCTAAAAACAATCAATTCCTGATACTCTTCTGGTTGGGACAAGGGAGTCAGAGGACATTCAGAACAATGCAATGGATAGAAATTTTCCTAGGAAATGTCTTTCCTGAACACAACATCAAAACCTTCCTAGGAGAAAGCTCTGTTGGCCTTTGCTCTTCCCCATTCTTTCCACTTGTACCTGAAATGACATCTGAAGGTGCAGTACCCTTGGGACCACTCGTAGGAAAGACAGATGTTGAAGATGGCAGCACAGGAAGACTGGAGGCATCTCAGGACTCCAGAAGAGTCTCTGATGACATTCTGGAGCAGCTGGACCAGCCTGACTGCCTGCTCTGAACGTATTGTTACAGGTGAAAAACAAAGTTCCAAGTGTTGAAGGCACTGTTGATTGGATTTTCTACTATTTGCAATCAAATGCATGCCTAATTCATACAATCTTAGTTAGGAGGAAACACTGCAAATATAAATCAAGCTTTCTGATTGAAAGTTATTCTGATTCAAAATTATTTCATTAGGATATGCCTTATAATAAAACATTAACTATTTTTATTCACCCTGTTTTTAAAACCAATTTATAGAGTGCATATTACTCTGACTATATAGAGAGTTAGTCCCCACTCCTTTCTTCTCATGGATGATGAGAAGTCACAATAATTAATCTTTTTTGTCAGTCATTATAGGCCAATATACTGTTTCACGGATGATGGTTTATAAAAGCATTAAGCTACTGAAAAATACTTTAAAAAATATGGTAAAACAGAATGGGGAAAAAAGGCCTAAGTCAATTCTGAGTTAAATAAGCTGCTAATAAAATAAGATCTCAGAGAGATATTCTAAATGTTGGACACTATATTTAGGTTCATGGTCCAGTTCTAAAGGAACTTAATTAAATGACCATGACTTAGTCAAAGGAAAGGCCCTTACTCTCATTAGCACTCTATGATATTTTATAGCATTTAATTATTATTTAATTAAAGGACAGGTAAAATTCCTTATTTCTGGCTGGCAAATGTAATTGTAAAAATTATAAATTTTGCCTGGAATCCTTCCTGGTATAAATAAATATAATTTTGGGGGCACCTGGGTGGCTCAGTGGATTAAAGCCTCTGCCTTCGGCTCAGGTCATGATCCCAAGGTCCTGGGATCGAGCCCCGCATCGGGCTCTTTGTTCAGCAGGGAGCCTGCTTCCTCCTCTCTCTGCCTGCCTCTCTGCCTATGTGTGATCTCGCTCTCTTTCAAATAAATAAATAAAATATCTAATAAATAAATAAATATAATTTTCAACTCATTCTAGTCATGCTAAACCTGCACTTGTCCATTAAAAATCTGCTGCAATTGAGAAAGCCTTCATTTCTGGTACTTATCAATAAAATGGCATTGTAATTCACATAAGGGCCCATCTTTGGTCAACACTTTTAGAGAACTAATAATATTGGTATATATTATATATGTTAATTCCAAAAGTGTGTTCAACTAAGAACTTTCTATTATTAATGTTTTTGATGATATAGATAACATTTATTAATTTTATTGGGTGACCCTTAAGTGCTAGATAATATACTAAGCAGACTCACTATAGTATCTTAATCTCCACCCCCAAAAAAGAGAAAGAAATAATTTCTACCTCCTTTTTTACAAATGAAGATACCAAAGAAAGGGAAATTAATCAATTTGCCCAGAACCATGTAAACGCATGGTATATAGATTCTAAAACCAGACTATCTGACTCTGAAATTTATACCTGTAGTCACTGTGTACACTGATTCTCTCAAACTCAATACCCAATCTCCTCTAACACCTGACATATTTTAAAAACAGCAAGCTGATACCATGCAACACCTTCTTCTACAGTAAACTGACTCTTCAAATAGTGAATCTTATTACTAAGCATGACAGATTTGTTCCTGTGGTTTCAGGAATGTACCATAAAAATTCCCAGAAAGTGAGGTTAAACCTGTGGTAAATGAATAGAGAAGTTTCTGTAACATCACCAAAGTTTTGAAAATATATGATCTTTTTGATATTCTCCTTCCAAATTGACATCAATAGAAAGTGGTGAAGAGAGTTATATGGCTTCTCCAACACCAGACCAGAGTGTTTTAAAATACATAAAAGTGAGGACATAACATGGTAGACAAAAGTAAACCACAAGGCTATTTATATAGAGAATAAACAATGTCAAGTGCATCAATGGTTTCACTGGCTATAATTAAACCATCAATTAAAAAAACGAGGCCACAATAAATAACTAAGATTGTATTTTTACTAAACATATATGCAAGGACACAAAATAATATTGAAATTTTGGTGCAACCAAAAGGGTTAAAAAAATACACCTGAAGAAAAATGACATAAATGAAATACTAATAAGTTGAAAATGACATGAAAAAGGGATATTTAAGTCATTTTCATTCATCAAAATCATTATATTTTATATATTATGGAACTTAATGATTAAAAAATATTAATTTACCTTTGCCTTGCAAATATGATAAAAAGAATATTATTTATATATTAAAAACAAAAGAATTTACTCAAGAATATTATTGGACTTAGTAAACATAAAGTGGCCAGTTAGGAGCAGAACTGGTTCTTTCTACCACAGTAGCCAGTCATGTAGGTATAAGACTATTCTAAATGCAGTTTTTAAGAGTGCCATGTGTAAACTCTGCACTCCAGAAGTTTTCAATATAACCAAATTCTGAACATGAAAAACTATACAAAAAGATCTATAGTATTTTCTAAACACTGAAAGATACAGCTTTTGAATAAATGTAGTTTATACCCTTTCCAAACATTAATTTTCAGGGTAATCGCCGATCTTTACAGGTAATAACAACTAGTTAATAAAAAACGGAAAGTCGAGCGTATTGCCAAGAGCTAGTGAAATAGTTTGACACAGAAAGTTAACTAAATATTTCTAAAGAAAAATATTGTAAACAGAACCAGGAAAATTCATGTCTTTAAATAGGTGGCACAGGCGTGGGTTAGAGGTGTGAAAAATGGCAGACACAATAAGTTTGAAGATGTTTTCCTATACAGGGCTTAAATTCTGCAATGCATGGTCTATATATCAGGTCTTTGAACCCTTAGGATAACTCTGAGTGATAAGGAGAGGAGAGGATACGTATTATTACCATTTCCAAAATAAAAGTAACTCAAAGGAAAAAAATAAATCTGCACAAAACACCCCGTTAGTTGGTGGAAGATGCAAGATATAAAAACTAAAAACAGGGGCGCCTGGGTGGCTCAGTGGGTAAAGCCGCTGCCTTCGGCTCAGGTCATGATCTCAGGGTCCTGGGATTGAGTCCCGCATTGGGCTCTCTGCTCGGCAGGGAGCCTGCTTCCTCCTCTCTCTCTCTCTGCCTGCCTCTCTGCCTACTTGTGATCTCTCTCTCTCTGTCAAAGAAATAAATAAATAAATTTAAAAAAAAAAAAAAAAAAAAAAAAAACTAAAAACAAGTAGAACATAAGTCCCCGAAAGATAATTTTGAAGATAAAACAAACAAACAAACAAACAAAAAACATTGTGTGACTAGTGAATGACAGAGCAGGAATGTGATCTGATCAAACAAGTAACAATTTGAAGGTTTTGATTTTTGAAAAAAAAAAAAAAAGAGGATATTATTAGAGGATATTATTACCAATGAAATTATATTTCTCAAAGGAGATTTTTAAATGTAAGAAAATTATTTTGAAACATGGACCATTAAGCAACAAAAGAATCTCCTATGGGAAATATTAAAAGGCCAGATGAGTCATTAAAAACTCTTCGGAGTCAGATAATACTTCTCCTTGTCTCAGCTCTGCATTAAAATATATATGTAGGTTCAAAAAAAAGTAACATTTTACTTATATTTATAAAGAATGTGAAGTAAAACATTACATGGGTAATGTAACAGTAATATAGAATTTACTTTCACCCATTATACCAGATTTTATTCTCCCAACCAGTTAAGATCCTCATTTTCCAATTTGAAACCAAATTATATAGGGGCATATCAAAGTTAATGCACAAAAACAAGCAACCTGTTCCTATGGCACATAATTGCTGGCATTATTTCAGAAAATGAGATGAGTCAGAGGAGGTGGCATTTTCCAACATGTTATGCGCTCTCTTCTCACTTTTGCTTGCAGAGTGAAAGCCACTGCATTAGCAGGAAATCTGTAACTTAGATTAACCTTGATAATACAGCAGGAAAAGATCCTTCAGCCCTTGGAGAAATAGACTTATCTATACATTTTCCCCCCTAAAACAAGTTGAAATGGATTTGTATCAAAAATAGCACAGAGGGATGCCTGGGTGGCTCAGTTGGTTAAACAGCTGCCTTCGGCTCAGGTCATGATCCCAGCGTCCTGGGATCCAGTCCCACATAGGGCTCCTTGCTCTCAGCAGGGAGCCTGCTTCTCCCTCTGTCTCTGCCTGCCATTCTTTCTGCCTGTGCTCGCTCTCACTCCCTCTCTCTCTCTGACAAATAAATAAAATCTTTAAAAAAAAAAAAGCACAGAATTTGTCTATAATTGGTACCTACTGAATCGTTACTCTTATAACAACACAGATCAAAATAATAATAATGTAACAGCAATAATAATCATAACATCAACTCTTGGTTAACCTTAGGTGTGCTCATCAGAAGACATATGTATACACACACTGACATTTTGAAATTTCAGATACTCATAGTATCTTTTAATTAGGAATTATTACTAATAGACTAATCTCTGGAATGATAAAATTTGTCATCTTCAAAGTGTTCATCTAATTTTAATATACATCAAATTTCTGAAATTTTTTTCTTCACAGAGTCATAACATTATTTCTTAAAGAACTCTGAAAGACAAATGGGGCATAATTCAAAACCTCTAGAACTACATGTTAAACTATAGAGTATAAATGCATAATTGAATGAGTTCACATATCTTCACAGATTTCTTCTAAAAAATGTTTTGAAATTCCACTTCTAATTTAACATGATTTTTCATATCACTGTGTAGAGGATCTTCAAAAGATGATGTTAAAGACAAATTCATTTTAAATACTAAACTTTTTTAAAAGAATAAATTTGTGCAACAAATTTTGGTTAAAAAAGTAATATAGAATACGTCATCTGATATGTGAAATGTACCTATCATATTGATGTGAAGTGTTTTTAAAAAGCTAAATGAAGTGAGCACGACAATGTTATATATGGTATTATTTATTTTATACATTATAATCTGGAGCTCTTAAGCACATCCTTATTGTAGTTTTTGCTTACCTGCTCAGAAACCTGGCCTACCTTCTCTTCCATCTGATAAACTGAAGTCCTGGCACTCTCGGCCATCCACAACCTTCTCTCAGTATCTTTCTGGCCTTACCTTTTACCCACACTTCCTATATCACATGCTTCAGTCCAAATATGAATTTAGAAGCTCTTCTGATAGGTGGTCCCTGCATCTTCACACCCCCAGTCTGTACTCTTTCTTCATAAGTATCTTCTCCTTCATCTTCAGGCATCAAACTTCCTCAAGGGCAAGAGGAAAGTTTACATACTTCAAGTTTTCAACAAATCTTTCTTCATAATATCGCCAAGAGTGGATGCTTCTTCAAATTTCCTTAAGCAACAGATTCCCACCTCTCCTCTGAATTACTGCAGTAGCACCCTGACTGTTGAACCAACCTCGGTTTTGCCTCATTTGCTACTTTCTTCATGGTCAGCCAGAATGACTGTTTTTCCTAAAACACGATTGTGATCATGGCATGCCACTTTCCTGCTTAAAAGCCATCTGTGGCTCCCAGTTACTCATAACAATTAAGTGCAAACACATACATGACTTAAAGGCACTGCATTTTCCAGCCTTCATTTATCTATTACCATCATCTAAAACCCCTTTTCCCATTACTCCATATGTACTCTGTCTTTAGCCATATGACTATCACTCAGAACCTAAAACGTAGCAAGTTTTCTCTTTCCCTTATTGTATTTGCCTAAAAAAGGATTTGGCAATGCTGTTCAAGATCAGACAAATGTATAAGGCATAAATCTCTTGATTGCCCTTCCCCTCTGCTCAGCTCGGTAACTAGCTGATCTGATCTATAACTTCCACCCTAGTAATAGAAAATCCTTGACAGGTCTTAACAAAATATAGTCTCCATCATTATAAACTATGTTAAATTAGAGAAGCCAGAAATGCATTTAAAAAACTGAATTATTGTTAGTAAGGAGAACGCCAGAATAAGAGTCAAACATAAAAGCATATTCCAGACTGTTCCACCAAATGCTTCTGAAAAGATAAGCAAGTTGTTTTACCTCATTGAATCATGCTTTCCATTTCCCTAAAATTTTAACTAGATTATCACTGAGAAGAATTTTATCTCTATAATTCTATCATTTCAATTCTACTATTCAATTGTATTAACAGTTGTTTCAAAAATCATGAATATATCTCTTTTCTCCCCCTCAACATTGTCTGGCTCTGATGATATTATGATTTTCGGTGTAAAGAAAGAAATATGCTTCTTCAAAGCTAAAAGTAGCATATTAGATTCTTCCAAGTGTATCCAAACCAGAGAAGACATCATATCAAGCACATATAATCAAATGACTAATTCTAATAAGAAATAATATTTAACTGGTATCTATACTACTGGTCTAGTAGAACTCGGAAGATAGGAGGGCACCCTTTAAAGGTCCAGTACCCTTCTATAGTACATTTTAAACACGTTTAAAGATAAGCAAAATTCAGGTTGTTTAGACTGAATTTAAACATATTCAATAACTGAATTAAAAACTAAAGACCATCAGTCTATTCCATAGAATGGACATAAAAAGTTCTGGACCAAAAATCTGTCCCCCATTTTAGCGAGTTAGCCTGAAAAACTTAAGACACCTAAACTTTATCATCAAGGACTCACGTGAAGCATTACCAGTCTACAATTTACAGGCTATAACATATTAAAATCTTAACTACATGAAAAGAAAAGCCATGTATGTATAAGAAGGTTTGCATTTCATGTATAAAAATGCAAAATGGAGAGTAATGAAGCATATTTGAGAAAAGGCCACTGGGAGAAATGTAGAGCAAAGCAAAACCAGGAAGAAACAGATAACACATGTGAAGACATTTTTGGAACCGATAATGCTAATCTGAATAAATACACATATACAAAGAGGCTACATCATTTTCTTTCTACATTCTCTAAGTAGTGCTGCCAAATATGGAAGGATTGGAGCCATTTCTGGGGAACTGCTGAATCAGGAGCATGAGTCAGAAAGTAAACCCTCAGCACAGAGAAAAGTACTTAAAAGAAAAAAAAAAAATGTTGAGAGCTCATACACAAATAGACAGACATTCAGTTCATAAGGTCTAAACCTTCTGTAGTCATCAAAGCACCAGGCACTCTTCCCTTCCAAAACTTACCCCATCTGGAAGAAATCTGCCCTCCCAGGAATTCTGATTACACCTGGACCTAAATGTTGAGATACAGCACACAGTTGGTCCTGCATGTGACTAAAGATGGCTCTGAAAACTAATGGCAGGACATTTTTCATCTTAAATGACAAGAAATCTAAACTAAAAATAAAATTAAACAAAATAAAATAAAGGGCTTAAATTATATTAAAACCTAATTTAGAAACATACAAAAAATTGTTTGACAGTAATTTAAGGGAGACTAAGATGCTCTTTCTCCAAAAGCCTTGAAGATTTAATTATCTCTCTGAAATGGTCTAGACGTCACTGTTTTTTGAACGAGGCAGCAAGAATGGATCATGAACTATTCTCAGGCTTATGAGTATATTTTTGGCACGGGAGGTTCAGCAAATGCATCCCATACATAATCAACACAATTAAGGTAATGCTCCAAGGATAAGTCACCTTTGAACAACAACAAAAAAATATTTTCCTCCTTACTACTCTGCCCCAGACAATACCTTCTTGATTTCATGATGGCACCCTGTTATCATCATTAATACATATTAAAATACCATCATTTATATAATAACTCTATATAATGTTTATCTCACTCAACATATTTTTTCAACAGCAACAATCAATGACTTTCTATTTGAATTTCAGTTCTAACCTCTCCTGCGCTAAATGGGCCAATGATCTTGGCCTGATCTTGGCCAAGGATCCAATGGCCCAGATAGAGCCTACCACATAGAATCCACAAAGTAATAACTAATCAAAACAAAGCAATGTCAAATTGTACCTATGATCCTGATTTGTCAAAATAAACTCAGTCTATCTGGATCTCCAGTCTTATCCACTCATTATCACTTTTTAAAAAATATATTTAGATTTTATATTTAATCTCTGCAATCTTTACAAAAGCTATCCCAGAAAACTCTCAGCAGTTTAGCTTTAATGTCTAAGAGCCTGTGTTAGTTTTAGTACACAGTTGTGAGACTGCTCTTTTGAACTTTACAGTAAGCATAATGATATTCTCTCCTATGAAACAATAAATAACCACAGACAGTGATATGGTCTAATGCATGTGTTGCAACTTCAGTGATCAGAATTCTCTCCATCAGCGAGTGGCCCTAACATCCTTGCCTAGCGTTTATATTACATCTTCACACAATGTTCCACAATAGCTGTCACATCTTGTTCTTGCTTATGATGATGAATAGCAAAGCATTTTAATTCATACTTCTGATTTTCACTGCTTTTCTACCCATATTAATTTGCATTTGGCTACACTGATCAGCACAGTCTGAATTGACACAAAGCTTCATCTCTGAAGACTTCAGAAATTTCAAGAGCTAAGTTCTCTTTCCTTTGTATAACATGTCAGTGTGGTAGATTAGGCCAAGACAATGTAGTTGAGTAGTTAATTCAGTAGCTGTAAGTGGCTTTCCTGGTTGCTGGATGGATGCATTCTCAAACTGCAGTGTTCTTAATAAGAATCTCCTGGGTGCTTATTAAAAAGGCAGATTTCCTGAGCCACAAACACCAGACATTTTAACACTGTACATGTAGATAAAAGCCCAGAAGTCAGTATTTTAATAGGTATACCAGTATAAGTATACCATGGGATTTCAACATATATAGTCCCAAAACTTCACTGAAAAAATCTCTGAGAATGAGTTAATGTTTAAAGTGTGAAGTTCCCTGTCATTGGACTAAACCGCATCTTACCAAAAACTGTTCTACCCAATTACAATTCTCCTATATCTACATTTAACAATTAGCTAGATTATCTATAAAGTTTGCTAACTTATTTTATTCATATCAGCCATAGGTCAGAGTGTCACAAAATTTGGTCTTACCCTCCCTAGCCCACTCTACCCCCAGTAATTGATCCAGACCAACCGCCTGCAATGCAAATGAGAAACTTCCATCCTAAAATGCTAGGATTGTGATTAAATCCCCTATAAAATGCAGCAGTGAAAATAATCGAGAAAATAACACATGTGAAAATACTATTTTTAAGTATTTTGGGGACTCCAGTGCTGACAAAAGTGGAATAAAGAAAATGGTGGAGTAATTCCAGTCGTGAGTCTGAAAAGACCTAATCCACCATTATTAAAGTAAACTTCTCAATTAAATTGAAGCAGGCATTTAGGAAGGCTTAACTAACATTCCTGACTATTAAGTAGAATGGCCAAATACCCCATTTTGCTCAGGACTCCTGGTTTTATTTGTTTTTATCTTTTTTTAAGGTTTTATTTAGTTATTTGTTGGAGAGAGAGAGAGAGAGAGCACACGTGCAGGGGGGAGCAGCAGGCAGAGAAAGAGGTAGAAGCAGGCTACCCACTGAGCAAGGAGCCTGATGTGGAACTTGATCCCAGGACCCTAGGATCATGACCTGAGCCAAAAGCAGATGCTTAACTGACTGAGCCACCCCGGCATCCCAAGAGTCCTGGTTTTAGCTCTGAAAGACCCATAAAGACCCATAAAGCTTTCAACTGGGTGAGTTGGCTGGCCACCCTACTTAATGCTTCAGTATTTAGGCATTACATTGTAAAGCACATTAAAAATCCCTATAATGGGGCGCCTGGTGGCTCAGTGGGTTAAGCCTCTGCCTTCGGCTCAGGTCATGATCTCAGCGTCCTGGGATCGAGGCCCACATCGGGCTCTCTGCTCAGCAGGGAGTCTGCTTCTCCCTCTCTCTGCCTGCCTCTCTGCCTCCTTGTGATCTCTCTCTCTCTATTTCAAATAAATAAATAAAATATTTTTAAAAATCCCTATAATGGACCATCAAAAGAAAATTCTGTTAAGTAGGATTTTATATAGGAATGCTCATGAAAATTAAAGCTTTAGATTTAAGAAAGAACCATGGCACCCTAAAGTTTGAGCTTTACTTTGATTCAACAAATTACTGAAGAAGGATCTCTAAAAAAGAGATCAGGAGCATGAGTCAGAATGCAAACATATTCAGAAGCAATAAATGCTTAACAAATATATAATCAATAATTAAGAAGCAATAAATGCTTAACAAATATATAATCATAGACATTAGGAGGAGGAATATACATTGACATTTCCAATATATACAGATTCAAATATCATGGACTTTTAACTGATAAGGTAGAAAGTCTTCTAAAACTATAAAAATTACTTTAAGAAGTAACAGCAATACGGGTAGAACAAGAAAACCAAAGAGTTAAACAAGTCACACTTGCTGTAGGTCCTGACTACAACAGTTGTGAGAACCTCAGTGCTAATGGTTTCGAATATGTAATGTGGAAAGAGAGATCAAATTGCCAGTGGTCAGAAGAGAGCCACCTCACTTACAGTTACGACTAGGGGCTTTGCTGATCACTATGTTCTGACAGATCACTGAGGAGTCATGATTAATTACAAGTTAAAAAGTTAAATAGTGTAATGATTAATTAAAATTAATAAAGTTAAGTCGTGTAGGGGACAATTAGAGGCACATCTCAATTGTTCCAAGTTGAACTTCTGCTCTGTGATTTATTCATTAGAAAATTTCAAACTGTTTTTAACTAATAAGGAGAGAAGTCAATATCTTATTTGTGCTGTTTTATTTCTTTTTCTCCATTTATCCTTTGGTTTCTTTGGGTGCCTGGGCTTCTAAGTAGAATGAAGAACTTCAGTGGGAAGGATCCTAGGGCCCTTTTCTCCATTCCTGTTTAATCACAAGTAAGAGCTTTAAAACCAGAGGATTTTTTTCCATTATTTTCAACAGTCGCATAGTTCCCTGAGCCAGGCAATTTCACGGGACCCAATTACCGCTGGTCTGGTCTACTGTAACAGCCTAATAACTGGTCTGTCTCCGGTCTCAGCCCCATTCAATCCATTCTCCACCTACAACCAGAAGGACCTTTCAATCATGCAAATATGATCATGGCATTTTGCTGTTTAAAATCTTTCAAGGGATTTATTGCCTGCAGAATCAGGCCCAAACTATAACTCACAGATAAGTTCCTTTCCAGCCAGTTACCCTCCACCAGTTCTAAACTCTGACCATACCAAATTACTTGACTCAACAAAATGAAGTCTCACTTTCTGACCCTCTAGCCAGAATGCCCAGCAATCTTTATCTTCCTGATGACCTTCTGCTTCTGCTTCCTATCTCCGCTCATGTCATATCCTCTAGGGAGGGTCTTCTCAGACCTTCTTAAGAACAAATCCATCAGTGACCACTATTCTAGCCCCTACACAGCCCTGACACACAGGCCTGTGTAGGGGACTAGAGCATATTTTGTTAATACTCATTGTTACTCAACTTCTTTCTCCCTATAGATGTGGGCTTCTTCCTTAATCATTTCTATACTAACTCACATTTAATATAACATGGATAATCAACAAGCATGTATTGACTGATTTCCTATAAGAAACAATTTGTGACTCAGAAAACAAGCTCATAAAAAGAGAGCAACTCTATTAAAATCAGTGAAAAATAACAACTGATCAGAAGTGTTTACTGCAATCTATGAAATACAACATAAATAGCCATAAAAAGAAGTCCTCAATAGGTCTCTGTAGGTATAATAAAGCACATAAGTGATTAAGGTGAAAAATTATACATATATATATGAGAGAGAGAGGGAGAGAGGTATATACATACACAGACACAAATATATATGTATACACACAAACAAACACAAAAAGAAAATTTTTTTTAAATTGCATATATACTACTGTATACTGGGGACATGGTTGCTGTTAATAATGTACTAGTTATACAACCAACTTATACATAAAAGGAAATGCAGGCAAATGAGCAATATGAACTGAGAATTCATGAAATAAAACTAGTAGTCCATAGATATAATAATTTCAACCTCATTAGTGATCAGAAAGAAAAAAACAATGTCATATTAGAAAAAAAATCAATTGTAATATCCATTGTTGGCAAGGATATGAAGAAATGGGCACCTTCACACTTGTAAATTGTTACCAACTTTCTGGATAGCAAACTTAACATATGCATTAAAAACTAGCAGATTTATAAGCCTCTTTATCCAAGAATCCTATCTCTAGGAATTTTTAATTTTTTTATTTTATTTTATTTTTTTTTAAAGATTTTATTTATTTATTTGACAGAGGGAGATCACAAGTAGGCAGAGAGGCAGGCAGAGAGAAAGAGAGGGAAGCAGGCTCCCTGCTGAGCAGAGAGCCCGATGCGGGACTCGATCCCAGGACCCTGGGATCATGACCTGAGCCGAAGGCAGCGGCTTAACCCACTGAGCCACCCAGGCGCCCTCTCTAGGAATTTTTAGAAAGTTGGTAGTAAATAAATTAAAACTATGAACGATAAAATATTTACATTATTAAAAGGAAATACCTAAAAAGTCCAAACTAGGAAATAGCATAGATTAGCATAAAAGAACACCATTAAAACTAATGGTGGAGAATTACAATTTGATGTGAAAGGTATTAATAGTATATTATACAATAAAGTAAGTTATAAAACAGTACATGTGGCATACTAACAGTATATCTGAATGCAGACACCTGAAAGGTTAATGACCAAGAAGGTAGCAGTATAGTGGTTGAAATTAAGAGTAGTTTTTATTTAGCATATTTGTGGGTTTTATTTGTTCTTTAATGAGCATTATTTAATAATCATTTCATAGTCAAAAACAGCTTTTTAAAGTGAATTATAAAAAAAATATATAGACTAAAGAAAGACACCTAGAGGGAAGACTGAATAAATATGGCAACAAAAATGGTATTATTGCAGACATGGGAGCCAAGAGTGAGCATCAGTGTATGGACATTACATTAAAGAAAAGCAGACTAATTTTCTCAGGAAGAAATACATGCATTTTTATATGACAGTCATTAGAGATTTTTGAGCATAGATATATCATGAAAGTAGTGTTGCAAGCAAATTTACTAGGCAATAGTGTGTAACCTGCATGTAAGCAGAGATCCTAAATCCACTCCCGGGACAAATACTGTGATTTGGAAGTACTATTATCAGTGCTTAAAGAAGAAGTGAATTGAGAGACCTCCATTAGAGAAAGAGGGGCAGCCAGTACCCTGCTCCTTTGGAGCCTTTACTAATACCCATACCTGGAATGCCCTTCTCGTAAGCTCTACTTAAGATACAGTGTTTGGTTTCAAAGTTCACCTTCTCATTGCAGTCTATCCTGATTTGCCTATGCTCCCAACACCTCTTGCCTTGCTTTATTTTTTTCACAGCACTGATCACTTTCAACATTCCAGATGAAACACTTCATTCATATCTATTTTGTTTTCTATTTCCTACATAAGAATATATGAATCTACAAGGGCCGAAATTTGTTGTTGTTGTTAACAAAGGTGTCCCGTAGGGTCAGGAGAGTGTTTAGACTCCAACAGTTATTCAATAGGAATTTGTGGAATGAACAATTGGATCTAAAGAGGGAAGGAGGTGGGGAGTCTGAGATAAAACTACAAACACTAACGGGGACAAACTTTCCAAAATGAGGAGATAATCTGCCTGGAATATGATGATTTGGTATTCGGACAAGCTGACTCTGAATTAAAACAGTGACATCCAAGTAAGGAAAGTGGCCTGGAAGTTAACAATAACTACAAGACCATAACTGGTGAGAGATTTCATAGCTGAAGATAAAAGGAACGGTGGACTTGTATTCTGTGAATACATTTTTAAAAAAAGTGGAGGGAGAGGAGAGGATGTAGATGTGAAAAGAAAGAAGGCAACAGCAGAGATTTACATTTACAGGAAAGAGGAGGCGGCGGTGGTGCAGGAATCTAGGAACAACTGGAAAACATAAATTAGAAGAAGTAAAACGACAAAGAGAGGGAGAATGGGATGTCTCTGAATCCGGGGAAGAACCTTGAGAATAAAAACACAAATAATGGGTTTTGTATTTTTCCAAAGAGCTCAAAATGTCTGAGAACAAATACAGTCAACAGGATTGTAGGTAGCACGTATGTTAGGTATAGGAGCTTGAGCCATGAGTGGTGGGGAACAGAACTCGCTATAAAGGAGATGGTTTTGGAGAATAAGGACACTTTTCCACACAGACACTCGGAAAGGGAAAGAGAAGATAATTATGAGAAAAGGATAAGGAGAGTTAAAAAATGTATAAAAACTGAAGTGTCACATTCTTTTTGATAGAATAGGTGGCGATGATATGCCAAGGAAAGGATAGGACAGCTGGGACTGGGGGCATGGAAAGAGAGAAAAGGTCTAAAATAGCTCCCACAGGGAGAGAGCCTGGGAGTGCAGAAAAGACAATTAAAAAGACTGCCAAATAGCAGCAGAGAGCAGATTGAAGTTTGAAAGCATCCAGTTCTAATGAGCCAAATCTGCAATGCTGTTTGCCTCTAGCAGTGCTCTCTCTCCTGAGAAAAGAAACCCAGGGAGCCAGAGTTAGAGGCAACAAAGGTTTAGGAATTTGCTGGGCCAATAAAGAAGCAAAGGTTATTCATGAAGAGGTGAAGCTTGTGCTCCTGGTTGGGAGTGAAAATCCAAAATCACTTGAAACAAGGAAGGCACCAATGCCAGAGTCTAATCATTGAGGAGTATTTCCAAGGAAGCAGGGAAAGTAATTATTGTGAGTTCTGAGCTGAAAGCTAAAACTTTCAAGGAAATTAGGAAGCTTCTCATTCCCACCACCACTACCACCACTCCTGCTGAGACTAGAGGAATAGGGAAGAAGCAAATCTAAAAAAAAAAAAAAAAAAAAAAAACCAGAAGATTCTTACCAAAGGACTGATGTGAAGTGAAATGAGCAACTCGTGCTCCTGTGTGTGCGTGTGTGCGTGTGTGTGTAGGGGGGTGTTGAGGAAGGGGAGGATGGGTATTACCACTAACACAAAAAAGTCATAACTACCTAAAGTTGTATGCATTTCTAAGGCATTAGGGTTACTCATTTTTAAACTACAAGGCAACCTGCTAGAATGAAAAAAAAAAAAAAGTGTATTTTGTTTATCATACACAATTTGAGATTTTTACCATATAAATACAATCCCAATGCTTTTTAGTCAAATCCCAAGTGCTTCCCATTGGCTCAACACAGTCATCTGTAGTGCAGAGATGGCCTCTCCACCTCTCTGACTTCTCACTCCACTCTCCACATCATTCACTCGGCTCCAACCACTTCTGCCTATTTTTAGTTTCTGGAAAAATCTAACTGATTCCCAATGAAGGACCCTTGCCAATCATACTGTTCTCCCAGACAGGACCAAGAAGGCCTTCTTGACAGTCAGGTCTCTGCTTAGGTGTCACCTCAGAGAGAACTCTTCTGTCAACCCAAAGTGCCGTGAAAGGCACTCTCTTCCATCACCTGGTTTTGTAGTGCTTTTTATTCCTGACACATTTTACCTGATAAAAGCTTGCTTATTTTTTTTCTTTGGCCATCTGCCTCCTCCACTTAGAATAAGACCTCCATGAGGAAAGGGATTCTGGTTGTCTTGGTCACCACCACATTGCCAGCATTTCAAAGACTACCAAGCACACAGTGTGCATTCAATTAATTATTGAATGAATGAATGAATGAATGAATGAATGATAAAACTTAGTATTTTAATGTTAAACATGATGGGACTTTACACTGTGTATATGTTTGTTCCTAAAACTGTGTTCCAGAAAACTGTGTTTATGTGAGATAAAAATGGTATTATTACTATCTCAGAACATTCTAAAATACCGTATCTGTCTTATTATAAGCAATACATATTATGAGAAAGAAAACTTGATTGTAAACAGAAAGATAAAGGAGGAAACCTCCCTGAAGATGAATCCAAATATATCTCAGTAAAGATATAAATGATCAGATGGACATAAAAATATTTCTATTATTTTTGCCAGGATCAGAGAGGTCTGGAAATATAGACAGATTTTACAGAATTTGAACAGTGTGGGATTTAATTAGTTAGGGCACATACACAAACAAAATGTCAGATAAATTTTCCACAAAATAATCTTATAAATTATGAGTAATGTTTTTGCGGTTCGTCTTGCTATATTTTATGTAGAAACAGGCTCAATTATGAGGTCAGGAAAAGCAGATTTTAATCTTTTCTCCATAAAAGGCAATCTCAAAATAAGAAATTGAGGCTCCAGTCAAGTTTTCACACTTTCTGTGGAAAGTATTCTCTGCCGGTTCATCGTTACCAAAACAAAACAAAATAAAGTGAAAAGAAAATAAAGGAAAAAAAGAGGAGGTAGGAAATGTTAAAATCTGCAGTCTTAATGAATAATTTTACGTACAAAACTACTAATTACCTTATATAGGACATTATTTATTAACTAAAATCCTCCGAAATCTGATGAAGATGTATCAGTTAAGTCCATACGCAGGTATATTTTCAAAATCTCATAAGATGTCCATGTAGCAGCCAAAAATCAAAAGGTTAATGAATAAAGAAACCTTAGACGAATCCAAATTGAGACATGTTCTACAAAATACCTGGCCTACGCTATTCAAGTACATCAAGGTCAACAACACAAAGCAAGATTGAAGAACTATTCCATCTTAAACCTGAGGAGACAAGTAAACTAGCAAAGAGCATAATCCTTAATCTGATGTTGAACGGGGCTGTTGGGATGGTAGAGGGTAGCTACAATGGCAATTACTATTTCCAGATGAAATCTGAACATGGACTGTGAGCTAAATGGTAGTATTCTATCCTAGTTAAATTTCTGAATTTTTTTCTGAATTTCACTGTGATTTTGCAGGAAAACTTTCTCATTCTTTAGAAACACAAACTAGGGATAAATAGGGAAAATTAATTGATGGATGGATGGATGGATGATAGATCGATCAATCAATCTATGGATGGATGGATGATAGATCGATCAATCAATCTATGGACTGGCCTAATGAAAAATTTCTAAGATTGTCAAGTGAAACAAAAATCTCACTCATGTCAGTGATCAGAATAACAATATGTAATTAGTAAACAGGTATATCAAAGATAGAGCCATATGCTATAATAAATAAATCAATAAAAATTGCAGTATCTGCGGTTTAAGCCCTAACAATATATCATTACTTCATTAAGTGAGATGAATAAAAATTAAAGATGAAATGTAAAGATTCATTGAACTAGAACCTTTTGCAACTGTTTTCCTTATTTATCAATAGATGGTATATTAGAAATATACTACGACCTCATTTCAGTTTTGAGTTACAACAATAACTGGAGGATTTAAAGTATAAAATAGTCCACAGAAATCAAATTGCAGATATACATTGCTGATTTAAATCTTTACTCATTGTTCTTAAAAATCTTAATTTTTAAACTAAAGCACTAATAATAATAAAAATAATAGTAATACAGCAAGCAGCTTTGAGGTGGTTATTATACCATTCTTACTTTACAGAGAAGGAAAAGAAGCTTATACAGATTAACTATCTTCCTCAAAATTGAAACAGTGTTTGTTAAGTGATAGCTGTACAAAGAATAAAAGGCTTGCTTTCTCCTGCTCCTTGAACAATACTTTATACCATGGTGGGAGATTTTTTCATTACATAACATCTCCCACCTTAGTATAAAGCTTGAACATGTCCATGTTACTGCCAATGTTACTTTCAAAATTGCTATAGTTTTACATAACAATTAGCATTTTAATATTGAAGTGACATTGGTAGAAAAAATGAAAGCTAAAATATTTCTTGCTTTTTCATTACTTGTAGAAAGGGCAAAATTGAAGATACACATACATGCATGTATACACGCACTTTGTGTGTGTGTGTGTGTGTGTGTGTGTGTGTGTGTACGTGTGCACGCACACATGAGTAAAGATGTACAGATATTGGTCTCGAGTATGTAGCAAGTTCCAAACCAACTGGGCAATACTCAGACGCCAAGTAATATACTCTGATTTATTGTTTCTTTCCTTTGTTCCTGGCTCTCCCCCACAGTGCAGCAAATTGTAAATATTTGGGACATACCAAAGTTTATAGTCCATCTTAAGGAATAACATATAGCACATAACTATACCGAAGCAGGAGAAGAAAAATATCTTTAAAAATATTTTTGGTCAAGGTTCAGCTGAGGAAATCTACTGACCCACTTTGAAATTAAAATGCGGCTTTAGCACAGACACACACAGGGAATTTTCCACTGAGGTTGCACATAGTAGCATATCAAAGCTTTACCAATGACACCCCGAATCACCATCCCCAAGGCAAGAATATGCATGCTGAGTTTAGGCAGCTCACTAATTACCCTGAATTTATTTTAACCTTACATCTTTTTTAAAAATTATGATTATAGGAAATCCAACTTTGCAATTAGACTAGAATATCATAATCATTTCTAGGAGTCATCTGTTTCCTTTTTTTTTCTGTATTCTTGAGTTAACATTACACATGCAATGATCACAACAGTAATCTTCATTTTCAAAGTGTTATCAACTTAATGTCACAAAGAAATAAGTCAATATTTTCAATATTGTGAGCTGAGATATTTCCACCAATTCATGATAGATACTGTGCTATAATATAATGTTATTATAGAACAAAGAAATGTGATGACAGATCTGTGTTTTACTCACCAGTGGTTTCCACAATGCCTTCTAGGATGACGACAATCTCGAACTGTTCAGTTTGCATGCTTCGCTGCGATAGGTCATAAAAGGGGCTTTTGGCATCGATCACGTGGCAAATTGTGAGGGGGGAAACAAGAAAAAGTTGATCTGCCCCTGTACTAAAACCTACATCCAGTTCAAGTTGGTCAAGGGGAAGGAACTCACCCTCAGGTGTCTGCCGAGACTAGACAAGCACACAGAAAAAGAGAAGAAATCACCACTTGTACTGAAATTTTCAAGGCAGCCCAACAGTAATTTACATCATTGCCAACATTCAGCACTATCAATCATCTGCAACAAAATCCAAACAAATCATTATGCAGCTATGCTCTAGCAAACGGGCTGAAATCCCACATAGCTCATGGGGAACATACATGCATTATTTATAATATACGACTTACTATAATTATCATTCCCTAACTCATGAGCTTTGGAGAAATGCCTGGTCCAACAATGGCTGTTAGCACAAACTGTGGAACCGAGTGTCCATGTGCTACTGCTTGACATAAATCACTTCAGGGTAACTCATTGCATGCCAGCTTTGTTTCCCTCACAAAGCAAATAAATAGGCACTTCTTAAGGGAGTTTGTTAAAGCTGAAAAAGGTTGATCGTAATCTCAGAAAAGATTTACTGCACCGTTACAAAGCAATCCAATAATTTTTCTAGGACTTTTGAAAAGTAACAGATAGATATAAACCTTGATATGAAAGTGAAGATGATATCCTATTATGTTATGCACACAATAAGTCACATAATACAAAGAAAAGGCATATGTTGTTAGATGATAGCGCTCGAACTCCCAATACCAAACTGCATTAAAGTTGTTTAGCTCTCTATTTATTTCGTGAATTTTAAAACATAGTGTAAAAGCTGTGCTACATTGAAATTTTTTAAACAAAATGCAATTAAAAATCTGTATTAGGTAAACTTTCAGTTTCCTAAAACTTTCATAAGGTAGTGGCGTTCGGTATCGGTATACATCATTATAAAACACTTAAATCGCTTACATGCAAAACTCTGAACGATTACCTAAAAATGACGATGAACAATTAGCAAACCATGAAAGTTAACGTCTTTCCTTTCTATTCGTTCTTATTTTATTTTCCGTATCTGTTCCTTATAAGGATCATATAAAAGCACATATTTGTTTGATTTAAATGATGATGCTGGTAAGATAAGGGTTAAATAGTTGCATACAGAAAAACCTGCAGCGGGGTGGGAGCTAGCTGATGGTCAAATGGGGCTTGGAAGGATCCAATATATTTAACAGAATCTGCAAAGCTCATTTACTGCACAAAACGGAATCTATAACACTAGTCTGTGCAATGAAGTGGTAGTGCAAAGACAAAATCCTTACTTTTGGTAAGGTCAGTGTTTCAAGAAATACCTTGGCTTTTTAAGCGGAATCAATGAGTCTGAAAACACTGAGAAATATGGTTTAGTGAGCTGTCCTCTGTGGCAAAACTAAACCAAGGTAGTGGTAGACAGTTACTGCAGCAATTTTAGACTCCCAACAGCAGAATCAATTAGGCAGGCTATTTTGTAATTAGTGATACTCGGGAATTTTATTTGCGTAGAAAAAAAATCCAGTGAAAATGGTGAGAATATTTTTCTTCTATGCCTTTTGAGTAGTTGACTAAAGAAGAGTAAGAGAAAAGGGGCGGGGTAGGAAGAGGAAGTAGAGGAAGGAGAAGGAGGAGAAGGAGAAGAAGAAAAAAGAGAAGAAGGAGAAGGAAGAGAAGAGGAAGAGGAAGAAACACAATGATTAGTGACAAGAAAAAAAAAAGAAAAAACCCATGGGAAAACCTAGTAGTCCAAAAATAAAAACAGTAGCTCTAACAACCAATGTTGGAGAAAACTAGACATTTTGAAGCCAGGAGCAGTTAACTGTATTTCTAACTTATTCCCAAATTGGTAAAATATGAATGAGACCAGCATCCTTCCAACTAGAAAACGGTATAACAAATATTGATTAATACTACAAAATAAAAGCCAAAACAAAACAAAAACAAATAAAAACAAAACCCTGTGTCATTTTTCCCTCACCTAGTAAGAAACAGGTGCTATATAAACACAAGGTGGTACTCTGATGTTTATAATTAATGAACAGAATTTGGGCTGTTTCACTAGCTATTCTACGGTCTGCTTTTTTTGTACTAAATGAAAATGTTCATAAAAATAATTCCTTAAAAACTCAGTTTCCCATTTATTTTAAAGTAATTCTCCCCCCAAAGATGTATTTTTTCTTATTTATATATATGTACATATATTCACATCAAAACTAAAATTAATCTTCCTTTTCTTGTGTGTATTTATACCTGTGCCTCATTCTAAATGGCTGTAATCTATTAACTTTCATATTTTCTGATCATTCAACAAACCATGAAGAGAAGTGGCCTAGAAACAAGCTATCAGCAGAAAGCCAACCTAGAATAAGAAACGTTTCATTTTTAGCTAGCAGTTAACTCATATATAGGTAATTAAGACTCAAATATATAAAAATCTATTCCATTCAGACTCCATATATCTTCTGGTTTTAAAATCTTTTATATATATACAAAATTATACCTATATTCCTCCTTCCCAAAATGCTTTATATTCCATCCAAGTCTTAGCAGAAACAAAGTTGACAACTGTATCTATTATGTGACGCTATGCGGAAAGTAACACTTTCGTTACTTTGAAAGATATTTTCCATGCTTACGTACTTTTCAGATGAGTAAAATTCCCTGCATATTCATTGAAAATTATTTTCTAGTGGGTGCCATATAATTTATCCTTTCTTTAAATGATTCTGAGACACCGCAGATATCCACAATTTTGTCTTTTGAGTCGTCCTCCTTTGTGTTAGGCCAACAAACATTTCAGCTATCAAAATGCTTACCTCCCTGATTTTTATATGGAATTATATGGAAATGTGGATATGTGTAAAAGCTGACCCTGTAATAGACTGGGAAGCCTAGTCATTACTGTCAAGTAAACAGGAAGCTCTTCTTTTAGAGGAGTGAATGGTGTGGTTTGAATGTGGCAGGTGCTTGGAGTACTAGAATTGTCTGAAGTCTGAGCTCCTGGTTAGAGCAAAGTTAGCTTATCAGTGCTCAGCCAAATACAATGTTCCAAAAACCTGCATATGCTTACCAGATACACTTTCAGAAGCATGTTAGTTTTAATTCTCTCAACTTGGGTAAGTAAGAGAACTGTTCAAGAACTCTGATCTATACACGTAAATGAAAAGGAAAGCAGAAAGAAAGGAGTTATATATGTACCTTCATATAATTAAAGTGTGATCTGTACCTTGAGTATGTGATAAATCAATGTCACTAATATTTCATTAGTTTCTAGTTTTCCTATTTAGCTATCAATTACCACATTTCATCCAGGAATTTTGACAACAAGCAGAAAAACTACAGGAAAAATCAAGCTAACCTTTCTTTATTATGTCTCCTTAAAAATTATGATATAAGAAGAGATCTTTCATTAACAGAGCAGTTTGCTGATGGTCTACCTGATCTCCTTTAGCTCTATAGGAATTCAGAATCCTATAGGAATCCTATAGGAATGCAGAATCATGATCATTTCCAAGGTAAAAATGTTTAAACAGATATGGTCAATATCAATATAATTCCAAATAATTGTTATAGATTAAGATTAATGCTAGTAAATTACCAAAATTCCTAAAAATCTGATAACTAAGGTTGACTTTGATGAAATAATCATTTAGAATCATAAAATGACTGAATAAGAAAGTGAGAAAGAAGCACAAAAACAAAAGAGTTCATGGAAAACTGGTAATTCTTAAAAATTTAGCACATAATTTAAAAACACAAGGACTGAAGAATGACTTCCAGATGACTTTTTTATTTTCAATTGTATGGAATGTGGGAAGGAAATAAGGAGAACCTTTCTGGTTGATAGTATTATAGCAATTTCTGGGAGATAAGAAAACAATTTTAAAAATCTGAGGCTTAAAGTTTATTTAAATTTACTGTATAAAAAATTATAAGTAGAACATGGATTTTTGAAATGGTTTTGTACTACTAAGAATGTGGCAATAATTTCTAAGTTATTCTTCATTATAAAAAATAGCTATGTAAAAGTATTTCGATTATATACATTTTAATTATATGGAAATGTGGATATGTGTAAAAGCTTATGTCTCATCTTATAGTCACATGTACTGATTTCAAAGAAGCGGCTAATATCAAATGACTTTGAACTCCCTTAAAGTCTAAAAGAGGCCTACTGTATAATCAATGACAAATTCTGACTAAAGATGAAAAATGATTCAAAAGTCACAGATGCCTGGAAGGGATTATCAATGTCATGAATTCTATAGACAAATAGCTTTCATATTACAGATGAAAGACTATTGAGTACATGTCCAAATACGTGCGTGCACGCGCACACACACACACACACACACACACACACACACATTTAGAACTGCCCTGGCATATCTTCCCTCTGTGAGATTTGTGACCATTTACCCACATTCATTCAAACAGGAACACTCCACCAATATAATCAATCTCTTTGCAGCCTCTCTCCCATCTCTCTAACCCAAAACACTGTTCTAATTATAACCATTGTTCTCTTTCCTAGCTTGGAGGGAGGCTAGGGGAATGCTGAAAAGAACATTTAATCACTACCATCTGATTCATGAGATGTTCTTCTATCATACTCTAAGGCTTGTCCTGTGTCCTACTACCTCCCACTAGTGTCTCCTGGAAAAGGATGCTGAGGGCCACTGATCAGGAAAGAAAAAGACAAGAAAGGAAACCCAGATGGAGAGGGCAAGCCGTCTTTGCCTCCCATCTCCCATCATCTTACATGTATCTGTAATTTCATTTCTCCTCTTTAAATGTGCAGTGTGTGTGTGTGTGTGTGTGTGTGTGTGTTGAATATATACTGAAGTCACAAAGAAAATCACAAATGAAATAAAGTTGCAGTGCTATCTGCAAGCTAAAATTAGGAAATAAGCTAAAAGCAGGTACTAGAAAAAGAAACAAAAGTACCCTGTGACTTGAAGCAGTTCTGGCAATGGATTTTGGGACTCAGACCAAATTTCAATTCAGGTAGAAGAGAGTATGGACCTAGATTTTTATCTAGGCTACCTGTAATTAAATTGTACATTTCCTTCGACTCCGTAAGTTTGAAATTTCATCAATACTCATGTAGAAAAAATATGACCAACATCAAGTCTAAAATTTAAAGAAAAAGTAATGCTAAGATAATCATCCCATAACAATGTTTATTTTCATGAAAAGAAAGTACCTTATAGAACAGAATGTAATTTATCTTATAATAAATTATGTGAGGCTTTTATACTATTCAAATGAAAGAACAGCTTTATAATTCCTTGAGGGCCTTTTATGGAATTTATAATAACTGTGGACAGGATTTGTAACCCTGCATGCACATTTTCCTCCTACTCACCAAACTCCCTCAAATCCATCAAATGCTTTTTTCCTACTTCTCTTTATCATTTGTTCTCACCTACTGCTGTTAATTTGTGGGTCTTTTTGTCCCTTATTTCTGTTCACACTGTATTACCCTGAACACAAGCTACCCTGTATTTTTCAGGAAACATATTAAAAAATATATATTACTAGTATTTTTTGAAAGAATAAGAATTCTACTTTTAAAAAAACTTCTTATCCTATTGGAGAACTGTACTCATCTCACAAAAAGAAAAGCTAGACTAGGAACTGTGCTTTCTTTAAAGACATAATGAATCCACCTGGAAAAAAAATCACCAAACAATATAGGATCTATATTCTGGGAAAGAGTTCTGGGAAACTTGGTCTTAGGCTCCTTGAATATTTTTACTGACAGCTTGTATGATACTGAGAACAGGTGTTTATTAGGCATCCATTTGTGGATTTAATTTTTCTAAAGGAGGTAACAAATTATTTCAAGACCAAAATTAAATTGGCCAAGACCAATTGGTGAGAAAGAGTCAGTCATACAAAATAAAGTCACATAGAATCAAACACCTAACTACATTTCGGTGCATAGTATGAAATGAAGGCAAAGAAATAAAAATATGAAAAAATCATGTGGAACCATGTGGTCCAGAAATCACCATGGTTCAAAAATTAACAAAGGTTAAGACATACGAAGAGGATGAAGAGCTTATTGGTTTCAAAAACAATAATTTTGTTTTTTATTACATCTGCACTTGCTCACATTCATATGGGGAAACCAGATAGCTGTCAAAATGAGTATTCATATAAATATAAAATAAAAGACGTGAATATGAAAAGAATATATATGATATATCAAAAGGTGACTGTGCACCATTACCTTTCAATAAGTGAAAGTTAAGGGTTGCAAAGCTGCACTCTTAGGAAAGAAAGATAACTATTTGCAATGATTAACAACATGAAGAAGTAAATTATACTTCCATGAGAAAAATTTATCCTTATTTTTATCTTTTAAAATATGGATCCAACAATAATTGACTTTAAAATTTACTTTATGCAAGTGAATATAGTTTGTTTGGGTGCCTATATAAATATGTATAAATACATGATGGCTTCTGGATAATAAGCTTCTAAATTCTTGAACAATGTATCAACAAAGATCATTTAAATCTTCCCTTACAAGATGTATATCTAGGGCAGTCAACCATTCGTGTTAGATTTATAGAAAGGAGTGGTCAGATTTCCAAATCCTTTAAACTTACTACGAAATGACAAGGTCCAGAGTTTGAGCCATTAGCCTAAAGTCTTAGGCATTTTTATTAAAACTTTCTACTAGATGATACATTAACTTAACATGACCATGCTATTCATTAGTTCCTATAATTTAGAATTTTAAACAAGAAGGTAACTAAAATAAACTTAAAATCCAAATAAAACATCAATACGAGGATGTGAAGAGGAAAAGAGAAAGAATATTCATTTTAAAAGAGTTTTCTGAAGCTGTATTTATGATCAAATTACAAATTTCAAAGAATAACTTCCAATTATATTCTTTAATTTTTATTGAATCTGTTTTTTTTTTAATTTCTGAGCAAAAGAAAAAAAAAAAAAAAGACTGACCAATCCATGCAAAAAGTTGGAAGATCTATATTTGAATATCAAAATTAATTTCAGTATTTGCAAGCTTGAAAGACAGGAATAGAGTTGAAATAAAATTTGCCTTCACATAGGAGTATGTGGTTGGCTCAGGACGTAGAGCATGTTACTCTTGATCTCAAGGTCCTGAGTTCAAGCTCCCATGCTGGTTCTACAGATTCCTTTAAAAAAAAAATTTGCTTTCATTTAAGTTAATAACATAGTTTAAAATAAGGCAGAGAAATTATTTTTAAAAAACTGTTATGAAAACTTAGATAATTCAAAAGATATAAGTATGAAAATTCATAGTAGCAAGTACAAGAAAGCCATATTCATGTTCTATCTTCCAAGAATAGAAAGTACTTTATAATCATTAAGAGAACTCTTATATTAATACAGATAAATAAACATTTGTTCAAAAAATAAGAAAATAATAATAGAAAAATATAAATGAAATTAAATTAGATAATAGGAAGAACATAGACTATAATTATTATCATTGAATAATATGTTTTTAATGCCATAAAATTCCAAATATTTCTATTAAAAATATATCAATCCTATATTTTAAATGTCGAACAGGAGTTAAAAGGGGAAGCTAAATATGTGTAATAATATTTAACAAGAAAACTGCATAAGACTGATATCAAAACATTCCACTTATTACTATAAGATTAGGGTACAGCCTCTCTTTCAAAATATAGTTGGTTGTTTTAGGTCATTTCAATCTCAGTCCCTAAGAGAACATGAGAGTTAACTTATTAAAGACAAATCTCCCTTCTAATTTTGCTGAATGTTATGAGCTCTGTAATAAAACAGGACTCCTTTTTAATGAAGTCTAAGGAAATGACAAGAACTATGAGAATTCATTGTAATTACTATGGCTACAAGAAAAATCAACTCAAACAAACAACACTAAACTGGCAGGCTGAAGAACTGACTAGCCCTCGCATTCAATAGACAGCAGGACATCATTTCACCACAATTTTGTGTAGATATAAATTGACACTACGTTTCGAATAGTTTTACTCCTAGCACTGACACCTTCTAACAAATCAAAAGTAAAGAATTTTGTAAGAATACTATATATATCATTTTAATTAGATGTTATTTTATCACCTTGTGTTAATATAGCACCCTGCTCCAAATTTGTCAACACCACAAATCTTTTATTGTTTTTAATCAGGACACTCCTTATGGTATATGTGGTACATTGCCTTTACATAAGAACCATTTTCAGTGTCCTGAACCACTGTTAGACTGAATACTTCAAATTCATTGTACCTTTGTAAAGAACAAAACAAAACAGAACAACAAAACTCTCACACACACATACACACACAAAACAAACAAAAAACTGATATGTAGATTAATTCTAATTATTCTGGCTTTGTTAAAACACAATTTAATAAAGTCTAGAAACATCTAAAATTGCCTCAAAAGATACTTATTTTCATAAATGACTATATATTTGAAAAACTAGAGAACAGCAGTGAATGATCTCTAAAGCCTAATTTTAAATGTCCAATATCCAATCAATATGGTAAACTATTTTTCAGTAAGAATCTCACAGTGACACATAAACAGGAGTTCCTTGACATAGATATTTACGCTGTAATAATGTGTTCCTATCCTCCATGTAGGCCTGAACTAAAGAGAGAGATTACATATCTTGATCTATTCATTGAAAGAGGCACATAAAACTAACACCAATGCAATAAACATGTCTAGAGACAACTGCTTAGCCTAGTCCAAAAAAACTCACTTAGTTCAAATAGTGGTCAATAACAAATGTTCTAAGTTACATAAAAACCTGTATGCAGCTCAGTAAAATTAATTATGAGGAGCATGGCCTCACATCGTTTATTTAGTTACCTAAATGAACATGCACGTCAAAACTAAGTTGAAAATTTGCCACTAAGCTCTGCAGAAGTTAGTGTGTTTTCCTGTTTATAGTGTATGATGGGAAGTGACAGGGCAGCTGAGTTAAGGCTAACACTTTACTGAGCAACATGATGAAGAGGAATTTGGGTAAGATTTTATAAATAAATAACAAAATGACAGGCGAGCCAAACTTTTTTAGAGCACTTTTAACTACAACATCAGTTTAAGCTGTGTAAGACAACATACTTGCAGGGTGACATTGAAATTTCAAAGGCAAAATCTCAAATTTTCATCAGATTTTCATTTTATTAATGCTAAATTCTGAATCTGGCTATGGTTCCCTATGCAACCTCAAATAATTTTTAAGATTTTATTTGAGGTCCTCCTTTTCAATTTATGAAGAGTTGAAAACTACCTAAGGCAAATGCCTAGGAAAGTTAAAAAAAATTTTTTTTATAAAAAAGTTGAATTGTAAATGACGCACAGAGAGAGAAGTGAGCTTTTTATTTCTTATTCCCAGGCTCTAATTGGATGAATGATAAGGGTAGGCTTTTCTTGTTTGTAGTGGTGCCCTTTAAGGACTAGATGGACCTTATTTTAATAACCACTACATGAGCAATCTGTCTTGGCATTTACACTGCTGATGGTAAAAAGCAATCTTCTTTAATGGATGCTGAAAAGCTTCAAGTGAAATCTGTAATTGACAAAGGCTTCATAGAAACTGGCAATTAAGAACAAAATTAACAAAAGGCTCCACAGAAAAAGCACTCAAGCTTTCACAGAATTCTTCTTTAGGAAAATACTTAATAAAAATAAAAATCTGAAAGAGCCAGGTGTTGTTTCTTCCACATTATTAACTACTTTTCTGGTCACTGTGCTTGTTAAAAAAAGATGAGCATATACAGTTCATGTTACTGAGTCTAAAAACTAATCCGCCTGCTAATACTGTTAGGAGGAAAAAAAGAGATAAAGAAAAAGTAAAGAAAAGCCCTAAGTGAAAGTTCAGGCAAGTTCAGGACCTATTTCTTCAAAATAACAGCTGCTCAGTTTTAGTACCTCAAGATTAGTGGAATAGTGTATTGACAACAAGTCAGAAACTCTTTAAAGAGCCAAGCAGCACCGGTAGGGAGAACAAGGCCCTCTACCTCAAGGCTCCAGGAGCCAACACCACTCGGTAAGTGTGACTAGTCAGAAAGTGATACAAGCACATTCCAATTATTAATATAAATAAGAGCACGAGAGTGAGTGGAAAAGGAACAGAACTGGCAGCTGTACTCTCATCGCCCAGTCCTCCACGCCACCCAGCTCCACTCCACCCCCCGCGTCCTCAAGGAGGTTTACCTGCGAGACAGGTCAGACTAAGAGCCCGGGGAGAGTTCTCAGATGAGCTATTTTCTGCCGTGGAGGGTTGGCGGCAGCCAGGTGGGGAAGGGGCAGGTAACACTTACTTTGAGCAGCTTACAGCGGATCTGCGCGGAGACCATGTGGCTGTTGCGCAGGTTGCCCACCCGGAACATGAGCGTGAGTTTTCCGTCCCTCATGGAGATCACCGCGTGCTCGCTAAACATCAGGGTCTCCGCGCGCTTCTTGGGCTGGGACATCTTGATGAACATGCAGCCAATGAGGAAGGCGTCCACGATGGAGCCGAGGATGGACTGGAAGAGGAAGAGAATGATGCCCTCGGGGCACTTGTCGGTAATGTAGCGGTAGCCATAGCCGATGGTAGCCTCGGTCTCGATGAAGAAGAGGAAGGCGGAGGGGAAGTTATAAACATTGGCCACGCAGGGCGTATAGTTGCCAACGTGGGCTTTGTTCAGGTCGCCCCGAGTGTAGGCGATCACCCACCACATGGACGCCATGAAGAGCCAGGCCACCGTGTAGGTAAGGATGAAGATGAAGAGGTTCCAGCGCCACTTGAGGTCCACCAGGGTGGTGAAGAGGTCCGAGAGGTAGCGGCTCGTCTCGCTGCCCAGGTTGCCGTGCTGCACATTGCACCGGCCGTTCTTGTCCACGAACCGCTGCCGCTTCTTCTTGGGCACAAGCTGCTGCTGCGGGCCCTGGCCCGGCCCCTGGGGCTGCAAGCCCGAGCCGCTGGACGAGGTGGTCACTACCTGGTAATCGTCCCCAAATTTCCTTCGGAGTGCAGACATAATACGGAGGGGCGAGCCAGATTCAAAACGCGAAGCGGAGGCGCAGGGGCCGAGCGCTGCAAACCAGCACCAATAAGGAGGTGGGGGCGGGGGAGAGAGGGGGGACAAAAGCGAGCGCGCCGGGGATGGGGGGCGCACCCGGCAGGTAGCTGCGCTCTTTGCCCCCTGCGGACTCCTCTCTTCCCCCGGGACGGAGGCTTTCTCTCCAAGCTGAGTCTTAACACAAGAAAGTGTTCTCCCGCACTCAAGGCAGGAGGGATGCAAGGACCGGGAACCCAAGCGCAATTTTGCCTCCAAGCTTTTCGAGGCTTCTCTTTTCTTCCCCCACCATCGGCATCCCGGGCCACCTTTCGCCTTGCCACAGCCCTCCCGACTACCCTGCAGCCCTCCCAAACTGACTTTTTAAAAATTAATGAGTTGACAGGCGAGTCCCACCCCACCTGCCAACTCGCCAGGCTGCCGAAACTGCGCTACCTGCTCGGACCAGACCCTCCCCCCTCCCCGCCGCTCCCCGATCGCCCGCCCCCCGGAACCGCTCCCGGCTCCCCCCGGCACTCCCGCCTCCTATCTTTTGGCCAAAATCCCGCCCAGAGGCATGTCTGCCGGGCACCGGTGCAACACCCCCCCACCCACGCCCTCCGGGCTCAGAGTCCCGGGCTCCGGACTCCAGAGACGCGCCCGCCTGGCGTCGGCGGGCTGCTGAGTTTCCGCGGGCGCCCCCAGGGCCCTCCGGCCGACTCTCAAGGGCCCCCAGGCCGCCCCCGCGCCCAGCGGAGACGCGGCGGTGCGCGAAACCCGAGCACTCACCCACCCGGAGAGGGCAGGAGGAGGCGCAGCGGGCGGCAGCGGCAGCCTGGCCTCGCACTCCGCGCTCAAGGCTGTTTTCCTCACCCCCACTTTTCCTGGTGCACCACGGTGGGCACCAACGCAGGTCCCCCAAGCTCCGCACCTCCCTGAGGGCACCACGCTGCCCCCACCAGGAGGACCCTGGAGCGCCCTCACGGACTGACTTGGACGCGGGACTTGAGGGTTCCTTGGCGCCGTGCTCTCTTAGCTAGGCGACCGCGGTGCTGCCGTAAAGGGTTCGAGCCTCGAGCTGCCGGTCAGACTTTCAGGTTAAAAACCAGCGCCGCTTCAGCCCTTCTTCTGCTTCACGGTGCCTACCTTTGCCTCTTCCCTCCTGGGTCCCCCACTCCCTGTCCGCGCCTCGGTGGCTCCGGGTAAGATGCGAGGCGCGAGCAGGGGCGGCGGGAGAGCGGTGTATGCGCTGGTGCGTGTGATCAGCTGCAGAGCCGCGCTAGCCCCGCCTGTCCCTGCCTTCCCCCGCTGTTCCACCAGCCTGAATTGCACCTCCGCGCCTCAGTTGAGCCCGCAGTGTCTGACAGCTCAGGAAAAAGCGAGCCCCTCCAATGAGGAACAACTCTACATCCGCTTCCCAAAGCCTGCCAACTCTTCTTCTTCGCCCCCTGCCTCAGGTCAGAAGCCCCCAGCAAGCCGGGTATGCTGTCCTCTGAAAGAAGTAATAATACGTCTCTCTAACTAGGGCTCTCATCTAAACCGATGCGTGGATCCGGAGATGCACCATAAACAGAGAAACCAACTGCCTCCACCATGGGCATGTTCAGAACTCAGAGTTGCAAGTAGCAGGGGGGTCCTTAGGATGGGAACGGAAGGGAGGGGAGACACTAATAAGAAAATTCACAATTCTTTCTGAAAATGGCTCTATTAGAAATGCTCAGAATGTCCACAGTAAATGTGTGGCTGAAAAGGAGGGAGGAAAACTGGACTTTAATGATCCGGAGCCTGACAGTTAACTTAATGGAAGGGCAAAGTGCAGAAATAGTTAATATAGCGCCCATGTGTAAATACCAGCTTATTTACCACATTTCATGTTCACTTTAAAATGCCATTGTACCTTATGGCATGCTCCATTCAGTTCAGATACGTGAAATGGTTCTTCTTGGAAGATCATCAAATTGTGGTGTTATAAAAGCAAAGGGCTTGCTTTAAGACTCACATACAAATGAAAATTAGTACCTAATCATCCTACTAGTTCTCTGCCAATAGGTGCTCTCTTCTACCTCTCCAGCCCTAAACCCTAGTGCAGGTAAGCCTTGCACCTTTTCGGCCGTAAGTACAGAACTCTCACTGTCCTTTGGTCTCTCTCTGTCATTTGTCATCTATCCCAAGTTACAGAGTGTTCTCCTGCAGGCTCTCTGATAAGAGGTCAGTAACTCTGTTATTCTTTAAGGTTACATAAGAAGGGAAAGTGACACTGTGGGAAGTGGAAACTGCTGTGGGTCTGCAATCATAAGACCTGATTTGAGTCCTGGCCTTGCCATGTACAAACTCTGTGACCTTGAGCAAATAGCTAAACATCTTTGGGCCCCAATCTTCTGCTCTAGAAAAACTGAATTTTAACATTTTCCCAATGTTGGTTTTATTAACTAAATATCCTGTGAAGGATATTTTATACTGGGCTACAAAGTTGCAACAAGGCCAAGAGATTAGCAATGAGTTTTGGGGGTTGGCCCCCTGTTGTTACTAACACATATATTCCCTTCTCATTTCAGACTACTCTCCCCGTAACTCCTTCTGCCCTTGCCAGGCTGGCTTCTTTCAATTCCTGAAACCTACAGAGGTGTAAGCCCTATCCTTGTGTCTTTGGCCTATCTGTTCTCTCTTCTTGCAGTGTTTTTGACCTGCTGTTCTGCGTTGCTGGCTCCTCCAGTCCTCAGCTCTCAACCTGAAAGCATTCTCCTCAGCGAGGTCTTGGCTGCCTCCCAGGTACCCCCCATCACACAGCTCGGTTCATCTACATTTTATTTTCCTAGCTGCCATTTTCTTCATTCGTTCATTCCCTCCACCTCCATCCCACCCCCCATCACTGTCCTGGCATGTAAGCTCTACAGGGGCAAGAACTTTGTCTGTTCTTGTTCTTGTTCTGTCTTGTTCACTGCTACGTCCCTAAATCCTGGGACACTACTGGTCACATAGTTGGGTCACTATATTTGTTGAATCAATAACAGATATGCCAATCTATAACAAATGAACCAATCTGTATCACTGGGAACTCCATGTGCACTGAAACTCTCTCTGAATGATACAGAATTGAAAGTCATCACTAAATCAATTATAGGATTTAATATAAAAGAATGTGTTCCTTTTTAAAAAGCAATATTTTCCATGCTTGTTAACTTTGGAACTGATATTCAATGACCTACCAAATGTATTGTATTGCTACAATATCTCTCATGATTTCCCCCTCTCTCTTTAAAAATGTTTTATTCAAATCCCCATTTGACTTTAAGCCCCAAGTCAAATGATTTTCTTGTCCTCAGTCTTTTGCTCCTTCAAACTGTCCTAGACAGTATTACTAAATCTATCTCCTTAGAACCATATAAACTTAGCAGTAGAATGGAAACCAAAGAGTTCTCTGATTATTTCACTTGATCATTTCATTTCCAAAATCTTATGCATTCCCACCTTTCAAAAAATACTTCTCTATGAAACCCTTTGCCATTTTCCAACAAATGAACTTAAAAACAAATAACTTTTTACGTTGAGAGACATGGTCAAGTCTAATCCTCTCACTTCACAAAGAAGCAACTCAAAGCTGGAAAGAGAAAATAAAATTGCTGCTCAATGTCACAGAGTCGAGAAGTGGAGACCTTGAGATTTGAACCCAGAGCAATGCATCTCCAGAATGTGGGTACTCTACCATCCCTACCATCTGGTGCCTAGAAAGGAGTATAGGATTCCTGCTCAACAGCCAGGGTCTCCTTCAACTCTGCCATGCTTCTCATGCAGGCTGAGATCTAAGGGCCTCCAAATTTGGCCTTACCTGTCTTTCCAAAATCATCTCCCACCTTCCCTTTAGTGTGGGTTCTGCTCCAGCCAGCTTTGATTCCTGGCAGTTTCCCAAACATACTCTACATTAACTTCATTCGCTCACCTTCTTTCTTGTCACATAAATACCCTTTTTCTGTCCCTGCAAAGTTCAAATCATCATCACTGATGATGATGTGTGCTGAGCCAGGAAGGATTTCTTCAGCTTTTATTTCAAGTGCCGCCTCTCCATGTTTATTCTGCCCCTAACAGTGATCTACCTCTTCTGTGAATTCTCATTCCCCTAGATTTGCAATGTGTTATGTATGTATGTATGTATGTGTTTATTTATTTATTTTTACTCTCCAGTCTGTATTTGAAATCAAAATTCACCAATATTTCCCCGATACAATGGTAGGCATCCTGACTATATCACACCTCTTAATATTTTGCTACTGCCCTATACTCTGGATCCCCAACATTTCCTTGCTCGTGGCAAATAATTAATAAAAGTTTAGAGAGAACTGCAATATGTTTAGCCTACTTTAATGTGTCAGGCAACGTGCTTGGAACTTTATAGTTAGTATTTACCTAGCTAGGAAGATGGCAGAGCAGGGACTTCAAAACCCGACTGCCCATTGTAAGGTCCTTATTCTCTTAGAGGAGCAGTATGGCCTGATAAGTTACATATTTTTCGGGATGCAATCATGTCCCACTTTAAATGTGGCTGAGCCTTTGACCTGTTTGTGACATTGAGTGCAACTCCTTGGAAATGTTTAAAGATGAACGAAACTCATCTTCCCCTGTTAGGACAGCTGCTTCCATGATGACATTCTGGAGGGCAGCCAGCCCCACTGTGCTGAGGCCAGGCAGGAAGTGTGGGGAATAGATGGATGACAGAAGGCCACCTAATCAGGTGCTGTCTGATGAACTGAAGTAGAAACACTGTAAACACAATGGGTCAAAGGAAGGAGAGGCACACAATTTCAGCCAAGGCCACAAGGCCAGAAAATTCTGGAAAATATAACTACAGCATACACACGCATTTATAGCCTAACATTTAAAGATAGGGCAGTAGATTATAAACAGACTGCGCCACAGTTCTTGGGGGAGGGGCAAGTCGTCAGAGAAGGGGAATCAAGGCTATATTTAACAACAAAAACAGTTAAGAACAAGCTTCATACTTATTCTTCCCAGAAAGTACTTCTGGCAATATCTTATTTGCTGTATCCAGGATCAGTAGTTTCACCAATAACCAGAACTTCAAAAATGAAGGATATGAGTCTGTGTCTTAATACTAAAAGGCATGACTTTGCACAGGCACTCGCCCTATTATGTAACTGAACAGTGTAGGGAAGAGTATATTTAATGTAAAAGGAAAAAACCCTCTGCCCCTGAAAAGTCCAAATTCTAAAAATGGCTTAATCGGCCAACTGTGAAAAAAGCAAGGCTTTGAACATCTCCACACACCTGGACCCTTCTTTTCGTCACTCACTTATTGTCACTGCAACTCCTACCATGTGAGAGTCAGCATTGCCAGAAACATTAATTACTCTCAGGTGAAAATGGCATTATATTTAATATCCCTTTACTCCTAATCCTATCATTCTCCAAAGTACAATGAAGACATGGGCAGGCTTGGGGATCTGAAGTGCTTATGTTTCAAAGGTGACACATTCCATTGCCACCATAAGTTCTGCTATATCTGGGAAGAGGTCACCCTTTGAAATTCTATATGCAATTTTTGGCAATAGAATGGTGTTACTTTTTTTTTTTTTAACCCTCCTAAAAAAAGAATACTGAAGTTATTTTCTCTCTTGCCAAAAAGAGGAGGAAAAAAATGAAAAGGAGAAATCAGTTGGAGATTTGATTGCACAGACTTGGGAAGAGAGAGGCATTGCCATACCATGGTGGATGACTCATCTAGCCCTTAATCTTGGCTCCAAACCCTGGCCTCTGCCTGAGGATTCAGAGAAAGGCAAAACGCCATTGTCACTTGGAAGCCATTTATTTAACAAGGTTTTCCTGACTTAAACCCTCTCTTTACTTCAACCCTGTACCTGGGAGTACTCTGGTTTATGAAAGAATAAGGGCTTTTAAAAGAACCTTCCAGAACTCAACCTCTGTTAAAAATAATAATAATAATAATGATGATGATGATGATGATGATGATGATGTTTATTTTGTCAGCCCCAAGGGTTTGTAGGCAGAGCATCAAGGAAAAATAATAAATTTGCGTCTTTATCCATGTCAGTCAAAGTTCCATTTCTAAGGATCTCTTTCTTCCCTGAGAAAAACAATGAGGTCCCAGATATCAAAATACGTACAAGAATGTTGTTTAGTTTAATACTCAACATACACAAACCATGTGCCTAGCACCAGGTCAGAAATTAGGACAAAGTCATGCCAACCAAAATATTAACAACAAGAATAATGGTTAATACAATGTGGCAAGTACCTGAAGAGGATTGTTGTTAACATTCAGAGAAACAATTCATTTCAGGAAATAAACTTCTCTAGCTATTCTGAATTTTCCAAACCTAACAAACTGGCATCACTTACATTTTGTGGAGCATTAAATTACTTCAATCTAAATGATTTTATTTTAGAAATCTGCAGATTTATTTTTAATGACAAGATTTCCAAGAGGAGAAATAATTTTTGCTCATTTTATAGAACCTTACAAACATAGGTTAAAATACTCGGAGAAAAAAATACAACCAGTAGTATTTTGGAGTTGGTGGAGTAGATTTTTTTCACTCTGATTTTCTGTTTTGGTGTACACAGAAAAGATTGGAATTATTTTCCAAGACTGGAAAATAAAAAGTTTTAAAGAAGATTGATAGATTGTGTCAATACAGTTTACCTTGGAAGCAGATACTGAGACAAAGCTAGGTGTGCAAAACTTTTTTTAGGGGCAGCATCCATAAAAGCTAAAAGGAAAACAGGATGTAGCAGAAAGAGCCCATACACCATCGTGCTGATTGGACACCAATGAAAGGAAAGGTCAGAGGAGGCAGAATTGAGTAGAGTGATGCTATAGCTATGGTGCAGATTTGATAAAGTTTTGGCCAGCCCAATGGGGAGCTCAAGAGCAAAGGTCCCCCATTGGAGTAGTACCATATGGGGCAGGAATGGGCCTGTCCTAAGGGGCCCACTGAGCTGTCATTGTCTGGGGACTACCCTCAGAAGGACATGCCTTCTGCAGAATGCTACATCAGATTTGGAAAGTTGCTGTAGCTGGAGGCCTTCAGCTAAACACACTTCTTCCAGCAGAAAGGCAAGTTCTTCTTGAAGGAAGATCAAGCAGCACAACTCCTTGGCTGCCAGAGTAGAAATGTAGAATCTATCAGTGTCTTTCCAGAAGTTTTGTTACAAATATCCAGAAATGCTAATATAATCCAACCAACTGATGAAGGATGTATGCCTAAATCTTCAGTTTTGTCTGAATCACATGAATCTGGTAGAATCAGGAGTCTGGGTGGGGAGTGGGGGGGGCGATTAGAGGGGTAATAGCTAATGGCCATGTCGATTTGACTTTGCTTAAAGTCTGCTAGAAAATAGGACCATATATACATATATATGCTTCTTGACAACACCAATGAATAACGAGGCTGCCTCTCTGGCTGAGAAAGGCTACATACCAATTGTGAGAGGTAACATAGACGAAGGACAATACAGACATCAGAATTCATTTCAGTCGTGGCATTTAATTAGATATGTTACCAGTAGCCAACACGCTAAATGCTACTGTAATTCTCCTGAAAGAAAAAATATTATACCTTTTAGCATCTTCCAGTACTGAATCTTCATTAAAACTGCACAAAGGATGAGGAGAGACAGGAGTAATGAAGCAATTGGCCCATAGCACAGGGTAGGAAAATAAAGAAGTCACAAAGACCGTGGATGACAAAGCGACGGTGAACAGAACTCAAATATTTCCCAGCATGTAACCCCAGGCTAGAAAGGAAGGAAGAACGAGGAATAGAATTTTCAGAAATCTGATTGCCCTGTTTATAGTTCCTAGCTATGCATCAGAATTGCCCCAGATAATTATATCAGATTCTGTGGGCATAGAGCCCAGCCATCAGTATTTTTCAAAAGCTGCCTTGGCGACTGTGGCAGAACAGCAAGAATGGAGACACACGGATCTGTGGGAACTCAGGTCTAATAGTAGAAGAGCTTCCCTGAGAAATGTCACGCATGGGAGTTCCATCAATCTTCCCTCCCCACACCTCACTTCCTCCCCACTTCTCAGAAGTCTTCATCCTCAGAAAGCCTTCATCCTTTGGCACCAAAGAGAGATCCTGGGGATTAGTGAGCCACGGTGCCCACACTCTCACATCACCAGAGTCCACCATTTACAGACCAAACTTCAATGTGCAGGAGGCTCTTCCCCTCATTGGAAAGGCCCCGGGCCCAAGCAGGGCACATTGTGACTTGACTGCAGTTGAACCCAGTCCTACCACTCACAATCCTAAATTGTGAACACAAATGGAAGAATCTGAGGCCACCAAATTTAAAGCCCATAAATGTTTTAAATTTCTTTATCAATAATATTTCTACTGCTTTGTGTAGACGTGCATGTGAGTTGCAAGAAGTCTGCCTTTACTGTCCCTCTTCTCTACTGTTTATCATACTGTCCTGAATTCAAAAAGGTAAAAAGAGAGGAGGGAGGGAAGAAGAAAAGAAAGGGAAGACGTGAGCAAAGAAGAAGAAGACAAAAATTAAAATTCTCACAACGATTACTAATGAACCTGTGGAAGAACACTGGTGAAACTGGGACCACATTGTCCAGGAGTCAAGCTGGGATGGGCACTCTGGGTCATTTGTTTACATTATGTGATTATTCGGGAGAGGGGGAAGAATTACAGAAACAAAAACAATATTATGAGAAACCAGCATGTCATTTTTATACACGCTTATTTCTAGATTTCCTCCCAGATTTTATTCGGGGAAAACACACAAATTATTTATTTTTTTGTATTTTTTGTATTTTTTTTAGCTTGTCTCCGGGAAGGACTGATTGGCGTTCACTTGGTAAAATGACAATGTAAACTCACCCATGTTAGTGATTACCCAGTACATTATTTTCATGTTGCCCACAAAATGATGGAGGACGCCTTGGGGATTAGTTTCAGGGTGGAGTGGGAATGCATTAAACCTCTTCCTTGTTTTGTGGTTTCCCTCCCTCCCCACCGCCCCTGCCAACCAACAAAGTAGATGCTTAAAACTATTCAAATTTCTAGTTAAGCTGCAATTATTCAAAAATGATCTCAAAGTAAAAATTAAGGGGATAAAAAGCAAAAATGTTATCCAATTCATTTGTAGGGAGCTTCTTCCTATGGACTATGGCCCCATAGATAATAATACCATGGCTCTAGAAATATCTTGGTATTTGGAGTAATCATTAAAAGTAATTAAAAGTAATAATTCTCTAAAGCCACTCTTTTTCCTTCTCTCCTCTTTATCTACTAATAGGAAAGCCAAACAGAGCTGAGATGATTGACAGATTTTTTTTTTTTTTAATTAGTGACTTTCTCTGTTAAAAGGAGTGGATGGGTGTTAGCACTCTATTATGCACAGAACATAAAGAAGATGCCTGCTGTTCAACATTTACATATCAGTATTGTTTTTGTTTCACACCAAGTTTCCTTTTGCATCCAGATTAAAAAAAGAAAGACAAACGATGCTGTGAAATGACCAAATAATAACTGATTTTTCTCTACCTTTAGAAAGAAAGTTATCTCAGTGAGTTCTTTTTAGTAAAATCAGAGAATAAAAATGTAGCAATTAGCAAAGGGGAGAGAAAGAAGAAAGAGGTAAAGGGCGGGGGGAGAGGGGAGGGGGGTTAGCGGGGGGGGGGGGGGGGGAGGGGTGGTGGTCAAAGCCTAGTCCCAGCTCTCAGTAATGGGCATCTTCTTTTTTGCATTCCGTGAGGCTGGAGTTGCTGTTGATGAAATGTCCTCACATATTCTGTCAATGTCAGAATGCAAACATCACTAAATAAACCCTTGTGTCAAAATGTCGCGTAGTGATTATTTATGCTTCTTGACAACACCAATGAATGACAAGGCTGCCTCTATGGCTGAGAAAGGTTGCATACCAATTGTGAGAGGTAACATAGATGAAGGACAATGTAGACATCAGAATTCATTTCAGTTGTGCCATTAAATTAGATACGTTACCAGTAGCCAACATAGTAAATACTGTTTTAATTCTCCTGAAAGAAAAATATTGACTGAACAACTTAATGCAAATCATTTAGGATTTAACATGCATTTGTGAATCTCTGTTATCCAGTAGATAGTATTACTGAAAGAAAAGTGCCATTTATTTTTCTTCTTTATTTGCTCACTGTTTCAAAATGTTCCTTCTTCTGGAATTGAATTTAGAGTCCACATGTTTGGAGGAGACTGCAATTACTAATGAAGTTTGGATAACACAGAACAAACCAAATGACACAATGATAAAGTCTTTGCGATGTATACACAAAATGGCTAAGGTATTCAGGCCGTTGATCGTTCCCAAATCCAATATTATCTTCTGTTCCAAAGATGAGTACTTATTGAGGAGTAAGAGGCATAGTGTCAATCATTAGCACAAAACCATGTATTGTGAAAATATTTTATCAAATTAGTCAGGTAAATGGTAACGTTATTATAAATCTGTTATCATACATTGCATATATTAGAGAATAGTTAAAAGGTACTGTTTTATTAGGGTTAACATTCTACTAACATACCACTCTACTAATCATACTGACACATACCATGCTCAAAACACAATTCAAAGTCACCTAAATCCCTATGGCTTTTAGGATCTTGAGTAAGACCTTTGATGCTGCTATAGAACTATTGGAGTATGAATCCTTGCTTTGAAGTTTCTAGTTGTGTGATCCTAGGCAATTTCCTAACCTCTCTGGGCTTGGCTTTTCTCATTATTAAAATGAGATAGGAATAGGTTCTACTTCTTTGGTGTAGTCTGATGTGAGAATTAGAAGAGGAAACTTACATAAATCATGCAGCCTAATATCTAGCACAAGACAGTTTCAAATTCAATGAAAAGCAAATAAATTTTAAAATTATCTTTAAATGAAGGGCAAATCCACATGGAGAACTTCTAAGTTACTATACCCCACAAATGATTTTATAGCCACAGACATGTACTGAAATGAAAATAAAATTTAATTCAAAACACTTCTCATGTTTCCACCTTTCTTTACAACCTTGTAGGCTTATAAGTTACATACTGTGTTTCTTCACCTCAACTCAACAGAAATAAGAGGATGCTTGCTTTTATTCCCTATACTCTCTCATTGTGTTACTCTACTCTTTTGTTGCCTGTATCTGAAGTGACCCAACACTGACTCTGCTATTCGTAATTTAATTAGTACCTTCATTTACTCAAGATACCTTTGCCTATGGAGAAGTAATGGAGGAGAACCATTTACCACCCACCCCACCTCACCCGAGTGCTTGCCTTCATATAAGAAACAAATTGGCTTCTTGCCAGCCCAACAAAAAATGGACCCCTCCTACTCTCAGGGGCAACAAAACTACTACTAGAAGCACAGCAAAACAAAACGTCTCTTCATTTTTCTCTGTGATCAAATGGTGAAAGATCTATTCACCAAAACTCTTCTTATGAAGGAAAGTGTTTGGGCAGATTCTGGAACATCTGTGAGTGGTTAAAAACTCAAGAATTGCTTGTTAGTCCTGGAGGGAAGAAGAAAGAGGAAGAAAGAAAAGAGTCAAAGTGGCATTAGCACTGGGATGGGAGGCCTACCACTCGGGGAGGTGACCCCTCCCCATGACAGTCATTTACAAAGCTCATCTGTTTGATGATTGGGTTTGATGCCAAAGATGTGCCTGGGATCCACCTGACCTGATACAAGGCAAAGCCAAGGTGGTTCTTGCAGGTGTAAGAGCTGAAAGGTAAAGATATGCAGGAAGAAATAGCCCCTAAAAACAGAGAAATCTCTTAAAGGACTTGCACTGGATAAGGTTCAAACTGAGCTGGAATAGTACAGTAAGGGCCAATAGTGCTCCCAGGTGACCCTTGCTTTATTTTTGATTTTGTGTGGGTGATTCATTTAAAAACATTTTCCTAAGTCAAACAGATGATCCAAATCAGCATTTCCCCCCATTAACCTTTCTTGTGTTCTGTGTTGTGTTCAGAGACACAACTGAAGAAAGGAACAGTTTAAAATTCAGAGTTGGGCTAGGCCAGGCCAGTGAAACAGCTATGCAAAGAACTATCCAGAAGCATTAGCACAGTGTTTCAAATAATGACTTGAGAAAGTAAACCCACCTAACATAATAATGCACATTTAAATTGGTGCCATTTAAAGGCAAAATAGCTGTACTATACAAAGTGTCACTGATACTTCAATTCTACATGCCTTTCAAACAGTATGAAAAGCTATAACTTCAGGGGATCACAAATAAAGACAAAAAATTGTAGCAGTGTGTGTGTGTGTGTGTGTGTGTAATTTCCTGAGAAACACCTTCATGCATTCATTGTAGAGCAAGGACAAAGCAAGGACACTTATATGTAATATATTAGCTTCATGTAACTCTTATGATGAGAGTGTGAGGGGAAGAAATATTTTATATTGAAAGTACATTTCTCAAAATTTTATATTATTCACCATCTATTTGCAAGAAATTACAATTGGCTGCACCAGTAACAAGGCTGCTATTACTAGTGACCAGGGCTAAGTAACTCATTACTCTAAGCACCTTCTAAAACTGTGATTGAAGGTGGGGCAGATAAAATTCTTAGAACTCTTAAGAAAACTTTTGAAGGAGGAAAAATAAAACAGATAAAAGCAGAGCTACCCCCACTGAAGCTGGGTAGGGACACAGAACCCCACCAGCTTAGATCTTCCCTCCTTTCTTATGGTGGTCCTAGGAAAGCTCAGAAACTTCAGGAACTCTGAGGAACATAGTCTATCCTCTATGATTCTCTGGAATTTATAGAATAGAAGAATAGAATAGAATAGAATAGAATAGAATAGAATAGAATAGAATAGAATAGAATAGAAAGGAGGTGGAGTAAGAGAGAAATGCCAGCTTCATCCCAAACCATGTCATCTTATAAGATTCTCTGACATTTAGATGAATGATAAGACCAACGTGATGAAAATGAATTCCTTGAGGGACTTGAAACCCTCATGAAAGATGTTCATTCCTTTGAAGAGAAGAAAGAACAAGGCCCAGAAGCCGGTAACAAAGCCTTAGTCACAGAGGGATGAGCAACTCTGCCATAGGTTACCTGTTACACAGAATGTCTCTCATCCAGGCACTAATGGTGTGATATAATGCATGAATATTATAAATGTGCAGGTGTGAAGAAGAGCTGATGGTATCCTTAACAAAGAAAGACTAATCTGTTTCATTAAGAATTGTGTGGAGAAAATGTTGTGTATAAGAAACATGTTTTGGTACACTTATGAAAAAATATTAACACTGCAGGAGAGAGTTGTTTTAAAAACATTTGGTTTCTGAGCATCAGGATTTCCAATGAATGCCTACCCTAACTGCTGTGGGATGGAGTGGATTTGACCCCAGTTTCAGAATATGGGTAGGGGATGTCATAGCTGGAGATTGAAATGCCCAGGAGAGACAGTACCATATGCTGTTCCTCAAGCAGGACCCAATAAAGTGACAGAGTTGGCAGCATAAAGAGGTTTGAGGTCCTTTTGTTTTGTTTTCTCTGTTGGGACACCTTCCATTTCCTAAGAGGAGGCAGGAGAGGAAAAGGGGGAAATCATGTTATTTGATCAGATCTGGACTTGCACATCAATAGTAATCAGTGATCACCAGAAGATTCCTCTAAAAAAATGTGTTGGATGGTAGACAGTGCATTAATTGTAAAAGAAAATGCCAGGATCAAGTAGCAATTAAAAAAAAAAAAAAAGGTTAACAACAACAATGAGATTGCATATACTTAACTCTTTCAAGTTTTAAGGAAACCACTGGTCAAATTCCTTGCCACACTTAGGATATTCCAATCATTTCATGTTTTGTTAAGTGGAAATCTATGGCCCTCTGGGGCTCACATGCATTAGGTGCCCTCCTAGCCCAGCTGCCTTATAAAAAAATTGAATGTATGGTCCCCTTCCTCTTTTTCCTTTAGTGTGAGAAGCTGATGCTACTTTACAAGATAAATTAAGATGGAAAGTTACTATGAGATCACCGAGAATAACATTGTTCAGAAGAATAATCCATCTTGGAATCACTGGGAGTTACTTTCCTTAAGCACAACAGGAGGTGATGGTCTTAATTTGGTAAATGTTGTGGCCCCATGTGGGTGACAGATAAGGCAGTAGAAGCCATGAGTTCTGAAGTGGCAGAGAGTTTGCTTCTGCCCTGACCCAGTGCTCATGAGATCAGATTTGTCTTCCTGAAGAGATAGCCTCTTATATAAGAAAACCCTAGTTACAAGATCTGGACTCTGGATAGAGAAAACAGTCTCAGGTGTGCTCCAGTCACCGCTCTCAGGTGCTGGAAAGGCAGTGCCTCACTTGGAGCCCTATTGTTCTCCTCAGCAGCTCTGGAGTTCCCCTACTGCAGCCATCCTCCATAGCCAAACCTCCCTGTCTCAAATTCATGAAGTGACAGAGAATTAAAAGGACTTGAAATTCAAGGGCATTAGCCTCTTTGATTGAAGATATTCTCTTTTAAAGAGGTTTTGGGTGTTCTTTTGGAGAGCCCACAGAATTTCCCTGCTGGTATCCTCCAACCGCAGATGGACCAACTGTTCTGTCTGCCCATAACTCCTCCCTCAGCTTCTCACCTTTGGGAGTACATCTCCTACCTTCTTTGCTTTCTTAGCAGGAACAACCTTGGGAGCCTCTCCAAAATGGCTCATAGCCAGCTCCCCTCTCCACAGACACTTTGTCCCACCAAGCACAGCTTGTTCACAGTGAAAGCCTCTTATCTGGCTGTCCTGGCTGTCCATCCAGGCATAGCTCATCATTATATTTTCTAGGTGTGATCCAGGTTCTCGTTCCAGTGTTCCTCAGGCCCTGGACATCCATGACAAGCTTCCCAAAATAGTCTCTTGAAATTCCTTCCATCTGCCTTTATCTTCCTCTTTCCCTGATGGGCAATTGTGAAGAGGACACATAGTAATCTGTCAACTTTTTATAAAGCAGGTCTTATTAGAGCCTTTTAGACCTCATATAATTCTTTATTTTCTCACAACCAACTGGAAATGGCTAGTGGAATAGTATTGGTTGAGCCACTTTCATAATACTTGAGCATGTCTCAAAGAGGTCTGGCACTTCATTTTATTTCTTTTTTAATTTTTTAAAAAATTTTTATTTATTTATTTGACAGAGGAGAGAGATCACAAGCAGGCAGAGAGGCAAGCAGAGAGAGAGAGGGAGAAGCAGGCTCCCCACCGAGCAGAGAGCCCGATGTGGGGCTTGATCCCAGGACCCTGAGACCATGACCTGAGCCGAAGGCAGAGGCTTAACCACTGAGCCACCCAGGCGCTCCTTTTTAAAAATTAAGATTTTATTTATTTATTTATGTATTTGAGAGAGTTAACAAATGAGAGAGAGAGCAGGAGCACAGAAGGAGAAGAAGCAGCAAACTGCTGAGAAGAGACCCACCCCCCACCAACAGGTTGCTGCGGGACTCGATTCCAGAACCTTAGGATCATGACCTGAACCAAAGGCAGACCTTTAACTGACTGAGCCACCCAGGCACACCCTGGCACTTCATTTTAGAAAAATGAATTTGCTAACTATTGTACTGTTTATAACTTCTGAGTCCTGTGACGGATGAAACACAGCTACAAAACTGATCATACTATATACATGGAACCCATTACACAGTGATCATATTGTATATGGATAACATTATGCATTAAGAGAAAGATGGAAGAGCATTTTGAAAATAAAGACCCCTTACAACACTGTTTGGGCCTCTGTTAAACATCTAAGTTATAGTTTTGCAATTTATTCATTTATGTGTCTGAAAATTCCAAACCATGCCTTCCCTTATAACAAGAGCTCTATATTATGCATATTTTGTGTGTTCAGAGCATAATATACTGCCTAGAACAGAGAGGTATCTCAAAAATGGTTATTACTGAATGAATAATTAATGATAGGAATTGCTAAATTAGCTTCCAAAACCTGTTCTAGAAATACATGAAATAATGTCATATTGAAATAATGTCATATAAAAATATGGTTTTATAGATAAATTGATTTTAGGAAAAACAAATGGAACATTTTTTTTTAAACTGGAGAACTTCTTGAAAGCATTAATAGCTCTTAATGTATATCAAGACTCTTAAAAAAAATCAATGCAATATAAAATATTACTGAACTTTTTGACTCGTGAATTTTTGAGATGAACAAGTCAATTTTTGAGATGAACACTGTCCCAAGAAAATGATTTTGGAAATGCTTTTATATACAAATTTCCCAATTCACTATTAGAGAATAATAAAGATAGCTTCTTCTCATATATATCTTTATTCTTCAGGATAATATATAACATGACTCAAGGTACAATTTTCTTAAATTTAGAAATTCTGTAAGGCACGTGAAAGCAACTTAGGGCAAGGTTAATTTTCTAATGCCATCCCAAGCAAAGATTGTAGATGATGTCCAATTCCATGCAACCACAACAATAATATGAAGGATCATTTAATTTTTTTTCCCCTGGGTTGTGTTCATATCCTTCATGAAACTAGTGGTTCAAGCCTCTGAGAACTCCTTGAGGGCAATGCTGATAATAAAAAGCATGCACGCTTATCATTACTGTGCCTACAGTAAAGCAAGCAATTCAAGAAAAAAATAACCACCATATGATTCAATGATTTCAGAAGAAAAACAATTATTCTCTAATTTCACTAGGTAGAAAAATGATTTGCCGTATTTAGTAAAAGACAAATTCTGATTCCATCAGTCTGTATAGGGCCCAGGAATCTATCCTTTAAAAAGTTTTCCTTGTAATTCTTGTTCAAATGATTCAGAAATTAACAAACATCTTACATACCCTGATTTAAATTATAGCGGTCTATTAAAAGGCAACATAAAGGAAAGTAAATAAAAGTATGATGGATAATTTTATGTGACAATTTGGCTGGGCTATGGTATGAAAATATTTGGTCCAACACTATCCTGGATGCTTCTCTGAGGGTATTTGGGAATGAGATTTGCATTAAATCAGAGAAATTTGAGTGAAGTAAATTACCCATCACACCGGGTAGACCTTACCTAATCAGTTGAAGGCTTGAGTTACTGCAAAAGTCTGAACACCCCCTTTCCCCCTGTTTCACCAAAGTAAGAGGAAATTCTCCAGCAGAGTTCCTTCAGACATCATCTGCAGCATCAGTTCTCCCTGGCTTGTCAGAAGACTACCTTCGGACTGGAACTACAATTCTCCTCGGTTTCTAATAGGCCAGTTTCCTTCATCAGAATTTTGACTTGCCAAGATTCCTCAATCGCAGAAGGAAATTCTTTAAAATGAGTGAATGAATGAATGAATGGACGAACGAATGAATGAATATCCTTTTGGTTCTATTTCTCAGGAGAACTCTGAGTGATATATAGGGAAAACCAGGACAGTAATTACAAAATGACTCTTGTCCCAACTTTGTCAAGCTAGAATATGGAATTCCTACCAATTGGTTTGCCTGCACTCTATTATAATCTTTTGGGAATTCCCATTCTATTTATTCTTCTACCTGTCCTCTCCACCATGTATGTCTGGTTAAATCAGCCATACTATATCCCTGGAGCATCAGAAATAAAACTGAGAAAGTGAAATTGACTTCCCTTGAGGTTCCAAAGAAAAGGATTCTAGGTATTTATAACTTGAAGCCAACATTGAGAACCATTGATCTGAGACTTTATGTGCTATATCAAGACCAATGGTTTGTTTGCCTCTTTGTTTTGATTTTAATTCTAGGAGCCATGGAAAGCCACTAACAGGTCTTAAATAAAAGTGTCCCTATCAGGGTTGAAGGATTTTTTATATGTTCATTTTGGCAGCCATGAGAATGTGAATTGGATGAGGAGGGATACATGCAGTTACAAAAGATTATGTGATTTGAGTGAGGGAAGTAGCAATGAAGAATGCAAGTTGATGGATTTAAGGTTTATTAAGAGATAAAATTGACAGGAAAGTATCATTTGATTGTCGGGGTGTGGCCTTCAGAAAGAGTGAGGCATCAGAACTGACTTAAAGAGTTCTACAAGCAAGAGATGATGGCAACAACATTCTGACATTTACTAAATAGGAAATGATGCAAAAGAATGAAATTTTGAATTCTATCTTGGGTATTTGAGTCTGAAATGCAAGAAGTTGATTATGTATGTGTAAAATACAGAAAAAATTTGGGAGTGATTATCACACTGAAAACTCAGTATTCTCTCTTCTCTAGTAACACACTGGTTCCAGGGAGTATGAATTATTATAGAGTCGAGAAAGGGGCTAAATTAGAAAGAAAGTATGAAATGTTGCAGTAGGGACAGATTTTTTTTTTTTTAATCTTCAAGTATTGTCAAGATTTGCTTCTTTTAACTGTGCTTAAGATACTGCATTGCCTGGTCTGAGAAACAGGGGGGAAAAAAGAGAGAGAGAGAGATCAATATAATTTCTAAATAATCCTTCAAAGCATTTATTTTCTTCTCTTTTTTTTTTTTTTCAGAGCAGAAGGGAGCTCAGAATAAATAAGCAGTGCCCAGTGTCAGCTAAAGTAAATAATAATCTATCTCTATCATTTCAATAAATGTTTCTCTGGCTTTTATTTAAGATATTAAAAGATCTAGAGGCACCTGGGTAGCTCAGTTGGTTAAGTGTCCAACTCTTGATCTCAGCTCTTGATCTTGATCTTGATCTCAGGGTCATGAGTTCAAACCTGGAACTGGGCTCCATGCCTGGCATGGAACCTACTTTAATAAAAAGATATGAAAAGATCTACATATGCCAATATGATTTATTCTTAATGTTAGAAAAATATCTAAATGTTGCCCACCTGGGGTGCTTGTTTGGCTCAGGTGGTTATGCAACCTATTCTTGATCTCAGCTCAGGTCTTGATCTCAGAATCACGAGTTCAAGCCCCATGTTCATGTTGGGTGTGGAACCTACTTAAAATAATAATAATAATAATAACAACAACAACAATAATAATAATAATAATAAAATTTTAAAAATGTATGTTGCCCAACCTATCAAGGGAAATGGTTTTCTGACTATAGGTATTATTTTGGTGGTTAGATCCAAAAACAGTGACCATAACATCAGAAAGTTATAGTGACTAGAGAACAGTAGTCACCAAAAGTCGTTCAGAAATTATCAGCAGTATTTTTCTGGGGAAAATTAGTTTCCAACAAAATGATCATTATCTTGTGGCTTGGAAGAACCTATGATCACTCATCCCTAAAGCTGACAGAGCTGGAAATGCAAACAGTGGTGGATGGAAGTCAAAGACATGATGCTTTCTTTCAGCAAATACATTCTTCCAAAAGATAAAATAAAAGACATTGACAGATTGTTAACATAGAAGTAAACTGATGAAGAACAAGGTGAAACAAAAAAATTGTTATGAACTTAGAAGAAATAGTTTATAAATTGGAGGTTTATTTATCTGTTCTTCTAGGTCAAAAACTTAAGTCTGTTTGATAGCCATCTATTTTTTTTTTAAAGCAACTTAGATGATTAATTGTAATAGAAAAGTTCAAATCAATAGTGAAAAAGCAACAGTGAAAGAAAAACAAGTGACCTCATACTCACAAAAATCAAGCCATTTAACACAATTTTTACCACAGAGTGGCATCTTTAAAATAATAAATCCTTCTTAAATCTTTAGAGTTCACTATAACTACTCAAGAATTCCCTGTGGAAGGACCTAACCAGACTGTCACTTAATAGGACTCATAGTTTAGGGACATTAACTGCCAACCCATCTCCTTGACTGTGGGCTCTGTAATTGGCAGAAGCCCTGTCAGAACAATTGTTAAATATTTTGAATATCTCTCCTGGGCCTACCTAAAGCTATTATTGGCTGAAACCTGGAAGAATAGTCATACCTTATCCAAGAGATTTGGTTAATTCAAAATGCTACATGGCACGAAGAGCATTCATATTTAGCTTTGAAATGTATTTTTGTGCTAACATTTGAATGTGGGTCTGATGTTCTGAGAAATTACTTCAAAGAAATTAATGAAGCCGTACTGTGAAGACCTGACTCAGGAGAGCTGGGAAATTGTCCAGCTTTCTCTTCATTCTGCTTCCCTGCTGAACTCCTCTTTGACACCCACTCTCTGACACCACAATGAATAGCTAAAATGTTTTTTAGCAGAATGGAAGTCCTTATAGAACAAGAGATGAGGGTTTGAGTACCAGACTACTTTTTTTGCAGCAGACCATGCAGATTTAAAATAAAATAACTGTATCTGTTGATTATAATGTTACTTCAGTATGCACTTTCCTTTCATCCTATCCTTTTTTTTTAACTGTTCCTGGTTTTCATCTTAGAGATCCCAGTGCTTCCAGGAAAATTGGCTCCTCTCCCAGCTCCAGGCATGGGAAGGTGACCTAGGCACCCTCCAGTTTCAGATGTGTGAATGTGACCATGACTCAGTACATCCCAAGCCCTTCGCCATAGTCATGGGATTTAGAGCTAAACATTTATTCTAAGCTAGCCCAGTAACAGTAAACCTCACAATTTTAAAGTGTTACAACTGATTCCCTTCCCTTAAACAGACGTGAAGCCTACTTCTACTGCAGTCTTTTTAATAAAGTCATACAGGAAAAAACCAATATTTGAAAATGAGCAAAGCTGAGAGACCCAGAGCTGGATCCCTCATGATGGATGAAGCAATGCCTGAGCCCTCCCTTTCCCTTCCACCAATACATGTACTCAACCAAAAATTTCTGGTATTTTTCCAGGCAATTACAGTGGGCTTTCCATTATTTTCAATGTAAATTAATACAATAAGTCAACAAATAGGTAATTAAGCTGATTAGGAACTGTCCATGATGTTAAAATACAAATGCTGCCAATTAATAAAAAACAAAGCTTCACCTCAGATTAGCACAAGGTGATACACACATACATACATTTACTTCCCTCTTCGCACAAGCATACATATTCACACACACACACACTCACACAAATACCACCAACTATATTGTCTGCTCTATTTTCATTCATTTGAGCTGCATATTTTCAAAGAATACATGACAAGAAGATATAAAAGTAATTTCTATGTTATGAGTTAAGGTTCACTTGTTCTTGGGAGAGCAGCCTAAGAGAAAGCAAAAGTATTCCAAATATTAATATGTTCACCCTCTAAAGTTCCAGTAGATTAAGCTTTTGCACTTAAATCAGATCTAAACTGAATCTTTTTGTACAAAGATGTATACAAATTTTGATTAGTAGGAGAACCAGAAATGGCATTAGCAATGAAAATAAGTCAAATGCTGTGAATTAGACTTGTCTTGATGCAGTCGTAATTCTACTTGCATGCCATCATGGTTAGTATCTTGAAATATTCAAAAGAGTCTTATGTCATTTATAGGTATTTCTTTTGTTATATTGCATAAGTAATAATTTTCTTACATATGTTAGAACCAAAAACAAAAATAAATCTATAGTCAACAAAGTTAATGAAGTGAAAATAATGCTTTGTCATTTTTTGAAATACCATGGTAAGAATAAATAGATAATGAGTCTCTCCTTCCAAATTTTGCTACAACTATTTCTTTGATGTATGATCCAGGGGTTGCACAAACACCGATTCACCAGGTAAAATGTTGCCACTGTGACTGGATATCTGCTCAGAAGTAATTAAAACATTAATAAAAAGAGTGTCATGATCAAAGATTGTATTGTTCTTGTTCAAGCCCATAACTAGGAAATTGCACTCTCCAGGAAAATTCTTGGATATTCTTCATTCGCCTGGCCCTGTAGTAAGAACAACTATAATGAGGCTTCTCCTAACAGTGCTCACTGACACATGCTGCCAGGATAATGGCTTTCAGAGGCGCTCTGCTTTCAGCTGCAGAGATGTGTGGGACCAACTGACAGGCCCAGCAGTAGCAGCTACTGGGAAATAGAACTAAGGACACAGTGGAAAGAAAAACCCACTCCAGCCACAGCAGCCAGAGAGAAAGAAAGAAAAGTTCAGTGGTGGAGGAGGTGATTTGGATGGCTTCAGTTGTGGACAATGAGATTGAGTTAGCAACTCAATTCTGAAATTCAGTAGAATCTGAGAGATTTTTTAAAAAGTCATTGCAAATCAACAGTTGGTTTTGGTGTGAAAGTGTTCTAAAGAGAGCAGCTGTCCTTCCTCTGTAACTAGGCAAAGAAATAAGTGGCTTTACCTGTAGAGTCCTGATTTCTTATAATTCAAAAAAGAGAAATTTATTATATCTTGTTATATTATATATTGATAATCAAATAAATTCTATAATATTTATGAACTTTTCTTTTTTTTAGTACATGGGACCAATATAAGATGTCTGTCTCTTCGTCCTAGCTGTAAACTTTTTTTCTTTTTTAAGATTTTATTTATTTGACAGACAGAGATCACAAGTAGGCAGAGAGGCAGGCACAGAGAGAGAGAGAGAGGAGGAAGCAGGCTCCCTGCAGAGCAGAGAGCCTGATGTGGGGCTCGATCCCAGGACCCTGGGATCATGACCTGAGCGGAAGGCAGAGGCTTTAACCCACTGAGCCACCCAGGCGCCCCCTAGCTGTAAACTTATAAATAAAAAGAAAAACAAAAAAAAAGTAAGATTGTGATTGACTTAAGCTATAAATACAAATTTTAGAGAATTAAGGTAGAGAAACACAAAGCACCATTATCATTTTAGCAAGAACATCATCATCACTATCATCACCAAGATCTTCACAAGAAAAAATGACTGTCAGCTATGTTCTATAACTATACTCATAACTTGTAAAAATTAACAGACATGTTGTGAGACCATATTATCAAGAAGTGGATTTCACTACTGTGTACAAAGAGGGAAAATAAGCCCAATGAGCAATTACTGAAGTGCCAACAGAGCTCCATGAACAAAATCACAGGTTCTATAGAACAGATACGTCCAAGTGTAGAAGAAGGTTGCATTCTGTTCATGGCTCAATAATCTTGGTCATAGGAATATTGCAACTAACTCTCCACTTTCCAACTTCATGTTCACTCGGCATATTTTTACAATAATTTGGCTTCTCACATGACATTCCCTATAGCAGTGAATATAATTATTTCTCTCATTGCTTATTAGTCATTTGACATTCATGTTTTTCTGCAACAGATCCTTGTTAGTATATTTAATAGGAGATTGTCCCCTACAGTTGCACAGATCTCTAAATTTAATTTAATTTCTAATCCTGAGTAAAGGAGGAACAGACTTTGAAACAAGGACACCGATCTATACAGCAAGACATCTTGTCCAGGTAGCACCCCACTCTTTTTCTCTGTGCCTTTGGTTTTCTGATGTTCATTACCCTTCCCTCCCATTAACAAGGAAGACATTCTTATTAATAATGGTCCTAATTGTCATTTTTGCTCATTCACAATGATTATCCAAAAAATATTGGTATATGCGAAAATGCTTGCAAAGGAGGCTAGGAAAGGAAAATGCATATACTAATTGAAAGGAAAGAATATCTTTGATAAGTAAAAATTTCCTTAGTTATCAGAGTAAACTGAAATACTAGAAAACTTCATAAAACAATGAGAGGAGGGACTAAAATATGAAAAAATGGGACAATGATGGATTTTTCTCACTTTTGTCAAGTTTATAGATTTAAAAAAATTATATCAGTTCTAAAGGGAAATGAATATACATTTCTTTTTTTAATATTTTATTTATTTATTTGAGATAGAGAATGAGAGTGAGAGCTGGTAGAAAGGGGGAAAGGGAGAAGCAGACTCCCCACTAAGCAGGGAGCCCAACAGGAGGCTTGATCCCAGGACCCTGGGACCATGACCTGAGTGAAAGGCAAACACTTAAACTGAGCCATTCAGGTGCCCCTGAACATACAATTCTAATGGGGGTATATGTTAGTATTAAACTTGTGAGTAGATTTCAAGCATCTTAAAAATGTCCACAGACTTTAAACTGGATATTCAGTTATTCAGATAGCATTCTAAAGAATAATTCTGTATCAAGTTTCATACACAAAGATATTCAGTGAGGCATCTCTTACAACCTAACAAAACTGATCAATTTCTATGACCTGCAATAAAAAAAAATATTTAAGCAAACAATGATACATCTATTGGTTTGACTCTAAAAACAAGATGGGATTGGGAGGGAGACAAACCATAAGTGACTCTTAATCTCACAAAACAAACTGAGGGTTGCCGGGGGGAGGGGGTTTGGGAGAAGGGGGTGGGATTATGGACATTGGGGAGGGTATGTGATTTGGTGAGTGCTGTGAAGTGTGTAAACCTGGTGATTCACAGACCTGTACCCCTGGGGATAAAAATATATGTTTATAAAAAATAAAAAAAATTAAAGTCTAAAAACAATATTTACTAAGATATTGAAATACAATTTACCTTAGTTTCTTTTTAATTTTAATTCCAGTATAGTCAATATACAGTGCTATATTCATTTCGGGTACATGATACAAGGTTTCAGAAGTTCCAAATATTAGTCAGTGCTCATTAAGATAAGTGTATTCGAACCCCTTCACTTATTTCACCCATACTCCACCCACCTCCCCTCTGATAACAATATGTTTGTTCTCTATAATTAAGAGTGTGTTTTTTCATTTATCTCCTTCTTTTCTTTGTTCATTTGTTTCATTTCTTAAATTCCATGTATGAGTGAAATTGTATGTTACTGTCTTTCTCTGACTTGTGTCACTTAGCATTACACTCTCTAGATGCATCCATGTTGTTGTAAATGGTAAGACTTCATTATATTTTATGGCTCAATAATATTCCATTGTGTGTGTGTATATATGTATATACTACATCTTCTTTATCCATTCATCAATCAATTAACACTTGAGCTGCCTCCATAGTCTGGGATTATACATAATGTTGTAATAAACATAGTGGAGCATGTATCCCTTCAAGTTAGTGTTTTCATATTTTTTGGGTAAATATTCAGTAGTGTGATTACAGGATTATATAGTTTTTAACTTTTTGAGGTACCTCAATACCCTTTCCTGCAGTGGCTCCACCAGTCTGCATTCTCACCAACAGTGCACAAGGTTTCTTTTTCTCCATATCCTGGCTAGCATTTGTTTCTTCGATTTTTGATTTTAGCCATTTGGCAGACATGTGATGTTATCTCATTGTGGTTTTGGTTTGCATTTCCCTGATGATGAGTGATGTTGAGCATCTTTTCATGTGCCTGTTGGCCATTTGTATGTCTTCTTTAGATGTCTGTCTGTCATGTCTTCTGCCCATTTTTAAATTGGTTTATTCATTTTGGGGGTTTTAAATTGTATAAGTTCTTTATATACATTGAATACTAACCCTCTATCAGATATGTCATTTAGAAATGTCTTCCCCCATTCAGTAGGTTGTCTTTTTAGTTTTACTGTTTGAGTCCTTTGCTGTGCAGAAGCTTTTATTTGGATAGAGTCCTAATAGTTTATTTTTGCTTTTCTTTCCCTTATCTCAGGAGACATATCTAGAAAGATGTTTTGGGATCAATGTCAGGGAAATTACTTACTGTGTTCTCTTCTAAGATTGTTAGGGTTTTAGGTCTCACATTCAGGTCCTTAATCCATTTTGAGTTTTTGTGTATGGTGAAAGAAAGTGGTCCAGTTTCATTCTTTTGCATATAGCTGTCCACTTTTTCCACCTTTTGTCAAAGAGATTTTTTACCATTGCAGATTCTATATTCTTGTCTTCTTTGTCAAAAATTAATTGACCATGCATTTGTGTGTTTATTTCTGAGTTCTCTGTCCTATCGATCTGTGTCTATTTTTGTGCCAGTATCATACTGTTTTGGTTATTGCAGATTTGTAATATGACTTAAAGTCTGAAACTGTGATACCTCTAGTTTTGTTTTCCTTTTTCCAGATTGCTTTGGTGATTCAGGGTCTTTGGTGGTTCCACATAAATTTTAGAATTATTTGTTCTAGTTATATGAAAAATGTCAATGGTATTTTGATAAGGAGTGCATTTAATGTGTAGATTGCTTTGAGTAGTAGAGATTTTAACAATATTTATTCTTCCAATCCATTTTTTGTGTGTGGTCTTCAGTTTCTCTCATGAGTGTTTTATAGTTTTCAGAGTACTGGTCTTTCACTTCTTTGATTAAATTTATTCCTATGTATTTTATTATTTTTAGTTCAATTGTAAGTGGGATAATTTTTAAATTTCTCTTTCTACTGCTTTATTACTGTGGAAATGCAATGGATTTCTGTATATCGACTTTGTATTCTGTGACCTTACTGAATTCATTTCATTCAATTGTAGTAGTTTTTTGGTGGAATCTTTAGAGTTTTCTATATATAGTATCATGTCATCTGTTATATTAGTTTTTTTAAATAAGTAAAAGAACAAAAATTTAGAGGTGCTTTTAAGTGATATATATCATATAAATTCATATTTAAGAAAAATAATCATATTAAAATATTAATAATATTTATATTTAGGTGAAATGGTTATTTTTTAACCATGTTTTGCCTCATATATTTTCAAAAAAATTTTTAATGAATTTTTATTTACTTGACAGAGAGAGAGAGAGCACAAGCAGGGAGAGCAGTAGGAAAAGGGAGCGGGAAAAGTAGGTTCCTCACTGAGCAAGGAGCCAGATGTGGGACTCAATACCAAAACCCTGGGATCATGACCTCAGTCAAAGGTAGACACTTAACCAACTAAGTCACTCAGGCACCCCTCAAATTTTTTTAATAATAAGTTTGCCTGGACTTTTGCTTCCTGTTGTTTCAGTATTTAAAAACACTGGTTGATAGGAAGAATAATAAGTGTTACTCTAGAAAAAGTGATTTATGTAACATCTCTCTCAAATATTTCTTTTTTTTTTTTTAAAGATTTTATTTACTTATTTGAGAGAGAGGGAGAGTGTGAGAGAGAAAGAACATGAGTTGGGAAGTGAGGGAGAGGGAGAAGTAGGCTCCCTGCTGAGCAAGGAGCACAATGTGGGGCTCTATCCAAGGACCCTAAGATCTTGACCTGAGCCAAAGGCAGACACTTAACCAATAGAGCCACCCAGGTGCCCTCAAGTATTTCTTCAAAGCATTTTCAGTCTTTTAATCAAACATTGGTCTTCCACTAATTTATTCACTTATCCAAACTACTTATAGAGCACTTACTGTATGTCTGGTGCAATGATACACTCAGGGATGCAATGAAAAGCAAAACCTTATATGTCACAAGTTGTTTCTAGTTTGCATTATGATGCTGTTATAATAAGCAGTTAAAATTGTTGTGATGACATGGAAATACATGGACATCAGCTAACCCAGTCTGGGGGAGGAGGTTAGAATTTCCCTGAGCTGAATCTTCACAACTAATACTTATTAAGTGCTGAGAATAAGTCAAATGATGTTCTCTTTACATGTATTAATTTATTTATCAAGTATGACAATCCTAGGGTATTAACTTCAAAGTAAATTCTATCACACAGATACAAATGAATGAGAAAACTGAAACAGAAAGAGGTCATAATAAGTGACAAAATGGGGATTTCCACCCACAACTTCTAGCTCCAGAATCCCTAATCTTAACCCCTACACTCATTTTTCAAGTGTGGTATGGTTGACAAAGAATAACCCCAAACAAAGACAGAAACAGGTGAGATGGCAAACAGGTAAGGAAACCGAGGAACATAGCTGGCTGGGGACTTGGATTACAGAGCATTCGCTGGGGATGCTGGGAGGGAGGTTGGAAAGGCAGCAGGCACCAAGTTACCACAGATTCTTTGTGTCAGGCTCGAGAGATTAAAATTTTATCTTGAATCAAAGGGAGAACAACTCAAGTGTTTTCCAAAAAGTAACATGATCAAATATATCTTGCAAAGATTGTTCTTTTGAGTGAGAAGAATGGTTTGGAGAAAATGTGGAAACAGAGAGTGGTGAGCTGGAAGAAAATTTTACAATCCAATATTTGGATTGACTCATTATCAGATACTTCTTTTATAATGTTTGATGATTTTCCATGATCAGAATGTGGAGTCTGACAAATAAAATGTCATATAATTTGAACAATCAGTAATTGTACATAATGATCATTATGATTACTACATATAAAATTAGAAAACATAATATCAGAATATTCATTTTATAGGAGCAAGGCAGTCTGAGTTGGCTTTCTTTTTACAGCACTTGAACTTTTGTCTAGTAAGGTGCGCCCGTGTGGCTCAACTGTTTGAACATCTGACTCTTAATTTCAGCTCAGGTCATGATCTCAAGGTTTTGAAATGGAGCCCCACCTCAGACTCCACCGTCAGCAGGGAGTCTGCTTGCTATTCTCTCTCTCTCCTCTCCCTCTGCCCCTCCCCCCAAAAATATACACTCTCTCTTTCAAATAAATAAAATATTTTAAAAAATTTGTCTAATAAGCTGTTGAATGAGGAAGGACAATCCAAATGCAATTTGTTTTTCTCATATATACAGACTTATTTACGCAAACAAGAATCTTAATAAACCCCACCTAGCTGTATGAGTTTGCTAGGGCTGCCATTAACAAAGTACCACAGACTGGCTGACTTAAACAACAGAATTTTTTTTTCTCTCCCAATTCTAGAAGCTGGAAGTCCAATTTCATGGTGTCAGCATATTAGGTTTCCCTTAAGGTCTTTCTTCTTGGCTTGCTGATGGCATCTTTTTGCTACACCCTCATATGAACTTTTCTCAGTCTCTAGACTATTTTGATTTTTTTATAGGGACACCTGTCATACCAAATTAGGGTCCCAGCCTTATGACCTCATTTAACCTCAATATCACTTAGCCTGGAGAATATATATAATTATAGAAACCAAACATGATATTTTGATTTTTTAAAATTTTTTCCCAGCTATATTGAGATATAATGGACAAGGTTGTGTAAGTTTAAGGTGTTCAACATGATTATTTGCTACATATATATATTGTGAACTAATTACTACAATAAGATTAGTTAACACACGTATCACCTCATGTAATTACCACATCTTTGTCTATAGTGAGAACATTTAAGATATTCTGTATTAGCAACCCATGATATTTGGAAAATTAAGTACAAAATGTCATATGAAGGCTGTTAAAATGTGTTGTGCTTTGTCTTTTTTAGGTAGAAAAATTACTTAAAAATAACATCCAGGGACGCCTAGGTAGGCTAGGTTGGTTAATCATCCAACTCTTGATTCTACTTAGATGATCTCAGGATCCTGGGATGGAGCCCTGTGTCAAGTTCTACACTGAGCTTGGAGACTGTTTAACATTCTCTCTCTCCCCCTATACCTGTTCATATTCACTCTCTCTTCAAAAATAAATAAATAAATAAATAAATAAATGAAATAAATATCCAAAATAAATTTTTCATATTTGGGAATAGGGAAAACAACTGTAAAGAAACAAATAATGACAATATCTTGCAAAGGCAAAAACAAACCAACCAATAAACAAAAATACCTATTTCTAAAGAAATAGAGCCAAATATTTTTATTTGTTAGCAACTAGTTGGAATTAGAAAATATCTTAATGCATAAATTCAAATTGATAATAACCCAAATCCTAAAGTATGAGATAGAGAAACTTTTATAATTTTTGAAGAAAAAGGCCTTTAGGGTCATCTATTACCCTACAATAAATGACCAGTGAGCATTGTCTATTTGGGAAAAAGGACAAACATGGGCCATCTAGTCAGTTCAAAATTTTTTCTTAATCATATTTGCCTCTCTCAAGGAACAGTCACTTTGGTTTTGAGTTTGCTTCTATTCACATTCCACCAAAAGTATAGGAACAGAAAAGAGATCAGGGCTAGTTTACTAACACAACACCACACCCTTAGTACTCTTAAAGTAGCATTTTCTTGTAGACATAATGAGAGAAAAATAAGTGACTGTGGGATCAAGAATGGTATTAGTCACAGGTTTTGAAGGATCTAGTTGTCCAGACCAATTTTCTCTTATTAAATAAGAATAAAAATAGTACCTGATGTAGGATATGGCTGGGGTTCAATGACAACAGCCAAGAAGGAATTCTTGAGACGTCTTCAGTGCAAAAGGTGGTCTTATTAAAACACAGGACAGGACCCGTGGGCTGGAAAGGCTGCACTGGGGTGGGGCGGAGTGGCTCATTTTATACTTTCAAGTTGGAAGGGGGTTAGTGACAGCACAAGCCTCCAGTGTATTTTGGAAGCAAGGTTTCCAGGACCTTGAGGAGACTAGCCATTGTTAAGAAAAGGCCATTTATTACTGTGTAACAAAAACTCAGTCATGAGATCCTTTAGATGTAGATCAGTGAGTCAGTCATAAGCAAGTTTCCAAAAGAATTTCTATACATTAAAGGATAAGATTGCTTTTTGCTCTTAGCAAAGTGTCAACATCGAGGTAACTGAGCTCTTAGAGGAAGGTCACTCTACCTGTTTCAAAGACTTGTCAATGGGCAGTAGACAGTAAGGACATTATTATTATTTTTTTTTCAACACACCAGTACAGACTATTTTTAACTACTAAACAAATTGTTGTAAGGATTAAATAAGATAATGCCTATTAAATGCTTGACTCAGTTCTTACAGCTGAGCTATTCCTTCACTTGCTCTTTTTTTAATCCAAAGGCTAGGTGAAGGGGTAGTTCTGGATTTTCGAAAACCAGAAATGTGGAAGTCATATCAAAATCCAAAATTATTATTTTTATTATTATTTTAGTTTCTGTGTCTTTTCTTTATGTAAGACCAGCCCTAATATTTCCTGTAGGTTAAAAATGTCTCCTATGCAATATTTGTAGGTAAGTACCGGGAGAGACTTCTTTCAAAAAGTACCTACTCTTCAGGCCTGTTGTGTTATTTTCTAGGACTTCACATTGAATAATTTATCTGCTGAAATCAAGCATTGATCTGTCTTCTTTGCAACAGAAATAACTTTACAAGAGGAGGTTTCAAGGCTTTCTGTTTTGCAGCAGAATGCCTTATTAAAACAAGCACTAGTGGCATTTGGGAAAACAGAACAAGTAAAAACAGAACTACTCTGATAGAAGGAGACGCAGGAAGCCAGGAGTCCAGAACACCAAGCTAAAATAGCAAATCTGGAATACCTTTATCTTATAGAATGTCATGTTTCTCTGTGGGTGGGTTTAATAACTCATTTCCCATGAAGGCCACAAAAATGACAGGTGTAACTGAGATAGAAAGACAACAGAAAAGTCTTTGGATTGGAGGCTAATCCTAGTTGCCTCTTTCTGAATCTTTTCTCTGAAATGCTTTTTTCCTATGGCTCAGCTATGCTTACAAGAAGTATCTGGACAGAACTTACTTATTTTCTAACCAGGCTGCCTTTCCTAGAATTACTTTATCAATGTTCCCAGTCACTCACCAAACCATGTGGTTGTCTATCTCCAAGAAATACCTTTTTATTCAGAGGCATCTTCAGAACTACATAATATTATAACTCGTACAAATAAAGGTTTCAGATAGGGCTACAGATTTTTCAATGTCTAGGTGGTAGTGGAGTCCTCAAACTAAGAACTAAGAAATTAACCACTGCCACTTCATTGACTGATTTGAAAATGATCTACTCAATTATAAGGCATGTAGCTGTATCCAGATGTTCATTAGTTATTGCTTATTCAGAGGACTGGCTATATTGGTCTTCCTATATTTTTAGGTTTATTAGAGTGTGAACATATACTGTAATTACGAGATGCAGATGAGCAACCATCTGCAGAGATTTCTCCTCCTCTCAAGGACTTTCAGATCAAACTGAGTCATATTCCACTGATGAGTTTCCCCTGGATTAAAGCTTCAGTGCACTGTCAATGACAATAATTATGGTGCTGAAAATACGTTTCTTTGGACTGGAAACGTCCTTTTCTCTCCTTTCCTGCTTTTAAAATAACTGAAAATAAACAATGTGTGATATGTTAATAAGCCCTTTAGGTCAACCTTATTAGTTATGTTTTCAATGGACCATTATTGATAAATGAGCAATTTACTTTTAGGTCACAATTTAAGGACCATAAGCAGCAACAGAAATATTTGATATCTTTGTACAGCTAGTCACCTCAACCCATCTTTCTTTTGAATAAAAGGGTTCATCCTATTTCCGTTCTGGCGTGTGTCTGTTTTATGGTATTTTGAGAAATAGTCATTGGAAATGTCTACGATAGAAAGGTCCTCTGGAAGTTCTCCAGGTATTCCTGCCATAACCGCATTACATGGAACATTCTGATTCTATCAGCAATTTTTGCTCATAAAAATATGAATTTATAGAGATTATTTGAAACAGAAGTATTTTTATTGTTATTTTCCTCTAAAGGACTACATGCTCAGAAATGTATCATTTCAATATTGTGGAGCAAAATAAGATAGGCATACCTCATTTTATAAAGCTTCACTTTACTGCATTTTATTGCATTTTTTATGAATTGAAGGTTTGTGGCAACCTTGCATCCAGCAAGTTTATCACCACCATTTTTTCAACAGCATTTCCTCACTTTGTGTCTGTGTCACATTTGATAATTCTCACAATATTTCAACTTTTTCATTATTATATTTACTATGGCGATCTGCGATCAGTGATTACAACTTACTGAAAGTGCAGTTGATGGTTAGCAATTTTTTTAGCAATAAATAAATTTTTATTAAGGCATCCACATTGTTTTTAGACATAATACTATTGCACACCAAATAGACTAGAGTATAATGTAAATTTTAACTTTTATATGTCCTGGGAAACCCAAAAATTCATTTGACTTGCTTTATTGCAATATGAACTTTATTGTCGTGGTCTGGAACCAAACCCACAAAATCTCTGAGGTATGCACCTATGACTTTGTATGGTCTCTTGGAGAACACCAGCTGTGTTTTTGAATTACAACAAATTAATAGGCTTTCGGAAGATAATTCAGAGACCTATAAAACTAGTATATCCAGTTTGAAAGATTTCATCCTAATCTTGATGTTAGAGTATTCAACACACATCTATTGTGTGTCTAAAATGGGCAGAGCTCTGTTGAATATTTTGGCAGATCAAGAAAAACCCAACAGGTTTTTGATGTCCTGCTTATGAACTAACAGGGGCTGATGGACATAAAACTGTTCAACCATAGTAAGAAGAATTAAGCTGATGCCAGGATACAGACTCAAGCAATGTCCCAGGAAAAGGAAACTGAATAGCAAGGCTTAGTTCTGGTTGGGATTTCTCAGTCTCTTGTCTGCCAAGCAATTTCCCTTCTTGTTTTCTAGTTCAGCTCTTTAAGTGTTTATTTTCTTTTTATTTCATTTTTATAAATTAGGTGTAAGGAGTTAAGACTCCCTTTTAAACTCAGTTTTGAAATCAGAAAGTCAACAAATGACAAGCTACTTAGTATGCCTATGGAAATGCAAATTAAAGCAACATAATAATTATCCCCCCACCCCCACCAAAAAAAAAGAAAGAAAAAGGCTGATGAATTTTGATGGAAGTATGGAGAAATTGGTACTCCCAAATACTGCTGATGTGAGTGTAAACTGAAGGCACTCAATTTCACAATGTCTACCATAATTAAAAATAATCTTATTCTCTTATATAGCAATTTAGCTTCTGTATATTTATTTTAGAAAAAGAGACATATATAACCACAAAGAAGAATGTATAAGGGTGTTCAGAGCAGCCTTTTTGAAAGAATAAATGTTAGAATCAAATTTCCTCGCTAAATTTCCATCAGGGTGTGAATGGCTAAGTTATCCAAGAATGAAATAGATCTCTAGATATTAAAATAGATTTCTAAGATATCAAAATGACAATGTTTGTTATGCAAAATAAAGAAATTCACATTTAGAAATAATATATATCTCTCTAGGGCTCCATACATATGTATGTAACTGCAAAGAAATTGTTCTGCTAAAGTAGCTTAACCAGAGAAAGAGAGAGAAGATATCATTATTAGAGGTTGTTCAGCATTCTGTCATACATTGAATAAAGTAACAGATGATCAGAAGCAGAAGTAAAGCAAAAGGACTATAGCTGAAAACAGATCTATGAGCCCTGGAGCTTGTTTTTAGTTCCATATTGTGTAATTTTTACAGGATTAGGGTGGATTGTTTGGATTTGCCCTCTAATAGTTCTTTCTCATTACAGAAATCTTTAGAGAATATGGGGTCAAATATAGAGGGTTATCTGATTAACAAGCCCCAAAATCCTACCCCATCCTCACAATTCATATCTCTATTGTCTGATTAAAAGGCATTTGCCAGGGGGCACCTGGGTGGCTCAGTGGGTTAAGCCTCTGCCTTCAGCTCAGGTCATGATCTCAGGGTCCTGGGATCGAGTCCCACTTCGGGCTGTCTGCTCGGTGGGGAGCCTGCTTCTCCTCTTTCTCTGCCTGTCTTTCTGCCTACTTGTGATCTCTGTCTCTCTGTCAAATAAATAAAAATCTTTAAAAAAAAAAGGCATTTTCCATTATTGACTCCTGATTAATCTGTTAGACCTTTGAGACTAAGGGTTCCAATAAAACCTCTGGTTTTCCATTGCATTGTAAAATTTTTTTTCACCACCTCTTTTGTCTCCTCTTTCATTAGTTGGTGAGCTTGAAACCTTGAAATCTTTTATTACAAATCGAAGAGTCCAACTTCCCCTCCTTGACTTGATTCATTCTGTTAGTAAATGGAAGATTTATTCAAACTAGTAACTTCTCTTTTTTTTCCCATTGTTTCCTGTCTTGGCAATTTTTCAGCAATATTCACATTAATATTCATGAGAAGGTGGATTAAACTTGAAATTCAGATCAAATGCACGTTTCATACTACAGCAGAGTTAATAAAAGTTTATGTGAAAGGACTATTTCTACATGACCAAAATAAAGACATTGAATTTTTCAGAATTTATCTTCTCATTAATTATAATCCTTATCTCATTTTCCCAAGTTATTCAAAAGACTACTTATTTGCAAAAGTCATGACATTAATAGTTGCTAAGTTTTTTTCCCTTAAATTCAGTGTTCACATTTGCTTTCTTATTTGATGAATGCAATGCATTTAATATAGTAGGAGCTCATTAAATATTTGTTAATCTAATGAGTGACGGATGTGTATTCAAACTGAATCTTCCCAAACAAAAATGTAAATCTACCAGCATTCTAAAATATTAATTGGCTAATTTACTTAAGATGACTCTGACTACAATGAAAATAATTGCATCTCATTTAATCTGTGTCTCATCCACTCTGACAAACATTATAGCTACATTTTTATCCAAGGCCACAGTCTTAATCCATTTCGGCTGCTATAACAGAGTACTATAAACTGGGTAGCTTATAAATGACAGAAATTTATTTCTTACAATTCTGGAGGTTGTAAAGTCCAAAATCGAGCACCTGCTCATTCAGGGTCTTGTGAGAGCCTGCTTCCTGGAAGTCTTCTCACTGGGTCCCCACAGGGCAGAAGGAGCAAAGAAGATCTCTTGTGCCTCTTAGGAAAGCACGAACACCGATTATAGGGACTCCACCCTCATGACCTAACTCAGCTCCCAAAGACTCCACCTCCTAAAACGTTCACATTGAGGGTAAGGATTTCAACATATAAATTTTGAGGGGGACACAAACACTCGGTCTACAACAATTACCTTGTTATGCTCATTTTCAATTTAATATGTAGCACTTACAATGGGGAATACCACACATTCCTAGAAATAGTTTGTGTCTGGAAAACTAGTGGTGTGATAAAACCTTAATTTTGTAGCATCCAGGAAGAAAAGCAATTAGATCCTCAAATTCTCTGATTTAAATACAAAAGTACCATACAGTGAGGGGGCTTCTAGGAATGATCTTTAAATAGAAAAGGATATTGAGCAGATTCTCTCATTCATCCTTTTCAATCTTTTATTTATCTGGGAATTGGAACAAAACCATGTTAGCCACACTGCTGGGAAGATAAAACATTATTTATCCAAGTTTATATTTTAATGGTTAAGTGCATAGACTCCAGAATATGGCAGAGTGAAATCTGGAGTCCAGTGAAATCTGGAGTCCAGTGAAATCTGGAGATCTGCTACCTATTAGCATATAGCCTTGTCTCAGTTTAGGCTGCTGTAACAAAATGCCGTAAACTAGGTGGTTTAGACAAGGTAGACGTACTTCTCACAGTTCTGGAGACTGAAAGTCCAAGATCAAGGTGCCAGTAGATTTGGCATCAGGTGAGGGTTCTTTACCTGGATTGCAGATGGCAGCCTTCTTTCTGTGTCCTCACATTACCTTTCCTCAGGTTGGTTCTCTGGGAGAGAGAGAGAGAGATCTCCAATCTCTTCCTTTTATTGTGAGGACACTAATCTCATCAAAAGCACTTCACTCATGATCTCCTCTAAACCTAATTATTTCCCAAAGGCCCTACTTCCGAATACTGTCACATTGGAGATTAGGCCTTTGACATAATTACTTTTGGAGAGACACAAACATTCAGTTCATCAAAAAAGAAGCAATGTAGTTAATCTAAGTTTCAGTTGTTCTATCTGAAAATCAGGACAATTATAGTACCCATGAAAACGTTTTTATATTAAATAGAATAGCACATGTAAAACATGTATCATCTCCATATATTTTGGTGTAATTGTATGTTAACTAATAAAATCATTATTTGTTAATTGTTTATTAGATTGTTTTTTCTTCTGTGGGACAATTATTTGGCCAGTATCCTTTTAATATTAACTTCAGCTGAAATAACTAGTTTTATTTCACTTATCTGTAAAATAGGAAAATGTCTCTTTGTACCTGTGCCTGTTCATTTGTCAAGATAGATAAATGGAAATGATAGATTAGATAAACAGAATTTCTCTACTGAAAAACCCATATTTAAAATCCACATGCAAAATGCCATTCTTTTATTTTTCTTCAATAGACAAAAAGTACCAAGAAAAATGTATATGCACTGTTGTGGTTTGAACATGTCTTTTGCCAGTCTTTTTACCTGCATTTTTTGACACTCCAAAAAACTAGCTCTTGCCTCACCTTTCAAACTCAAAAGAATGGTCTCCTCCTAGAATATTAAGAATGAGGAACAATGATGAACTACAAGTGTTTGCTTGAATGTAATTTTAAAAGTTAACAAAGCAATCTGAATTATTTTGTTATATATTACACTGTTATAATGAACTCTGAGCCAGTGTATCAGAATATATGAAGTTCCATGCACTCTTGAATGAGAACCTGAGTTCACTACCTCAGAGATAAGCCAAACTGATACTTAGATTTAGAAGACAGAGCCACTATAGAGAAATGAACCAAGTAAAATGCCAGGTTGTACAGACATGTCTACAAGGACAAGATTTTGCTGAAAATGCATATTCAAAAAAAAAAAAAAAAAACCAACAAAACAGTTCCTAGAGGAAAAAAGATAAATTTTAAAAGTTATGCCTAAGGCACAGTTGTCATTTTGCATTCCACAGTTTTCTTGTGATGGTGGAAGAATGAAACCTTTTAAAGTGTTATCCAATTTTGTTTCAGGGCTCTTGGATCTGTTGGCTTAAATGCCCTTCACTGTTAAATATTATGTCAGCATCACATTGTGGCAGAGGTGGCCAAATTTAGAATTATACTGAAAACAATCAAAAAATTTTGAGAACAATCAAAATTTAGAGAACAAATTTAGAGAAAATTCTCAAAATTTAGAGAACAATCAAAAAATTTTGTAACCACGCAAGCCATAGTATCTCTGAGCACTTGTTTATTTTTCAAAAAAATTTAGCCAATGGTGAACTACTTCCTCTTCAAGTTTATATTGCTTTAGGAAAAACTTGATGAATTTTTCAAAGTGTATGGTCACACAAATCAAAGCTTGAAATATCAACGCAAAAAAGGCATAAAATATAATCCTTCGTAGTTTAAATAACCGCTAAGAAAGAAGGTATACAAAGCCTCTATAGAGTTTACGACAAAACTTAGAAAGGCTTGTTCTATGTCTGAATTCAAGTTACAAAGTCAAAACACTCTGTGTTTGTGTATGTGCATGCGTGCATGTGTGTGTATGTGTATGAGAGAGAGAGAGAGATGGAGAGACAATGACAGAGAAAGGAGAGTAGGAAGAAAGTTACAGTTTGTATCTGTGATAATAAATGGTGGATATGTAGAATGTTTTAGTTTTCAAACAAGGAAGACGGACAGGGAGAAGATCTGGGAGTTTCTTAAAACTTACACTTTTCTTGGGGCACCTGGGTGGCTCAGTGGGTTAAAGCCTCTGCCTTCAGCTCAGGTCATGGTCTCAGGGTCCTGGGATCATTGGCGTCTCTGCTCAGCAGGGAACTTGCTTCCTCCTCTTACTCTCTGCCTATCTCTCTGACTACTTGTGATCTCTGTCTATCAAATAAATAAATGAAGTCTTAAAAAACCACACACACACAACTTACACTTTTCTTTCTACACTCATAACACAAAGACTTCTTTGTATCCATTTCCCTATTTATCAGTTATGGGGTCAGTATACAATCACTCCATCTGATTCACAAAATTATTGTGATGATTTTAATTCTGTGAACAAACACATTTTGTGTCAGTGTTACACATTAAATGTTACATCATACAATTGTTAAGAAGAGTGGTAGACAGGTTCGGTATGTTTCAATATATGCAATTTCCAAAAGTTTTATACTAGGAATGTTTCATGTCAACTCTGATTTTGTATATAACTAATTTTATTATCTGGTATCTTGTTATTGTAGGAGCAGCATGGGAAACTGGGAAATGTCACAACTATAGAGTTAAGACCTACTTATGTTAAAATTGCAGCCCTAATACATTATATGACTTATTCTTTAACCTTATTTTCTTCTGAATAACAGATATAGTACATTCATCCATATGATTATGGAAATGCCTAGTTTACCACAAAGCAGCTACTTAATAAATACTGGTTGTATCCAATGGTCTATTGAATAAAACATTAGTGCTTTGCAAAAACACATAAAGTCTCCTTGGTTCATTTGGTCACTCCTCCAACTTCTAAATAGAGGAACAAATTAGAAAGACAAAGAAAAAGAAAAGGAAAAGCTTGGAGAAAACAAACACTTCATACCTGATAATTCTAGTAGGATGCTAAAAATAATGGCCTTTCATTCTGTCACCTCAATTGTGAAATAAAGCCCTTTACCTTAAAATACTAACTGTTAGAGAATATAGTTTTAGAACTCTTTTTCCTACTCAGTTTCATCTTCATATGTTTAAGGAAGGAAAAAAATAACCCTAAATCTCTAACTATGACTTAAGGATCACAGAATCTTAGCAAGAAGTAAAATCACCATGCAAGTATACCAATTTTCAAGTGCTCCTATTCATTAACTTTAAAGTTAAAAAATTTTTTTTAAATGGATAACTAAATAAAATACTCACTTTTTTAAAATGATAAGTACATTAAACTGCTGGTAAACACTTTATTTATAGAATAAGATTTTAGCTTCAAATAGTGTTACAGTTTTAGCCTATTCTAAAGTAAAAATCAGGTTAAAATATACCCAAAATTGAAGAGAATACTTCAGATCCACATTTATGACCACTTTTGGCAATTTAGTAATCTTTGGAACTGTATATTACAGTTTTTGCAAGAGAAAACCCCGCCAGCAAGATAACTATGATTAGTAAGCTGTGTTTTCTATTACCCAGAGCTCTCCAAAAATTCTCCTGCTGGGATGACATTTGCAAGGTTACTGTATCAAAAAGCAGTTCTCCTTTCAAAAAAGGAATTTAAATATATTTTTATAGATCCAAAAATGAAGATAACCAAAAATCTCATTTTCTATAAATTGGAAGCTTGTATTACATATCCTAATATGAACATCAAACATAATAGTAGGAAATGCTTTGAAAAATATTTCAACTGAATATCTAAGTTTCGTTTTTGAATTTAAATTCAATTTAAAAACTGAGCAATGTATTTTACCAACAGTATTCACTTAAGTAATTCATTTATATGATAAATATTATAAATTACATTAAAATTAGAATCCCAAAATGAACTAAAAGTAGCCATAACATTGTATGTAAATGATCTATTATTTCCTCAAGACTGACATTCAGAGTAAAATAGATACGTATTTCCATAGACTTGTTGTTTGATTAGGCTTATTTTAAATCCTCTATTACAAGAGTAAAGGCATATTTTCCTGAAAACATGCTAGAATTACTGATACAGTTTCAGAAGGCAGAACTAGAATCTATCAGTACCCATCCTGGGAGACAGATGTAAGCTCAGCGCAAGGGGACAGTTTCTAACAATTGGAATTCTCTGCCCTGGGATGCGGTAATTTGGAAGCATGCACCAGAAGACAAAACTACCTTCCAAGAATGATCATTAGAGATCAGTGCCGTAACAGTGATCCCGAGGTCCATTTAGAGAAATTTCATTGCATGTTTTCATTGACCAAATTGAAAATAATGTGGGGCTAGACTAATTGTCAGGAAAGGAAGAGAACTTTTAAAGCAAAGAGAGACCTTATTTTTATTTTATTTTTTTAATTAAAACCATCATCATTCAGGGATGCCTGGGTGGCTCAGCTGGTTGAACGACTGCCTTCGGCTCAGGTCATGATCCCGGAATCCCGGGATCAAGTCCCACATCGGGCTCCCAGCTCCATGGGGAGTCTGCTTCTCCCTCTGACCTTCTCCTCACTCATGCTCTCTCTCACTGTCTCTCTCTCAAATAAATAAATAAAATCTTTTAAAAAAAACCATCATCATTCAAAAATATTATTACATCATCATTATTGGGGAAAAAATCACAGTAACATATCTATTTCCACTATTGCAAATAGCTATGTAATCCTTTCCTACCTGGTAACATGTATTACAGAGTAGCATTAAGTGTACTATGTTTTTGTTTTTCCCAGGTAATGTATTATGAACATTTTTGTAAAATTGTATCCGCTCATTACAAAAGTTGATGAAAATGCAATGATAATAAAAAATTAGGATCATGAAGACAGGGACGATGGTTACCTCAGTTGAATACTTTTTATATGTTAAGCACTATTGAAGGTACTTGGGGATAATTATTGTGTTTATTCCTCACAACACATCACAGGTGGGTTATTTAGGTGCAGAGTTTAAATACTTCCTCAAGCATAGACATATTATGTTGTATAACCAGTCTTTACACCAGGTAGACTATCCGGGCTGTTATATCCTAATCTTCTAAATAATGAAATTTACTGTAGAGACCTAATAGAGACAATTACCCATCAAAACCTGACGGGAGGAAAATTTCTGATGGCAAATGTGATTTAATTTGCATTTTCTTCTATCTTCTTAAAAATAAGAATGTATGTATTTCTGTATAACCCTTCAGTCTATTAAATGGATTTAAAAGACGATATTCTTCATTCCTTTTGGAATTCTTACTTGACGTGTAGGAATTAGAACTACTTTGGTATTCCTAGGAAAAATTATAGGATTCTAAGAATTCCTCAGGAACATAGGTATTAGCATGCCTAGATGAACCCAGAACTTCTTCCAATGTGAAAGCAATGATACAGTGTGTCATAAAATCTCAAAGTTTTGTAAAAATAAGGCAAGATTCTTCACTAGAAAGGACACAAGTAAATACCCCTGAAGGGGCAAGGGGAGAGCTTAGTTCATTTGTGTCCACATGGTAACAGTTCATATGGGTTGATTTTACTTTATTATTGTGGTAGTGGAAAGAAAGGAAACTATGACAAAAGTTTGCATTGTTGTAGTGCAAGAATTATTTTAGAACTTACAGAAAGCTCAGCATCTGCTCCAGTGTAGCAAACAGCTTCATGGAGGTAATATCTGCAATATTTTTTCTTTGTCTTCAACAGGATACACTGGAAATTCCAAGGACTAAAAACTATAGAGGAAGATTCTTCCTAATTATTTGGTTTGTTGAAAGCATAGGGGGAAAAAAAAAGAACACTTGTTTGCAAACAATTAGAACCACTTTCACTCTACTTAAGTCTATTCATTATTTTCTTAATGCATTTTAACTATTCATATCCTGGAATAAGGCCCTAGGACTTTCAATAATTTGTTTCTACTGAAATACTGAGTCTAGGAAGCTTTGTGTCTGAGTCAGGAATTCCTCCAATGTCAATGTTTCTCTTTTCTCTTGCCATCTCCTTTCTGAGCATTTTTTGGCCTCACAACGGGCCTGGAATTAAACTCACAGCTTCAAAATTAATTCCCAGCTTCTGGGTTATGAGTAATTCCTTGACTTTCTCTGACATACCGTCCTGTGTGTTCCTGCCTAGCCTTGAGGGAAAACAGTGAGACTCATGAAGAAAGTGAGTGAAGATAGAAAAGAGGGTGTTGAGCTGACACAGTAAAGTATTTGGAGATCTGGGAGATGAGGAAGAACCAGCAAAACAGACTGTGAAAGGTCAGGAAGCGGTCTAGAGGCAATAAAGCAGAAAGAGGAGATATTGGTCTGAGGTTGTAACACAGTTATTAATAATGACAAGTTCTAGGTGAGTTACAACCGTGAGAGTGGAAGTGAAGAGACCTTGCTGAATACATGGGATATATAGTAGATATCCAACCATGGTCATACCTTGATAGTGGATTGAAAACCAACCTTATAGTCAGGGCTACTCTAGACCCCATTTTAAAAACTTAAAAACAGGGGTGCCTGGGTGGCTCAGTGGGTTAAAGCTTCTGCCTTCGGCTCAGGTCATGATCTCAGGGTCCTGGGATCGAGCCCCGCATCGGGCTCTCTGCTCAGTGGGGAGCCTGCTTCCCTTCTTCTCTCTGCCTGCCTCTCTCCCTACTTGTGATCTCTGTCTGTCAAATAAATAAAATATTAAAAAAAAAAAAAACTTAAAAACAAGCCTTGAAAGCATAAAGAGAAATCAAATCAGAAAAGCCATATACGTGACTGGACTCCAGTCCCTCCAGGTTCTATGGCCCCAGCATTTTATAAAGTTTACTTGGGTAATAATAATGATATTGATTTCTCTCTCAACATGTTTCCTTCATTTAAATAATTAACTAGGGCATCTGGGTGGCTAAGCATTTCCCTGTGGCTCAGGTCATGATCCTGTAGTCCTAGGATCAAGTCCCACAGACTTGATCCTTGATCAGACTCCTGGCTCAGTGGGGAGTCTGCTTTTCCCTCTGACCCTTCCCCTTCTCCGTGCTTTCTCTCTTTCACTCTCTCACTCTCCAATAAATAAATAAAACCTTTAAAATAATTGACTAGCATTAATTACTATAATCTACTGAAAATTGATACTTACTTTGAATGGCATACCATTAACATGAGAGTGCCATCTTAGAAGTGATAGAAACAAGGCTCAAGGAATCACTTAACATAGGTGAATGATTCTGCCAAGCATGAGGAAAATGAATTGTTTCTCTGTCACAATGGAATTAAGAAGACAGTTAATGCTATCATCAAATCATCACTGTACAATAGCCAATTTGTCATGCCCTTTTACCTTTCTTTTTTATGCCTTATTCCCCACTGAAAACACAAAATTCTATCAGATGCTCCTATATAATAAAAGCATAAAATAAAAGTTTAAGAGGAGACAAATTCAGAGAAAAGATAATGAGACATCATCATTTAGCAATGAAATATTAATGCCATAGAGAAATTCTCTCCATGCAGTTCAATGCTCATTATAAGAAGGAAATTTCAGAAATAGGTATGTGACATGATTCTTCAGAGATTACCTCTGATATTATTAATTGTGTACTTTTACTTGTTCCAAAACAAACTTCTGAAAGTTCAGAATCACAATGAATGCATTTAACTTTGATCCAACAACAATTCCGTATCTAAAAATTTATAGAAATATATGTATTCTTACATATGTGAAATGACAAGTGAAATGACATTGATGCATTGTTTGTAATAGTAAAATATTAGATACGATTTAATGTGTTTAAATAAATTACATGCAGTCACTAATGAAATATTACAGAAGATTGTCCAGCAACAAAAAAAATATTGTTAGGAAACTATAGAGTTATATTGTGAAGTTGAAGTTGATTCAAAAACGTCTTTTCTCTTAGCTCTAACACAACAATCTTTGTATTTTATCTACTACATCAAAACACTGATTTCTGAAATACAGTGCATTACTTGGTTATATGAAATTTATAATTTTGAGGCATCTCTATTAATCAGGCCTTCTCTAAAAATCATGGTATATTGTATATACTTCTCTTCTGCATTTTAATAACATTTAATAACAAGTATGATTTTCCTCCCATTCATGTTTGCAGTGCTAATTTCTAATTTTATCTTGTTGTTACATTATGTCTGTGAGTAACAAACTAATGATCTATATGTGATATAAAATGACATAATTTTCCATCTTCTATTATCTTCTTTCCATCTTCTATTATTTTTTTTTTTTTTTTTTTTTTTTTTTTTTTTTTTTTTTTTATTTAAATCCATTTTTTAAAATGCAACTTTTGGGTCAGGAGTTTTTATTGAGGACAGTCATATTTAAGACCTCCCAGGTCCATCAACAGTGGATGAAAAAGTGCTAATTTCCCAGAGCATTTCAAAAAGTACTTATTACTTTTGATAGTTTCCCTATTTTCTTTATTCTTGCCATGTACAACATATTTAAAATGATAATAAAATAATACTGGAATTATCTTATGCACTAAACAGAAAGATAAACATTGGTTCAATGTCTTCTAACAATGGCCAAGAAATGTAACAATTTTCACTTTTATTTATTTTAATATGACATAATCACCTCTAAATATGACAGTACATCTGAAAGGTAAAAATATATACATATTTATATACTCCATATGTGTAATAAACTCTTGAAGAAGGGATGCCCAGAGAGCAAACCACAAGACCCTAAGAGGGATAGATTAATAAGCTTGATGTTGTAACACTTCTTTCACATAGCTTTAAGGAAAGGAAGGAGCACATAGTGAAACCTGTTTCAATCAAGAGAGGCAATGTGCAAAAATAAAAAAATTGGGAAAGAATTCAACCACAAAATTGATGTGTGCCCTGTGAAATAAAGGATACATATTGAACATGGGTAATGATATTCTTGTTTGTTCTTTTGAAATTGGTTTTGGCTACATATTCACATATATCCAACTTACTGAGTAGTATATTTTTAAAGTGTTTAATTTTTTTAACCACCCTGTAGGTGATAAGGAGCTAGGAGAGGAAAGTCATTAAAAGGATTGGGTTTCAGACATTTACCTGACTTAAAAGATAGGAACATACTGAGTACAGTCAATTGTATGAACAATGTCCCTATTTTGTATATTATTCCTTTCAAATGTTGTACAAAAAGTGGCCTCCTGATAACATTAGAATCCCAGAAGAACTCGTTATTGTAAACTTGAGTAAGAAATAATACAGATAAAGCTGGAACCAAATTAGTGACATAAATTCAGACTGACAGATTAGAAACACCAAAATGGTTTGGGGAAAGGAATCTCTTCCTTTACGTCCTATAGATGGGGTCTAACTTGCATTGGTTTTAAGATTACTTAACCGATAGATATCAATAGTCATGATTCGTCAACAGTACAAGCTAAGCTGAATTCGTGTTGGCTCTGCAAATTGCATAAATACTCCATTTTCAACTACATAAATTATAGGCTGAATGCAAGTAAGGTCTGAATTCCTTCCCGAAGTTATCATAGTTATTTTCTGGCTTTGATTTAAAAGTTGGTTTAATTGTTATAAAGAAATAAGTTTAAAACTACATTGAGATATCACCTTACACCAGTTAGAATGGCCAAAATTAGCAAGACAGGAAACGACATGTGTTGGAGAGGATGTGGAGAAAGGGGAACCCTCTAACACTGTTGGTGGGAATGCAAGTTGGTGCAGCCTCTTTGGAGAACAGTGTGGAGATTCCTCAAGAAATTAAAAATAGAAATTCCCTATGGCCCTTCCATTGCACTCCTGGGTATTTACCCCAAAGATACAGATGTAGTGAAAAGATGGGCCATATGTACCCCAATGTTTATAGCAGCAATGGCCATTGTCGCTAAACTGTGGAAAGAACCAAGATGCCCTTCAACGGATGAATGGATAAGGAAGATGTGGTCCATATATACTACGGAGTATTATGCCTTCATCAGAAAGGATGAATACCCAACTTTTGTAGCAATATGGACCGGACTGGAAGAGATTATGCTGAGTGAAATAAGTCAAGCAGAGAGAGTCAATAATCATATGGTTTCACTTATTTGTGGAGCATAACAAAAAGCATGGAGGACATGGGGAGTTAGAGAGAAGGGGGTTGGGGTAAATTGGAAGGGGAGGTGAATCATGAGAGACTATGGACTCTGAAAAACAATCTGAGGGGTTTGAAGTGGCGGGGGGGTGGGAGGTCAGGGTAGTGGTGGGTTTTATAGAGGACATGGATTGCATGGAGCACTGGGTGTGGTGAAAAAATAATGATACTGTTATGCTGAAAATAAATAAATTTAAAAAAAAGAAATAAGTATATAAATAAGAGCATTAAATCATTACATATCAAATGTTCTCTTTAAAATTAAATGTCAAAATCATTACATATCAAATGTTTTCTTTAAAATCCATGATATATAAACTTTTTGGACTATAGAAATATGTGAAAATCTGTTTAGAGCTATGGAGGAAGTGAAGCTGACGGTGACAAGCATCCTCTCTCCATGTTCATCTGTGAGGTGGAGCGGTGTCTTTATTATCAGATATCTTGGGTATTAGAGAGAGCCCAGGCTTAGCCTCAAATTGTCCACCAGGGTGGAATGGGTATCTAGAATATTCAACACAGCAGATGACCTGTTTGTTCATTCTATTCACTATTCAGAACCAAGGCAAGCTGAAATAGTAGGAGTTAGGTTCCTAGTTCTGAAGGAATCCAGTTCTGAAAGGCAGACAGAGGAACATTACAAGTTTTTGGAACAGAATAGGATCGAAAATAGAAGCTGAACCATGAACTAAAGGATACAAGAAAATTCAGGCTTAGGCATATGAGGCAGAGGTGAAGAGACCAGAAGAGGATCTCTCTGGAGGTGATGGAGTGGCAACTCCAGGAATGCTGTGGAACTCAGCAGGGAGCATTAAGATAGGAAGTTCCAAGTGATAACTAACTATACCAAAATGAAATCTGTCTTACACTTTAGGATCTTGATAGTGCCAATGGATGAAATACTAAAGTCTAAGCAAAAGCAAGGAAGGCTAACAAAACATAAATAGTGCATTAAAAGGTTTGATTGCGGCACTAGCAGGGGTTTAAGCCTGTTGATGATGTTTGAATAACTCCCTCCATAAAGAAAGGATGGATGCTGGTGGCTTGGGAACTAGCCAGAGCTGGAGATGCCTAACAACTAGTGAGTAAGTTATATTATGAAAACCCACCTTCTTTATACCTTTTAAAACATAAGCATTCATGTTCTTACACACACACACACACACACACACACACACACACAACCAAAAAAAAAACCACCTTTATGTCTTTGAGCCAATCTGAGCTCAAATAACATTCTACTCTCTATAAGATGCATTTGCATTAGTCTCAGCAAGCATTGGACAGAAATACTAGGCTAAGCAGAAAGAACCTCTGTGTTTACCCAACAATAGCCTCTCTCAGTTAGTTATGGCAATTTTAAACCTCTAACCAATGATGGCAAGCCTGTACCACAATGGCCTTTCCCCAGTGATTATTATTTGACCAGAGATGAGCACATATTTTACTTGGTCCCATCAGTCTGAAGGGAGCAGCTTTCATTCTCACTGTCAAATGAAAGTACTCTCTTCCTCTCTATTTTTCTCTCTCTCCCTCTCTGTCTCTTCCTCTCTCTTCTCTCTTCCTCTCCCCAAGCATATAACCTCAATTTCTTCTAAGCAACCATTGGGTGTTGATGAGGAAAGTAGCCTAAGAAAGAGTTTGAAGTTGAAAACTCATTGCAACATTTGAGATAAACACTCTCTTTATGAAACCAGTCTGAATCAGGTTTTTTGTTCACGACATTCAAAAGCATCTCAATGCAAAATGGTCTTCTTTTTCTTTTTTCTCTTTTCCTTTTCCTTTGCCTAATCATCTGACCAGATCAGATAATTCTGATCACAGTCTTTTCCCTTTTCTTAATCTACGTGCCTCCTTGGTTGATTTCATTCATTCCCGTGCCTTTAATGACTATCTATGCATTGACATAGTTGGGTCAGAACTTACTACTGAGCACCAAACTTCTATTTCCAAGTGATATTTTTTATCTCTTCCTGAGTCACCAAAAAGCTTCTTAAAATTTTCATTCCAATACTGAAATTTTCATCTGAGCTAGTACCCCCTCTACCTCCACCTACATTCTCATTATTTGTTGTATTGTGATCCAGCTCACTTGAAACTTCGAGAGTCCATTCGCAGACTCTTTTCAGCTCTTATCCAATCAGCATACATATTTGTCTTTTCTACTTCCTAAAGTATCCCTGAATTCATTTCCTCTTTGCTCTGTCGTTTGTAACTCTGGGGGCCAAGTTCTTTATCATCTCTCACAAGGAGTGTTCTAATCTCTGCTAATTTGAACTCCCACCCAGGAATTACTCCTTTTTTCTATCAATCCTTGAGACACAAATACCAGAGTTATCCTTCTAAATAAAAAATAGTAATAATTCACTCTTTTTTCTTGTGGGAAAATGAAACGGCTCAGTATGTTTTCATTCCCAGCGATTCACGACTAGACCCCAACCCCCCTCCCTGAGCTTACTTTCTTCTACTATCGTTCTTCCACACATTTCTGGCCTCCAGTCTAGAAGTGCTTGGTCTGTATGTCTTACTTTTCCCTAAGCATGCCATCTTTCCTCTTGATCCATGCAGCTCTACAAGTTCTACATGTTTCTTCTGCTGCTTCCAATGTCCTGACCCCAAAACTCTTCCTAGAAAACAATTAATTAACAATTAATTAAACATCCGGCTCAGTAACTTCTCTGAAAACCTATCCCTAGGAGCAACCTCAGCTCTCGGGGCAGAATTAATCACCCCCTTGCTCTGCATTCAAATCGCACATTCTACATAACTTCTCACGTAGCATTCCCCACACATACTATCATTCGTAATTGGTGAGGCTGGAACTACTCTTAAACCATTAGCATTTTTAAAATGATAGAATGCACAGTTCACCTGGGAACCCCCTAGACCAATTAATGCAGTGTCTGGCATATAATTTTATTTCCATATTTCCTTAACAGTCTGGAGGAAAACAGCTGCAGGATCTCTCGGGGCTCCACCCAGTGGGAAGCACAAGTTTCTCAGGAAAGGTTTAGGTTTGTATCACTTGTTGTTTGTGCTAACTATACTCATACTCTGTCATCACTCTGTCACCTGGCCATTCCACTTGGCCTTCCAGGTTATCCGAGAGGACAAATAACTTGGAAACTCCTCTCCCAGCTTAAAGCTGAAAAAATATAATTGCTATATCCTAGATCTGAATGGAAGAATAAAGAGGATGATGAATTCATTTCTAATAAACAACCCATCACATCCTAAGGCTGTTAGAGGTGAAAAATTCACGATATGCACATCTACTAAACGTAATGAGGTTTGAGTAAAATCACTGGAGAACCCCAAATAGATATAGCCCCCTTTCATTAGGCTTGCTTCCCCCCTTCCCAGAGTAAAATCCTTTCAGGGTAAAGGTGGATGTTTTACCAGAGGAGGGCAAAGAATGCAGAGACAAATTAGACTCCACTCAAGCACAGATGACCTCTTAGTACCTTTCATCAGAACAGCTCACCATATGTGCTATAACACCTTATGGGACACAGTGATACTGTTTTCAAGCTTCCTAACAGAGATAAGAGTCTGCTGCCAAATACTATGTGCTATATTCCTAAGTAGTTTCGCAATGGTGCTAAATTCTTCTAAAGCATTGCTTTGCCCTTTCGTGCATGAAGGTCTTGGCACATGGTTCAGGAGGCTCTATATGGTTTATGACAATATAATTATTGAGTCTTATGTAGCCTGATACATTATGAAAATGACAAAGTTACCTAGACTGAAATGAAACTCAGATTGTCATCATGAGACAATTCTGAATAACAGACATGTTCCCAGATGAATCTATGCTGAAACAAAGTTGTCAAACTCCATAGTTTATGTGTGGCATATTTATGTATTGTAACCATATTCTAAGCTTTTTTTTTTTTTTTTTAAGATTTTATTTATTTACCTGAGAGAGTGAGAAAGAGATGGAGAGAGAAAGTACAAAGAGGGAGAGGGAGAAGCAGACCCCTGCTGAGCAGGGAGCTGGTTGCCAGGCTCCATCCATCCCAGAACCCTGGGATCATGACCCGAGCTGAAGGCAGATTCTTAATTCTTAATCTACTGAACCACCCACGTGCCCCCAGAAGCTTTCTTTTTTTTTTTTTTTTAGTAAAAAGACAACTGAGGAAATCTAGAATACGTAGTTGGTTAATGCATTTAAATGTCACAAGAATCTTGTGAACTAAGATACTGCTATTATACCCATTTTAGAGAAATCAAATTATAGGATCTTAAAGTAACTTGTTCAAGGGCACAAAGGTAGGAAGTGGCAGAACTAGTAATAAAACCCAGTCTGCCCTCACAGACTACATATTTTATCAATATGCAAAGTTTTTTGCACATTGCTGAGGTCAAGACATAATGCCAGTTATGAAATGTACTTTTTTTTAGCCTTTAATCATGTCATCTGCACTTGTGCATAACCAGGTCTTGAATATTCAGGAGTCATTCACATGTAAATCATCTTTACCTAACTTATGTTAACTTAACATGATTTAAACACTGAATTATAGATTTGAAGGTAATCTAGAAAATACATAACAGCAAAACAAAGGCCTCAATGTTTCAAACAGCCAATTGGAATACTTCCAAACAAAAAGTAAGTCCTTCGAGGTTATTTTGAAATCTAACAGAAACCCAACTTAATCAGTAAGTCGTGGTCAGGTAAACTGTACTGCAGGGTACAAATGAGAATGCAAGGAGGAATTTCCAAAGATAGGTGTGAGCTATACTGTCACCCCAAAAGGAGTCTGCAATCACTTAAGTGAATTAAATTATTGAATTATAATTAATGGATTATAATGGATCCCTGTGACCAGCTTGCCCTATTATTAGGAGCAATGAAAAGGAAACTCCAAAAATAGGAAGTTTAGGAGATCAGTTTAGGAGATGTGAATCAAAAACTGCTAGCATTTCCCCATATCAAGTTAAGAGGCACTTGCCAAGTCACTATGAGAAGGGATGCTATCCAGTTTTCAACTTCCTACAGGAGCTGAGAAGCAAAATATGTTCAGAAAGCAGAATAGAATTGATCTTGTAGCAACCAAATTAATCTTTCATTAGCAAATAAAAACCACATATCCTCATCCAATCTCAAAAGCTAAACAGTAAAAATCCCAGGAGCTTAAGACAGAAAACACACCGTTAAAGCTTGCATATCCCACTTATGAGTAAAATCAAGTACCGAAATCCAACCTTTAATGCTATCCTTTTCTAATGTATCTAGTCCAGCTCCCACCTTCAGTTAATGTACTTTGGGTAGAAAAAATATCTTTTTCTGAGTGATGCTGAGGAAAAGAGTGAAATGTTTACAGAGTAGAAAATTTAATTCAGAAAAAGGAGGAGATGCTAGTACTAGCAATTCCACATCAACACTGCAAGGAAGGGGAGAGGCACTCTGCCACACAAATTGAACTAATTCCAAGGAAGATTAAGGGAAATAGAGACATATTTCAGACCTGTTTAATGAATTGCAATCATTTCCCTTTGCTTTGACTAAACCACCAAGCAGGCAATCTGGTCTTTTTCAGAAGAAAGGAAAAGGGAAAGGAAAATGAATATATATGTACACATACATAGTATATATACATATATAAATAATATAAAAATGATACACACACATGGAATCTTAACTGACATTTTGAGTGTCACAGAAAGAATGCCAAATTTTTTAGCAATAGTCCTGAAATTTCACAGGGCCCACCACCATAAATGCAAAACTCAAGGTTAAATTGGTTTGTACAATAAGGGAAGACAGCAGAAGGCTCTCTGCTGTGAGAGTTTACAAGGGCACAGGAGACAAGTGTGATATGGTAAACCGAAGTTCTGTACCCCAATATTTTATAGGTTGCCATGTTTTGTTAATTAATTTTTCAGTGGTATTGTTCACCCAGTCTTTCTAGCATACTACCTATTCTGTGCACTAAAACTAGAATCAGAAAACATGGGCTTAAGTGGGGCTTTGTCGCATGCCATCATTTAGCAAAGGTAATTTCACTTCTAAAATGAGGAAAATAAAACCAAACTGACATATCTGTGATGAAGATAAAGTAAGGTTGCACGTGTGAGACCAACTTATAACCACACTTGTTCCTATAGTATAAACGATAAAATATTAGACAAATAATAATGATGATATTAGTAATATAAATAGTGATAATAGTAAAAATTACTTTTGGTTACCACTTGTCAGTATTAAGTGATAATAGCACATTATTACCTGGCTCTAAGGCATGGATTTTGCAACATTGAATTTACAATCAGAAGAGATGAATTAGCTTTCTACATATGGTGAAATTTTGTACAGAAATATAGGATTCCCTATTCAATATGGAAACAAGATTTTCCAGCTTTAATTCTTGTTCTCTATACTTTCTGTTAAAATGTCTATGAATATAACCAGAAAGCCAAAGAAATGGTAGTACTAGAACTAAAGATAAAATTAAAATCGTATATCAACAGGCGAAAGAAAGTTCATGAACTTTGTTGTTGTGATAATTTATTGAGAAGCAGAGGCTTGAGTTAGGCACCGTGCTTTATCTTTGGTAAATAAAACAAACAAAAAACCTAAACAACATAAAAATATACTTTGAAATTCTCAGTGTGGTGGTGGGACCAGCAAACTGGCAGGATTAACATCAACTGAGAATGTGTTAGAAGTGCTAATACAGCAAATTACAAGTCCCAAACTTAAGAGCCATACCAAACTCTCCAGGTGATTTCCATACCCACTGAAGTTTGGGAACCATTGGCACAAACACAAAAATATTTTGATCCATGCTTATCTTTCAGTGGCCCAAAATAGATGAATATTATTATTCCTACTTTCAGGTGAAAAATTAAGAAACAGGAATTAAGAGATTTCACCAACCCAGCACAATCAGGCAGAGTCAGGGTTAATGTGCTAATTATTTGACCTTGAAGATTATCTCTTGCTTAACTCTTTATATATATACGATCTCCTTAGCTTTAAGACCAATAGTTTGAAAACTACACTTTTAAGTAAACAGAAAAAAAAAAGCAAATTAGAAGCTTCTTGCCTGTCTTCAAACACATTGTAAAGGACACATTATAGATATTTGTAAGATGTAAACAAAATTAAATGCAAGGGGAGACAAAAATGATGAGTAAGGAAATAAGAGTGTGAGAAATTACAAAAGACAGTGGCAGGGTTGAATTTACATTAATAAGAGTAGAATAAAGAAAAACAAACTGAGGAGAAAAACAGAACAGAATATGAAAGTAAAAGAACTATTGTTGAAACCATGACAGAGAAAATAAAAGACACAGAATTCTGACAACTGAGACCTAAACGATGACACTGACTTTCAAATAAAATGTAAAAACAGGAAGAGGAGCACCTGGGTGGCTCAGTTGGTTAAGTAACAGACTTGGTTTCAGCTCAGGTCATGAGCTCACCTCAGCCACGGAGTCCTGAGTTCAAGTACTGCAAGGGGACCTCTGTGCTCAGCTGCAACCCGAACCTGAGCTCTCACATGGTTGCATTCTCTCTCTCAAATAAATAATTTTTTTAAAGATTTTATTTATTTATTTGACAGACAGAGATCACAAGCAGGCAGAGAGGCAGGCAGAGAGAGAGGAAGGGAAGCAGGCTCCCTGCTGAGTAGAGAGCCCGACGCGGGGCTTGATCCCAGGACCCCGAAATCATTACCTGAGCCGAAGGCAGAGGCTTTAACCCACTGAGCCACCCAGGCACCCCTCAAATAAATAAATCTTAAAAAAATAAGATAAAAAAAATAAAAACAGGAAAAGAAGAGCAATACATGATACAACATGGGAAGTCTGACCATGAAAAAGGACTTGAGTATACCAAAAGGTAGTAATCACAGAATTACACATAAAACTTATGATAGGGGTGCCTGGCTGGCTCAGTCAATAGAGCATGCAACTCTTGATCTCAGGGTTGTGAGTTCAAGCCCCACACTTTGTATGGAGCCTACTTAAAAACAAAAAAACAAACAAACAAACAGATAAATTAATGATAAAAGACCAATGTACGATACAACATACCATGATAATTTTATATATTATTCTAATTCCAAAGGTAAAAAAGAAAATTCACAAAGCATCCGGGCTCAAAATACATGTCACATTGGAAATAAATGAAGACCTCCAAAATGAGAACAAACAGTCTATTTATTCAGAGTTTGCTATTGCAAGGGACTCAGCTACCATCACTTGGATTTGCCATAGCCTTAAATGTAGGTGAGGAAGTGGGAAAGTTTAAAGGGGGGGGGGGGTTGTAAAAAAAAAAGAATGCTTCAGGTATGTTCTGATTGGAAGTTGATGGTATGAGGAGGCAGGCTAGTTACAAGCAGGGTATCTCATGTTCTTGGTTAGGGAAACGTACCTGGCTTCCTCTGGTTGTTCTGGTTGGTCCTGAGTTAGAAGTAGCAGCAAATATTGGAGAAGCTGGAAGTCATTGACCAACTCTTGACCTTGCTAAGCTGAGGTCTCTGAAGATGGTACTTGGGTTTCCCCAGGCCTCTTGCCACAGAGGTTGTAGGTCAGGGCTCTACTGCCATGTATAGTCTTATTATTCACACCAAAGGAATGAAATAGTTAAATTCTCTTGTTTCTAAGTGTAAGCTTGCAGGCAATAAAAATTCCATTTGGTCATAACCGCCTCTGTATTTATTAGATTTGTATAAATTAAACTCATTTAAAGATATTTATAGTATTCCAAACATGAAAATATGTTTTTGATAATTTAAAAATTTAAGCCAATAAAATGCAGAAAAATATATGAGAATATTTAACTGACATTTAGATGAAGAATGATTTTCTAAGCTTAATGGCAATAGAGGATATCACCAAATTCTCCAAGGAAAAGATGAATAGAATTTACTGCATAAACATTTATGTAAATTGAAATGAAAATGTAATATTAAAAAGTGCAAATATGAAAATAAAGGCTTTTTTATTATTTTAATTCCAGCATTGTTAACATACAGCATTCTATTAGTCTCGGGTGTACAGTATAGTGATTCGACACTTCCATACATCGGCCAGTGCTCATCACAAGTGCCCTCCGTACTCCCCAGCACCTATTCCCCCAACAATCACTTCGTTCTTCATAGTTAAGAGTCTCTTGGTTTGTCTCTCTCTCTTTTCTCCTTTGCTTGTTTGTTTTCTTTCTTAAGTTTCACATATGGGTGAAATCATATGGTATTTGTCTTTCTTTGAATGACTTATTTAAACTTAGCATTATTTTTTTAGCATCTTTTTAGTTTGGCATCTTTTTTTTCTTACTTTGTTTCATGCAACCTGCACTCTAACAATGATTTTCTGAGGTAGTATTGATTCGCAAAGTGACCCCATACCAGGAGGGTAGTGAGATATTGAAGAAAGAGACAGACAAGACTGGTAGGTGCAAGGCTTGTCTTGGGCAACCACAAGACAAGTAAATCTTGGCCTTTGCTGTGGAGGGTATATATGACTGAAGCCAGTCATAGGTTTTAGTCATATATAGACTTCAGTCATATATACCCTCCAGATGGTCTCTCAACAGCACATTCCTCTCTCAAGATTGCATCCTTGAAAACAGTTCCCACTGTGGGAACTTTGGCAGAACTCACATTCCAAGGACAGCAGAGAGAGTAAGAGGCTTCTGATTGCCAGGTTCAGTTCCTGGGTCAACAGGAGGTCATTTCCTCTCAATTACCTATTATCTCCTGGGTTTTTTTTTTTGTTTGTTTGTTATTTATCTATCTATTTATTTATTTATTAACATAAAAATTCACCCCACCATCCCCCCACCTTCACCCTCTGCAGAGGATGATTTTAATATTCAGGTGGATAGGATGACCTGTCATAGAAGGGGCAGCATCTTGTCTTTACTAAAATAAATATCCTAGATACAGATTTGCTTTCCCTACATACAATGCTTCTTCCAAACGACTGTCCCTGGATTTACAGAATATTTTCTCCACCATCATGGTATGATCAAAGAACTTACTCTGCAGGGAAAAAAAAAAAAATTCATGTCAATGAACCTATGCTCATGGAATTCACTGGTCTTTTGATAGAACAGTGGAATGACCTTTTGAAAGCCTGCAGAAGCTAGGTGGTGATACTTTGTAGGTCGGCAGCAAGATTCACTAGAAGGCTGTATATGCTCTCAATTAGTATCTCATATATGGTGTTATTTCTCCCATCACTAAGATTCATAAGTCCAGAAATCTAGAGGTAAAAATGAAAGTGGCACCACTCACTATTATTTACCTCTAGTGACCCACGAGCACAGTTTTTGCTTATTGTTCCCAAGATTTCATGCTCTGCTGATCTAGAGATCTTAGTTGCAGAGGAAAAAAGGTTTTCATCAAGAGACACAATGATTATCCTGAACTAGAAGTTAAGACTGCCACCCAACCAAGTTGGGCTTCTTATGTCTCTGGATTAACAAGCAAAGTAAAGAGTTATGGTACTGGATGGGGAAACTGGACTACTTCTCCACAGGAGAGATAAGGAAGAGGATGTCTGGAGTACAGGTGATCCTCCCTAGAGCATCTCTTAGCTTTCCATACCCTATGATTAAGGCCTTTGGAAAACTACAATAACCCAATACAGATAAGATTACTCATTACTTCAGAATGAAGGTTTGTGTCACTGTCCCACATAAAGAGCAATTACCAGCTGAGATGATTGCTAAAGGCAAAGGGAATACAGACTGGAAGGTAGATACAAATATCAGCTACAATTCTATGACCAGTTATAGACTGAGGACTATAATTGTCTTGTGTATTCCTCCTTATTTTATTATGAATATGCTTGTATGTGTGTGCATACATTTTTGCTTTCTTCCTTCTCTTACTCCCTTACCATGTAATATAAGATGCATGAACTATATCATAGAATTTGTTCATTTTACATCACAGTATTTAGGTTATAAGATATTAAGAAGAAGAGTAAATATCACTCAAGAACTTTACCATTTCTTCCGAGGAAACAGTGTATTTTCAGTTGTATGCAGGATATTTGCATTGTGTAAGGCAGAGTTATTATCTTGCTAATCTACTCATTTGAAGATTAAGTATGGTGTCAGGAGGTGTGTATCTGTGCCAAGTCAACAAGGAAGATAGCTGGTTAGTCAACCAGATAGCTGGTTAGGTATTATTTTGGGGTATGTTTGTGAATAAAGCAGATGACCCTTCCCCATGTGGGTGGCCATCAACCAGTCATCCCGTCCTTTGAGAGCTTGAATAGAACAAAAAAGCAGAGAGAGTTTGAATTTGCCCAACCTGATTACATGCTAGACCATGAATCTTCTCCTGCCCTCCCAACATCTGGCTCTCAGGCCTTCAGCCCTGAACTAGCATCTGCACCATCGGCTCCTTACCATTCAAGGCTTTTAAACCCCTGGCTTTCCTAGGTCTCCAATTTCCAGATGGCAGATCATGGAACTTCTCAGCCTCCCTAATCATGTGAGGCAATACTTCATAATCTGTTTTGTTTTTCCGAATAACCCTAATATACCATAGCTTCAAAAATAGCGATGGTATGATTCTGATACTGGTAAGTTCTATAAAGAAATGGTTAAATCTAAAATTTAAAATAGTTAATTAGGGATGCCTGGTGGTTCAGTTGGTTCAGCTACCGCCTTAGGCTCAGGTCATGATCCTAGGGTGCTGGGATTGAGTCCCACATCGGGCTCTCTGCTCAACAGGGAGCCTGCTTCTCTCTCTGCCTCTGCCTGCCGCTCTGCCTGCTTGTGTTCTGCCTCTCTCTCTCTCTCTTTCTGACAAATACATAAATAAATAAATAAAATCTTAAAAAAAAGTTAATTAAAATTAAAACATCAAGATAAAAACTTTATTTTTGTCTATATTTGAGATATTGGTATTTTGCTTTATTATGTTGGGGATATTTTGAAGCCTTGTTTTATACTAAACTCAAAGAATCAAGAATACGAATTTTCTAAAGTAACCACATACTAAAGTAAAAACTTTACAATAAGCTTAAGGTTTTGAAGATTATAAATTCTTTTGTACCAAATATACCAGACAGGATAATAGTGTTACTCCTTAGAATGAAATATTCCCTGAAGATCCAGATTGCTATTCACATTTCAGTAGTGGCAAGCATCTATATACAAATGCTAGTGGATGACAAATTGGTACAGAAACAAAGGATTTAAGATGTTTCATTAGTCAGCCCAAAAATCTGGAACAAGTATTAAAATGAATTGATTTCCATGTATCTGATGTCACATATCTGTATAGGGCATACCCTGTATTGTGTAGTGTCAGTTGCTATGATATATAACATAATGATTATGATTTTTTAAGTTGAATTATAATTGATCATGCAAAATTATACTAGTTTCAGATTTATAAGATAGTAATTTGATACTTTTTTTACATTATGAAATGATCACCATGATAGGTCTAGCTATCATTGGTCACCATACAACATTATTATAATGTAATTGACTGTATTCTCTATGCTGTATGTTAGATCCCTGTGACTTATTTTCTAACTGGAAGTTTGGTACCTTTTAATCCCCTTCACCTATTATGCCCATCCCCACAGGCCCTCTCCTCTCTGACAACTACTAGTTTTTTCTTTGTATCTATGAATCTGTTTCTGTTTTGTTTTGTTTCTTATATACCAGAGATAAGTGAAATTATACAATATTTATATTTCTCTGTCTAACTTATTTCATTTGATGTAATAATGTCTAGTTCCATCCATGCTGCCCCAAATGGCAAGATGTCATTCTTTTTTTTACAGCCAAGTAATATTCCACTGTGTGTGTGTGTGTATGTGTGTGTGTGTATACATACCACATCTTCTTATCCACTTGATGGACACTTAGATTACTTCCATATCTTGAATACTGTGAATAATCCTGCAACAAACAGGAGCATATATCTTTTTAAATTAGTGTTTTTGTTTTCTTTGGACAAATACCCAGAAGTAGAATTACTGGATCATATGGTATTTCTATTTTTAGTTTTTTGAGGAACCTCTGTACTGTTTTCCATAGTGGATGCACCAATTTATATTTCCACCACCAGAGTATGAGGATTGCCTTTTCTCCACATCCTAGCCAACACTTGTTACTTCTTAAATTTTTGATAATGGCCATTCTGATAGATGTGAAGTGGTATGTCACTGGAGTTTTACATTTCCCCGATGATGAGTGATGTTGAACCTCTTTTCATGTGTCTGCTGGCCATGTGTATGTCTTATTTAGAAAAATGTCTATTCAGGTCCTCTGCCCACTTGTAATCCAATTACTTGATCCTTTGTTATTAAGTTGTATGAGTTCTTCATATATTTTGTGTATCAACCCCTTATCCCATATGTCGTTTTCAAGTATGTTAAGAAGGATATATTTATATATTGTGGGACATATGTAATGTCTTATATCATTCATTATAGTCCTCAAAAATCATCTGTCAGGTGTCTTTAATGTACCAGAACCTGTGGTAGAGAAAAGGAAAATGAGAAATCTATAACTGCTCTCAGCAATTCTGAGTCTAGTGAGCCCCAAGATAATGAGAATTAAAAGACACAGGTTCAAAAAATGTGGACTATAAAGAGTGAAAGAAAATTATGGAAAAGAAACTGAGGAAGAGGTGCTCTGAATCTTTCTGCTTGAATGGACTACATAAATGCCTTAGTGTGGTCTGCTCTTCCCTGGATGAGGAGTGTGTGTGCCTGTGTGCATGTGTGCATGTACGTGCACACGCACGCATACACATGTCTGGGCACACATGCCCACAGGCAGAGCTGGTGGAGCAAGGAGAGAACTGCCCATGAGTAGAAACTATAGAAGCAAAGGAGGGGAGGACACAACAAAAGGCTAGTATCTTCTGCCAATATTCCTTATTTCTCGATACCCACCTGAGAGTCCCATTTAGAAATCATAGCTTTTCCGTAATGCACTGAGTTCATGACACTCTGGCACATGACGGATTGGTCTTACAAAGGAGCCAATTCATCTTCTATAGATGGGAGGTTTGTTTCACAAAGAGTCATTCAGAGAGGGAAAAGGAAAATTATGAGCTAATATTTATTGAAAACCGAAGAGAATAAAGAGAGAGTCACATAGTACAGCACATATTGAGAAATACACTCGAGAACAATTGGACTAGATGCCAATTTGCAGTGTGCTCTAGGGTAAAAATGGGAAGAAATGGAAATGATTTTCTAACCTCAAGGTAAAAATGAATACAAGTGTAATAACACTAATAATATTTGTAAATGAGACACTCAATTACAGAATATTTTTATACCCTGAATCCTGGTGCTTTTTAATTTTTAGATATAAATTTGGTTAAATTTCTTCTATTTTAAAAATGATTCCCTCTGCTATAATCTTCTTTAATATATAGTAATAGAACAGCTTGAAAGCTTCCTCACAGAAGGTTGCCACAGCAACATCCCTTCTATATGTATGCATGGGATTGGGGGAAGAGGGGTAGAAATACAGGTGAAATGCAGTGGACTGTGGAATGTAATTTAGTCAATTTTCAAGGGAGGACTAAAAAAACTCAGGGTACCTGGGGAAAGGGGAAAAGAGCAGACTGCAGAACATGTAGTCTATTTTAGTATTGGTCACCTCTGTTCTCATATAACTCTGAATACACCTCTAGATAACTTAAAACAGAGAGACGCTCCTTCTGAAAGACAGGCAGGATGATTCTTAAAGTAGAAACAGGGAACACATTAGGTCTCCACACTGGCCCACATCCAAACAGAGCTAACGTGAGGTAGCTACCAAAGAGGGAAGCTCAGCCTACTTTACTCCCAGCTTCCTTGAATGCCAAGTGTTCACATGTCTTTGCCAATATTTCTTATGCTTTTTACACTCCAAAGAAAATTGACTTGAATTTAGCTATTTCACCCTCCTCTTGAACACTTTGGTCCCAGTCAAAGAAGTTGTTCCTGGCCCAATAAAGCCAGTTAAATTTATAAAGAAGGAAGTGTTTGACTTAAATATCATATCCCTGCTTCTTTTGAGCATCAAAAAATCCTCAATACTCAGGTGTCAAATACAAGCAGACATGCTGAGTGGCAACCAAATTTCAATACCCATCATTTCCTCTCCTCCCCAGGATTTCCTTCCTGTACAATTTTCCCTTTTTCTCTATTTACATGGAAATTCACATGAACTTCCTCCTTTTCCTCAGGACCATGGAAAATAATTTCAATCAATCCTAAAAAGAAAGGTTAAATTTTATTGAGATGCTATAGGCCTATTAATGCTAAGCCCTTTATGAGTATTATCTCATTTAATACTTAAAACCATACTATGAAGCACATGTAATTCTTATTTTTAAGATCAGAAACACGAGTGTTAAAGGTGTTACATCCCTTGAATAATGTCACCCAACTAATATGTGAACGAGCCACGAAATGAGCCTGGCTCAATTAGAGTATAATCTCAAGGTTTGTGCTGTTAGCCATTACATTCACCCCTTCCTACTGACTAACCCCTGTGAGACATCTATGATCTATGATGCCCTAGAGTATCTTTTTTTTTTTTCTCTGAAAACTATTTCAGAGAAATCTTTAATGTACTTGTAGAAAGAACTGATTATGAAAGAAAATTCAGATGAGAATGTTTGGCCTAGTCTCTCAAATTCTTCCACACGGTGACTGTTCTTTCCATTTTCACTAGCATTTTTGTTTGATCCTCTGCTGTCAGGGCCAACCTCGCATGGGTATCTGTACATCTGTCTACCACAGGGTCCAATGTCAGGGGTGTAGGCCATTGAGACTTTTCTGGGGGACACACTGCTCCCTCTGCTGGACTACAGATGACAAAAAGAAAAGCATCTTCAAATCCTCAAGTTTGACAAGATACCTAACTTCCTTTACAATTACTGAGAAATTAGGAGAGACAAACAAAGATCACAAAGAAGTCAAGCATATGACAGTTTAACACAGCTAAAAAATAAGGGATTCCAAAGAGACCTGTCCTTATCACAGATGTGCCTTCTGTGACTAGATTTTTATTTTTTATTTTTTTATTTAGGAGGAATAGCCAGGATACATTATTCACACCAACAGGAGGAGCTGAGTATTGTCATTGTGATCTCTTTTGAAGACAGATCTGGTATCATTATCTTAAATATCTGCTATTTATGAGCCATTTCTGGCGTGTAGACTGCACGTGCTTATTCTTTTGGGAATCTTTTATAACATAGAAAAATACCAGTGTTAAAGAATATGTGCTGACAAGGTAAAGCAATTCATACGAAAGATGATCTAAGCTTACTACAATGTAGACATGATTCTGAATTATGTGTAGTGTGAAAATATGGCAAAAATAGTGGTTGAGTCATTTCAAAACTTAAAAGACTTTATATCAATTCAAGTAACATGACAAGATTCATGGTTTACTAATCTTACTAATTTATTCATCTATCTATTCAATAGACACTAATATAGTTCTGACTAGGTGATAGACTCAGAGTTGGCCCAAGGAATTTTTTTTTTAAATGCTCCCCCAAAGCAAACCCTGAGACAGGGTTTGGTTATAGGTTGTATTTCTCTGGGAAGTGATCTCAGGAAGTACCTGGATAGGGGAAGGGGTAAGTGAGACAGATAAGGGATGGCAGCCAATGAAGGATGTAGTATTAAGCCAGTTACTACTGTGGGTCACTAAAATTTAATCATGCTGGTAAATTCTGGAAGGAAGTGTAGAGCTTGTGCCTCGTGGTTTTTCCACCTGAGGGACAAGAGGGCTGGACCATTTATATATCAGCTCTTTAAATTCATCAGTTGAGGGCAGAACCCTGGCCATATGAAAGAGGTGATTAATCTCCAGGACCTCCACTTAAGGCACTGCCCTCCTCAAAAGGACAGGCAAAGAGACACAAGAGTTAGCACAGTGAGTGGCATCAAAGTGGTTAGGACACATGAACTGGTCTAGAAAAAATTCATAGTTTAGTGAGAGATGGAGGTCAGGGACAAATGCGGTTGATATGTGTTGACCAGGATTGACCAGAAAAAAGAGAAATGCCCTTTATTATTGGCAATTAGAGGCCAGATGATAAAGATAGATGAGAAATAAGTCTGTCTTTAGAAGGAAAAGCAATTAATAAATTAAAGAATACAGGCCTCATCTTCTGAGACTATAAGACCCTGATGATCCTTGAGAATCAAAAGAGAAAGAGAGAGATCCAGTGAGAGATGTTCAGGGAAATTGGAAGGGGAGATAATTAAGCACTTTTTTCTCCCACACATAATGTTTAAGATCGAAAGGCACAGGAAAGCAATTTATAACAATTTTAGTTGTAAAACATAAATTTGGGGAGTTTCTCAGACCACATGTATAGAGAGATATTTAATGAAGAGTAAAAAGTGTATGTACTCTTCTACAGAATATCATATCTGTCTTGTTACATGCTCAGATGGTCCCTAAAGAGGCTGGTTTTTCCACAGGTCAGCACTGAGAATACCAACATTACCAACGTACTAAGTCACTGACGCTTAAAATCTTGGGTTATGAAAGTAATATTTATGGAACCTTGTTTTAGCAAAATGCTGCCCATACTTCATCCACTTCTATGAATGTTTTCTTACTTGGATACGATTCTTATTTGCATCACCAGAAAGATGCATGCCTGAATCACATTTTTTTCATGTCTCTTATAACAACTTTCATGGAATTATGAATATTTATTGTATCTCCACATACTATTGAAGATCTGAAAATCATATTAAATGTGCTTCTATTTTCTTATGATTTTTTCATTGATGATATTGCTCATTATATCACCCTATTCCTGTTTTGAAGACACATACTTCAACTGAGGTAATGATATGCATTCTCCCCTCTGATAACATTCTCCCCGCCTTTGCCAATATTCCCCTCCTTTAAAGGACCTTGGAAACAAACATGAAGCTTGATTGTTCTTCTAATTTACCATATGGGTCATTTACTGTTTTATTCAGTTATGATTTTCTAACTCTATTTTTATTATTATTATTATCAGCATGAATTTGTATATGGGTGAAAATCTCATTTTAGAAAAAGAAGCATAAATAAATTCTAATGTGAAAATAATTTTTGGAGCAATATAATCTCTTAAAGAATTATAAACTAGGAATATCCAAAGGGCATATGGCTATACATAGAATGAAGCCACTTATTTATGCTAACCCCAGGGCATCAAAATCCCTGCTCTGTCTTTGCCACCATATGTCTTTTCATGCTGATGTGATTTATGGTCTACAGGGAGTCTATGATATAAATATATCTGCATTTGAACATAATGAAGCAGCTCACTTTTTACCTCCGCACACCTAAGAAAAAGACCCAGATTCCTTGCGACTTAATTTGTCACTTTAAATTTATCAATGTATCACATCCTCAGAATAATCCCACGAGGTGAACCTCATTTCATACAAGCTAAGTAAACTTGCTAGTAACAGAAGAGGTCAGGATTCAAACAAGTCTGTCTGAATTTAGAATGTTCTTTCTGCCAAAACACTTTATTATGCCTTTTACCTTCCAAACTATACAGATAATAGTACAGAAAGAAGAAAAGAAATGTGGTGTGTTAATACACATTGAATGCCTGGTGATTATAAAAGGAAGAAAAGCTTCACAATGGCAGTCCCAGCACAGACAATTAATTGTAACACATCATGCTATTTTTGTCACGTAATGGATCAATTCATTCTTGTGTGATTTTAAAGAATAGTTTATAAGTCTCTATAATGCTTTTCTTTTAAGCTACGTCATAGGAAATCATCGAATTTGTGCATACGTATTTTTTATGGAAATGGAGATGATGTCAGCTAGGTGGATGAGTCCCATGCAGGACTGAGGCACCTGAGGAGGGGAGCTGAACTGGCACTACACTGGCAGAACTGAAAGCAGAAAGATGGGTTATGGTAAGAAACACACATGTGTGTGTATAGCAAAGGAGCCAAAAGATGATTCCAAAGAATGGAATCAACACATCTCTCTTCTGCAGCATGGGTGTAAAGGATGCTAGCCATCAGACTTCTCTGATTCGCACGTGTGTGAGATGATCAGCACATTGTCATTTATGCTAAATAATAAGGACAGCCACTAACAGATGCTCTGATAAGGAAGGACTGGTGGCTCGTGGTAAGGAGTTTCTCCTTTCCAGATTCACCTGATTTCCTCCATCTTTTCATGGACAATAATAGCAGCTTCACGGGCCGTGGGTAGTGTGACAAACATCACTTAGAGTACTTGCTGCAATTGTTTGGGCAAAGTTGCCTGGGGAGAATGCTACCTGTTATTAAAGTCAAAACCCTGTTAACAGGATCGATTTTTGCCAGCCATGAGGCTCAAGTGAGAGCTACATCTCAACTGATAGGTCATACACCCAATTATGATTACCAATGGGGTCCAAAAAGTTAAGAAAATGTGTGATATGGTTGCCATTTACACCACAGCCCTGTTCTTTGATGTGGTCCTTGAGCTTCTGCACCAGCTTCTGCATCCTTTAAAGGTGGATTTTAAAATCTGTCAGATCAGAAATCTTTGGAAGTAGCAACCAGAAATCTGCATTTTGAGCAAACAGATCAAGCATATTAATATTGACATTGGCCACCACTCACCCTGGTTATGCCATCTCTGCCATGTGCAGCTTGATGGGAAAGAAGGAAATTTTCCTTGCTCTCTAACATCATGTAAAATTGTCACACTAATGAGGATTGTTTATAAAGAATGAATACCTCTTTTTCGCTATAAGTGGTCAAAATTTTAAAATTCTGAAGCCTAGAGCTCAGGCTGTTAAGCAATTTCTCTTATATTACCATATTTAAATAGTTCAAATAGTTCACATCAAATGATTGTTAAATAATGCTTTAAATTATTACAAATACTTAGAAAACATGACTAAACCTCTCTATCTTTCAAGCTAGAGCTATCATTTTAACAAATTATCCTTGTGTCCCTTTATACCAAAAAGGATTTTAGTTATTTTTGTGATTGGTTTATCACGGGACTAGCCAGAAAATTCTGCCAGTCTGATTAATATGGTTATGAATAGGGGGGAGTCAAGATGGCGGAGAAGTAGCAAGCTGAGACTGCTTCAGCTAGCCGGAGATCAGCTAGATAGCTTATCTAAAGATTGCAAACACCTGAAAATCCATCGGCAGATCGAAGAGAAGAAGAACAGCAATTCTGGAAACAGAAAAACAACCACTTTCTGAAAGGTAGGACCGGCGGAGAAGTGAATCCAAAGCGACGGGAAGATAGACCCCGGGGGGAGGGGCCGGCTCCCGGCAAGCGGCGAAGCAACCGCGCACAAAATCAGGACTTTTAAAAGTCTGTTCCGCTGAGGGACATCGCTCCAGAGGCTAAACCGGGGCGAAGCCCACGCGGGGTCAGCGTGGCCTCAGGTCCCGCAGGGTCACAGAAGGATCGGGGGTGTCTGAGTGTCGCAGAGCTTGCGGGTATTGGAACGGGAAAGCCGGCTGCAGAGACAGAGCTGACAGTAAGCTCGCAGCTCCGTGTTACCTTGAACCGGTCGCAGGCTCGGTGAGCTCGGAGCGCGGCCGGAGGTCAGGCAGACGGGAGTAACTGGGCGCGGTTCTCTGAGGGCGCACTGAGGAGTGGGGCCCTGGGCTCTCGGCTCCTCCGGGCCGGAGACCAGGAGGCCGCCATTTATATTCCCGTCCTCTGGAACTCTACGGAAAGCGCTCAGGGAACAAAAGCTCCTGAAAGCAAACCCGAGTGGATTACTCACCCCGGCCCCGGGTAAGGGCGGTGTAATTCCGCCTGGGGCAAAGACACTTGAGAATCACTACAACAGGCCCCTCCCCCAGAAGATCAACAAGAAATCCAGCCGAGACCAAGTTCACCTACCAAGGAGTGCGGTTTCAATACCAAGGAGAGCAGCAGAATTCCAGAGGAGGAGAAAGCCAAGCACGGAACTCATGGCTTTTTTCCTGTGATTTTTTTTAGTCTTGCAGTTAATTTAATTTTTTCTTTTTCATTTTTTTTTTTTTTCTCGCCTTCGGGTAAAATTTTTTTTTTAACTGTTACCTTTTTCTTTTTTAACGACTTTTTACTAGTTTATCTAATATATATATATATATTTTTACATTTTTCTTAGGTGTTTTCTTTTTTTAAAAATTCTTTTCTTTTCTTTTCTTTTTTTTTTCTTTTTCTTTTCTTTTTGTTTTTTTTTTTTTCTTTCTTCCTTTTTGAACCTCTTTTTATCCCCTTTCTCCCCACTCACGATTTTGGATCTCTTCTAATTTGGTTAAAGCATATTTTCCTGGGGTTGTTGCCACCCTTTTAGTATTTTACTTGCCCCTTCATTTACTCTTATCTGGACAAAATGACAAGACGTAAAAATTCAACACAAAAAAAAGAACAAGAGGCAGTACCGAAGGCTAGGGACCTAATCAATACAGACATCGGTAATATGTCAGATCTAGAGTTCAGAATGACAATTCTCAAGGTTCTAGCCGGGCTCGAAAAAGGCATGGAAGATATTAGAGAAACCCTCTCGAGAGATATAAAAGCCCTTTCTGGAGAAATAAAAGAACTAAAATCTAACCAAGGTGAAATCAAAAAAGCTATTAATGAGGTGCAATCAAAAATGGAGGCTCTAACTGCTAGGATAAATGAGGCAGAAGAAAGAATTAGTGATATAGAAGACCAAATGACAGAGAATAAAGAAGCTGAGCAAAAGAGGGACAAACAGCTACTGGACCACGAGGGGAGAATTCGAGAGATAAGTGACACCATAAGACGAAACAACATTAGAATAATTGGGATTCCAGAAGAAGAAGAAAGTGAGAGGGGAGCAGAAGGTATACTGGAGAGAATTATTGGGGAGAATTTCCCCAATATGGCAAAGGGAACGAGCATCAAAATTCAGGAGGTTCAGAGAATGCCCCTCAAAATCAATAAGAATAGGCCCACACCCCGTCACCTAATAGTAAAATTTACAAGTCTCAATGACAAAGAGAAAATCCTGAAAGCAGCCCGGGAAAAGAAGTCTGTAACATACAATGGTAAAAATATTAGATTGGCAGCTGACTTATCCACAGAGACCTGGCAGGCCAGAAAGAGCTGGCATGATATTTTCAGAGCACTAAACGAGAAAAACATGCAGCCAAGAATACTATATCCAGCTAGGCTATCATTGAAAATAGAAGGAGAGATTAAAAGCTTCCAGGACAAACAACAACTGAAAGAATTTGCAAATACCAAACCAGCTCTACAGGAAATCTTGAAAGGGGTTCTCTAAGCAAAGAGAGAGCCTACAAGTGGTAGATCAGAAAGGAAGAGAGACCATATACAGTAACAGTCACCTTACAGGCAATACAATGGCACTAAATTCATATCTCTCAATAGTTACCCTGAATGTGAATGGGCTAAATGCCCCTGTCAAAAGACACAGGGTATCAGAATGGATAAAAAAACAAAACCCATCTATATGTTGCCTCCAAGAAACACATTTTAAGCCCGAAGACACCTCCAGATTTAAAGTGAGGGGGTGGAAAAGAATTTACCATGCTAATGGACATCAGAAGAAAGCAGGAGTGGCAATCCTTATATCAGATCAATTAGATTTTAAGCCAAAGACTATAATAAGAGATGAGGAAGGACACTATATCATACTCAAAGGGTCTGTCCAACAAGAAGATTTAACAATTTTAAATATCTATGCCCCCAATGTGGGAACAGCCAACTATATAAACCAATTAATAACAAAATCAAAGAAACACATCAACAATAATACAATAATAGTAGGGGACTTTAACACTCCCCTCACTGAAATGGACAGGTCATCCAAGCAAAAGATCAGCAAGGAAATAAAGGCCTTAAACGACACACTGGACCAGATGGACATCACAGATATATTCAGAATATTTCATCCCAAAGCAACAGAATACACATTCTTCTCTAGTGCACATGGAACATTCTCCAGAATAGATCACATCCTCGGTCCTAAATCAGGACTCAACCGGTATCAAAAGATTGGGATCATTCCCTGCATATTTTCAGACCACAATGCTCTAAAGCTAGAACTCAACCACAAAAGGAAGTTTGGAAAGAACCCAAATACATGGAGACTAAACAGTATCCTTCTAAAGAATGAATGGGTCAACCGGGAAATTAAAGAAGAATTGAAAAAAATCATGGAAACAAATGATAATGAAAATACAACGGTTCAAAATCTGTGGGACACAACAAAGGCAGTCCTGAGAGGAAAATATATAGCGGTACAAGCCTTTCTCAAGAAACAAGAAAGGTCTCAGGTACACAACCTAACCCTACACCTAAAGGAGCTGGAGAAAGAACAAGAAAGAAACCCTAAGCCCAGCAGGAGAAGAGAAATCATAAAGATCAGAGCAGAAATCAATGAAATAGAAACCAAAAAAACAATAGAACAAATCAACGAAACTAGGAGCTGGTTCTTTGAAAGAATTAATAAAATTGATAAACCCCTGGCCCGACTTATCAAAAAGAAAAGAGAAAGGACCCAAATAAATAAAATCATGAATGAAAGAGGAGAGATCACAACTAACACCAAAGAAATACAAACTATTATAAGAACATACTATGAGCAACTCTACGGCAATAAATTTGACAATCTGGAAGAAATGGATGCATTCCTAGAAACATATAAACTACCACAACTGAACCAGGAAGAAATAGAAAGCCTGAACAGACCCATAACCAGTAAGGAGATTGAAACAGTCATTAAAAATCTCCAAACAAACAAAAGCCCAGGGCCAGACGGCTTCCCGGGGGAATTCTACCAAACATTTAAAGAAGAACTAATTCCTATTCTCCTGAAACTGTTCCAAAAAATAGAAATGGAAGGAAAACTTCCAAACTCATTTTATGAGGCCAGCATCACCTTGATCCCAAAACCAGACAAGGATCTCACCAAAAAAGAGAGCTATAGACCGATATCCTTGATGAACACAGATGCGAAAATACTCAACAAAATACTAGCCAATCGGATTCAACAGTACATTAAAAAGATTATTCACCACGACCAAGTGGGATTTATTCCAGGGCTGCAAGGTTGGTTCAACATCCGCAAATCAGTCAATGTGATACAACACATCAATAAAAGAAAGAACAAGAACCATATGATACTCTCAATAGATGCTGAAAAAGCATTTGACAAAGTACAACATCCCTTCCTGATCAAAACTCTTCAAAGTGTAGGGATAGAGGGCACATACCTCAATATCATCAAAGCCATCTATGAAAAACCCACCGCAAATATCATTCTCAATGGAGAAAAACTGAAAGCTTTTCCGCTAAGGTCAGGAACACGGCAGGGATGTCCATTATCACCACTGCTATTCAACATCGTACTAGAGGTCCTAGCCTCAGCAATCAGACAACAAAAGGAAATTAAAGGCATCCAAATCGGCAAAGAAGAAGTCAAATTATCACTCTTCGCAGATGATATGATACTATATGTGGAAAACCCAAAAGACTCCACTCCAAAACTGCTAGAACTTATACAGGAATTCAGTAAAGTGTCAGGATATAAAATCAATGCACAGAAATCAGTTGCATTTCTCTACACCAACAGCAAGACAGAAGAAAGAGATATCAAGGAGTCAATCCCATTTACAATTGCATCCAAAACCATAAGATACCTAGGAATAAACCTAACCAAAGAGACACAGAATCTATACTCAGAAAACTATAAAGTACTCATGAAAGAAATTGAGGAAGACACAAAGAAATGGAAAAATGTTCCATGCTCCTGGATTGGAAGAATAAATATTGTGAAAATGTCTATGCTACCTAAAGCAATCTACACATTTAATGCAATTCCTATCAAAGTACCATCCATCTTTTTCAAAGAAATGGAACAAATAATTCTAAAATTTATATGGAACCAGAAAAGACCTCGAATAGCCAAAGGGATATTGAAAAAGAAAGCCAACGTTGGTGGCATCACAATTCCGGACTTCAAGCTCTATTACAAAGCTGTCATCATCAAGACAGCATGGTACTGGCACAAAAACAGACACATAGATCAATGGAGCAGAATAGAGAGCCCAGAAATAGACCCTCAAATCTATGGTCAACTAATCTTCGACAAAGCAGGAAAGAATGTCCAATGGAAAAAAGACAGCCTTTTCAATAAATGGTGCTGGGAAAATTGGACAGCCACATGCAGAAAAATGAAATTGGACCATTTCCTTACACCATACACAAAAATAGACTCAAAATGGATGAAGGACCTCAATGTACGAAAGGAATCCATCAAAATCCTTGAGGAGAACACGGGCAGCAACCTCTTCGACCTCTGCCGCAGCAACATCTTCCTAGGAACAACGCAAAAGGCAAGGGAAGCAAGGGAAAAAATGAACTACTGGGATTTCATCAAGATCAAAAGCTTTTGCACAGCAAAGGAAACAGTTAACAAAATCAAAAGACAACTGACAGAATGGGAGAAGATATTTGCAAACGACATATCAGATAAAGGACTAGTGTCCAGAATCTATAAAGAACTTAGCAAACTCAACACCCAAAGAACAAATAATCCAATCAAGAAATGGGCAGAAGACATGAACAGACATTTCTGCAAAGAAGACATCCAGATGGCGAACAGACACATGAAAAAGTGCTCCATATCACTCGGCATCAGGGAAATACAAATCAAAACCACAATGAGATATCACCTCACACCAGTCAGAATGGCTAAAATCAACAAGTCAGGAAATGACAGATGCTGGCGAGGATGCGGAGAAAGGGGAACCCTCCTACACTGTTGGTGGGAATGCAAGCTGGTGCAGCCACTCTGGAAAACAGCATGGAGGTTCCTCAAAATGTTGAAAATAGAACTGCCCTATGACCCAGCAATTGCACTATTGGGTATTTACCCTAAAGATACAAATGTAGTGATCCAAAGGGACACATGCACCCGAATGTTTATAGCAGCAATGTCCACAATAGCCAAACTATGGAAAGAACCTAGATGTCCATCAACAGATGAATGGATCAAGAAGATGTGGTATATATACACAATGGAGTACTATGCAGCCATCAAAAGAAATGAAATCTTGCCATTTGCAACAACATGGATGGAACTAGAGCGTATCATGCTTAGCGAAATAAGTCAAGCAGAGAAAGACAACTATCATATGATCTCCCTGATATGAGGAAGTGGTGATGCAACATGGAGGCTTAAGTGGGTAGAAGAAGAATAAATGAAACAAGATGGGATTGGGAGGGAGACAAACCATAAGTGACTCTTAATCTCACAAAACAAACTGAGGGTTGCCGGGGGGAGGGGGTTTGGGAGAAGGGGGTGGGATTATGGACATTGGGGAGGGTATGTGATTTAGTGAGTGCTGTGAAGTGTGTAAACCTGGTGATTCACAGACCTGTACCCCTGGGGATAAAAATATATGTTTATAATATGGTTATGAATAGACCATATCTTTTAATTGTGGATTAAATTTAATTGTGGATTAAAATTTAAATTGTGGTTCCTGGATGGCTAATCCAGGAACTTCTTATTTGTAAAGTTCACATAAAAGGAAAGTGGCCATGTACTATACAACCTCATTTTCTTCAGAGATTCTGAGCAATTATGTGAGATCCAAACTGATTAATATAGCTATAGGTAGATTAAGTAATTAGAAATTGGTAAAAAATGAAGGGGAAAAATAAAATAAAAGAGTGAATAAACAAAAGTCTTAGCTTCTTGTAACCTTCTTGAGGGTGAAATCATTTTATTGTGAAATTGTTTGGGCATCTATATCCCTTGAATAGGATTTGATTCAATAGTGCTATATGAAGATTTCAATACTGTTCTTTCACCTGAGAGGTATAAATTAGGAATTCTCTTTTTTTTTTTTTTTTTTTTTTTGAAAGAACAAGGCAAAACTGAATAAGCAGATCCTGGTATGCTTTCTAGTTTTTCACAACTAATAACCAATTTAAGTTCTTCATGTTCTTATCAAACAGACATTTAACAGAATATTAGCACAAGAATGCTAATAGCATTGGTATAACATCAGCTTCAGAAACTGTATATTTACAATGTATTATTTCCAGCCCAAGCAATTAAAATGGACATACAACATAATAAATCAAGTTTTGAAATCCATTTTTACTTATTTACATAAGGATTGATTTTCATCTATATTAATTAAGCATCTAATAAATGTGAAGTTTTATATAGACACTCAGTAAATTGAAGAATTATTTGATATATGTCATTTATGTGAAATCATGAGAGTCTACATTTGGAAGAATAATCTTTAAGTGTATTTAATTTTACATTTGCATAGTGCTTACAAATACTAATTCATGTAATTCTCACAACAGCCCTATGAGATATGCATGACTACTGTCATCTCCACTTTTCATATAAGCAAAATCACAGCCCAGAAAAGAAGTTGCCCAGGGTCATGCAGTTAGTAAGCCATGACGAAGAATGATTCAAACCTAGTCTAAAGTTCATGTATTTAATGGCTATGCTCTATTGATTCTGACACAGGACCACTGTTAAGAGGTAAAAATACAGTCATTCATATAAATCAATTTCTTGTTAAGCTTTTCGGCCTGTACATGTATTTTAATCTGGAAAAATTACAGACCCTTTGGGAAACCTTCCTACCTACTACAATGAACTTATGTCACTTTCATAAATAATTAAAAGCTCTCCACTCTGTTAAATTTTGATAAAGTAAATTCAGAACTTTCTTAAAGATTTTACTTATTTATCTGAGAGAGAAAATGTGACAGAGAGAGAGCACAAGCTGGGGGAGGGGCCAAGGGAGGAGCAGACCCCTGCTAAATGGGGAGCCTGATGTGGGGCTTGATCCCAGAAGTCTGGGATCATGACCTAAGCTGAAGGCAGACACTTAACCAATGGAGCCACCTGGTGCCCAATTCAAATTTTTTATTCAATAATTTATATTCTATCTCTTTTCTGTAAGATATCTTCATTCATGGCTATAGATAGTAATAACTACTTACAATTTCTAGAAATCACAGTAGAATTTATAGAACTCTAGAACTAAAAATAGGGTATTGTGGTGATTTTTCTGAATAACTAATTTTGAAGATAAAGCTCAAAGAAATTAAATATTTTGTGTTTGTTTGCTATACATTGGACATTAGTCAACTTCTGTCTGCCAAGGATCCTTGCTTCTTCCCTCTTAGGATCTCAATTTTCTACAGAGGAATGACTTGCTGCTCCCCATTCTGGTCATCTTGAAGGGAATAAACAATGGACATCGGGAATGTTGATGAAGCCACATCTTCCCTCTTCTTGGCCAGCTACACCTGTGGCCCACATATGCCATAATATTCACCCTTCAAGGGCATTTAATCTTGAGCATCTGAGGTAAGTATGAGAGAATATTTATAGATGAGTTATTCCAGTGGGATGTGGTGATAGCAGCTGATTACATGTGCTGTCTCATACCTGCAGCTGTCTTAGCTTTGAAGCAATTTGTTCTTATTTCTAGCCCTTTAGAAGAATCACTGGTTTCAGTTTATTCTCCTCAGTCTCCCAGCCTTACATAAATCCTTATAATAAATCAGGATTCAGTTAAAAAAGCTAGAACTGATTTCTGTTACTTAGAACTGTGAATCCTAACATAAATATCTTGCCAATTTCTTTGTTCCTGGTCACACAAACAGAAAGCAGAGAAAAAGGACTTGCACGAGCCCTGCTCTCTTTACTTGAATTCTCATACCTTTTCATAAAGGAATTCTGCTTCCCTAGTGTACACAGTATCTTCACTGTCCTTTACACCCAAACTGTTGCTGGATAAACTCTTGGTATCCAAAATCCCAGAACCCTTTCTCTCCAAATTATTTATACAAATGATCATTATTCAAAATAAAAAAATAAAAAATTATATTAAAAAAAAGTAACAAATGTATGAAGAGAGAAAGGGATACATGATAGGGAATGTACTCATTCTATAATATTACCCACATTGCTTAGCAAATGTATGTTAGCAAATAAATTTTCTGAATGAGGAGCAGAATTTCTTTTTCAGACCCTGATAACAATTGTAGAATTAAAGACATAAAAATGGAGTGAGAGAGTAGTACAATATTCTTTCAAATAGCTTTCTTTCCTTTAAAATGTATACAGTACTCTGTAATAAACATTATATGTAATCACCCCCATTCCAATTCTCCTAGGAAAATTTATGACTCATTACAGGAAACTGCCTAAAAATCTATACCCTGCAATAAGATTCTCCTGAACCATAATTACAAATCGGTGCTTTAGAAGTTGTTTTCATGTAAGAAAAACATTAGAAATTTCAATTCCTCCAGATTATGATAAAATAACCTAAAATAGAGAAATCATTTATGTTAACAATCAGAGATCATTTGACTTACAAGGAATCATAGTGATCATCTAACTCAAAATTCACACACTTATAAATGTGGAAACAGAAGGTCGGGCTGATGAAGTGACTTGTATAGTATCATAGGCTTATTAGTGTCCTTTGCTGACTCTAGAGCTAATGTTTGACCTATTGCTTTATACATGTGGTTGACAATTTCTATTTTGTTTTTGGTTATTATATTTATTTCTCAAATTATATTCACTAAATTTCATAAAACTTTACAATTTATGATCATGTTTTATTAGGCTCACTGTAACACCTATTATAAATCACCATGCTTTCAGACACTTAGGGCTTTGAAATGTCCAATTCCACTGAACAAGGCCAGGTTACAAAGAAATAGGATGGGTATATGGAACCAGAGAGCAAAGAAACCCAATGTAAGAAGCAATGCAGAACCAAAGTAAAATAGAAAAATACTCCAAGCAGAGAGAAAATACATCAGGATTAAGTCTAAAAGAGAATAATGTGGGTTTCTATTTGACAGGGAGAGGATATGCTCGATGGGAAACATTAAAAAGGAAATGATTCATGGCACTTCACTTTAGTTGTTATACATAAAAGATGTCACTTGTGTTCAGACAAGTGGAGAAGGCCACACCATAGAGAGGAAGGCAGGAAGTCATTCTGAAGTACCGAAGAATAAGATGACACGGATGGACTCTTTATACCTGTAGGAGCTACATTTTAATAATTTACATAATTTTTCAATACCCTATCAAGTTAACATAAATTATTTTGACATTCAGAGAAGAAAGACAGTCAGATATAAAATACGGAAAAACTAAAGAAGAAAAAAATGATCAAAGAAATAGAAACTCTATCTACTATCAAATCCTTCAAATAAAGTATTCTCATTGTTATAATTACTCAAGACTTTGAAGATCTACTTTTTGTTAAATTTCAGAACTTATATAGGTTGCAAAGTGGTGCATTTATTAAGCAGTATGGATTCTCATCATAATTCCCTTCTGTATGTGTATATCTATCTATATATATATATACACACACACATACATATATCTTCTCTGTATACACGCATGTGTGTGCACACACACACACACACAGAGCTGCTCATTTTTAATTGATTTAATACTACATCTCTTTCCAAAGCAGTGGCATTTAGCATAATCATTGTAGTACTCATTTTCTGATTAGTGTCTCTACCATAGCTGCCCATCAGTTGTAGAAATTAATTAGATCATCCTTGGGTAGCTGAGCATCAACTATCAACAGTTTGTAAAATAGTTACTCTGTGGCTTCCCACAGACATGAGGATGGTAATCAGAGATTTTTGACACCCTGACTTACCAATTTCCATACTTTGGTTCTATTGAAAACTGAAGCTAGCCAGTGCCCAAATCACTAATCACTGTAGTCATAAGCTCCTAAATGGCATCTTCTGCCCCAAGTATCATGAAGAATTTCTTAGTGGCACATCAGGCAACACCCCACAATGACAGGGTCCTATCAAACATATTACTTTACCTGGGGTGTCATTTTCAGATGTGATTGCATGGTCAGATGTCAAGTAGGCAGCAGACTAGAAAATTTTCCTAGAGTGAGTGCCCTCTTTGGGTCCTTCATACTTTTACATCTTTGTCAAAAGAGATGCTATTTAAAAAATGCGCTAATCCCAGTGAATAAAAATATAGAATTAATTTCTTACATTAATCAGAAATGATTCAGAAAGTAGAAGATAAGTACACTTTAATCAACAAAACTAAAAAGCAACCTCCCAAATAGAAGATATTCACAAATGACATATCAGATAAAGGGCTAGTATCCAAAATGCATAAAAAACCATATCAAAATCAACACCCAAACCATGAAATCCAGTCACAAAATGGGGAAAAGATATGAACAGACATTTCTTCAAAAAAGGCATACGAATTACTAACAGATACATGGAAAAATGCTCAAAATCATTTAACACCAAGGAAATACAAATCAAAACCACAATGAGGTATTACCCCATACAGTCAGAATGGCTAAAACTAACAACTCACAAAACAACAGATGTTGGTGAGGACACAGAAAAGGAGAACCCTCTTACATTGTTGGTGTGAATGCAAGTTGGTGCAGTCACTCTGGAAAACAGTATGGACGTTCCTCAGAAAGTTAAAAATAGAACACCTTACAACCCAGCAATTGTACTACTAAGTATTTATCCAAAGGATACAAAAACAGTGATTGAAAGGGGCACATGCACTCCAATGTTTATAGCAGCAATATGCACAATAACAAAAAGATATGGGAAGAGTCCAGATTTCCGTTAACAGATGAATAGATAAAGAAATGTGGTATGTATATACATTGGAATATTCCTCATCCATCAAAAAGAATGAAATCTTGATGTTTGCAATGATGTGGATGGAACTAGAAGGTATTATGCTAAGAGAAATAAGTCAGTCAGAGAAAGACGAATACCATATGATTTCACTCATATGTGGAATTTAAGAAACGAAACAGATGAACATAGGGGAAGGGAAGGAAAAATAAAATAAGGTTAAAACAGAGAGAGATGTAAACCACAACAAACTCTTAACTAGAGGAAACAAACTGAAAGTTGCTGGAGGGGAAGTGAGAAAGGATGGGGTAACTGGGTGATGGGCATTAAGGAGGCCACTTAATGTAGTGAGCACTGGGTGTTATATGCAACTGACAAATCACTAAATTCTGCTCCTGAAACTAATGATACACTATATGTGAAGTAAATTGAATTTAAAGAAAAAATTTCAAAAAAGAAAATAAGTACACCATGATGAAAGAGAGAAGCTTAAAAACTAAAGCTACTAACTAGAGAAAATATATGGATGAGACTCTGACAGTCACAGAATAGCATGAATGCATTAAATTCTAACAGTGAATGGTTGACCAATATTGAAATTTGTTAATATTCAGTTCAAATTCATGAGGCTATGTCCCAATAGTAGCAATAGCATCTTTAATATCTGACCTCAACATTCTCCACTGAGGGACCAATGAATAATTGGAAGCTCTGAGGTTTGGGCAGATATCAAGGGAGAATTATCACCCAAATATCATGCTATAGAACCAACAAATGTAAAAATATTCCAGAAGAAACATTCTTCAGGTTTACTACAGTGCTGAATATAGGTGGTTTCCTACCTTTAAGAGGATTCTTTAAGCTCTTCCATACTTGTAAATGGGATCCCGATTTTGTTCAGATACTAGATGGTCACATGTTTGGGGCAAAGATGAACATACACCAATCCTGGTAGTCTCCTTACACTTGCCATTATCCTTGATTGACATAAACTGAGCAAGTGTTTAAATTCTGGTTAATTAAAAAGACACAACATAAGAACCATCCATTCTTCTGTGAGATCTGGAACTAAAAATCATCTCAGGACCATGATGACAGCCAGTCTAAAAAGACAAGTCAATCTGATGAGAATGGTAATACAGAAAGATTGAAAGAAACTATATCCTTGATATTTGGCCTCTCAATCAAAAAAATCTCATAGTTACTCTAGTTTTTTGGATTTACTAGATAAAAATATCTCATTTTAAAAAGTAGTTGTGTTGGTTTTTATTATTCATAGTTGAGTAAATCTTAACTTTCTATAGTAGCCAATTCATATGACCAATATGGATTTGCAACTCCATCTCTTTTTTAGGTTGGAGTGATTGAGATAGATGGAATATAAATTCATGGATAGAAGACGTGGATCAACAGCAAGTGAAAAATATGGCTGCTTTATATAGCAGGACCCCAAAATAAAATGTAAAGACATTGCCTGTTAAAAGCAAATGGTTCAATCAAAATTAATTCTTCTGTGAAGCAGACAACAAATATTAAATATAACTGACAAAACTAATAGGGAGCAGACATTTCCAACTCAAACCACAGAGCATATTATGCCTAGCGTGAAGAAAGTCCACATTCATTATGCAAATGGAAGAATGTGGGAGAAAAAAAGAGACAAAGTCAAGGTGATTATAAAGAGATTTGAAGGAAGTTCTAGTCTAGGAAGTGACTCTAATCCTTAGAAGACCTCTCCTGGGTGGGTCAGGTAGGAAGTTACTTGATTACTGGAATCTCAGTCCAGCAAGCAGTCTAAGCCTGAAGCTTTATAAACTTCTTTAGCCTCCCTTCTCCTGGCAGATAAACCTGAGTCAATCATTAACCCTGCCATTTCCACACCAATGTGATTCTTGAATTCATCCCTATTTCCTGTGTCTATTCCTACTCCTATAATCCAGACCTTAACACACCTGACGGAGATCATTTTAAAGATGTCTAATGGATCTTCCCACTGCTAATCTCCTCATCCTTTCTTAGCATTATCTTTCTAAAACACAAATTTGGTAAAGTCAACCTCCTGCTCAAAAATTATTCACTGGGCGCCTGGGTGGCTCAGTGGGTTAAGCCGCTGCCTTCGGCTCAGGTCATGATCTCAGGGTCCTGGGATCGAGTCCCGCATCGGGCTCTCTGCTCGGCAGGGAGCCTGCTTCCCTCTCTCTCTCTCTCTCTCTCTCTGCCTACTCCCTCTCTCTCTCTCTCTCTCTCTCTGCCTACTTGTAATCTCTCTCTGTCAAATAAATAAAATCTTAAAAAAAAAAAAAAAAAAAAAAAAAAAAAAAAAAAAATTATTCACTGACTCTTCACTGAGGGCCTAAAAATTAATGCTCAAGCTCCTTATCACAGTTTCAAATATAAAGCTTTCAATTTCATTTCTTACTGTTGCCAGTGACATTAAAAATGTTCAGTTTTTTCTCATAAAGTCATGTGCTTTTTGTTCTATTTTTAAAATCAGACATGCTTGTACTTCCATGCTTTACTTCATTCTGTTTCTTCTTGTACTTTAGAAATAATTTCATGTTCAAATTTGCTTTGCCTGGAACCTCTTTAAGTCATCTTTAGGTCTTGCCCAATACCACATTCTCTGTGATATCTTCCCTAATTCCCCAAGTCCGAAATGTTCTCTTCTGTTTCTGTCCTTGTCATGATGTGCTTGCACAATGATGAAGTTCCTTTCAAAGTCTCCCTGCAACATTTTTGGTTATGAATGTGACTGAGAGCTCTTTGAGCTTTTTGCCTTTAGATTCCCACCTTGTTGGATGGGGTTGGTGGTGGGGAAGTGGTCCATTTACTAGACATAGGGACAAACTGGTCTCTGTGTCATTGAGTGAAAGCTCCCTGCTGTTCAGGCCTGAAAGGCCAGAGAAAAATGAAAAATACCACTAACATGTAAGTATAAGGTACGAACTTAAAACTTCTGACTGAAACATTATTTTTACCTCTAATATGAAAGATTCTACAAAGAATCATGCTACTGCAGCATATTGCCTTTTTTAAATAGAAGCAATGTTAGGGCAGCTTTACCTGTGTTTGAGCCAGTCACTCTCCATATGGTTTAATTAGAGCCCATTCTTCACATCTTTTAAAAGTATAAATTAGATCCTATTGTTTCTCATAATAAAAATCCTTACTGTCATATTATTAGAAAACAAAAACCAAAAATAAAAACAAAACCTCCTTCCTTATAAGGCTTATAACATCCCTTTCAATCTGGCCAGTGGTGCCTATCTCTGACTCTTACCACTTACTTCATTAGGCTTCAAAATCCTGCTGTTTTACATTCCCTCAACAAGTCCCATTCTATGCCCAGAGGTTTAGGTCTTGTACTTTGGAAAGACCAGTGCATCACAATTTCAGTTTACGTAATACTCTTGTACTTCAGTAAACTGAAATTGTGATGCACTGGCCTTTCCAAACTACTTCCTGATTTAGGAACATACTGATTGAAGGCAGTTTAATATGAAGATTAAATATGTTAAATAGACTTTTCCTTATAGTTTCCAATAGAATTAAGTGTACTCTTCTAGATTCTTTAAAAATATCATTATTTATACAGCTAACATTATACTCAGTGGTGAAAACTGAGAGCTTTTCCCCTAAGGTCAGAAACAAGACAAAGATGTCCAATCTCACCACTTTTATTCAACTTAGTCCTGGAAGTACTAGCCATAACAATCAGACAACAAAAAGAAATAAAAGGCATCCAAGTTGGTAAGGGAGAAGTCAAACTTTCACTGTTCGCACATGACATGATACTCTATATAGAAAACCCTAAAGACTCCACAAAAACTGCTAGAACTGATAAATGAATTCAGTGATTCCCCAGGGTATAATATCAATATAAATAAATCTGTTGCATTTCTATATACTTTGATGAAACAGCAGAAAGAGAAATTAAGAAAATAATCCCATTTACAATTGCACTACAAAGAAAAAAGTACCTAGGAATAAACTTAACCAAAGAGATGAAAGACCTGTACTCTGAAAGCTATAAAATGCTCAGGAAAGAAATTGAAGACTGCACAACAAAGGGAAAGATTTCATGCTCATGGATTGGAAGAACAAATATTGTTCAAATGTCTATACTACCCAAAGCAATCTACACATTTAATGCAATCCCTTTCAAAATGTCAACAGCATTTTTCACAGAATAGATGAGACAACCCTAAAATTTGTATTAAATCACAAAAGACCCTAAATAGCCAAAGCAATCTGGAAAAAGAAAAATAAAACTGGAGGTATCACAATTTCAGATTTTAAGTTATATTACAAAACTGCAGTAATCAAAACAGTATGGTACTGGCACAAAAACAGATACATAGATCAGTAGAACAGAATAGAAAAAAGCTCAAAAATAAACACACAATTATATAGTCAATCCATTTTTGGCAAAGAGGGCAAGAATATGCAATGGGAAAAGGCCTCTCTGACAAATGGTGTTCGTAAAAGTGGACAGCTACATGCAGATGAATGAGACTAGACCACTTTCTTATACCATCCATAAAAATAAGCTCAAAATGGATTAAAGACCTAAATGTGAGACCTGAAACCATAATATTCCCAGAACAGCCTCCAGAAAGTAATTTCCCTGACATTGGTCACAAAAACATCTTTCTAGATACGTCCCTGAGGCAAGGGAAGAAAAGCAAAAATAAACTATTGGGACTACATCAAGATAAAAGATCCAGCACAGCAAAGGAAACACCCATAAAAGATAGCCTAATGAATGGGAGAAGACATTTCCAAATGACATATCTGATAGAGGGTTAGTATCCAAAATATATGCAGAACTTATACAACTCAAAACCCCCAAAAATGAATAATGCAATTTAAAAATAGACAGAAGACATGATAGACATTTATCCAAAGAAGACATACAGATGCCCAATAGACACATGAAAAGATATTCAACATCATTCACCATCAGGGAAATACAAATCAAAACCACAATGGGATATCATCACATACCTGTCAAATGGTTAAAATAAAAAATAGAAGAATCAAATGCTGGCCAGGATATGGAGAAAAAGAAACCCTTGTGTACTGTTGGTGGGAACGCAGACTGATGGAGCCACTGTGGGAAACAGTATGGAGGTTCCTCAAAAAGTTAAAAACTATATAATCCTGTAATCACACTACTGAGTATTTAATCAAAGAATATGGATAAAGGATATGTAGTATATATGTACAGTGGAATATTATTCAACCATAAAAAATCTTGCCATTTGCAACAGCATGGATTGAACTAGAGAGTATAATGCTAAGTGAAAAGAGTCAGAGAAGAACAAATGCCCTATGCTTTCACTCATATGTGGAGTTTAAGGAACAAAACAAATGAATAAAGGAAAGGAAAGGAAAGACAAACCAAAAAACACTCTTAACTATAGAGAACATACTCATGGTTATCGGAGAGTAGGTGGGTGAGGGGATGGGTGAATAGGTGATGGAGATTAAGATTACACTTACCATGATGAGCCCTGAGTAACGTATCAAATTGGTGAATCACTATATTTTACACCTGAAACCAATAAAACCTGTATGTTAACTCTATAGGAATTAAAATAAAATAAATGTTTTTTAATTAAAAAATAGTTTTAATTCTGACATCTCATTACAAGCTATCAGAAGGCAAAACTATTCAAATTCTTCAAAAAATAATCATTTTTTGTCTCTTAGCTGCAGTAATTACCTTTAAGGTAAACTTACCTTACTTACAAATCTCCTTCATCTAATGAGTTTTGAGACAAACTTGATTTGAGCAGTAACTGGCTTTTCAATTTATGCTTTTCCCAGAAGGCAGAATTTCTGGCAGAATGTTATGTAAGCATAGAGGAAAAGGTTTGGCTCTGTAGCCCTACAATTCTTAACAACAGCTTTGTGTGGCTCATTAAGACATGCTGAATTGTAACAGGTAAAAGAGATCCTGGATTTTACTGAAAAACATAATAAGCTAAAATCAAAGCAAAAAATATATATATACCATACAGTTAGATTCAAAATTACTATCCTTTCCCTCAAAAAACAAGCTGACTTAGATGACAAGGGTATGGTTAGGTCGCTGAATTACTTGAATAGTTACAACTATCATTGCTATGCCTTGTTTAAAATCAGGTATGTCTCAGTATTTAAAAGCTGATTTTTTTTTTTTATCCTGGTAAGAGGAGAACAGCCATTATTTTAGAAAGTCAAATAATGATGCAGTATAGAGCCATACTTCATGGCAACAGTCAAAAGACTGCTTGAAGTCACAGTGTGAATATACAGGCAAAACATAAGGTCAAGGGGACAAAAGCAAGATGTTAAAAAATTAATTATTTAATTGCTTGGCCACTAAATCCAAATAATTTGGGGGTTTATTTTTTAAGCACTTGATCTACCAAGTGCTTGTTTTGGCATATTACTCAATGACACAAAAGTGACTCTGTTATAGCCATATAAGCATTTCCAGGTGAGCAGTGCAAGTGTTAGAACAGCCAGATAGATCAGGGGTTAGCTGCCCCATAAACAATACTGGACTATCACAATTCATAAAGGTAGCATAAGATAGCATGCACTGGGAAAAGTTAGGTAAATAAATTACTTGTGTTAAATTAATTAAACAAAGAGATCATAATATAGAAGTGACTTCAGTGCTTTGGTGTCCTATGTAAGAAAACTGAAACCTAATGCTGTAAGGGCCTCAAAGTTAAAAAAAAAAAAAAAAAATCAAAACTGCAATTACAAATAGGCAACTACACTTTTCCAAATAAGGAAAACACATAAACTGCAGCTATTCAAATAACTTCCTTGCTTTGCTCCCTTATCCTATAAAAGTTTTTCCTCAACTCCTATAGGTAGGTGGAGAGCTCCTAACCAATCCCAGGTTGGCCTGTCCACTTAGAACTGATTTTTACTCAAAGTCTAAATGTTTGGGGGCACTTGAGTGGCTCAGTCGGTTAAGTGTCAGTCAGGTGTGAACTCTTGATTTTGACCCAGTTCACGATCTCAGGGTCCTGGGGTAGAGCCCCACATCCAACTCTGTGTTCAGAGTGGGGTCTGCTTGTCCCTCTGTCCCTGCTCCTCTCCTAGTTCATCCTCTCTCTCTCTCTCTCTCTCTATCTTTGTCTCTCTTTATCCTGGAATAAATGAATAAATAAAACCTTTAAAAAATAAACAAGGTCTTAAATTTTTTTAATATGCCTTGGTTTATCTTTTAACACTTGCAACTTAAAAACTGTAGAGGATTATAATATTCTAGAGCTGAATAAAGAAGAAGAACAAAAAGAAGAATGAAGAAAAGACACAGTTACCAAGCTTTTTCATTAAGTGTGAAAAACAATACGAAAATAGAATTTGATTAACGACATTTCATTTTCAACCAGAATGTGCCGGAAGGAATAAAAAAACTTTTAATTATTGAAGTTTTCGAATGCAGTAAAAATCAAATATCAGGTAGACACTTGTCATAGATTTATGGCTCAGGAAATAAAGAAGGAAATACATATATTATAAAGTCTCTCCCCTTCCTGAAGTCATACTGGGTAATGCCTTCTAATATCCCTGGAGCTGTCAGTGGAGTCATTTTTGGAAACAGAGTTGCTTGCTTTCCTAATGGTTCATATTAACAAGTGAGGTAGCAGTGAAGCCGTTAATGAGAGCTACTATTTATGTATGCTACGCACATAGGAGAATTTGGGCAGCAAGGATCTCCACCTACTCATCTGAATATTGAAAGGTTGATCATACTGGGGAAATCCGACAAGACTTCAGGAAAACTGTAAAGAAGAAATGCATTGACTTGAAAAATAGCAAAATGTTCTAAAAATATTATTATGGTAAAGATCACATGAGAGATGATGCAGTCTTCTGAAAATAGCACCATTCAAGAGTCTTAGGATGCTCATAACATCAGAGAAAGAAAAAGAAAAACTCAAGTATTTTACAACTTATAGTGTATTAATCTGCCCTTTTGGGGGGTCTGGACAAGGGTGATATCATTTGGTGCTTTGAGTGTTCTAAGCAGATATTAGAAACAATCTCTTTCTACATGAAATACAAAATTTTAAAACTTGACAAAACCAATCAATCCTGAAATATCTTTATTTAAAATGATACCAATATATCTACAAACATGGTCAATGGAAAGCATGTCATAGCTACTCTCGCAAACTGAAACTAAGTTATCCTGTCTCATGTGATTATTACATGGTTCCCGCCAATGTAGATGCTAGCAACCTGATCACTGCCACTAATCTGCTTGTACCTTTTGTTTCTACTTCCAGAGACTGGTGTTTAATATGTCTATTAATGAATTGATAGAAGAAAGAAAAAATGAGTAAGTAAATGCCAAACCCCTCATCTTTTTTTTTTTTGCCATAGAAATAATACTATTTCAGCTTAAAGTGTTCTCTAGGAATTGTCTAACAAATCCTACTAATTTATTTAGCTAGCTCCCATACATTTTTAGAAGTCAGAGGTCAGTCTTCTGATGGCTGCTGCTGTTACGTTGCAACAAATATACCAAGTCTACAGTTAGTGAGCCCAAGGTTTTTTTCTTTACACTTTTTCTTCCTTTTGTGACAACTAATTAAGAAATCAGTCTCATTCCTTAGTATGGTAATATCTGATGTACCATAGCCTACTGAATTTTAAAACTGCACTCTGCTCAAGCTCACAAAGGATATTGTACAATTGAAATTCATTTCAGTTTAAGCTAGTTTAGTTAAATATCAGATTGCCAGTCAATGAGGAAATAGCAGAGATACCTATGGATAGCGATCATTTGCTGCTTTAGAAAAGATCCCAAACCACCATTTCATACATACTTATAAATATCATATTGACATCTATGCAATGAAATAAATATATAGATTTTCATACCAACATTTACACAATGAAATAAATATATAGGCTTTTACCATTTGCAAGATTTACTTGATTATATTGTATCCTGGTAAAGCATTTGTACTCCACTAAATTCTTGATATATTCTGGCACCATGTCTTTCTGCTAGTAACTAAGTAACCTGTTTAATCTTTGGGGTCTGAATTAATAATCTCTGCAAGTGGGTAGGGGACTGAAGACAAACAGTCACTGAAGAAATGGAAATGGACTTTCAAGGAGACTGACACTATGCTTGCTAGAGATACCATGTTTAGCAGCACATGGATGGCTCAGTTGGTTAAATGTCTGATTCAGTTGGTTAAGCATCTGGTTTCCGCTTAGGTCATGATCTAGGGTCATGAGATTGAGCCCCACGTCAGACTCTGGGCACTCCACTCTGGGCATGGGACCTGCTTAATATTTTTTCTCTTCTCTCTTTCCCTCTTCCCCTGCCATCTCCCACCCCATGTGTGTTCTCTTTCTAAGAAAGAAAGAAAGAAAAAGAAAGGAAGAAAGGGAGGAAGGAAAGAGGGAGGGAGGGAGGAAGAGGGGCACCTGGGTGGCTCAGTTGGTTAATCTACCTTTGGCTCAGGTCATGATCCCAGGGTCCTGGGATCAAGCCCCACATTGGACTCCCTGCTCAGCAGAGAGCCGTCTTCTCCCTCTGCCTCTCATAAATAAATAAAATCTCTTAAAAAAGAAAGAAAGTTGGAAAGAAGGAAGGAAGGAAGGAAGGAAGGCCATGTTTAACTATGACAAGGCAGGGTGCAAATTGAGGACAAGTTATAACCCTGCACTAGAAAGAGAAATAAATAGTGAGATAAATAGTGCAGGAGTGAACACATTGCCATGAGTTTATTTGCTTGAAAACCTGCATCCACTCTGACAGCTATAATATAGAATTGGAGGGGGGGGGGGAGGAGATTTAATGGGGCACACACAGACTATTTTCTATTCTTAATAACTTTGATAATAAAAAAAATATTTCCCTTCTGCTCTTTGGTTAGTCTTTCCTCTTAATTAAAAACACTAAGCTTTCCCTTATATAATCAAAGTGTCTCTCTTCTCCTACTTCTTTTAATGCAGTTGTCACTCAGAAGGTAGACATATAAATATCAATCTACCTTTCCGCTAATAGGTTTCCTTCTTGTCATGTACATTGTAGTAATTACTAAAGGTGTTTTGTTTCCTTTGGAATTTCTCCATTTAAATGTGAAGTGCTAAGCTAGGAAATGGTAAAAACAAATAGCATAAGAGAAAGTTTTTATTCCTTTGGACACAGGTGGTAATCAATACTGAGCTTTGCATCTCAAAATCTGCAAATATATTTCTGCTCCAAGCCATGTCTATGGATCTACAAGCAACCAGCATGGGAAGAACAAGTTTATAGTGGAGGAAATAATATCTTTTTCCTCCACCTATCTAAATTCTTGTCCTTGTTATTCTTGTAACAAAAGACAGATTAACAGGAGAAAAGCATATGGATTTATTCACTATAAGTCTTATGTGACACAGAAACCTTCATAAGGAAATGCAGACTCAAAGAAATGGTTACACCTGAGTGCTTTTATGCTAGGTTTGATGAAAGGTAGAAAACTGTGGAAAGAGACGGAAGGACAAAGGTGAGCTAAGTATAGCAAACTGGAGGAGAATTAGCAAGGTCTGTTCATTTAGATGCCTCTCAGTGTCTCTTTGTCTTTGGAGATAAGGATGCTTGCTCCTTTCCTCTGAGTATAAGAAGGATACCTCTCACAAGAGGGCTTTTTTTACTTGCTTCAAGGGAAGATCAGTAAGCCTTTCCTCCACATACCATTTCTCAAATTCCTACAGCTTGAAGTATACAATAAGACAAGGTACCATATTTTGGAGTAGCATATCCTAAACCACACTGAGTCCCATGAAGCTATTTTGGAATTAAAAATAAAACTTAACAGTGCAAACAACATGCAGGAAAGTCTTAAAACAGACCTGCTTAGGCACAGGGCTGGTAGGATGACCTGAAGAGAGAGATTCTGATGCCAGGGTTGATTTTATGGTGGGTAATGTCATACCCTCTTGTTTTATGTTTATAAGGATTCGGGTGGGCCAGGGAGAGAACCAGCAAGTTAAAAAAAGGTAAAACTTTGTGATCTAAGTTTTTCCTTGCTACTGTGAGAAACCAGCTATTCTGGGATACAAGTCTGGAGAAGCTGCATAGAAGATGTTTTACTGCCCTTTCTGCATCTGGTTTGGCCACCAAAGGGGGAAGAGCCTGGCTCATTCAGCTCCAAAATAGGTTTGTCTCTCTGTGGGTATAAGACTGTGAATTTCTCAGGTGGTTAATAGTTCTACAAGGAAACAAGGAGGACCCTGTCTATATCAGTGTTCTCACAGCTATTTATCTCAAATGACTTCCTTTTCTCTGCTTTGTGGTCCTACTAAAGGCAAGAAAATTCTAGAATGAAGGGTCCAAGAGTGCTCAATGAGAGATGTGCTTGTCTCTGGGAAAAAGCTCAGAGTGAGGTTCTTAAAAGGCACTAAGTAAGAAAGCAGGCATGATCTCAAATGAAAGAGCCCACTGAAATTCTTATTTCTGCACTTCTCTCACTGGTAACCCTAGAAGACCATCTGTTGTATAATAAGAGGAAATAATATCTAACTCACAAGGCTGCTATGAAGGTTCAATAAAACACAGTACATGAAGTACTAGTCCAAAGCTTAGCAAATACTAGGGGCTAAACATGTACAAGTTTTTCTTTCACTTTTAAATGTCCAAAACTCCCTCTGTTAGAGTTGGCAGTTGATTTGGCTCAAACAGATACCTGAAGGGCAGCATAGAGGCAGAAATGGCCAGCTATCAGGAAAGTCAGAGTCCTGTCCTGGTAGCACTCCACAAGGAGCTGGATCAAACCAGGTAGACCAAGATGGCGGGTATCATGACCAAATAAGAAAGAAAAGGCGAGAAACCTACTTCCAGGAAATCCATGCCCCAAGTAATGACTATTCCAACCCCTAGTTCAGTATAAGGTAGAAACCCAACCCCAAGAGTATGCAGCTCTGATGCACTCTTTGTCTCTCTCCACTTGTACCACTCAACCACATATCAGTCTGTCCTTGAATTTTTCTTGCAAAGAGACTAAGAGCCTCTGGCAATATCCCAAGAATAGGCTAGGAGGTCACCACAGGGGCCAGGGGGTCTCCCCAGTTCACCCATCAAAACCTCCACATCTTGACTCATTTCCTGAAATCCAAATTTTACCTGAATAAATCTATGAATTCAGGAGGACAAATAAATCTCCATGGCGTTCCCTGAATTCAGTTGGTCAGGATCGTCTTCAACTTAGTATTTAAACCACATCATATCTCATAGCCACCTTTGAGAGGGTGCCTTAGATTTAATATCCAATGGATACTTGGGCAATACCACTGTATATGATTGGAAAAGGTATTATTTTACTTAAGAGAGCAGATGCAATTGGAACCAGCTTCTTAAAAAAAAAAAACAAAAAACAAAAAAAAACAGAATTCAACTGAGCAAATTTTAAAGATCTTACTGGCTTTATTCAGTGTAAAGAATTGGGCAGCATTTGATCTAACATAAAGAGCTCTGAGGAGCTATACAAAATGAAGGATTTTTATAGGCAGAAAGGAGCAGGACAAGGAAGTTAAAACAGCAAAAGGAGGACTTGCTGTGGCAAGGTTACCTTCCTTTAAGGGAAGGCAGGGGTCTATCAGGCGAATTACCACACTAGTGCTGGCCAGGCATTTTTAAATTAACTAGTTTTAAGACTCTGTTTTTGGAAGAGGCTAAAATGGAAATTTAGTTAGGTATTAAGTCTTGGTTTGGTGACATGGGGCTTAGCTTAAGTGACTCCGTTTGAAGTATGTTGCCTTTCTTTTAGCAAACCTGAATGACAATCTGGGATTTTTCATTTTCAATTTAGCAATTTGCTAAGGAAATTTGATGACCTTGAGAAGTTTAACAAACCTGAATTAACAAAAGTACATCTTAACTCCCATCACCAACAAAATAAAAAATAATTATAGGTAGACTTTTGTTTTATTTTATATGGTCTCAAATAATGATGGTAAAGGGACATAAAAACTGATATGTGATTATTTCTCTAGGTATCTAGAATATACATATATATTACTCTCACATAGTTCACTGGAAAAAGCAATAAAGCCAATTTCTACTTTCTGAAGCAAAAGATAAAAACAATAAACCTCTACAATTTAGATCTATAGAAATCTCCCACTGAAGGAAGAATGAATTACAACAGACTTTAAGAAATAGTTCAAACCATCACACTCATATTTAAATATGAGAAATATTAGAATATTCTAACATGTCTTACACTCAATAGATGTTTAGTAACTATTTATTGCTAGATGTACATGCTTTGATGCTTGAAAATAGAACATACATTAGATTTCCCAAACTTCATACATAATGCCTAAACATAATTTTGAATATAGTATGATTCTAGGGAACAGTAGCCAGGAAAGGAAGAAAACACTGTAATAAATTATTTCTCAAATAATGCTCACTTTAAAGGCACAGTGACCCAGTTAGTAGTGCCACACTTTTCATCATGTTAAGTGTATTTTTCTCCAAAATTATTTAAAAGCATGGCTATACAGAAGAAAATATCTCAGAGCTATTGTAGCTATAATCCCAACTAAGTTATATATATATATATATATATATATATATATATATATATATATATATATTTGAGAAAAGGACAGCCCTGGCTGCAATCTATAATAGGAGGCTTGAGGGTTCTGTCCATAGTCAGTGAACCCATTTCTTTCCACCATTAGGACACAAGTGGCATGTTTATTTACAAGCAAGACTTTTATATCTAGTATATCAACAAAAAGACATCAGAGGCCTCTCTTTCTCAAAACATCTTGGAATTTCATCTCCTGTTCTTTTGATGATAATCTTTCTGGTAAACCAAGATATCGTAACAATGGATGTTATTGAGTTTCTGGTTAACCGTATGATTTTTATGTTTCTGGAGACTCTAACTTTTTGAAAATTATTTGGTTTGGAGGAATATGAGGAATATCAGGAGTTTAAACCCTCAAATCTCCATAGTTTACTATTATTAAGATTTGTTTCTTGCTTATTTTAAAGTCCAATTAGAGGTAAAGGAAGAGATATGCTCTGTTTAGTGATTCAGGAGCTCATATTGATGGAGGCTCTGTAGTCTGCAGATTAGTGAATTTCTTATAAATCATTCTTGAACAATAAAGGAATATTATATACAATAAGAAATATGGTCAACAATGAGATAGATATCTGTTATAAGCACTGGTTTATGTAAAAGAGAGCTCTTGAGGGACTAAAGGTATAACATAGCATGGCACCTAACCACATGCACTGGAATCACTTGTCTGTTCAGTGTGCCCATCCCTCAGCAGACAAAAGTGCTGCTTAAGACTCAGATCTACAGGGGCGCCTGGGTGGCTCAGTGGGTTAAAGCCTCTGCCTTCAGCTCAGGTCATGATCCCAGGGTCCTGGGATTGAGCCCCACATCGGGCTCTCTGCTCAGCAGGGAGCCTGCTTCCTCCTTTCTCACTCTCTGCCTGCCTCTCTGCCTACTTGTGATCTGTCAAATAAATAAATAAAATCTTTCCAAAAAAAAAAAAAAAAAAAAGACATATCTACAGCTTCTCCAGAGCCTTGCCTTTTGGTAATTGGAACCATCTCTCTGGAAGTTTGCTTGGGCTTACACAGTCAGATGTATATTCAATGAAAGACTGGTGGTGGTTACAAAAGTCTAGCTTTCCTACCGAAAGCTGGAATAGAATCTGCATTGCAGAGTAAGCTCCTGTTCTTGAGGGATACATGGAGGCTGGAATCACCTGATACCAGGGACTTGTCCTGCTGCTTCCTCTATCCTGTCTAGTTTCTCTCACTCCCATACAGGTTTTATCTAGTATCATTCCCTTAGCAAGTCTCTTCCATGCACACAAATATTCACTTCAATCTCATTTTTAGCAAAACTGACTCAATACAGAAGATAAGTCATTAAAAGTATGTTTCCAAGTTCCTGGCATCTCTAGACATATTTAGCACAGGTAGTAAAGCTGCAAAGACTCTGCACTGACATTCTGGAAATATGTCTGCATCATCGCTTTACAAATCAAAATTTTTCTTGTTTTGCAACTATGCTGAGGGCTTTTGGTTTCCTTTACATGCCTCAGGAACACTCATGAAAAAGCTGTGAATAAATATAAATTTAAAGAATAAAGTTAGAGAACTAAAATCCAAGGAAGAATGTTGACGTCAGCAAGCTGATGAACAGAAACGATGGAAGGCAAGGAAATTGATTACCTGAAGGAACTAGCTCAAGTTAAACCTGAATCAGTAAGTGCATATATAACTGGAGCCAGGTATATTTAATGATGTAAAACAAATGGGGCATACAATGAATGAGTCTGACCCACATAAAGCTAGTCTACTTTAACAGAATTTTTTATAACTTGATGCAATTATTTGGAAAATCTAAATACACCTTCTAAATCCTAGCAGTTATGGAAAACAAAAATATAAAAGTGTTGCATTTTTCCAAATTAATAGATGTTTTGCAATCAAAAGAAAAATCTCCAGGGTGCCTGGGTGGCTCAGTCAGTTAAGTGTCTGATTCTTGATTTCTGCTCATGTCATGATCTCATGGTCGAGAGATAGAACCCCAAGTAAGGTTCCATGCGGTGTGTGGAGCCTCCTTAAGATTCTCTATCTCTATCCTTCTCTCTCTCTTCCTCCCTACCCCACTTGCTCTAAACAAACAAACAAACAAACAAATAAAATATAAATAAGTGAATCAATAAATCATACTAAGAAAGTTTAATATTTTTAACTGAATCACATAAAATGGAAGGGATATAGCCAAAAGATTACTTTGAAGGAAATTTTTCAAGCTAAATGTATTTTAGTATAAAAACTTTAAATTAATAAGGTGTTTATTCTAAGAACTGGTTGGGGTGGGTAGGAATCAGGAAATAAACCTAAAGAAAATACAGGGAAGGAAGTAATGAAGATCAAAGTAGAAAATAATGAAGTGAAGACACACATATAATGAAGGATCCACAAATTGATTAAGAAAGGAAATTAGACACCATGAAACAATTTCAGGGATGGGAAAGGGTACATAACTATAGATCCTTCACACTACAAATATATAAAAATATTACTATGAGCATTATTATGAGCAAGAAATTAAAAATATATATATAAATAAAAAGATAAATTCCATTTAAAAATCCAACTTATAAAAACTGACTCAGGAAGAAATAAAAACATTGATGGAATCTAGAATTACCAAACCATGGCTGGTCACTACCGTAGTCCCTGAACTTATGCAGTACGAGTCAAAGTTTGTTTCCTTTGGTTAAATAAAATCCTTATGAGTCTGCTTTGGCAATTCAATTCTTTATGTAAACAGTTTTATGTCTTCTCAAATAAAATACTAGATTTAAATTTCACTGAAACTGATAGCAGTGCTGTATTTGCTACATTGGGGGGGCTTTTATTTAGTGCTTTATTTTATAAAATAAAACCTTAAAATAACGTTTTATGAAATGTTATATACTCAACACAATCCATTTTTTAAGTTCCAACATATTTTACTTGAATTTTATTTAATAGAATACTGCATAAAATTATTTAGCAACTTATATAATGTTTAGCATCTTGCAATTGTGACAACTTTCTATGTAGCAAGTTGTTATGAATAATTCCAAAAAACCTGAAATTAAGAGTATATTATAGAAACATTTATTCATAGTTGGTGCTTCTAAAATGTAAAGTGATTTTCAAGGAAAATCAGGGACATATTTAGAAACCCACTATCACATGTATTCAATATGCAGTATCAACTGGTCTTCAATGTTATAATATTAGTCAAGTACCATAGCTAGAGAATCATCTTTTACACAAATGACTCAATTTTCTAAGGCTGGCAGCTATTCAGGGCTTTAAAAATAACTTTAGTATTCTGAAAAACCTGCTTTTCCTCTCTTTTTTTATTTAAATGTCATTTCATCATCTACACTTGGGAAATTGGAAAAAATTTTCTTTATGAAATAATATATGTATATATAAAGATATAAGTATAAAAATTAGGTCAATTTTAATATTGCCCTTTTAATGAGTACTAATAATTTCACTTTTCTATATCTTAATAATAAATATGATCATTATCTATGTTTTGTTCAATATAAATTTATTTTTATATCTCTGTGTTCCTTGAGGGACAAGTTAAATGGCAATAGTGTACAATGCTTCAAACACAATCCTGATCATTGTCCACATCAAAACTGCATCATCAACAACAATCATATAACATAACTAAAAGTATATGAAGTTTGTTTATCCTGAAAACCGCAAACATGACATTTTGGAAGAGTATTGCTATTCTCCTCTCCCTTCAGAAACTACCTATCTAGAAAGAAACTCAAATTCCTTAATATAGCATTATACGGTGCTAAGCATAAAAATATCAAGTAAAGGAAGGGACTCCACAATTTAAAAAGAAACACAACCACATTTAAAAAAAATTTCTTGAGGTGTCTGGGTGGTTCAGTTGTTAAGCATCTGCCTTAGGTTCAGGTCATGATCCCAGGGTCCTGAGATCAAGCCCCATATCAAGCTCGCTGCTCTGCGGGAAGCCTGCTTCTCCCTCTCCCACTCCCTGTGCTTGTATTTCCTTTCTCGCAATTTCTCTCTCTGTGTCAAATAAATAAAATCTTTAAAAACAAACAAACAAATAAATAAATAAAAACTTTCTTAAGAGTGATTGAGAACCATGGCACCATATGGGGGAAAACTCCCCTCATTCACTTGCTTATGTTTACATAAATTGGCCTAGGCCTTTTGGAGGAAAAATTAGCAAAATTTTGGAAATTTAATATGTGCATTGTCTTTGTACCCAAAACTTCATTATTTAGAAATCCATACAAATAATCCCACATAGACAATAATGCAAGAATGTTCATTGTCATATTGTTTGCCAAACTATAGAGATAACTTAGAAGGTTATTAAGAGGAAAATGACATTTGATCATATTACCATAAAATACTATGTGACCATTCAGTAAAAAAGGGTAAGAATCTGTACAGGAATGGAAACATGGCTTAATTACATTGATAAGCTTAAAAAGTCTCTTTACATTTTATAATCATATATATTGGAGAAACAGAAGTTTTCACACATTGGAAGGATAAAGAGAATACAAAATTATGAGAAAAAAATACAAACAAAAGAGCAGAGAGGGGTACCAAGTTTTGAGTTTAAATGTTGTCTCTATCTTTGATTCTAATAAGACAGCACGTACTTTTAACTTTTTTCTTCCCAGTGAGTCATTTAGGAATAGTAGTATGCCCTGGTGGACTGCCTGACTTATCATTACTTGTAAAGTGTATTACAGATGAATTTCATGGCATTCTGCAAACTGCTGTCACTGGCATTCACGATTGCTTTCATCAGAGTTAAGGTGTCCCACCAGTCTTCTGACAGGTCTCCTGCAGCTAAACACCACTCTAATTGACATTTTAGGGGGCACCTGCCTGCCTCAGTCAGTTTAGCGGCTGCCTTTGGCTCAGGTCATGATCCCAGGGTCCTGAGATTGAGCCCCAGGTCAGGCTCTCTGCTCAGCAGGGAGCCTGCTTCCCCCGCCCCCTGAAACCCCTGGCTTATACTTGTTCTCTCTGTTTCTACCTCTGTCAAATAAATAAATAAAATCTTTTGAAAAAATAATTGATGTTAGTATAAACTGAGGAATTGAGATAAAATCTACATTATAAAAGTAAGTTTAACAAAACAAATTTGTGATCACTTTAAAGTGAAAAAATATGGCACACAATAGAGATCACATGCTCAATCTAAAGCATCTGAGTAAAAAATTATTATTAATCTCAATTTGACAGTCATTACCATTTATGGCCTTAGGGACAGTTTTATTCAAATAATGTCCAAAATCATTTCTCCTCATTAGCTGGTTGTGACACTTAAAAATGTGCACCTCCCCAAGTTTCTTTCTTACCACCCAAGAATATCTGTACAGATATTTCATATAATAGAAAGTTGAAGGGGCTAGAAAGAAGTTTAGGCTGGTATGTTTTTAAATAATACACATATCTTCAGTCCCCAAATTTCAAACAAGAACAATGCAATTTCTAATTTCTACTATTCACAGGTGTCTCTTTTGACAATTTTCAACTCTCTTGAATATCCAAACCCTCCATCATGTAAAATAATTCAATGTTCCGTAAATCACTCATTATAATCAAGATGAGATGTGTGATTAGTCATTGTTATAATGAAAGGGGAAGATGTATGTAAATATTTATAAATGATAGTCAAGATGTGATCACTCTGATGAAATCCGTTTTTCCTCAAAAGGTGATGAAATGATCCCATCAATGTTGATAACCTTTTCTCTTGGATATAACACAATTAAAAGTAAATATTAAACCTTCAAGGTTGCAATTTATTCATCTTATGAGCTTAAATTGTTGCCCAAAGCATAAAAATGTCGCTATACGGAAACCTTCATTTTAAGGTGCTACATGTTTAAAAAACAATCACATTTCATCTGTCTGATGTTACTCAATCCTCATAAAAATCCTTTACAGTACATCATGCAATTTCCACATTGGAGATGAAGAACCTAAAGCTCAGATAGAACAGGGATCTTACCCAAGTTCTAGAGCACAGATTAATAAAATATGGACTCGGGAACAGTCTAGACTCAAGTCTTTCTCTACTTCCTATTTATTGGGTAACTGTTCAAGTGACTGCACTCTGTGTCTCAGTTTCCTCATCTATGAAATGGGATGATGGATATGATAATATCCTTTTCAAAGTCTTATTATGATAACTAAGCGACTTTAAATGTTCCTGGAACCAGTGCATGGCACACAGAAATTTCAATATCAGTGTCACATAGTATTACTATAAAACTGGTAACTGATGAAGTCTAGACTTGAACTGAAGTCTTCTGATGTCAAGTCTGGAGAAAGACAAACTTGGATTCTGATTCTTACTGCACTGTGAAAAGACTGTGTGAATTTTGGGGTAAGCATTTTTCTTCATCAATTGAACAGGAATAAAAAATTCAAACGTAACATAACAGACTACTTATGAGGTTAAATTTGTCGTTATAATAAACAATGTACCCCAGAAGCCTGATGTGCACCAGCAAGACAGTAGATTATTCCACTTTCAAGTCCTGAGCAAGTAATTTTATGTCACTGTTTACATATGATATGCTGATTAGCAACAATTTTTATGGAAAGCTTAATGTACACACACAGCGCTATCTTTACAGACTCCCTTGCTTCTTAAATCCAACCCCTAAGGCATCATCCTCATTTTACGGAAGAGGAAACCAAGGCAGAGGAAGGTTAGGCAATGTATCCAAGATCATAAAACTTAAGTGATGGGATGAGAGTAAGATTCTGAACAGTTTGGTACCAGACACTGTACATTCTGCTGTCTCTGAGCATTTCCATATTTAGACAGGATACATAACAAAGCAGTTCTTGATGTTATTACTTTTCTAAAAAGAACACATAAAACTGCTATCTATTCTGGTAACCTAGGAGTCAAGGAAGGCTAAAAATGCTTCCTCTACCAAATATCTAGAAATACTGGAATAAATACAACATTCTCCCAAATTAAGTGATATGCCCAGAGGCCAAAAATGACAAGGCACAGAAATAAGAGTTTTAATCAGTTATCAAGAGTATGCCAGTCTCCATGGCTGAGAAACTCGTGACTTAACAAGCAAGCTGCAATCAGGAGACTGACTTACTTGGCTTTGTACCCAAGTAAGGGGGAGAGTTGATCTGTCCCACAAAAGACTGGATCTATAAAATATGGGGCAAGGACCTATTTATTGGACAGCAAAGGGAACGGACTAGAAATACATCTCTCCTGACCGGGGCTCTGAGTAGGAAATAAGAATTCATAATCCTTAGTTTGTTGTGCAGATTTATACTCTGTGTGGTCCAGGAAATCCCAAGCATAGGAATAGCTCTAGCAGTCCAGATTTCAGTAGCACAAGACCCTTAGCTGAGGTAAACACAAATCATTTCTTGAGGAATTCACCCACAACACAGGGCTCATACTATTTCCATGGGTTAAAATCAGTTGAATGTAAGCTCACAAATCACATTTATAAAATAAATGGGCACTAAACATTACCAATGAGAGTTGGTAAAGACAACACACATCAGTCTCGCAAGGATTTTGTACGTTTAAACTGTAAGCTGTGGAATACAAAATAGCTTATCAAAGAGAAAGAAAGGATTTTTAAAAAGGCAAATTAATTAATTAGATTTTTAAAAAGGCAAATTAATTAATTAAAATGATGAACTAAATGCTTCAATTGTGAAAAAGAGAAAAAAACAAACATGACTGAGGAACGTGATATAATTTTAGAAATCTAGGCAGATTTGAAAGGAAATTAAATAGTACTTCAGGAAATGAATGCGATCACTGAAAATATAACTCCAAGGACAGGTTAAACAGCATACTTGGCACTCCTGAAGATGGAATTAATGACATGGAAATATGGATCTGAAAGCATAACCCCAAAGGTAAGAGATGGAAAATAAAAGTTTATGGAATGTGAGAGAGTGGACAGTCTTACAGAGGTCTTTGGGACTTCCAGTAGTCTGACTCAGGGAGTATGTGGAGGCAGACTTCTTACCAACAAAAGAAAAAAGGCAGGAAAAAATATTTTAAAGATGCTGTGAAAAAGTCATAATTAAGCCCAAACTATTATTGAGAAATACGATTTAAATAAGGATAGTCACTGAGATGTTAGGGTAGAATAAAGACACTTTGAAACAAACAAAACTGATTTTCTCACCGATAGACTCTCATAAATGGATTTTCTGAAGGAAGTCCTTCAGGAATAAAGAAAATGTGAAAGTGATTCTGCAGAAATTTCTAACACACAACACAGTAATATAAAGAAATGGGAAAATATGTAGTAAATGTAATCAAATAATAATTGAATAAAACAACAATAATAGTAAGAGCAACATCTGTTTGGGTAATAAAAGCTGGAAAGAACTGTGACTCTGCACAACAACAGGGATGGAGGGGAAGACAGAAGATATTTTTAAATTTTTATATTATTTAGAAGAAGGTAGAGAATGATTTAGTTTAGACCTGAGCATGGAAAACTTTTAAATTAACAGTAAGAATCTATACGAAATGTTTAACACCTGAACAGTTGTATTATAGAAAATTTAAGTAATACAAAAGAAGACAAAAAGAAAGGGAAAAATAATATGAAAAAAAAAAAAAACAGGTCTTACAGCTTGCACAGTAACAATTGTTTGAAATAAATCCAGATATCAGTAATTACAATAAATGTAAATAGAATAAGAATGTTTAGAGACCAAAGATGGAATGCAAAAGAAAATCAACTTTTATATTGTTTTATAAAATTTACTTTAAAAAAACAGTTTTTTTACACAGTAAAAAAAAAAAAAAGAAAAGAAAAGGATACCTAATAACATAATACCAAAAAAATGTTGGTATACACCAATATGAAGCTGAAAGAATCTTTAAGACACAAAATATTTACAGAGACCAAAAGGGTCACTACTTCAGGATCAAAGGTTCATTTTATCAGAAGTATTATACTTTTCTTGACTTAAAAGTACATATTAACATGACCTTGTAAAGCAGATATTCTCCATCAAACAGAGATGTTAACTTGCTCACTAACTGATAGATGAAGCTAACACAAACATATGGAAACTATTTTAACAATACAATTTATCAGCTTGATTTCTCTACCTCCAAAGTTAGAGAATGCATACTTCCCAAGCTTTCATTAATAAATAAACAAAATGTTATATTTTAAGGCATAAAGACAGTCTCAAAAAATTTTAACAATTGTTTCATATAAATTACAATTCATTACATTAGAAAAAAATTTTAAAAATTGGAGCAATCAGAAAAAAACCTAAAAATAAAACTAACAAACCACTTCAAAATAACTCATTGACAAAAGTAAATGAATAAAAATTTTTAAAATTGAAAAATTTATAGTGTAAATTTAAAAATACAAGGAATTAAATGATAGAGAAAATACTACAAATCAAAGTGTTATGATTGCAGCCACAGGAGTTAAAGAAAAATTTGTTTTCTTAAAGTTTTTTATGTTAGAAGAGAGCCAAAATAATAATAATAATAAGCTAACCTCTTAATATAAACTATTAGATAACATACAACAAAATTAAAATATGAGCAGAAATTAATAAAAGGAAAACAAAAAGATAATTCAAAAACTATTAAGTAGTTTTCATTAAGTCATCTAGGCAAATAACATAGACCTAAACTTCTGATCAGCATACAAAAAGACGACAAATATAGATATGGCATAGTGAAAGAGAATCATGCAATTACTTTTATGTTAAAACAGATGAAATAGAAAGCTTACAAGAAAAATAAAATTAGCAAAACTGACACACACAGAAAAGAAAATCTAAATATATCTATAACTATTTAAGAAAATAAATCAGTAAAAGGTAATCCATACATTCCCCCTCATATACCCCAGCAAGAAGAAAAAACAAAACACACACACACACACACACAAACTTAAGAATATATGGGATTTCAGACAAATTCACAAAACAGTCAAAGAATGAATGTCATCTGCACACAAGCTCTTTCACAAAATAGAATATTACTGACCCATTTTTTTAATGAAGTTAATATAATTGCCACAAAAAATTCAGAAAAAAATTATAAGAAAGGTAAATTGATGTTTAGTATTATGGAAACAGTACAGAAATCCTAAATAAAATGCTACCAACCTGAGTCCTTCAACATATAAAAATATAACAGGTGAGAGCAAGTTGGATTTTTACCACTAATGCTAGGATGACTTAACAATTAAACATAGATTAATATCATTTATCACACCAACATATTAAAAGACAAAAACACGACCAGTTTAATAACCATGGGGACATAATTTTACAAAGGGACACATTCATTCATAATGAACATCATTCTTACATTAATAATTTATTTCATACATGGTATAAGATGTTGGTAAGAGAGACAGTAGGCTCATCAGAATGTTTTTTCCCCTGTATTTCCCACATCCTTTGTCATAAGGCAGAGCCATATGACTACTTACACCCAATGAACTGTGAAGGGTCTATGGGAAAATTTCCATTTCTCTTTCCCTAACTTGATCATAAATGTGCCATAGTTCAACTTCAATCCCAAAAGAGCTGTTTGGACCCAAACAGAATTTGTGTCAAGCCAGAAACAAGATGCTGATGTGTTAATTCACTGACACTCTTTAAGAGTTATATATTAATTATTGCATCACAGCCTACCCTATATCATCAGGAGTGCAGACACAAGATATAACTAGAATTTAAAATGAAGTGTTTTACAACTCAATAGAAAAACTACAAACTAAAAAATAGGCAAAAGACATAAACAGACGTCACAGAAGGTGACACTGAAAAAAATGAATATGAAATAAACGTAAAAGAAAATCTTCAACCTCACTATAAAATGGAAACATGCAAAACAAGACCATAATGGCTTATAACCTCATACCTACATATTGGCAAAACTTAAATGTCTGATAATGTCAACTGTTGGCCAGAAAGTAGAGTACCAGGAACTCCTACATAGCTGGTGGGTGTGGATTAAGACAACCATGTTAGCAAACAATCTGGCAATATTTTGTAATGTTGAAGGTCCTCATAATTTCAACATATGCTCAAATGGTAGACCCTCTATAAGCCCTTCCCTGCTTCCTGAACAGTCTGAGGCAAATCTCTTATATTTATGCTAACTTACAGAAACTTTCATTAGAGTTACAGCAGGAGCTATTTACCTCAGGCTTCCCAGAATCCAAACAGACTCTCCCTCATGGGGAAATACAAGAAGTTGACCAGGGAATGTTTTATTATTTGTAAACAACAGAGTGCTTTCTCACTAACTTACTTCAGATGAAGGCAATTATCTTTTCATAGCTGTGTGCTCAACATTTACCAGAAGACCTGGCTCACAGTAAGCAGGCAAACATGACCATTTAATTTGAAATTGCTGACTAGTTCCTGGACACAAATTAGATTCTATGCAATGTGGTTCATTAAGACAGGACTTGTAATACAGCATAGAACTTCATAGTCATCATTCTAATAGTCCATATGGTAGTTATTCCTTAGTGAGGAAGTTGTTCAAAGATAAATTCATTCAATGTGCAAGATTTGGTTTAAGTTATAGAACTTTCTATTTCTTCTTAATTTATATATTATTTCCAAGGTACTATTTTTCTCTATCGGGAACAAATTATTTTTGAATGCCAAGAACCCGAAGTAACTGTCAGGATGTTGTACTTCAGATGTGACAAAAATTCATTTAATTTAGAAATGGAACACTAGAAAAAAAAAATGCCACAACTTACATATATGTGAAATGTTTTTCCACATTACAGACATAGATGGCCTTTCCCTGTCACAAGCTTCCTGTGTTCAAATGTCCATGAAACATCTGATAACTTTCTAAAGTGGAAATCACAGCAGTCTTATACCACAGGGAAACTTTGCTTTCTTTTCTCCCCCCCTCCCTTTTTTTTGATTCTTACAGAGTATTCCATGGCACATTCTGGCAGATCAATACAGTTTCAGCTTTGTTTTATACAGCTGGGCAGGTAGAGTAGTGACTGAAAGTTCATCTAGGTTTTTAATTGACTATGCTCCTAAAGATGCACCAAAACAGATCAAAATGACTTGCTTTTAATTTCCTTTGGGGGCAACTCCCTGGCATGGGCAATGCTGAATTACCATCTTGCCTCTTTCCTTTCTTTTTGAGTCTGTCCCTTTGAGCAACGCAGCAATAGCTGCTGGCTATGCAATTAGGCATCTCTGTCTGCCTCCCCTTCAATCTTTTTCTCCTTATTAAGCTAGTAGGAAAATGTTAAGCCCCTAGGCATTTGCATCTATTAATAGGAAGAGAAGATTAACTGTCACTGTTGCATAGATTCATGATTAGTAGTAACAAGAAAGCCATGGGCATCTTTGCAACATCATAAAGTGGCTCTGCAGTAGGACCTCTAATCTGGTCTCTGATAGGAGATTATTGGTGGTCTACCTTGATTTGTCCAGCCATAGGATCGGAACAAAGGAAATGATTAGACTTAGTTCAAGATGCTCATTTCACAGAGAATGAAGTCGAGGTCATGTGACCTGTCAGAGGGCAGGCAGGTAATTAATGACAAGACAAAACAAATACAGTATCTAGATCCCTTGCGACTTTTAACCTATCATACTGAACTTGTTACATTGCTTATTATTTCAGCATCAGGATTTAACATTTTCCATAAATCAAATCTTTAGAAAATCATTCTTTCTGGAATAACAGAAAAATTTATGAACAGAATTACCTGAACAGAATTACTGCAAAAGAGTCAGTTGGATAGTCTAATATGAGGAATTCCAAAAGATGTTTTACTTAATTCCAAAAAAAGTATTTTGGAACCTTCTGATGATTCTCCATTTACATCACTGCTTTAGGTCTAGCTTTTTCTTCTTACAAAGAGACAAATTAAAATGTAATTAGGTAAGTTAAAAATTAGCAAACACAGAGGGGTGGTATATCACATAATGAAGTGACTCTCCAAATGTGATGCCTGGCCCAATCACCTGGGAGCTCATCAGAAATTGTCAACCTGAAAATAAAGAGCCAAAATGAGAGTCAAAGGAGTGTTTATTTAGGACTAAAGAATTGCAATTGGGGTAGCAAAGATTCAGGTAGAAGCTCAAATAGTCTTCCATTGGTGAAATGAAAGCAAAGAGGTTTTATATGGAAAAGGAGGAGAGACAATTATATGAATTGAAGAAAAGAAAAAAAAATCTGAGAGTGTCAACCAATTAAGCTAATCTGGGTTCTACATTGATTGACTACTGATTTGATGTTCAGAAAATCCACAACCATCAGTCTTGCGTTTAGGATGTTTGTTCTTCCACAGACTTCTCATGCGATCACTTAAAATAATTGCCATTTTGCCCAGTCCAAAGGTCTGGGCCCAGTTTAAACAAAGACAGGTAAGGCAGGTTCTCTAACGTGGCTGCTCCAACATCATTTTAAAACGGCTCCAGTCATGTCAATTTTTCACAAAATGCAAATTCTCAAGACACACCACAGACCTACTGCAACAGAAAATCTTGGAAAGGCATTTTAACAAATACCCCATGTGATTTTGATCCATGTTGAAGTTGGGAGAACCTTGGCTGAGCGGTTCAGAGTTACTGTCTCTGAAATCAGTCACTAGGTTTGAATCCCAGCCTGCCACTTAGGTATATGAACAGAGATAAAGACTTTACCTCTGTAATTCCTTTCTTTTGTAAACTGAGAAAGCCTACATGAATACTACTTATTTCACAGTGTTGTTATGAAGATATACATAAAATAGGTGCCTAGCACATTATAATCATTATAGACATGATATACTCTTATTATTGACATGCTATCACACTGCAACTCATCTACTAGATTAACTGACTGGAATTTTGCATCAAGAATGGTCCTGAAGAACAAGACTATTAGAAATAATGAACAAAAAGAAGATTGTAAAAGGTCCTTTGGGGAAGACAAGCCTGATTTGAAGGCCTCACAGGGCTACCTGGGAATTAAGGGTGCTTATGGACCTATGCATCTCTACATACAGTTAACACATATTGGTCACAAAAATGTTATGGAAAACAAGTTTGTTGCTTCTTGTTTCATCATGACCTCGCCCACCAACCCCCATTATGAAGTTTCTAAAGAAATGTCTACCTTCTCTGAATAGCAGGGCTTTATTTACCACAAAAAATTCTCAATTGGTTTTCATAGTTCCTCGAGAAAAATAATATGTTTTACCTGTGACTGGCCTCTGAACTCTTCATAGGAATTTGTAAAGGAGTAAATATTGAGACATCCTTTGAAGACAAAATAAAGGAATGAAGTCTGTCCTCTTTACTCCTTCCTCTTCTTTGGCCAGTGTTCTCCAAACAGGGCTATGCATACATATCACCTGGGGACCCTGTTCTTACACAGATTTGACTCCCTGGGTCTCTAATGGGGACTGAGATTCTACCTTTCCTATCTAGATTCTAAGAAATGTGAGTACTGCTGGTACTGGGTACTGGGTACTGCTGGCTCAGCACTATATGTAGCAAGGACTATATGTAGCAAGGACTTCTATCTCACCTAATTATTAACAAATTCCGGGCTCAAAAACTTCAATAGATCCCCTGCCAAACATTCATTTACTGGCCATCAACAGTATGCTGGGATCTCTGTTCTATCCTGGGAATACAAAGATTAAAAAACACAGGTTCTATCTCTGAGAAGCTCAGACACAACAAAACAACTTTAAAACAATTAAAAGGGCAATAATATAGATATATGCATGAGGTGTTATTAAAGCATCAAGAAAAGCTTTAGAAATTACTTGTAGAGGTTACACATTAGCTGGGTTTTAATGGATGGATGAGTAGCTCTGGTAAATAAAGACAGGTAAAATAGGAAAGTTCATAGAAGAAAAGTGATCATCAGAACAAGGGCAAAAAGAGAGCAGTCGGCTGCCAAAATGTTTGACATTAGACTCTGGGAAGGATATGTACATACTTGGAGCAGACTTAAGCACATCATTTAATAGATGCATGCAGCAGTATGGAAAGGTGAGCAGGGAACTATAAGTCATCAGGTATTATCAGAACATGAAGTATGTATTTGGTTGCTATTATTCAAGATTTTCTATAAATTTAATATTTTAGATCTAATAATTCATGGAGGCTCGGGCTAGCACAAAACCAAATTCCTTAGATTTCAATTTATTCTTAAGGAATCAAGGGGTGGAATCAGGCCAACTCTAAAGGGCACTACATCTCAACTCTTACAGGTGTCATTAAATTGTAGTCATTATTTACTATCATCCATCCTCATATGCTCCATATTCTAGTGGATAGATCTTCTACACTCCACCAAAAGCTTTGTGACTTTCCTTTCTCACAATTATCTTTTTTTTTTTTTTTAATTTTATTTATTTGACACAGAGAGAGAGAACACAAGTAGGCAGAGCAGGAGGCAGAGAGATGGGAAGCAGGCTCCCCACAGAGTAGAGAGCCCAACCCCAAGACCCTGAGATTATGACCTGAGCCAAAGGCAGAGGCTTAACCCACTGAGCCACCCAGGTGCCCCAATCATCTTCTAATAGTAGGGATAACTGCTCTTCAACCAAGCTTACTGTGTATAATATATAGTCAAAATTGTGATTTAAGTCCATTTTCATTAGAGTAACCATTGTTGCCAAAGCTGGAATTGTAGTCCTTTGGCTGGCTCATTAGACTCAAGATACAGAGATAGTAGGGTCAGTTAGCATGGCAAGGTAGCTTTACCAACTCTGAGGCCAGACAGATATTGTTCCACCACTTATAGGTAGGATATTTGGAAAAGATACTTAACAACTCTGTACCTCTGATTCCTCATTTGGAAAGGTATAGATAATAATTAGACTTGACCTCTCAGAGTTTCTGAGATGATTAAGTTGAATGTGGTAAAATTCCAGCTTAAGTGGCAGAAATATATAGGGTTCTCAGTAAATATTAGTGAGATGGCTAATTTTATGTATCGGTTTGGCTGGGTCATCAGAAGCCCAGATATTTGATTAAATACTATTGCTGGTATGTCTATGAGTATGTTTCTGAATGAGATTAACATTTGAGTCAGTAGACTGAGTAAAGCAGATTGCTCTCCCCAGTGTGGATAGATCTCACTCAACCCTTGGAGGCCTGAATAAAACAAAAGATTGAGGAAGGGAGAATTTGCTTTCTACCTAGCTGCCTTCAACCTGAGACATTGGTTTCCTTCGGTTCTCAGACTCAGACTTGGACTAGGATTTATGTTATCGGTTTGCTTGGTTCACAGGCCTTTGCACTCCAATTGGAGATTTACTATCAGCTCTCCTAGGTCTGAGGCTTGCCAACTGCAGATCTTGGGACTACTCAGCCTCCCTAATCATGTGAGCGAATTCCTTATAACACACACATCCTGTTGGTTCCATTTATCTGGAGAACCTTGACTAATACAATTAGTTATTATTGTTATCAGAAAGACTGCCCAGAGGGACATAGATTCAAAATCATCTAATCATAGAATTCGTGGTCAGAATGAAGGTTGTAGAAGGTCAGATCAGAATCCTAGAAGTCTTTTGTTGCTGTGAGTAGGGCTTCTAATTTTCCACAGCCTTTTCTGCCAAATTAGCCCCACATTTGAGATATATGACTCTAAAGTCTCACAGATTCAAGATTTATTATTTTAGACCATAAGTCAGAGTTTCTGACAAATGATCTTTAGATCTTTAGATCACTTTAGTGTCTGTGCTGATTATTCAACCCATGTCTCTGCTGTACTAAGAGTGAAGCCTTTGAGGGCTAAAGGGGTAGACAAAAGAATTTTCCCTGAAACTCCTGAAGGTCATGTGTAGTCTGACTGGACTGGTGGAGAATTGCCATGTGCAGAATCATCTACCTTTTTTTCAAGCTTCTCATATTTGAAGCTGCTTATCTCATGTTACGTACTGAAGTCGAAACAGAAGATGAGTCCCCGGTAATGATTTGAGCATCCTTCTCCCTCATTGAAAATAACTTTATTCCTCTGAGAAAATATTTCTCAAAAGGTCCAGCTCCTCCAGCAAGCCTTCCATGTTTATATCAAGTTTTTAAGTGAGCTCTGATTCTTCTTCTTTTTTTTTTTTTAAGATTTATTTATTTGTTTGTTTGTTTGTTTATTTATTTATTTATTTGACAGAGATCGAGATCACAAGTAGGCAGAGAGGCAGGCAAAGAGAGAGAGGAGGAAGCAGTCTCCCCGCCGAGCAGAGAGCCCGACACGGGACTCATCCCAGGACCCCGAGATCATGACCCGAGCCCAAGGCAGTGGCTTAACCCACTGAGCCACCAGGCGCTCCAGTTCTGATTCTTCTTAATTCTCAGGGGATTTCCTGGCTAGCCACTTAAAGGGGATTTATCATATGCTTCATTATTTTCTTAATTGTTTTACAAAGCCCTTAGAATTTAAAAGGCAGAGACACTCTGGCATTTCTATGTAATCAGCAAAGCATTCCATATACTAGTTATGTTAATTCTTTCGTAAACACTTCATGGTGATAAGTTGGTTTGGCACTGGGATAATAAAGTCCCGTCTTTGGGACCATATCCAAAAGGAAGAGCCCTTTCTTGAAGGACAATCAAGATGTTGGAGCCAGATGTATATATATACTTCATCCGGGGAAAATACATTTCTTGGTGACCTGTTTTTAAATAGTGAATAACCCTCCTGGGAAACTGGGATGGATCATTATTTGTGGTAAAATATTCTGGTGTATATTAGTATTATTACTTCCACTTCAGGCTAAGCCAGAAGGCATTATGGCACTTTGGTTATATGAGCAAGTCAGGAAAGAGGAGGAAGCCAATGCATGCAGGAATCAAATCTACAGGACCTGACTTGCCGTCTAACCAGACAAAAGGGTAGAAAGCTCACACTTCACCTAGTTAAGATCAAAAGACTACTAAATAAGGGTTGGCTCAGAAAGAAGTCAGGCCTTAATCTGGCACTTAAGAGCCTCAGTGCCTATAGCTGAAAAGGGCTAAGGAAGGCAAGGCATAATCCGGAAGTGAGTGACAGAAATAGTGATATCATTACAAGACTTTTGGGAAATGTGCTTTAGCACTGCTAAAAAAAGTTCTTTGCTTATTATAATGATAAAAGAAATTTTGTAATTCAGATATTGTCTAATAAAACAAGGCATGCTTTCAATAAGAGATAAGTGCAGGGTTTTCCAAATTGTCCTGTCCACTCTACCTAAGTGACAAACAAACAAACAGGATAAAGAGGGTAGAGAGAGCCTCAGCATGGAGCAAAGTTAATATACAATTTAAGAGCAACCTGAGGCATACTTGTAAACACAAAGTTGTTTGGAAAATGTTGATACTGGCATCTGATACTTTTCATACCTTTTTTAAAGTAAACTATTTTTAGGATAGTTTTGATTTACAAAAAAATTACAAGACTAAATCAGAGAGTTCCCACATACCTATGTTTAGTTTCCTTATTATTTACATGAGCTTAGCATATATATTTGTCATAATTAAAGACCCAATATTGATACATATTGTAAACTAACACCCATACTTTGTTCGTAATGGCTTAGCTTTTACCTAATTGCCTTTTTCATTTAAGATCCTTTTCAGGGTATTACTTGATATTTAGTCATCATGTCTCCTTAGATGCCTTTAGGCTGTGAGCGTTTCTCAGATTTTCTGTTTTTGAGGACCTTGACAAGTTTGAGGAACACTGACCACATATTTTATGGAATATCCCTCAGCTGGGATTTGCCTGATGTTTTACTCATGGTAAGTCAGTCTGAGATTATAGGTTTTGGAAAGAAAAACACAGAAGTGCCATTTACATCACATCATGTCAAGAGTACATACTATGAACATGACTACAGGAATTTTTCTAGATGTTCTTTATCAAGTTGAGCAAATTCTTCTATTCCTGGTTTGCTAAGAGTTTTCATTATTAAGAACTGTTGGGTTTTATCAATGTTTTTCTGCCTCAATAGATACAATCATATGACCTTCCTCTTTATCTTGTTGATATAATAGATTATATCGGTTGACTGCTTTTCAAATGCTTTTCTAGCCTAGCATACTTGAGACAAATCCCGCTTGGTAATGGTATATAATTTATATGCTGTATACATTGTTGGATTTGATATGCTAATAGTTTGAAGATTTTTGCATCTATGTTCATGAGAGATATTGGTCTATGGTGTTCTAGTAATGTCTTTACTGGTTTTGGTATTAGGAGATGGCTGGTCTCACAAAATGAGTTAGGCTACATTCCCTCTGTTTCTGTGGAAGAGATTGTAAAGAATAGGTTTCATTTGTTCCTTAAATATATGGTAGAATTCACCGGTGAAATAATCTGAGCCTGTCACTTTCTTTTTTGGAAAGCAAGAAAGTCATTAATTTTTTGACTCAATTTCTGTGGTAAGTATAAGATCCTAATAAAAGAGGTGGTAGGGGGGAAGGGGGCTCTGGATTGGTTTGTTTGCATTTGTTTGTTTGTTTTTGAAGATTTTATTTATTTATTGACAGACAGAGATCACAAGTAGGGAGAGAGGCAGGCAGAGAAAGAGGAGGAAGCAGGCTCCCCACTGAGCAGAGAGCCCCATGTGATATGTGATACAGGGCTAGATCCCAGGACCCAGGACCTGAGCTGAAGACAGAGGCTTAACACACTGAGCCACCCAGGCACCCCTGTTTGCATTTGAAAAGCACAACTGCTGGCAGGTTGCTTAGTATCTGGATGTTGGCTAACCTTGGGAAAGACAGCAAGGTCCCAGATATTTAATACTGATAATAAAAGACATAGTTGATACATGACATCAGAGACTTCTGGTCCAGGTAAACAAATCTCACTTCTAACTCACTGAATTCTCCTGATTTCAGGGTGGCACTTTTCCCTGCAACCACAGTTCTCTGATGGATCAAAGAAAAGATAATTGATTTTCGCTTTTTGTATTCAGCTTTTCCTTGTTGCAAGAAAGAAACTGAGGACTTTGAACCTCATTACATATTAGAACTGAAACCAAAAGTCTTCAACTTATTTTTTATTGTTTTGCAGACTTCAGTTTCATGCCAAAGTGAAAACATTTGCAATATTTCTCTGATTCAGTGCAATAACCCTGAGAAGTTTCTTTTTATCGAAATTTTAGCTAAACCTAGGAGTGAGATGGCAGGCAGTTCATTCATACAGTAGTACAATGTGTTTTTATTTTGCTAAAATGTAAGATTAAAATGTACAGAAATATTATCTCATGTTTCTTTTTTTCTTTTTTGGAAACTGCCAGTGAACTATTTTTCTTAAGAAGTTAGTTATTCAAACATTACTTAAGGCAGCTGAGAAATAAATGACACAAAACTATAGTAATCTCTGTTGTCACATGCTGACCAAAGAATTGGACTGGAAATCCTAAGTCTCAGGTTTGAGTTTTGATTATTACATACAAGCTGGATATCTTTACAAATACTTCCTTCCCAAATTTCTCAGTGTGTCAATTTGGATAATATCACTTATTTTCTAACTTGCAGTATAGTTAAGAGCATGAAAGGGCATGTGGAAGCTCTATATTTAAATTGCAAAGCACTACAGAAATGTGGGGGTTTGCCTGGGTGGCTCAGTCAGTTAAGCATCCAGACTCTTGATTTCAACTCAGGTCATGATCTCAGGGTCCTGAGACCAAGCCCTGAGTGGGGCTCTGCCCTTAGTGGGAAGTCCACTTGAGATTCTCTCCCTTTCCCTCTACCTGACCCCTACTCATGCACACGTGCTCCCTCTCTCTCTCTAAACAAAAAATAAATAAATAAAATCTTTTAAAAAGAGAAATTTAGGAAAATAATATCCTTAGTAAAATCTCCCATGCTCACTCTCCTGAGTTGATTTTAAAGGGACATAGAGCTTTTAATTCTGGTTGAAAGAAACCACAACTCCAAACCACACACATGTTAAGAATGAGTACACTGAATGGCCAAAGAGAACACTAATGGAAGGGTGACATAGTTCTATATTCTTAAATCCCTTACTGGGAGCTTAGTGACAGAGCCTAAAAGACTAAGATTGAAAAAGAAAAGAAAAGAAAAGAAAAGAAAAAAAAAGAAGAGAAAGTGAAGAATAAACAAATGAAGGATAATAAATAAGACTTATCAGAATAACCAAATTCATGATTTCTCAGTTAACTAGCTAAGGAGTTTAAATTGCCTCCATGACAGAGTATCTTCCTGCTAGTGGCTGATGTAGTTAAGTGGGGAATCCCAGTACATTTTACCACATCTGTTGACAAGAACAAGAGTGACTTAGGTTCCTGGCTTTACCATATTTCTTTTTCTTTAGCAGTAAATTCAAACTACAAACAGAAAATGATCATAAACTTTGTCTTGTGTAATAACACTGGGCAGAGAACTTTATTGCCCCAGAAACATCTATTTCAGTATATCATAAGCATAAAGGGCAAAATTCTTCAGTATATCATAAGCATGAGGACAAAATTCTCCCTAAGCTGTCTGTTGAACACAATTGTGTTCCTGTTTTTAATATTGAGTGTAGAGAGGTCATTTTTTTTTTTTAACCCACAGTTTGTTTATATCTTGGTTTCATAGCAAATACCAACATGTCTTGCTAAAGTCCAAATGAATTCACTTTCCTAGGATATATACTGTTAGGAAAGAGTGAGGAAGGATTAATATTATTAAAATATCTGTATTATCCCCCAAAATCCATACATTCAATGCAATCCCTATCAAAATTCCAATAGAAATTTTCACAGAAATAGAAGAGATGATCTTAAAATTTGTATGGAACAACAGAAGATCACAAATAGCCAAAGTAATCTCAAGAAAGAACAAACCTAGAGGCATACACTGTCTGATTTCAAACTATATCACAAAGTACAGCAATCAAAACAGTATGGTACTTTTAAAAACAGACACATAGATCAATACAACTAAATAGTCCAGAATTAAACCCATGCTTATATGGTCAATTAATTCACCATAAAGGAAGTAAGAATATACAATGGGAAAGGAAAGTCTCTTCAACAAATAATATTCAGAAATTGGACAGCCACATGTAAAAGAATGAAACTGGACCATTATCTTACCCTATGTATAAAAATTACCTGAAAATAGATTAAAGACTTTAATATAAAATTAGAAATCATAAAACTCCTAGGAAAAAGTACAAGAAGTAAGCTCTTTGACATTAATCTTGCAATATTTTTTGGATCTGAGCCCAAAGGCAACAAAATGACAACAAAAGCAAAAATAAACAAATGGCACAGGATCAAACTAAAAATCCTCTCTATGGTGAATAAAATCACCAACAAAATAAAAAGACAACCTAATGAATGAGCGAGGAGTTTAAAATTATATCTCCAATAAGGGATTTGATAGCCAAAATATAAAAAGAACTCATATACTACCCCCCAAAAAACCAAAATAATACATACACACACACACAAAACCCAATTCAATTAAAAAATGGACAGAGGGCCTGAGAAGACATTCTTCCAAAGAAAACATGCAGAAAACCAACAGACACATGAAAAGATGCTCAGCATCACTAATCATCAGGGAAGTACAAGTCAAACTCACAATGAGATATCATCTCACACCTGTCAGGATGACTAGTATCAGAAAGATAAGAAATAAAGTGTTGGTAAAGTTAGAGAGAAAAGGGAAATCCTCCTATACCATTCATAGGAATGTAAATTGTTGTAGTCATTATGGAAAACAGTATGAAGCTTCTTTAAAAAGTTAAAAATAGAACTAACCATATGATCAAGCAATTCCATTTCTGGGTATTTATCTGAACAAAACAAAAATACTAATTTGAAAAGATATATGTTCACAATAGCCAAGAATTAGAAACAACCAAAGTGTTCATCGATAGATGAATAGATAATGATGTGGCGCATATATATATGCACCACATCATATATATATGATATATGTATGTATAGTGATTTGTATGATATATATCATACATGATATATATGATATGTATATATATATATACACATATATATATATGATATGTATGTATGATATCCTCATACATGAGGAGAGCTGGTTGGAAACTGCCAGATGGGAGGAGTGTATGGGGGTAAGCAAAACATGAGAAAGAGGTCAAGAGGCACAGAATTCCTTCCAGTCATAAAATAAGTCACAGGGATGGTGACAATAGTCAACAATATTAGAAGAAACTAGATTTATTGTGGTAATCATTTTATATAGTAGATACAAATATTAAATCATTATGTTGCATACCTGAAACTAATATAATGCTGTATGTCAATGATGCCTCCACAGAAAGCAAATGGAGTATTATCATATCAATTTTTTAAAAATTTCCATAATGTTCTTGAAAGAGAAAAATGTAAATGAACAGTGCATGGAATACTGCCATATTTTGATTATGCAAGTTAAAATTTTGATGTAGAATTATTAAGTAATTTTCTCAGATGTTAACATTTAACAGAGTACAGCTAATTTTTTCTTGTTTTGACTAATTAATGCTACTTCTATAGAATTTTTTAAAGTCTCTTGATTAAATTTTAATGAAGCCAGTTAGTCCCCAGAAGAAATTAATTTAAGGCATCAATTGTTGAAAGGTAAATACAATGAGTAATTATCTAAAATGGGCCACTTCTCATAAATATGCACTAAATAATGAAAAATCACCTCCTGAAGGTGGGTAGGAAGACAGGTTAAAATGTAAAAAAACATTCAGGAGTAGTGACTGAGATAAAAAGTTGGATCATAGGCGCTATTAATTTACCTACTGTGTGTTAATGCAATTAAATTAAGAGCAATAAGAAATGAGCTCATTTATCTTTCTTATTTTCTAGGAAACAACTTCTAGTAAATTTCAAGTTTTCAGCAATAACTAACACAAACTGTAATGTTACTTCAAAAAGGAATTCAGGGGAGAACTTCTAGATGTAATCTTGATCCTGGAATTGCTTCTTAAAAGAAGCTCCTGAAATAAGCAACATTTCTAAAGACATTTTGGTGGACACTACTGTAGATATCTGGTCTATATCCTACTTTATTTGACCAATGCAAGTAGAAAAAAATCTTTGAAATTTACAATTAGAGGCATAATTTTAATGAATTACAATATAATATAGCTAATTGATTAGCAGAATATATTTAGTATATAAGATAAAAGGATTTTCACTATGTAAGTTAAATACTTGGTACATTACATACATATTCATAGAGTATAAAGGTATTATTTAAAACTTACTTATATTTTAGGGGACTGAACCTGGGAGGTTACCTCAGTAAGCATCTAACTCTGATTTCAGTGCAGGTGATGATCTCAGGGTCATGAGATTGAGCACTGTGTTGGGCTCTGAGCTAGGTGTGCTGCCTACTTAAGATTCTGTCTCTCCCTCTCCCTCTGCCCATCCCCACATTTGCTTATGCTCTCTCTCTCTCACTCAAAATAAATAAATAAACAACAAAAAAACACAAATAATAAGTTAGATTCCGATTTTAAAAATAAGTATATCTTTGTCTTACTTTTCTATAAACCATAAAGTGTCTCAAAAGATTAGTCTGCCCACACTGTTTCTATTCATTTAACCCTAATTCAATTTATTTAAAATGAAATTATTTTATATTATTTGAATGTTTAAATTATTTTAAAATTAATATTTAAGAAATTAAGATAAAATAGATGGATTTGCCCTTTTATTCCTACACAAATATAAAACAATGGATACATTTGATCATTCATTATAGCATTATACATTACAATAAAAAATTAAATTAAATGTCTATCACTAGGGTCCTAATTGAAAATAATTATTTATTACCTACACAATGGAATTATATGCAACTAAAGGGCATATAGGGAGTAATCTATCTATCCACTAATAGGGAGTAGTCAATAGAGTACATTTTCAAGTTTACAAATGCAAAAAGGTGAATAATTCATACACTAGTTACATATTCTATAAAAAAAGAAGAAATAAATAAGTCAAGTACACAAAACACATGCATATTTGCTTACTTTTGAATTAAGATGCATTGGAAGTATAAACCTAAAGCAAAAGTAGACAACTACAGGAAGCAGAAGTACACTAAAGAAAAGAAAGGAAGACACTTCTAAATGAAATATTTTACATAATTTTTACTTTGAGCTATATATATGTTTTATCTATTCAAAAATAAAAAATTAGTTAAAAATCAAACACTAAAATTCAAGAAGAGAGATATAAATAATACTAGCTACTTATCAATTTGCTAACATTTGCCACAGAAGGGGGAATACTATTTTCAGGGATGTTTGAACACTGTATTCTGTATAATCTTTGTGGTATATAGATTAAGGAGGAAGGAAGGAAAGAAGAAAGAAGTAAGGGAGGGAGGGAGGGAGAGAGGAAGGAAAAATAGATCAGCAAAGAACTCTTATATCTAACTCAATAGGTATAATGTTAGTATTAGTTATTACCAGTGTAATTTTGACACCATCCTAACCATACTGTAAGATAAAGCAAATAAGTAATTATGCTTATATATTAATATTATTAGGTATTAAGATTCTCAATGCAAGAGAAAAGAGATACCAATATTATATAAAGTACATTAAGTTAAAAAATATATCAATATAAATACATGATGCATATTTAAAAAAAAATAGAGTGGGGAGGAGCAAGATAGCAGAGAAGTAGGAGACCTAAATATCATCCAGTACCAACAGTGCAGCTAGATAATTGCCAAATCATTCAAAACGCCTACAAACTCAAAAGGAGATTGAAGAGAAGAGGAGCAGCAATTCTAGGAACAGAAAACTGACCACTTTTTGGAAGGTAGGATGTGTGGGAAGTGGATCCAAGATGATATACAGAGACCATGGTGGGGAGTGGCCGGCTCTTGACAAGTGGAGAACAAAATTGGAACTTTCAGAAGTCTGCTCCACTGAGGGATGTCACTCCAGAGGCTAAGAAGGGGGTAAAGTCCTTGTGGGGACAGTGTGGTCTCAGGACCTGTGGGGTCACAAAAAGACCAGGGATGTTTTGAGTGTGGCAGAACTCCCAGGTATTAGACCAAGGAGATAGAGATGAAGAATGAGCTCTCAGCTTGGGGTTACCTTAAACCATGATCCAAGGCACAATCAGGCCACTGGTCTTCAAGCAGAAATTCCACAAGTGGCAGATTCGGGGAGACCCCCTCCTTCCTTCATGGAAGGAGTGTCATGGAGCAAGCTGCAGGAATCTGCTGGGTTTGGAGAAGGGCTGTGCGCCAGAGATAGAAATGCTGGGTCCCAAGCTGGTATATAGATTAAGGAGGAAGGAAGGAGGGTGGTGCATTTCCAACTCAGGCAAAGACATATGAGAATCACTGTAACAGGCCCCTCCCCCCAGAATATTATCAAGAACATCTAGCCAAGACCAAGTTCACCAATCAATGAAAACTGTGGAACTCCAGAGCTAGGGGAATGCAACACATAGATTCATGGCTCTTTTCCCATGATTCTTTAGTTTATTGAAGCTAATTTTTTTAAATTTTTTTCTTTTTCTATTTTGAAAAATTTTCTCTTTCCTATTTTAACCTTTTAAAGCTATTTTATCTTATCAATACCTTCTTTAAAAATCTTTTTTTTTTAAGATTTTATTTATTTATCTGACAGACAGAGATCACAAGTAGGCAGAGAAGCAGGCAGAGAGAGAGAGAGGAGGAAGCAGCCTCCCTGCTGAGCAGAGAGCCCAATGTGGGGCTCAATCCCAGAACCCTGGGATCGTGACCTGAGCCGAAGGCAGAGACTTTAACCCACTGAGCCACCCAGGCGCCCCTAAAAATCTTTTAAAATTTTCATTGTTATGCTCATATTCAATCCTTCTATTGTACTTAAGCTTAGTTTTTCTATACATATAGGTTTTCTTTCTTTAAAATTCTGGGATACAGTATCTTTTAATAGATCAAAATATACCATAAATCTAGCACATGGCTTTGTTCTAGTCTCCAGCCTGATCACATTCTTTCTTCTTTTTTTTTTCTTTTTTCAAACAACTTCTCATCTTACCAATTCCATTTTTAGAATCTTTCTTAACTTTCATCTTTGCAGTCATAGTCCATTCCTTCATCATGTTTACCTTTATTTTTGTGCATATATATAAATTTTTCTTTCTTTAAAATTTTGGGAAGCAGTTTCTTCTAACAGACCAAAATACACCCCAAATCAAGTGTGTGGCTCTGTTATATTCCTCAGTCTAATACATATATATATATTTTTTTTAATTTTGTTAATTTCTTTTCCCCCTGGTTTTGGGTCTCTTCCAATTTGGTTAGTGTATATTATACTGGGGTCATTGCTACTCTTTTAGTATTTTGTTCTCTCATTCATCTATTCTTATCTGGATAAAATAAAAAGGCAGAAAAACTCACCTCAAAAAAAAAAAAAAAGAACAAGAGGTAGTACTGACGGTACTGACGGTAGTAGCAAAAGTTAAAAGTCTCAGTCACAAAGAAAATCCTGAAAGCAGCTCAGGACAAGAGGTCTGTAAATATACAACAGTAGAAATACTAGATTGGCAACAGAACTCAGAGAGCTGGCAAGACAGAAAGGACTGGCATGATATATTCAGAGCACTAAATGAGAAAAATATGCAGCCAAGAATACTATATCCAGCGAGGCTGTCACTGAAAATAGAAAAAGAGATTAAAAACCTTCTAGGAAAAACAACAACTAAACGAATTTGAAAACCCCAAACCAGCCCTACAGGAAATATTGAAAGGGGTCCTCAAAGCAGAAAGAGCCTAAAAGTAACATAGACCATAAAGGAACAGACACAATAAGAGTTACCTTACAGGCAATACAATGGCACTAAGTTCACATCTTTCTATAGTTACTAAATGTAAATGGGCTAAATGCACCAATCAAATACACAGGGTACCAGAATGGATAAAAAGACAAGACTCATCAATATGCTGTCTGAAAGAAACTCATTTTAGACCAAAAATACCTCCAGATTGAAAGTCAGGGAGTAGAAAACCATTTTACATGCTAATGGACATCAAAAGAAAGCTGGGGTGACAATCCTTATACCAAAAAAAAAAAAAAAAAAAAAAAAAAAAAAGATTTTAAGCCAAAGACCATAATAAGAGAAGAGGAAGGACACTTATATCAAACTTTAAGGGTGTGTCCAACAAGAAGATCTAACAATTTTAAATATCTATGCCCTTAACATGGGACCAGCCAGTTATAGAAACCAATTAATAAAATAAAAGAAACACATAGACAATAATACAAAAATAGTAGGGGACTTTAGCACCCCCTTCACTGAAATGGACAGATCATCTGAGCAAAAGATCAACAAGCGAATAAAGGTTTTAAATGATGCACTGGACCAGATGGACATCACAGATATATTCAGATTGTTCCATCCCAAAGCAACAGAAGACACATTCATCTCTAGTGCACATGGAGCATTCTCTAGAATAGATCACAACCTGGGTCACAAATCAGGTCTCAACCACTACCAAAAGATTGGGATCATTCCCTGGATATTTTCAGACTACAATGCTTTAAAACTAGAAATCAATCATAAGAGGAAAGTTGGAAAGGACTCAAATACATAGAGGCTAAAGAGCATCCTACTAAAGAAATAGAAAACCTGAGTGGATTACCCAAGAAGTTAGAGAATTAAAAAAAATTCATGGAAACAAATGAAGATGAAAACACAACTCTTCAAAATCATTAGGACACAGCAAAAGTGGCCCTGAGAAAAAAGTATATAGCAATACAAACCTTTCTCAAGAAACAAGAAAGTTCTCAAATATACAACCTAACCCTACACCTAAAGGAGCTGGAGAAAGAAGAGCAAAGAAAGTCTAAACCCAGCAGGAGAAGAGAAATAATAAAGATGAGAGCAGAAATCAATGAAATAGAAACCAAAAGAACAGTAGAACAAATCAACAAAACTAAGAGCTGGTTCTATGAAAGAATTAATAAGATTGACAAACCCCTGGCCAGACTTATCAAAAAGAAAAGAGAAAGGACCCAAATTCATAAAATCATAAATGAAAGAGGACCGATCACAACCAACACCAATGAAATACAAAAAATTATAAGAACATATTATGAACAACTATACACCAACAAATTTGGCAATCTATAAGAAATGGATGCATTCCTAGAGAAATAGGAACTACCAAAACTGAACCAGGAAGAAATAGAAAACCGGAACAGATCCATAACCAGTAAGGAGATTGAAGCAGTCATCAAAAATCTCCTTGCAAACAAGAGCCCAGGACCAGACAGCTTCCCAAGGGAATTCTATCAAACATTTAAAGAAGAATTAATACCTATTCTCTTAAAACTGTTCCAAAAATGGAAGGAAAACTTCCAAACTCATTTTATGAGGCCAGCATTACCTTGATCCCAAAACCAGACAAAGACTCCATCAAAAAGGAGAATTACAGACCAATAACCTTGATGAACACAGATGCAAAAATTCTCACCAAAATACTAGCCAATAGGATCCAACAGTACATTAAAAGGATTATTCACCACAACCAAGTGAGAATTATTACTGGGCTACAAGTTTGGTTCAACATCCTCAAATCAATCAATATGATATAATCCATTAAAAAAAGAAAGAACAAGAACCATATGATCCTCTCAAAAGATGAGGAAAAAGCATTTGACAGAGTACAGCAAACTTTCTTGATCAAAACTGTGTAGGTATAGAGGGTAGGTAGGTATAGAGGGTACACACTTCAATATCACTGAAGCCATCTATGAAAAGCCAACAGCAAATATCATTCTCAATGGGGAAAAACTGAGAGCTTTTCCCCTAGAGTCAGGAACATGGAAGGACTGTCCACTGTCACTGATGCTATTCAACATAGTACTACAACTCATAGCCTCAGCAATCAGACAACAAAAAGAAATAAAAAGCATCCGAGTTGGCAAAGAAAAAGTCAAACTCTTATTCTTTGCAGATGACATAATTCTTTATGTGGAAAACCCAAAAGACTCTACTCTAAAACTGCTAGAACTCGTATAGGAATTCAGTAAAGTTTCAGGATATAAAAATCAATGCACAGAAATCAGTTGCATTTCTATACACCAACAGCAAGACAGAAGAAAGAGAAATTAAACAGTCAATCCCACTTACAGTTGCATCCAAAACCATAAGATACCTAGGAATAAACCTAACCCAAGAGGCCAAGAATCTGTACTCAGAAAACTATAAAGTATTCATGAAAGAAATGGAGGAAGACACAAAGAAATGGAAAAATGTTCTATGCTCATGGATTGGAAGAACAAATATTATGAAAATGTCTATGTTACCTAAAGCAATCTACACATTTAATGCAATCCCCTATCAAACTATCACCATCTTTTTTCAAGGAAATGGAACAAATAATCCTAAAGTTTATATGGAACCAGAAAAGACCCTGAATAGCCAGAAGAACATTGAAAAAGAAAACCAAAGTTGGCAGCATCACAATTCTAGACTTCAAGCTCTATTACTAAGCTGTAATCATCAAGACAGCATGATACTGGCACAAAAGGACACATGGATCAGTGAAACAGAATACAGAACCCAGAAATGGACCCTCAACTCTATGTCAACTCATCTTTGACAAAGCAGGAAAGTATGACCAATGGGAAATAGACAGTTTCTTCGACAAATAGGGTTTGGAAAATTGGACAGCCACATACAGAAAAATGAACCTGGACCATTTCCTTACACCACACACAAAAATAGATTCAAAATGGATGAAGCACCTCAATGTGAGAAAGGAATCCATCAAAATCCTAGAGGAAAACACAGGCAGCAACCTCTTCAACCTCAGCTACACCAACTTCTTCCTACAAACATCACAAAAGGCAAGGGAAGCAAGGGCAAAAACTTCATCAAAACCTTTTGTACAGCAAAGGAAACAGTCAACAAAACCAAAAGACAACTGGCAGAATGGGAGAAGATACTTGCAAATGACATATCAGATAAAGGACTAGTATCCAGGTATCCAATTTTTGAATGTTGAGTATTCTCAAACTCAACACCCAAAAAACAAATAATCCAATCAAGAAATGGGCAGAAGACATGAAGACATTTCTGCAAAGAAGACATCTAAATGGCCAACAGACACATGAAAAAGTGCTCAACATCACTGGGCATCAGGGAAACACAAATTAAAACCACAGTGAGATACCACCTCACACCAGTCAGAATGGCTAAAATTAACAAGTCAGGAAATGACAGATGTTGGTGAGGATGTGGAGAAAGGGGAAACCTCCTGCAATGTTGGTGGGAATGAAGGTGGTGCAGTCACTCTGGAAAACAGAGTTTTCTTCAAAAAGTTGAAAATAGAGCTATACTACAATCAGCAATCATACTACTGGGTATATATATATATATATATATATATATATATATATATATATATATATATACATATTTTCCATTGTGTGTGTGTGTGTGTATGTATATGCATACACACACACACACAATGGAATACTATGCAGCCATTAAAAGAAACAAAATCTTGCCATTTTCAATGACGTGGATGGAATTAGAGTGTATTAATGCTAAGTGATATAAGTCAATCAGAGAAAGACAAGTGAATGGCAAGGTCGGGGTTCATGGGGGTAGAAAGGGAATAAATGAAACAAGATGGGATTGGAGGGAGACACACCATAAGAAACTTAATTTCAGGAAACAAACTGAGGTTTACTGGTAGGTGGGGGGAGGGACAGGGTGTCTGGGTTATGGAAATTGGGGAGGATATATGCTATGGCAAGTGCTGTGAATTGTGTAAGACTGATGATTCACAGACCTGTACTCCTGAAGCAAATAATACATTATATGTTAATAACATTTTTTTTAATGGGAAAAAAAACCCAGCTTTGTTCCCTAAAACTAAGTAGAATTACCACAATAATAACTCAACAGCACACTTAGTTCCCAACTCTTGGTTTCCAAGAGCATCCCCAGCGAAAGGAACTCAGAGCTTCATGGAGTAATTGCTATTCCAAGTAAAAGGCAGGGGAAATACAGGTAAATTGTAGGACATCTTCTTATGTTGGAAAGGAAGAAAGACCTCAAAGATATTGATGCTTTATCAAATAGACTCTGGAAATAGACTTATTACCAACCAAACTCAACAAAACATAAGCATCTAAATAAATAATGTCTGCAGTTCATGTTTACATGCTGAATACATAAAAACCTATAATGAAAATCAAAAGAGGAAAAGGAAAAATACCCATATGCCCTAACAAAGTTGATTATTACAGGACCTCCTTACACCAAAATTGGAAATTAAAGATAAAAACCCAATCATCTACCAAGTAAATGCATTGGAAATATAAAGTGAAAGCAAAATTACACAACTGCTCATCATTAGGTAATAATGCCAGCTATTAAAAGAAGAAAAAAATGACAATATTAGAAAAATCACAATTTTGCAACCCTCAATGAAATAATTTTTTCATATAAGTATTATTAATAAATGACAAAACCATGAGGTGAAAAGTTGATAAGAAGCAGGTATTTGTACAATGTCACTCTATAGATTACTTTCTGAATGCAAGAGAAAAGGCTTTCCAAAGAAAATATCTGGTTGTCACTATTATAACCAAGTGATCAAACCTAACCTCACTGCTAGCATCCTATGCTTTCTGATATGATGAAATATGAAATATGCAGTATCATCAATGAAATATTCTTGCCAAAATGTATTTAAAAAACTAATCAAACTTTTGGTCCTAAATAAAATGTTCCTAAGTAATTTTATTTTTACATTAAAATCAGTAATTTATAGATATTTCTATTTCTCTACATGCTCTGTAATTACTAAGGTTCTATTTTTACTACTTATGACTATCTGAATATGGACTAATATTTAACAATGTTTTAATTTCCACTTCTATAATTCCTGTTAAATGGAACATGTTTTTATACCTTTTCATTTTATGGCCATTCATCTTTCCTCTTCTCTGAATTGTCAGTATGCAGAATCCATTTTTTTTATTTGTAGCAGAAATTTTACAGAGATTGTGTTTACCCTGGTAAATATTTGAAGATAACTTTTCTTAGCTGTTCTCAACCTTGATTACACAATAAAATCACTGATGAAGCTTTAAAAATACCAAAGTCTAGAGTACAGATTTCATACAATTGAAATCTTTTTATGTGCTTGCACAGGCTGCTACTGCCCCCATTTTCATACCTTCACCCTGGCTTTGGACCTAAACATTTGTGGATTGCTTTTGATCATTATTCCACCCACACCCACCTTTTTTCAGCTTTCAATGAAGTATCCACCTAGCTCACTGCTGGGTTTTCTCTCATTTTTGGTATACAGAGCTATTTAACATATTGTTGGGTTATTGGCTTTGTTTAACACAGCTAATCCTTTTGAATACTGCTTATATGCTATAAGTTTCACTGCTATTTTTTTCCTGGTAAAAACTAACAAGTCCCTTTTGACTAGGTCCTCTCCATTTTTCAACCTGACAACTACCTAGATCATTAAAATCAGTAAGGATTTCAATTATCATCTCATTTATTATTCAGTCAATGAAGTCATAAATACATTTCATCTCCCTTCCATTTGCCATGCACTCTACTAGGTTCTGGGTGGAGAAATATGAAACCACCATCTTGCTCCCCACCAGGAGAAAGAGAAATAAAACCAAAGAACCTGTCACTTAGCTCACAATCTAATAGGAAGGCAGCTGTCACATAATTTCACAAAGCATAAAATTACAACTGTGATAAGTATAAAGAACTGGATATCCTCTGTTTCTCCAAATACCCAGACTACAATGAGTATAGCTTTGAGTGCATCCACACTCTTAGAAAAGCCAGTTTCTTTAGAATATAGATTCGCAATCCCTGTGCCAAGCTCTCATCACCAAATCCTACAAAACTTTCCAGCAGACTTGTTATATGAAGTTTTAAGAACTTAAATTAACTTCTTTCTATTTTCTGTATTAGACATTCTATTTAAAGGAACAGCACACTTCAGGTTATAACTTTAGGTTATAAAGTACATATTTCTTGAAGAGCATTGTGCTATACCTGAACATATTTAAAATAGCTCATATAACATTTCATCTTCCAGGAATAATTTGCTCAGTAGGATAATTCTAACACTTTAGGTTGAAGTATAAGGTTCTTTGGGTAATGTGTATAATATTATATTTCTGTACTTATTTTACAAACACTGTGGATCTCAAACAGATTTGTATATACAGGGCACATATTTTAGAAAAATGATACACAATTTCAAATAAGTAAGCTTTCCATTTGCATAAACCTACAAATCTTATTCTCTTTATGGCATCCATTTCATAGGAAAGTCCATGTTGTAAGTCTTCTGCTTAACCTCTCGCAAAAATATCTTCTGCTATCTAACCCCACACTAACTCTCAAACTCCTTCCGTGGTAATTATGACATATTTTGGCTTCTGGCGCAGTTTACAAAACTGGGAAAAGTAAAACCCCTCAAAATTAATGGACTACTTGAAAGTAAATAAGGTGATGTCTGGAGCTCTCCAAGAAGTATGTTTTGATGCATGTTGGTATCAGTTACAAAAATAGCATCACTGAGATGAATATTTATCCTGAGTCATGTATTCTTGGTAAATAGTTTCCAAGAGGGTTTTCATTTCAAGGGCTAATTTTAGGAAGGTGTTTTTAAAATCCTAATTTGCAAAAATTTTGCATGCCAAAGGAAAACCTAGTTTCCTAATAGAGCCAAAAATGCTACAGACAAGAAAAATGTGGTAGATTTCCAGAGCTGTAACAAGCCAATTAGTTAATGAAAGAAATACAAGAGCCCATGTACTGAGAGTTAGATTTTCCAATTATTGTGCCTCCTGAAACAAACCCCTGTAGTTAATACAGGTTGAGAGCAATTCTGATATGGTACTATTGTCCAGCAAACACAGAGAACACATAATAGCGTCTTGTGTTCCCTTAACTCTTACCTGTCCAAACTCTTAACTATAACACTAGACTTCCTAGTTTATTCCGATTTCATATTTGTCTTCTATAACCCTCTGAAGTTGTCAGATTCCTCTGTATCTCATTGTATCCATCCAGCCTGAGAAACAAAAGACACTCTAGTATTTCAAATAAAGAGAAGTTAATAGAAGAAAGAACTGGTTATATAAGTATTAGAAAGGTCAGGAAATGAGAGAGAGAGTAGTATTACCCACAGTCCATCTCCAAGGCCACTACTGTGTCAGCAGAATGCTGTGGAAATGTTACCCAGTTAGATAAGCTGATAGCTAGGAGGCCACAATGACACCACGGGAGCTTGAAATCTGTGCTCCTTCTGCAGTGCTCACCTGCCCCCAGTATTCCTAGAGTGCACAGTCACTTTCAATTGTCTGCTTTTGCAGAAGACAGAGCAACAGTAACATGGCTTCCTCTTTAAATTCTACTCCAGTACAAATGCCTCACTTTGGCAGAATTTAACCAGCAAACAGCTAGCAAAAGGGTCCAAGAAATACAATTTTAGGTCTCTAGCCTATAACACAGTGCAGAGTGAATGTGGGCTCGAACTCAGAGACAGATTTAGCACTTGGTTTATGTACTATTCCTACAGAGATATTGAATAATTTCAAGGTTTATTTTGGAGGGACTATTGATATACATTAGCATGATATATAATATAGGAAAAGTGTGCTGTACAGGTGTGGTTATCAGAAGCAGTGTTCTGTCAACAGTTCTGTAGGGTTGGGTTGCTACTAGTTGACCTTCAGTCCCTTTTACAGCTTCTGTTGTATGCTGGAATAAGTTTACTTATTAAGAACAGCAAATGATGCCATGAGCAAGTGTCTGACCCATAATAAGCATACAAGTGACCCTTAAATGTCTCATCACGGTTAGGGCTGCTAACAGTTCTGTGCTGCTGCTACAGACACAAGTAGAACCTGCAGTACAAACTATCAATAGTTCCATTAAGTTCTTCGGTTAGAACAGTCTTAAGAGAAAACAGCTTTTTTGATTGCCGTCCCTACTGTATTCAGTAACAGATCATTTCTAAAACACATGGATAGTGGTTTATTGTACAGTATTCCGGATTCATGGATTTCCAGGTAAATATTTTAAAATAATATTTAAATTGGACAATGTGTGTGTGTGCACATGTGTGCATGCAGAGGAAGCAACATGTTGGGAAAATGTAACACAAAGATCTAAATACTTATGGATATTAATGTCAAGGCTATAATATATAAGTAATATCTCCTAAGAGAATGCTGGACAAATAGAAATCTGATCTACATGTATTTTTCCTTATTATAGTGTAAGAGGTAGGATACTAAGACTTTTTAAATTGTTAATTAATCTTGTTAATTAATAATTAAGTTAATGAATTAGGTTAATTAATAATTAATTTAATTGTTAATTAATATGTTCTAATATTACAACTCTAAATGTAATGTTTCTTATATATTTCTGGTCTATTGATTTTGGACATGTTCTTTGTTTTTCTGGCTTACTCTTCTTAAATTAGAAATATCTAGTAAATCATATAAAATGCATTGTTTATCTTTTTTTGAAAGTCTCCTTTTGGATTTTAATTCATTAAAATCATTAAGCTAACATGTAGTCCAATGCTATACTTGGATATTTCTAGAAGACATGGGGCATGTTGTACTAGTCTGCTTATATTCTGTTGGATTGCATAAACAAAGGTATATTTGAGATATTTGTAATTATTTTCAATTAAGTTGAGATGTAGTTATTTTATTTTGTATTTATAATATTCTTGTTCTGTATAGAATCTAGGGTATTAGTCTGACAGAGTGTGTTAAAAACTGTATTTTTCTGTGTTCTGGGAAAAAAATGTACATACATAAAAACTATGTTACTTGATGTTGCCTGGGTCTATTGACTTTAAGGTTAGAAACTAAGATGGAGGGTTAGGTTTGAATACCATTTTTTTAATTAATAGAAGATTCAAGGGTAATAATATTTCATGAATCAATTTTGGGTATTTTCATTTTCTGAGATTTACTGAATCCATTCAAAAACTTTCAAGTTGTAGGGGCACCTGGGTGGCTCAGTGGGTTAAGCCGCTGCCTTCGGCTCAGGTCATGATCTCAGGGTCTTGGGATCAAGTCCCGCATCAGGCTCTCTGCTCAGCAGGGAGCCTGCTTCCCTTCCTCTCTCTCTGCCTGCCTCTCCATCTACTTGTGATTTCTCTCTGTCAAATAAATAAATAAAATCTTTAAAAAAAAAAAAACCAAAAAACTTTCAAGTTGTAAAATTTTAATGTCATTTTTATTAAAATGTCTATTTGCCACAGAAGTGGTTCCAACCCTTTTCTCATGTTTAATATAGTTTCTTAATATTTGTTACCAACTATTAGGAACCAAATTATGCTTCCCCCTCAAAATTCATATAATGAGTTCCTATGCCCTAATATTTTAGAATGTGCTATATCTGGAGATAGGGCCACTGGAGAAGTAATTAAATTAAAATGAGGTCTTCATATTGGGTCCTAAGCCAAACTGAATGATATCTTTATAAGAGAGGATTATGATCTACCATCTACCAAGAGACATGGATGGACAAGTAAGGAGACAGTCTTCTTTACGTCAAGGAGAAAAGCTTCAGGAAAAACCAAACCCACCAACACCTTGATTTGGACTTCTAGCCTTCAAAACTGAGAAAGTAAATTTCTGTTGCTGAACCCATCCTACCCACGGTATTCTAATATGTTTTGTATTGATCAGGTTTACCAAAGGTTTGTTATTTTACTTTTTCTTTCCCTAAGGCCAATGCTTAGTTTTGTTTAGTTCATGGTTTTAAGTTGATCTTGTCTTTAAGCTATTTCTGTTTTGGTTTTTATTAAGTCTCCTGTATTTTATCTTTTTTTTTTTAAATATTTTATTTATTTATTTATTTATTTATTTATTTAACAGCGAAAGAGAGAGAGTGAGAGACAGAGAGAGAGGGAGGGAAGGAGAGAGAGAATGCACAAGCATGGGGTAGGGGTAGAGGGAGAGGGAGAAGTAGACTCCCCACTTAGAAGTAGACTCCCCCCCTCCCCTGCCAACATGGGGCTTGATCCCAGGAACCTGGGATCCTGACCTGAGCCAAAGGCAGATGCTTAACTGACAGCGATCCGAGTGCCCCAAGTCTCCTGTATTTTAAAATGTAACTTATTTAGGCTTTTTTAAAAAATAAATATATACTTAAGACTCATTCCATCAGTTTATATCTGTAGTCTCTGCTCTCTATCCATTTCTAAAATTTTAATTTCAGTGATATTTTCTTCTTTACCTCAAGAGTTATTTATAAGGGTTTTATATAGAAATGGATTCTGCTTGTTTCTTTTTTTGCATTCTCTTTGTGACTCATTTCTGAATATTGCATTGCTTTCACAGAACATACTCTATATAATTTCTAAAGAAATAATATTTTCCCTGTAGCTAAAAACATGGCTTATTTTTAAATATTCCATGGATGCTTTACTCATTTTTTCAGAAAAGTTATTGAGCAACTTTTTGTGTGTGCCAGACTGCAGGAAAAGGAGAGAATAGCACCATGAACAAGAAACACGGTCACAGGAATAAAGCTTACATTTGAAATGAGGGAGACAGACAAATAGAAGTAAGGAAATAAAATAATTTTAAGTCATAATAGAAGTTCTAATAAAAACAAACAAGGACTGACGTAAGGAATAATAAAGGAAGGCCTAATCTAAGTAGGGTGGTTGTGGAAGTCTTCCCTGAAAAGATGACACTGTCTGAGACATCAAATTAGAGAAAAGCTCACCATGAGAAGAGTTGTTATATGTCAGGGAGATGATGTAGTCTCTCAGGAAGCCCAAAGCCAGGGCTGCACATGAGAGAGCTAATCCTGCTGTTAAGGAGCATTTCCTCTGGTGTTATGACTAACTTCCACTAACTTTCTATTACTCTAAGTAGAATGGTTTACCTCCTCCTTGGGCCCAAGTAATTGTGTCACTGTTCTGCCTCTCTGACCCCAGTGCCAAATCCATGAGTCTCCTTGTCATAACATCTGCCTTATTTAGAGACTTATATGCACAGATTTAATCTGAGAAGTTCTTTGATGATGGAATTATTATGTTTCTACCAGAGAAATTTTCGATGATGGAATTATCTTTGATGACGGAATTATTAAGTTTCTACCAGAGAAATTCACCTTTGGGGATTTTCTACTTTGAGATGGCAGAATCCTCTATTACCCTGGGTTTCTTCAAATTGATGGGGTTTGCTTTATAGCTCCTAAATTCCTATATATTTTGGGTGGTTGGTGGCAATTTTCTGGCCACCTAGTACTGTTATGAATTTATTCTCATATTTTTCCCTGTCATTTCACTGGAAGTAAGTACACAAATCAACTCTATTTGGGGCAGGGGATGGAATAATTTTCCTTCCACCTTTCTGAGATTACCCTGAGATTGGCTGAGATTACCCTGCAATAAAGGACAAATTAACAGGAGAAAAACAAACAGAAACTTAATAATTTTTGTACCTCCTGAATACATAAAGATACCCAGGAAAACCCAGTAACTCAAGAATAACTAAAGCCACCACCTTGGAAAAGTCACTTAACATCTCCAGCTAAGGACAAGAGAAGCTGCTGGTGTGGAGAACCAGCTATGGGAGGACACCAGGAAAAACACAGTAAACAAGGGAAAGGTTCTTATGCAGATTTAAGTCATTGCCTTCTTCACTAATAAACGTTTCTAGAGATTTAGAGTCATCCTTCTTTTCCAAGGACAGAGAGAGAAACACCCTTAAAATGAAGGTTTCCTTTATAAATGAAAATGTCTCTTACATTATATAAAAGGGTCACTTCTCCATTTTCAGAATTTCACCTGTTGTCTTCTTTTTCTTAAAAAATAGCTAGCTCAAAATAATCAATATGCCAAAAGGTATATTTTAGAGTAGAATTGTCTGCTCCAGCTTATACTGGAGTCTTACAGTGTATTTCAGAAGTACCCTTTTAGATATTTAAAACTTGTTTTATGGAGTTCATGAGCAATTGTGCATATGTTAGTACATTAGTTTATGAAAACTATGTGATTAGGAGGTTGGAACTTTCAGCCTTAGCCTCACCTCTTGACCTCCTGGGAGGGGAGAAGGGCTGGAGATTGCTTAATGGCCAGTGATTTAATCAATAGTTCATATATAATGAAGCTTCCATAAAAATCCAAAAGAGACAGGGTTCAGAGAACTTCCAATTGATGAATACTTGGAGGTGCTGAGAATGATATGTGTGGAGAAGGGATTAGAACTGAGGGCCTTGTTCCCATACATTGCCCTATGCATCTCTTCCACTTAGCTGTTCCTAAATTATATCCATTTATTAATGAGCCAGTGATCTAGTAAGTGAAATATTTCTGAGTTCTGAGAACCCCTCTAGCAAATTAACTGAGCCTAAGGAGGAGGTGATGGGAACTTATGATTTGTGACAGTCAGAAGCACAGTAACTATCTGGGCTTGTAACTGGCATCTGAAGTATGGGGGGATGCATTCTTGTAGGACTAAACTCTTGACCTGTGGAACCTGATGCTGTTTCCGGATAGATCCAGTCAGACTTTAGTTGAAATCTTGTGGAATGCCTGCTGGTATCCAAGAATAGTTCATTGGTGGTATGGGGAGTTCTCTACCATGCACACAAATTGCAACTGTTACTAGAAGCAGTGAGGGGTGGGAGGTTGGGGGAACCAGGTGGTGGGTATTAGAGAGGGCACGGATTGCATGGAGCACTGGCTGTGGTGCAAAAACAATGAATACTGTTATGCTGAAAATTAATTAATTAATTAATTAATTGATTAAAAAAAGAAGACGACATTGAGTATAATAATTGGTATTCTAGTGAATTATTTAATAAATGAGCAATGCAGAATGATTTGGTACCTCCTACATAATGTATATAAACAGAAGAAAAGGAAACCAACATTTATTGTACCCTTACCAAAACCAAAGTACTTTGTATATATTTTATACAATTATACATTAAAACAACCCAGTCTAATTATAGCTCTAGTATACTTGGTTTTTTCTTACATAAGACCCCAGAATTACCAGCTGGTTTAGCCAAAATTGGAACCCATGTTTACTGTTTCCAAATCCTTGCTCCTCTCAATCTCCAACAAAACCCAAAATCCATAGAAAATGAGACAATGTTATTACACACAATTATCATTGTTAAGAAACTGACCCAAGGGGTGCCTGGCTGGCTTAGTTGGTTAAGTGTCTGCCTCTAGCTCAGGTCATGATCCCAGAATCCTGGGATCAAGCCCTGCACTGGATTCCCTGCTCAGTGGGGGAGTCTGCTTTTCCCTTTTTCTCTGATGGTCCCCCCACTCATGCTCTTTCTCAAATAAATAAAATCTTGAAAGAAGGAAAGAAAGAGAGAGAGAAAGAAAGAAAGAAAAAACTGATCTGAAATTCGGAAATAAACTGACATGGAAAGACTACATTATAACAGAAAAAGAGGGGAGGAAGAGAATGTTTTACTAGAGAAGGATATTTCTAATAAATAGTGAAGTTACCATGAACTGCCACTAGTATTACCCCAGAATTCCAATCCTGTCCTGTGACAGTTTACAGGAGAAGACAATGGCTTCAGCATTTGTTGCCATGAGAACACTGATTATATTTGTTTATTTTCTATTTCAAGCTACAGATTTCTCACTTCAGTACTTTTAATAGTGACAAAAGAATAATCAGTCCTGCTCATCACTTATCATTCCCTTGGTATGCTTTAAAAAAAACTAGTCAGGATACTATTTTGTAAGCTTGGTAATTTCTTAATTTTTAGCAAAAAACATTGTCCAAAATATTAGGTAACATGGCAATAATATAATACTAAGGAACATAGCAAGTAACACAGCAATAAATATTTACACATATTTTCAAATTGAAGTAAAATTTACATATAATGAAGAACAGTTCTTAAGTAAACATTCTGATGACTTTTGATTGATATAATCATTCATATAACTACTAACCATATCAAGATATGAAGCATTTCCATCACCGCACACCGGTCAGGGCGACAGGTTGGAAAGCATCTAACTGTTCACTAATAGGCACTGATTATATTATGACAAAACAGGCTATGCACTCATACATTTTAATGAGGTATATCTTTATATGTTAACTTGGAAGCTATTCCATATGTATTAAGCAAATAAGAGCAATTCTGATAGCCTATGATCAAATGTATTTTTAAATCTCATAGTGTATGGTGCTTGGTTTAAGTAGATTGGTTTAAATAAATATGAGTATACCAATATTCTTATAATTACCTAAAAATTGATTTGCTAATGGCCACTATTTCTGGAAAACAATTGAGAATGGAAAGGGAGTACAGAAATACCTGTTTCAAACCAACAAATGATACTGTTGAGATAAAGAATAAATAATACCAAAAAAGCTAAATAAAATGAGGCAAAAGAGGGAAGCACTTTCTGAGAACCTAGTTGTTCTTTGCAAATTGCCTGCTGTGAACAGCCATGCCATATAAAACTGACTGTAGCTCTCTGCAACTTCCTCATTTTTCTGGGTAACTTGGGGAGTTTTTTTGTCTGAAATCTCTGTATATGCATCAGATGAATAAATACATATACAAATTAAAGTACCCAACGGAGACAATTTATCCAGCTTACTTCAGGAAAACGGGTAGATAACACCTGCATTTACTTTACCCTTTACTTAAATGTAGACTTTAAAAGATAGCAACCCTGGAATCATCTCCTGATGAAATATGAAATCTAGGAACTTTATCTTCTTCTATTGAATCTTAAGTATTGTCAAATGCCCATACTCCTTCCTCTGCTGAAGAGAACTGGTTACTATAACAACCACTGCAGCAGTATTACTAACCACACACACAAAAACAAACCCCACAACCTCAAACTGATGAATGTTTCTGTGTTCACAGTTTTATCAGGTAATTTAAAAATAGACAGACATGTAATAACAAAGGAAGAAAATGCAAGGGATTTGAAATCAGATATTAATGCAGAAAGCAAGTTTAAACAAAATAGAGGACAGAGGAAACTAACAAAACAGCTAGGGTGGCTTCCTCATGTGCTTCAGGCCACACTGTTCTGCTGGGGAAGGCAAGATGGCGGTGTTACAGTCATTCCAAGAAGCAACTCACAGCCTCCCTTTCCAACTGATGTTGTGTCTGTGGGTTAAAGACGGAAAACTAACCATTGACACCAGATAGATCAATGAATGTCTATTTCTAAAAATTCACCCATATTTCATAGTAAAGCCTACTGGTTGAGGTGAGAGCATCTGAAGTACAATTTAGAAGATTTTATTTTTGCTTGCTCTAAAATGGAGATAACATTTCTCCTCCTTTCCTTATCACTGTGAGTATAAAGTTACATAGCTTGTTCAGAAAGTGATTTAAAAGCATCTGTTTTATACAATAGAAGTAATATTCTCCTAAGTAATATTCTATTAATTATATCTTACTTATTATATTATTATATATATAGTATATACATATATACTATTAATTATATATTTTATTATTCTAAGTAATAGTCTTATTAATAAAATTTAAATAACCAAATATCTGTAATGAATACATTGATAAGCTATTTTTTGTAATAATGTTTTTAATATTGTCACTTCTTTAACAACAAAAAGATTTACTCTATCTGAGACTCAATACCTTTACAATACTTTTCAATAAATTTAAGACTATGAGTAAATAATGAAAATAAATTAAAAAGTGTAGCCAAGAATGGGTAGATGTAGAGAACCTTCAAATAAAGTCTGAGTCAGATTATAAAACACACATATTTTTTCTCTAACTCTCAAAATAAATAACCTTTGCTTAAATTCTTTCCATTATATGTATATTTGGCAGTCAATTAGTAGTCTTTAACCCTTCAGAATTTAACTACATTCAAAATATCCTATTCTTATTATGCTGCTAAGCGTATTTCCCTCCACATTTGAGTATAACGACCCAAAATAGTCTTACTCATTTAATGGGGTCAATTTTATAGCTGTAAGAAAGTATATAAATGACATTCTCTCACTTTATCACAGCTTTTCTGAAACTTAAGTAGTCAAAATAGCTCATTTTAAAGAGAAACAAAAAGATGCATGATCACCTTGTTTCAAAAGAGTTCATGTATACAAACTTCTAAACTATAACAGTATTTTTTATAGCAAACTGATAGATGTTGGTAAGCTTTTACTGCAGAGTTGGATTGTGTTTCTATAAACACCAGATTTTTAAAAAATCCTAGATGATTATCCTATATGTTGAAACACAGAACACCAGAAAACAGGGACAGAATATAATAGGGAGGGTGTGAGTCTGTAGCTTTAGAAGTAGTGTTTGGTTTTGTTTGATCAAGGAATATCTATGATGACTTTCGTGCATCACCCACCAGGTTAACAAAGGTAGAGTCTATAGAAAACTAGGAAAGATACCCAGCTCACAACTTCTTCCCACAGCCTGCAGAATGTCAATTTCTACATCAATAAAATAGCTTTTTCTGTGGCTATGAAAACAAGAGCATATTTCTAGACTTTGGATTTGATGTTCTCTTATCTTTATAATAATAGTAAAGATAATAGTAAGAAGACTAAATTTCTAATTATTCTTTATGTATTTTTTTCGTCTATTGATTTTTTTTCTGTCAGGATTTCTGTTGAAATTTTTTGTTGTTGTTTAATATTTTCTAGAGGATTTTAAATCTGCATTTTGTCCTTTATTTTCATTGTAAAAAAAGAGATTCTACTGAACTGAGAAAAATTAAAATTCTTAGTCTAATTAATGAGATTTGGTCCAATGCTAGCTAAAAACATGGCACAATTTCAGGTAGCATTTTTGAACAAATATGATGAGAAGATAAAAAATTCTGCAAAGGTCCTAAGTCCTTCATCAATTGACCATTATCCATGGAAAAGTTTAACCTCTAGCTTGACATTCAAAGTGCTCAGCTATTCATTTCTGTCTCCGTCTTGCAACGTATTTCCTGTTATTTCTCTATACAAATCACTCCAGGTATTATTCTAAGGAGGGATCAAATGAACAAAGATATAGATATAGACTTTGGTATGGATGGGGGATGACAAATCTGCAAGTCATCCCCCATCCATACCAAAGTCTATATCTTTGTTCATTTGATCCCTCCTTAGAATAATACCCTGTTTCATTCTACTAGTCCACTCTTGACTAATCTCTCAAAGTCTACCTCAAGTTCCTTCTTCATGAGGTTTACCTATATACATCAGCCTTATGTAGTCTCTGCCTCAATCTGAATCTTAAAATACCCACAGTATTTTGCTCATGTAGCACACATTTGCTACTAAACAGTAGTCATTTATATGAAGTCCTTGTGTAAGGCAGTAGAGAGGAAAATAAGAGTTCTATAACTTCTGTGATTCTATTTTGTGATTCTACAGGAGCTAACAGATTTTCTTAAATACAATAGTAGTGATTATAACCAGATACATTTATGGACCTATCATTTTAGTGACTGCGAAAGAAGATATGGATGTGAGTTTAAGTTATTTGATATTTCTAAGAGTATAGTAGGTATATACTAAAACAGTATATTAGGACCTTCATAAGTGTTATCTCACTTAAGCTTCAACATAATCTTGCATGACAGCTTCAATTATTAGCTCAATTTAAAACTGAAGAAAGTGGGCTCCTGGGTAGCTCAGTGGGTTAAAGCCTCTGCCTTCGGCTCAGGTCATGATGCCAGAATCCTGGGATTGAGCCCCGCATCAGGCTGTCTGCTCAGCAGAGAGTCCGTTTCTCCTCCTTCTCTCTCTTTCACTGAAGAAAGTGAAGCCTGGGGAGCTTGTTTAAGGGCCAAAGCTACTCAATAAAGGGGGCAGGATCTCCTTGATAGAGAGCCAGAGCTATGGTCTTACCTGGACAGAGGTGTCAGTTTACACAGGAAAACATGTTGGGTGTGTACTTGCTAACAAACTGGATTTCGAGGTTACTGAGGGCTGACAAGAGGAGGTGAGCCTTCCTAATTACAGTAAGAACCAGGCACACAAATCCAAAGGGCTTTCTGACATGAACAAGCGAGAACTGTTGAAGGACTACTTCCTATTTGCAGAGCAAAGCTAAAGCCTGCTGTTCTCCCTTACACTGGAAGGCTGGGTACTCTTGGTTAAATTCACTCCCAAGTTTTACCAAAATGGGTAAGGACATGACCGGCTAGAAGAGGTCTGACGTCAGCTAGTCACGATTACATGGGTAGTTGTCTTCAACTACACCTGGGCACTTGAAGTTGAAGCGGGTTTCCAATTAACCACTCAAAATTAAAGCAGAATATAGAAAGGGAGATAAAGGAAATATCTCAAGCACTTCTGCTTTTTAATAGGTTTGACCTTTTTAAAATTGAATTTTGTGACAGGCTATGCTGCAAGAAAACCTGGAAGAACTAAAACTGCAAAGTTCTAAAAATATGAAGTACAAATTGTAATTTTAAAAAAAGCATAAGCCACAATTCAGCTCAGATGTCCCAAGTACAAATACCTCTTAATTACCACCCAACACTCTCTAAGCCACGCAAATAGACACAAATAGCCAGTCTTTTCGGCTGTCTCCTTCTCTTCGCCAATTCCTCTCCTCACGGCTGTGCTAGCAGATCTATTTTGTCTAAACTTCACTCAGGGATTAGATTGATAGTCATTGGTTATCTTCCTCCAGGCTAAAGCTAACAGTTTTTTCTGAGTGCCTAAACGTGTGGATGTCTCATTTGCATTAAAGGCCATTGGCCAACCAGTGCGTTCTACAGGCAAATCAAGTATTAGGAAGACCTGCTTTATATGCTATCGCTTTTCCGAAAACTAGAGCAGTTGTACAATCTTGCCTAAGTCACACTCATTCTTGATCTCAGTTCTCTCATCAATAAGATAAAAATTTTCTAAGTTATAAGCAAGCATGAAATGCCTGTAAATCTACCAATCCTGCCCAGCTTCCACAACTGTAATCTCTCCCTTACCCTCTCTAACACTAGTTTGCATTTCTTTGCTGGTTATTAGGCACTGTCCTCCCCTGAGCTGATTTTCAATCTTTTTATACTCTTCTATGCCTACCCCTATTCATTTTCTATACGCATTCACTCATTCATGGGGTTTCAACTGTCAATTACTTGAGGCTGACTACCAAGTTTTCTATCTCCAATTCTATAACCATCATGTGATATCATTTTTTCCAGATTATTTATATTAGTGATTGGGATCATAGATCTGCATATAAGGTGTGTTCACATCCCCCATGCTCCAGAGTTTCTCACTATTGGAATCAATTTATATTCCTTCATCACTGCTATTAGTTAATTCACAGCTAAATCTTATTCTTTCTACAAACTTTCCTTTTGAGATTTGAAATCACCTGCTCCAACTTAATTCAACTATTGGGACTGAGAACTGAGACCGCTTATATCAACCTAGCTGTTTGTTTGAGGAGATATTTTCCCAATGAACATAAAACTATAATCCAGTGGACAACATAACAATTTGCTTCAAGAAAAAAAACACTGTTGTGTTTCAGATATGAAATCTTAATATCCAGGAGGATAACCAATGCCTAGGATTTTCAGGACCTGGAGGAAGCACTGGGTAAGGAGAGGTCCGAAGGTGGAGTCAAATGTTCAGAGCAGGCACCTACCAGTCATAGTGAGAAGCCAGAATGAAGTCACTGAAGTCAAACGAGGAAGGGTAAGTTGGTAGAGAAGTCTATCAGAAGCTGCTATCTCTCCGTGTCTTTAGTCTGTGGTCTGGTGATGCGCTTGGTACAGGGGTTGGTCAACAAAATCAGCAGTTGGGTGGAGGTTCTACATGGGGTGGAAGAGAATAAAGAAAAGCTAAAATCTCTTACAATGTGTCTCTTGTCACCACACCTAGTGATAGAAACTTTTAGAGAGGAATGTTGTCACATCACCTCCACTTTCCAAATCTCATGCAAATTTTCCTTTTAGCTAGTGTAATCCAGAACCCTACAAAGAAGGAGAGGAGAGGAGCAAAACAAGGCTGGGCTTGTTAAATCAAGAGAAGTTTAAGTGAAAGTAGTTATCCTGAGAACAAAGAGCAGAGGATTAAAGACGGCTACAGATCCTTTAAAAAAAAAAAAAAAGCTACAAATTCTTAATTGTTTCTCTGTCCATGGGTGGAGGCTATGTCTCCCCCAACTGAATCTTGGTTGGGCTTTGAGATGGTCTTTGGTTTGCAGAAGTGAAGTTGTCTGTTCCTAGCCTAGCATTTAAGAGATTTTGCAGGCAGGCTAATCTACTCGAGCATCAGCCACATTCCCCCCGGCTCCACCTCAGGTCAGGGCTGAGGCCATACTTTCCTCCAGGTGCTCCTACCTAGTGGCTGAGCATGGCAGCTGTGCTAATGCAGACCCATTTGCTTATGAGAAATAAACTTAGGATTTTGGCTTGAATATTTCTTAATGGCCTGGCAGAAACATGATCAGAACTGTGGTACAACCTGAAATTCTTTTTTCCTGAACTTCCTTTTCTCTCCTTCACAAGTTGTAGACCTTCTTCCATGGCTTCCTTTCTGTTTATCCTTCATCGACATTTCTCTTGAGAAATTTCTTACACATCTAACCCCATTTTGGAAGACCTGAATTAACATGACCAGTTTGTGATGTGAAAATATGTAACTGAAAAAGCTGGCCATTCTTCCACATTTGTCTAAGACTGACCTGATGTCATGTAATGAGATTCTATTCAATAAAGATATGTTTACAAAATGTCCAATTATTAATGGCTATTCCTTTATAAAATTTATATAAACCACAAATTAGGAAAAATATCCTTTGTTCTACCAGGCATCCTTTTATTTGTAATAATATAATGTATATTTTGAAAAAAAATCACATTCTCATAAAAATGTGGTCTTCAGATTCATGTGCTTATAATAAACAATTGACAAATCTTTCCTTAGTGCCTGCTTTCTGAGAGGCAAAAAGCACTGAGGAAAAAAATGAATTGATAAGATAAAGAATATATATTTAGAAGCATGTTTTGTACTATGGAGAAAATTAATAGATAAATATAATCAACAATATTATGAGGTTAACTCCTCGTTGATCGACTCTCTTTATCTGTTCATTAGTGGAATAGCCCAATTGTTAACCTCAGGAATGTCTTCATTTGGCTTGGGTTTGCGGGAAAAGTGGTATATAAAGGAAGATAAAGAAACAGTAAAGAAGACAAAAATGAAAACAAAAAAGAACTTTATAAAAACTAATTCTAGATTCAGTGAGAAATAGAATGGTTCATGGTAAAGAAAATGGGATTTTCAAGGTAAGCCAGGCCTTTTCACACTGGCAGCCAAATATTAGTGTCAACTCTATCAGCAAAGTGGAGAACTCTATCTTAATATAGGGAACTTGATGCTTAGAAATCTTGAGAATCTGGAATATCAAGGGTTCTTTAACATGGCAGAACAAGAATTCAGTACCACTCTGTCTAATTTGTTCAAACATGAAAACTAACTGGAATTCAGAGAATAAGAAAGGATATTTGAAGTCACAAAAGCTAGGGAGGAAGAAAATAGGGAACAAATTACCTTAATAAGAGATCATGAGGGGTGCCTGGGTGGCTCAGTTGGTTGAGTGACTGCCGTTGGCTCAGTTAGTGATTTCAGGGTCCTGGAATCAAGCCTCACATCTGGCTCCGTGCTTAGCAGGGATCCTACTTCTCCCTCTTCCACTCCCCCTGCTTGTGCTCTCTCTCTGTCGAGTAAATAAATGAAGTCTTAAAAAAAAGAAAAGAGGTTATGAGAAATCTTCAAGATTCCAAATTCATTCATAAAGTGAGAAATCCCATTTCAAGGAGTATTTCACAAAGAAACCACAATAAAATTATTTTTAAAAAAAAGACTTTGAAATTCAACTTTTTTTTTTTTTTTTAAATTTTCCATTTTCCTTCTAATTCCTAGCTAGTGGAAAGTAGAAAATTCTTTAAATTCCCCAATCAGAACTCTGGGCCCCCTTTGAATGAAAAAGATTATTAAATTAGGAAAGTTAGCCCAATGAGTTGTTATAAGTTAAAATAACAATAATGGCCTCCTTTATTGAGTAGTACTATGTGTCAGACAACGTATTCAATGTGCTATCTCATTTAATCTTTCCTGGAGGATTTGGAGTAGGCACTATTTAAGCCCTATTTTGTAGATGAGGACTCTGGCTCACAAAGTTAAAATTCACACAGACTGTAAGTAGTGGAGCCAAGTTTCAAACCTTGGCAAAAGTCTTGTGTCCATATCCTATCATTTGTAATTCAACTGATGTTTTAAAATTATATTTACTTATTTTTTGAAAAGCTTTCTAATCACATGATTGAAACTCCAAAGGTGAGTAATCAACCTTTAGATTGATAACTTTGTTAGATTTTGATATGTCCTAAAAAAAATTATAAGCATAAATAAGCAAAAACATATATATGTGTGTATACATAATTGCTACTTTTAAAACAAAAACTATCACAAAATGCAGGCTTCTCTACAACTTGCTTTTTCCTTTAAGTTCCTAATTTTCAATACCAGCTTGGAAAAAAAAAAAACAAAAACAACTCTTTTTTTTTAAGGCCACCTTTTTTATCGTAATTTGTTAACCAACCCACTATTGGTGGACATTTAGATTATTTTCAATCATTTGAAATTATAACCATGAATAACCTTGTATTTACTTCATCTTAGATTTCTCCTAAGCTCCTCAGTCTTGTTCCTATCCATGCTGCCTCTCTGAGGGACGCAAATGACTCTTAGTATAACTCTGAGATAGATTTTTTTTTTTTTAAAGTTAGAACATTCTGAGATAAGCCAATCTGTCACTGTAGTATTTTCCATTAGGCAGGGAGATCTGAACATGAATGTTTAACTCAAAGCATTTATTAAACCAATAGAACAAATGGGAAACAATGTTAGAAAAAAAGGGTCCACAGGGTTGGAGGACAATTATGAGTGACAATCAAGTCTAGCCTTCAAGAGGTCTTTTCTAAAAAATGATGCCTATGTTTTAGGAAATAATGCAGGTTATTCTTTAGAAACAAACCTCCCACAAATGTATATCCCAGCTAACACACCACATGTGTTTTGCCAGCTGATTCTCTCACCAAACATTTGTCTGATGCCTAAACATACTTTAAAGAGCTTTGGAAGCTAGAATAATTAGTCCTAGAGGTTATTTTTTTTTCCCCTCACCCATATTAATTACTTATTTGGAGAGTCAATTCATAAAACTGAACAACTATCTTCAGCAAATCTATTTTATTTTGAGCTCTTTGGTGGATACTTGTTATATAAACCCACAGTAATCTTATGAATGATACTATTCTTGTTAATAACAAGGACTTTGAAAGTTTTAGTGCTTCTATTTTGAAGATACTAATTCTATCTGTTCTTCTCTGAACATTTGTTCCTTATGGTTCCTTCTTTCTCATTCTGCCAATCCCATTCCATTGCAATCTTATCTCACCCCATTAAGGAGAATAAGCTTTATTAAAGCTCTTTAAGGGCAGGTCAGTAGAGTGAAACCCTCATATATTAAAGTCAGAAGCTTAGAGGATGTTCAATAAACGCTATTGCTGTGACGATGATAAAATGACATTTGCCCTAGATAAGTAGGAATTAAGACAGAGGAGACTTCTTGCTCGTCTTCTGTTAACTCCTAATGATCAGAGGTTGAGCAGTTCCAATGCTTTAGCATCAGTAAGTAAAGTGTCATTGTTAGAAAATTTTGCTTTAGAAATCTTCCAGCATACCAATGATATGATGAAAATATTTCTCATAGAGACTAGCTTTTGTTCTTGATTGAATTATTATGAAGACATTTATTGAGTGAAGCTATAATCAAAGGGATAAAAGACCAGAAGCTAGTTCTAAAACGTAGGTGAGCAATTCCTCAAGCAAGTAGTATCATTCAGTTATGAATTCACCAAACATTTATTGTGAGCCTACTTTGTGCCAGCTGCTAGGATAGGAGCTGATGGTGAAAAGGTATGATCCTCATTTCTGTCTAGTAGGAGACACATATATAGACAAATGAATATTATAGAATAGTAGAGCTTTAGTAATAGTAATAATTTTAAAAATTAACAGCTGGAATGGCCAACAGGTTTCATTTTATCCACTAAACCTCAGAGGTTGATGTTAGCTTCTGGAGCATGATTTAGAAGTATTTGAAATGAAGTCAGACATGCTCAGTCAGGGATGGCTATGGGCTAGAGGTCAGTCAGCACATTGTCTATTTGCTGTCTCTGCTGTGTAGTATAGAAAAGGTATACCAGAGGAGGGGGTGATGAGCTGAGGCTTTAGAGAAGAGTTGACATCTGTGATAAGCCTTGAAAATTAGACCTAACTATACAGAAACTGGTGAAGGGCAATCAAAGCAAAGGGGAAAATATGAAGAAAGACAACAGTTATAAAGTAGCTGCAGTGTTACGATCAGCATTCCCTGTAACTAGGGAGTGGGTTGGAAAAGAAGCATGGAAATGACAAACTGGTGTTTAATGAAGCACAATCATAGGTCCCATTTCATGTACACTGAGGAGTTGGAACATAATCCCCCAGACCAATGTTCCCAAGAACTGTAGTCCACAGATCACTTGTATCCGAATTGTCCAAGGTCCTTGTTAAGACCCACTGGATATGGGTTGAGAATCTTAGTTTTTCACAAGCTTTCTAGGTAACTAAAAGTTGGGAACCCACAGTAGGAAATGAGTATGGCATAAAGATCAGACTTTTCAGGAAATTTTCATGCTGAACAGTTACCTCACATGTACACAAATATTTCCCACACTAGAGGCAGGTCAGACTGGAAGTCACTATGAGCACCCGCATATGTAGCCTCCCCAAGTCCCTGTCACAGGCCAGGCCACAGCAGCATCCTAGCTTTCTATGTTTAGTTAGTAAGAACCTGCAGTGTAGGCAGCAAATTATAATGTTAGAATTTAATTGAAATTGGAAGTGTACACTCGGTTTCATCTGAGCATTTTTTCGTAAACTAGAGTGAAAGATATTTCATCCTGGTCAGAAACGTATTTTCAGCTGTGGAGATAAAAAGCTCTAGCAAAGGAATGATTAGCTGTCCTAACCATAGTCCAGATCATGGCTAGGTTTGCAAGACTTACCTACTTTCAGTTGCAGACTTTGCCTGGTTTGTCACAGAAAACAAAGGAAAAAGCAACTGCTATCTCATGGAGTGCCCTACTTCATTAAGTGAACTTTTCCAAGTAGGTTGGTAGCCCGCACTAACTGAAATTTGTTCCCTATTTACTTGTATAAATAGTATACACTCCAGTAGTTGTTTTTTTTCCTTTGAATGCAGTTTGATAAAATACAACCAGAGATTTCAGATAAAGATAAGAAAACCCTGAGAAATGGGTTTTTACCATTGTTATTATTTTTACCATTGTTATTATTTTATGGAGCATGTTCTAGAAAATACTACGTGGCATTTATCTAAAAGCATAGGTTCATTCATTCACTTCTTTATTCAAAGAAAATTTATTGCCTTTATTTATAGCATATAGACTCTCCTATAGACTATGAATATAGTTCCGACCATAACAAATGCTTTGAAGGAAAGTCACATAAAGCCATGGACTATTGAATAGGAGAAACAGAGCACATATTTAGGGTTAGAGGAAAAAACCCTAAAGAGTGACACTTGTTGGGCTGTAAACTAAGAGTAAATAATTATGAATTGGGAGTGTGGAAGTAGATTCTAAGTAAAGGGAATTTTATGTTTTCAGTCCAGAAGGATGACCAGTTTCAGGAACACAAAATGGTGGGGGCTCAGGGAAAAGAGCTTGTTCATGTTGAGAATGAAGACTTATGTAGGAGCTGGCCATACAAAGTCTTCAGCCATGTATAATATTTAGGTCTTTTATTGAAGCACTTAATAAGATCAATTATTCCTAATTAAAAATATACACTATACATCTGGTTCTGTGAGTTTATTTTAAAACTCACTTCACTTGCCTATTGACACACAGCCCAGTCCTCACCACCCTCTAAAGTTCCCTTGTCCAGAGCAGCTGCGTCCTCTAAGAGTGTGTCCATTCCCTGTGGCAACCCTTATCCAATGGCTGATTAATGTAGGTAAAGGCCTCTCCCCTTCACTCTTATAAGGTGAAAACATATTTCTGAAAAATCAGTACGCATTTTTATATAAAACCTTTCAGTGAATGAGTTTATAAGAGTCATTTTGGCTACTGACCTATCAGAATAAACATTATCTGAGAAATAGAGAATACGTAACATCATATCCACATGTATACTGCTTTGAGTCCTCATATAAAATAGAAATAGCACAATATCAGTAGATTAATACAATAATAATCAGATAATCAAGTAAAATGGCTTTTAATGTCACTGGCCAAATACATTGTAGGAGGCAAGCAAATTTGTGGGGATAGCTTTATCCATCAGTAAGCAATTCATAAATGCTAAATTAAAAAGCAGATTTTCTTCTATTCTTATCTCTTCTACATCTTTGCTTTGATTGATATTGTTGAACCCTTCTTAAACTCTGCGTGCTTGCTTACATGACATTATATCCCCTTGTTTCTCCTCAAATTTTTCTGACTATTCCTTTTCTGTCTCTTTTAAGGGTTCCTCTCCTTGAGTTCAGTCATATAACTTAAGGCTCTCAGCTACTCCTATCACTCTTTTCACTTGTACTGTTACTCTAGTCTATTGTCCTATTGACTATTCTCATAAGTTCACCCATTTTTATGATTTAGCTACTTCATAAATGATGAAAAGACATTTCCCAGATGTCTTCTTTAATTCGCAGCTGATTCTCCTGGCTTAAAATCTCCACCTTCAGATATCTGTTATACAGTTTCAAGGCTGGGTATAAAAACTCAAAACAAACCAAAAGTCCTAAACAGAAATCTTAGGGTATTTTTCCTCAAAAGTTATTTTTTCCTCTATCTTCTCTAATTCAACTTATGGCTAAATTTTTGTATGTTCTGTGAATCTTTCTTCCTTAATAATTCTGAAATCAGTCCCAAAGAACAAATAATCCAATCAAGAATTGGACAGAAGACATGAACAGACATTTCTGCAAAGAAGACATCCACATGGCCAACAGACACATGAAAAAGTGCTCAACATCACTGGGCATCAGGGAAACACAAATTAAAACCACAGTGAGATGCCACCTCACACCAGTCAGAATGTCTAAAATTAACAAGTCAGGAAATGACAGATGTTGGTGAGGATGTGGAGAAAGGGGAAACTTCCTGCAGTGTTGGTAGGAATGCAAGCTGGTGCAGCCACTAGAGAGAACAGTATGGAAGTCCCTCAAAAAGTTGAAAATAGAGCTACCCTACGACCAGCAATCACATTACTGGGTATTTACCCTAAAGACACGAATGTAGTGATCCGAAGGTGCACGTGCACCCTAATATTTATAGTGGCCATGTCCACAAGAGCCAAACTATGGAAAGAACCTAGATGTCCATCAACATCTGGATGGATAAAGAAGATGTGTTGTGTATATATATATATATATATATATATATATATATATATATACACACACACACACACAATAGAATACTATGCAGCTATCCAAAAAAGCCAAAATCTTGCCATTTGCAATGATGTGGATGGAACTAGAGGGTATTATGCTAAGTGAAATAAGTCAATCAGAGAAAGACAATTATCATATGATCTCTCTAATATGAGAATTTAAGAGTCAGGGCAGGGGGTTTTGGGGGGAATAGAGGGAAAAATGAAACAAGATGGGACTGGGGAGGGAGACTCTTAATCTCAGAAACAAACTGATGGTTGCTGGAGGGGAGGGGGTAGAAAGGATGGGGTAGCTGGGTTATGGATATTGGGGTGGGTATGTGCTATAGTGAGTGCTGTGAATGTGTAAGGCTTATGATTCATAGACCTGTACCCCTGAAGCAAATAATATATTATATGTCAATTTAAAAAAACCCTATCATTTCTCTCAAAATTACTGATTAAATCACATTTCACAAGGCAAAAACAAATAAATGAGCTTTAGAAAACTAAAGAAAGAATAATGTCAATTAAAAATGAGTTTTACTATTATTTATTATTTATTTATATTATATTGTATTATTTATGTATTTATTATTATCCTGTTATTAAGTAAGATGCATTTCCATATGCTAATAGTTTCAGAGAGGCTTATTGCTGAAGTAGATGCCCATGATATTTGAAAACAAGTCTATTGGTGCAGAAACAACTGTGAAAGTCAAAAAACATGGCTATTCAGGTTTAATCTAAAAAATCCAGATGGTTGTCTCATGTGTATGTTAATTTTTTAAAATACATTTATCTGGACTTTTAGTCTTACTTTTCCCTTTAAATTTAGGACACACACAGAGAGACAAAAGTTTAAGAACCCTTTAGCATTACTCAAAGCATTTAATTCGTTAAAGAATAAACATTGCCATTCACTTCTTCAGCCCCATAGGGAAAGATTACATTATTTAAGGAAAAGAGAATGAAGAGCTGAGCCATAAATGGGTGATTCAGAGCTGTATAAACACCCCTCCTGGAGTATTCAGTCAGACTCTTACCCTTCATCAAGCTCAGGATTGAGAATCAGAATTATATGGACAATTTCCCCATCTTGCCACTTTGCCATCTGTCCTAAAGTGATCATTATTTCTCTACAACAATTGCATTGTGGCATCTTCATTAAGGAACAAACCACTACTTGGAACAATTAGGCTGGCATTGAGGCTGTTGGCCCAGCAAAGCATATTATTCACAAATTCCACATGCTTCCCATATGTTGGTTCCACTGCAGTCAAAACTGAAAGTCTATAGTTTCAGCCTGACTGAGAGCTTAGAAGTAAAGACTATGAAATCTGGTACATCAAACCAAATTTTGATTTTCAGTAAGGAGCCAAAGGCTAGACCTTTGGAAGTCTTCTTAATTGTGGGCAATAACTGGATAATTAGATACTTTCACTTTACAATGTGTTCATTGACCACAGCTCTGTTTAAAGCTTCCCATCTGATTTTCATTCCTTTCCCCTGTATTCTGCTGTCAGCAATTACAGATGTCAGTTGAACTGGCTCACAAGCACTGAAATGAGTGAAAGATTTTGTGTGTTTGACAGTTTCATAATGTCATGCCCTACTAACTCTCCCTAAGAACTGAAATAATTTTAAATGATATGTGTACTAGATGAAAATACCAGATCAGTGTTGCCTTTATTCCTTTGTTCAATAGCGTGCGATCGATACCTTCACAAGCGTATGTGATCGGTATGAAGCCCTGGAATAAAAGGTATGTTTAAAGCAATTGGGAGATGGCTGTATTTACATATTGATATGCAACCATATTTCTATTTTTTAAAAAAGACTTTATTTATTTGACAGAGAGAGAGAGAGCACAACCAGGGGGAGTGGCAGGCAGATGGAGAGGGAGAAGCAGGCTCCCCACAGAGCAGAGAGCCCCAAGCAGCCTGATCCTCAGCACCCTGGGATCATGACCTGAGCTAAAGGCAGATGCTGAACCCACTGAGCCACCCAGGAGCCCCTGTGTTGCACTTTTTCTGTTTCATCTGCCTGCATTTTCTCAGGGTTTAGCTATCTACTGGAAACTGTACGGACATAACCAAAATAAGAAAATGGGCTTCCCTGATGAGTGGCTTCTGTGTAAAAGCTGTGCCTGATCAGTTAAAACTGCAGATAGCCCCAGACTCCTGGAAATGGAGAAATAAATTGCTATTAAAAAGTTAAAAATTAGAGAAACCAATCCATTTGAAAACATGGTAATGAATGTGTTATAAAGAAAAATAGTCTGGAAATCCAGAACAAAGTGTAAACAGCAGCTATTAATTCTTGTTCTGTTAATTTATTTCTCATTTTCAGTTTTGCCCATTTTGTAATAAACAGTTGAAAAAACAAAAAAAAAAAAAGAGAGAAAATGTAGTTGTTTTGGGGAGATACTAATATCCTGGTAATTATGGATCATTTTGGAATCCATCTCACTTGGGATTTGATGACCTTCTTTCCCAACTCCAAGACTCCCTTTTTTGAAAATACTGTCCTCTACTGGAGTTAACAATGAGCTTTGTGTAGTACCATCTGCAGGCTTAAAGAATGTTTACCTTCTTTTTCAGGTAATTAATGTAAGCAATGTTGAATGTGAAGTCCCACGGGGTTTCTTCAGCATTCCTCTTAGGAAGATGTTGCTGCGGCAGAGGTCGAAGAGGTTGCTGCCCGTGTTCTCCTCAAGGATTTTGATGGATTCCTTTCGTACATTGAGGTCCTTCATCCATTTTGAGTCTATTTTTGTGTGTGGTGTAAGGAAATGGTCCAATTTCATTTTTCTGCATGTGGCTGTCCAATTTTCCCAGCACCATTTATTGAAAAGGCTGTCTTTTTTCCATTGGACATTCTTTCCTGCTTTGTCGAAGATTAGTTGACCATAGAGTTGAGGGTCTATTTCTGGGCTCTCTATTCTGTTCCATTGATCTATGTGTCTGTTTTTGTGCCAGTACCATGCTGTCTTGATGATGACAGCTTTGTAATAGAGCTTGAAGTCCGGAATTGTGATGCCACCAACGTTGGCTTTCTTTTTCAATATCCCTTTGGCTATTCGAGGTCTTTTCTGGTTCCATATAAATTTTAGCATTATTTGTTCCATTTCTTTGAAAAAGATGGATGGTACTTTGATAGGAATTGCATTAAATGTGTAGATTGCTTTAGGTAGCATAGACATTTTCACAATATTTATTCTTCCAATCCAGGAGCATGGAACATTTTTCCATTTCTTTGTGTCTTCCTCAATTTCTTTCATGAGTACTTTATAGTTTTCTGAGTATAGATTCTGTGTCTCTTTGGTTAGGTTTATTCCTAGGTATCTTATGGTTTTGGATGCAATTGTAAATGGGATTGACTCCTTAATATCTCTTTCTTCTGTCTTGCTGTTGGTGTAGAGAAATGCAACTGATTTCTGTGCATTGATTTTATATCCTGACACTTTACTGAATTCCTGTATAAGTTCTAGCAGTTTTGGAGTGGAGTCTTTTGGGTTTTCCACATATAGTATCATATCATCTGCGAAGAGTGATAATTTGACTTCTTCTTTGCCGATTTGGATGCCTTTAATTTCCTTTTGTTGTCTGATTGCTGAGGCTAGGACCTCTAGTACGATGTTGAATAGCAGTGGTGATAATGGACATCCCTGCCGTGTTCCTGACCTTAGCGGAAAAGCTTTCAGTTTTTCTCCATTGAGAATGATATTTGCGGTGGGTTTTTCATAGATGGCTTTGATGATATTGAGGTATGTGCCCTCTATCCCTACACTTTGAAGAGTTTTGATCAGGAAGGGATGTTGTACTTTGTCAAATGCTTTTTCAGCATCTATTGAGAGTATCATATGGTTCTTGTTCTTACTTTTATTGATGTGTTGTATCACATTGACTGATTTGCGGATGTTGAACCAACCTTGCAGCCCTGGAATAAATGCACATGGAACATTCTCCAGAATAGATCACATCCTCGGTCCTAAATCAGGACTCAACCGGTATCAAAAGATTGGGATCATTCCCTGCATATTTTCAGACCACAATGCTCTAAAGCTAGAACTCTTCAGCATTCCTCTTGATAGCTCCCCTTTATTTATTAAGAATGGTCTTCATACTCTAGCGGCACCTGCATGACTCAGCAGGTTAAGAATTGGGCTCTTCCTTTCGGTTCAGATCATGATCTTGGGATTATGATCTCAGGCCATGGGATCCAGTCTTACCTTGGGTCCCCCCAACACTTCACTCTCAATAGGGAGTCTCCTTGGGATTCTCTCTTTCCCTCTCCCTTTCCCTTTGCCCCTTTCCTCCCACATTCTCGCTTTCTCTCTCTGAAATAAATAAATAGGTAAACAACAAATCTTTATATAACATTAAGAATGATCTTCACCCTTAAACGTTCTCTATATTCCTCAGCTAGCTTCTAATCCAGATCTCTGTTTCAAAGAAATATTGACAGGCCATCTCTGAGAGATGTTAAGGTGGTTTAACATCTTTATAATTACCATGCTCCTTAAAATTTTTTAATTAAAAATTACATCTTAAAAATACATTGTGAAGATGACTCTAATGCCACAGTCACTTAAATCTTTCTCTGTCATGTTTTTAACGCTGGCCTCATGCCCAACCACTGGACCTTGTATTTCAAATACAGTTCTCTCCTGACCAGAAACTCAGAGAATCCCAAGGTTGTTCAGAGATGTGTAATACAGGCAAAATGAAGGAATATACATTTCTCACTCCTCTAGCCTTGGAATGCCACAAGCAGTATCTTAGGAGAACCGTCCTTAAGAGGGGGGGACCTTCCCAGAAAACCAGAGTGTCTACTAAACTCAGTTTGTTGGGGGTAACCGTTCATGGTGGATCTAAACTTAGTTTTGAGAAACTGAATTGAGGTTGCCTGTAGACACAAGGCTTTTGAGAAACAAAGCAGTTAGATTAAGCAGCTTGAATAGTGCTTTAATTACTGGTGTTTCTTAGTTTTCATAGTGCAATTAGATAGGTTTCTCCAGCATGAAAATAGGTCATTCAACAATTTTTTACATTTAGTATTTTCTTTAAAGTTTTTATTTATTTATTTGACAGAGAGAGATCACAAGTGGACAGAGAGGCAGGCAGAGAAAGAGAGGGAAGCAGGCTCCCTGCTGAGCAGAGAGCCTGATACGAGACTCGATCCCAGGACCCTGAGATCATGACCTGAGCCGAAGGCAGCGGCTTAACCCACTGAGCCACCCAGGCGCCCCTACATTTAGTATTTTTAAACCAAAGAATGAGTCCATACACAAAAACTTTTTTAAAAAAAATCGTACAATAATTACCATCATCTCTAAGACCAAGTGCCATTAGGATTTTTTTTTAACTTTTTAAACTCTCACTATTTATATCATGCTTATATTTTTTCATAGCTCTCTCTGTGCTTAGTTTGGCAGGATAATTCCTCTCCAACACTTTTCCATTTTCTAACAACGCCCTTTCTTTCTTTACAACACCTTTTGCACAGACCATGAAGACTCTGATGTCATTTTATTACGTAGGCTGAGCCTTCTACCTAGATAGCCACCTGTGTTCTAGATCTTTGCTTCTTTTTTCAAATTCTAATGTAAACATAACTTTTCTGTGTTTCATTTTCTTAAAACCATGTTTTAGTGAAAATTAGCTAATCTGATGAACTCAAATACTAATTAGTTCATAAAACTCCATGGTAAAATGTCATCCGTCTTCAGTAAAAATTAATCTAGATCTCCTAGGGACAATTATCCTAAAGAAATTTATATTGTGTTAGGGATTTCAGACACTGTTTTTGGACTTAAGAAATGAATGTTTTTCTTTAGTCAGATGACTGTTAATATCCCTTAATGGTTTGTTCGTTGACTGTGGACCTCAGACTTCCAGGTCCATCACTAGACCTAATCAATAATAATCTGAATTTTGACAAGATTCATAGGGATTTATATAAACACTAAAATATTTGGTAAGCACTTTAAGTCCCATTATACTATTATTTATATAATAATAGTGTATATTAATACTGAGACAATGCATTAATACTAATGTAAAATGTATTAATACTAAGACCCAGTATTTTGAGTGTTATTCTGTGCAGGCACTGATAAGTGCTTTGCATGTGTTATCTTACCCCTCACAATAACTCTATAAAGTAGGTGTATTATTGCAGTTTTTCAGATTGAGTGCCAAGGCTGAGAGTTCCCACAGCTTGCTTCAAATCACAGAGCTATTACTTGTAAGAACTGGGAATTAAACTCAGCCCCATTGAATGCCTGACTCAACCATATTTTCTTGAACTCAACCATATCTTCCATCTGCAGGAGGGCTTATGCCCTTGGGCTTGTATGGCAAAACAAGGAAGTGGTAAGGAAATTACCCTGGTGGGATTACTATAGCTAGTGGTGGTTGCATCCTCAGATGGAAATTACCAGGAATAGCATTTTATCCACTCAGGTTGGCTAAACAAGGCTCAAAAGCTTATAAATCTAAGAAGAAATAAACACCCACGACCTTCTCTATCTTCTTACCTTTTTCTCCGGGGTCAATTCAGCACCATTGTTAGCCATCCAAAATTTATTTCTGGAAAATTGACTACCTTGTTTCTACTTTCTATGTTACCATCTTGGCGGATTCAAAATCAAAGTTTCAGATAGTAGACATTTCCAAATATATCAGTAAGTAATTCCACTTGACTTTTCAAAGAAGCAGTACAGGGAAAATGTCTGAATGACTTAAGAATGGTAACTTTTTGACAGACAATAACTGGGGAAGCAAACAGAAGTGATAATATGAAATGGAAAATGCCAGAGAGGGGTTCCAAAATTAGTTTATTCTTAATATGAAAATTCCTCTTTTGATATAAAGCTAATATAGGATTACTTATATAATACAGAGGTGCTTAAATTAAAACAGAAATTGAAACCATTCCCAACCTTGTCCTTACCATTTTATTTTCCAGAAACAACCATCATTATGCAAGGTGATAAGTCTTTAGGGGGTGACCTATCTCTATATCTATCACTTATATAATTTTAATTTTAAAAAATTGAGGTTATATTAAGCATGTTATTTTGTACCTTTCACTCTTCTATTAATAATACGTTATGAACATATTTTAGTGTCAGGATGTGAAAATCTATGCCATTACTACAATGGCTACAGTTAGTCCATTGTATGGAGCCATATTGTAAAAAGAAAAATTTTCTATGGATAAATATTTGTGTCATTTTGTTTTGCCATTACTGTGCTGCAAAAAGTATCCTGAATCCATATCATTCCACACATATTTCCTAATGTGAATATCTTTAAGGATAACTTACTTGGTATACATTTAAGGATACACTTAATCTTACACTTATCAATTACCAAATTGCTCTTTTTTATGTTTCTTTTTTCATGTTTTTATTTAAATTCCAGTTAGATGACATAGAGTGTAATGTTAGTTTCAGGTGTAGAATTTAGTGATTCAGCACTTAAATGCAATACCTAGTGCTCATCACAAGTGCCCTCTTTAATCCCTATCACCTATTTAACACAACTCCCTCCACCCACCTCCTTCTGGCAACTATCAGTTTGTTCTCTATAGTTAAGAGTCTGTTTCTCGTTATTCCTCTCTTTTTCCCCTGTGTTCATTTCTTTTGTTTCTTAAATTCCACATATGAGTGAAATCATATGGTATCTCTCTTTCTCTGTCCAATTTGTTTTGCTGAACACAAGACATTTTAGTTCCATTCATGTCATTGTCAATGGCAAGATTTCATTCTTTTTTATGGCTGAGTAATAGCCATTTTATATACACCATAGATTCTTCACATGTTCATCAATCAATAGAAATATGGCTCTTTCCATAATTTGGCTATTGTTGGTAATGCTGCCATAAAAATCGGGGTGTATGTATCCCTTTGAGTTAGTATTTTGGTATTCTTTGGCTAAATACCTACTAGTGCAGTTGCTGGATCATAAGGTAGTTCTATTTTTAACTTTTTGAGGAACATCCTCACTTATTTTCCCTGCGTGGCTGTACCAGTTTGCAATCCCACTAACACGTAAGAAAGTTTCCCTTTCTCCACATCCTCACCAACACTTTTGTTTCTTGTGTTATTAATTTTAGTCATTCTGATTGGTGTGAAATAATATCCATTACAGTTTTGATTTGTAATTGCCCGATGATGAGGGAAGATGAATACCATTTCATGTATCTACTGGCTTTCTGCATGTCTTCTTTGGAAAAATGTCTATTTGTGTCTTCTGCCCATTTTTTAATTGGATTATTTGCTTTCTGGGTGAATTTTATATGTTCTTTATATATTTGGAATACTAAGCCTTTTTCAGATATGTCATTTGCAAATATCTCCTTCCATTCCACAGAATGTCTTTTAGTTTTGTTGATGGTTTCCTTTGCTGTACAGAAGATTTTTATCTTGATGAAGTCCCAATAGTTTATTTTTGCTCTTCTTTCCCTTGTCTCAGGAGACCTATGTAGTAAGAATTTGCTATGGCCGATGTCCAAGAGCTTACTGCCTATTTTCTCCTCTAAGATTTTTATGGCTTCCTGTCTCACATTTAGGTCTTTAATCCATTTTGAACTTATTTCTGTGTTTAGTATAACAAAGTGGTCTAGTTTCATTCCTCTGAATGTGGCTATCCAGCTTTCCCAACAGTATTTATTGAAGAGACTGTCTTTTATCTATTGGATATTCTTTCTTGCTTTGTGAAAAATTGATTGTATAATTGTGGGTTCATTTCTGGGTTTTCTATTCTATTGATTTATGTGTCTCTTTTTGCACCAGTAGCAGACTGTCTTGATTACAGCTTTGTAATATTAACTTGAAGTTTGAAATTGTGATGCCAGCTGTTTTGCTTTTCTTTTTCAAGGTTGCTTTGGCTATTCATGGTCTTTTGTGGTTCAATACAAATTTTTAGATTGTTTCTATTAGCTTTGTGAAAAATGCTGGTGATATTTTGATAGGGATTGCATTAAATGTGTAGATTGCTTTGGGTAATACAGACATTTTAACAATATTTGTTCTTCCAAACCATTAGCATTGGATATTTTTCTATTTCTTTTTGTCATCTTCAATTTCTTTCTATTTTATAGTTTTCAGACTACAGATCTTTTACCTCTTTGCTTAGGTTTATTCTTAGATATCCTTTTTTTTTTTTTTTTGTGCAATTATATGAGATCAGTCCCTTGATTTCTCTTTCTACTGTTTCATTATTGGTGCATAGATATACAACAGATTTCTATACATTGATTTTGTATCCTGCAACTTTACTGAATTCATCTATCAGTTCTAAAAATTTTCTGACAAAGTCTTTAGGGTTTTCTATATACAGTGTTGTGTCATCTGCAAATAGTTGATTTCTGGGGTATTCTAGCTTCACCTACAAATTGCTCTTTTTAAAAATAAAGTGGCATCAGTTGACATTCTTATCAGCAATGTATGAGCCTTCATACTGGCTACCCCAGAATTTCAAAAATTTTACCAATGTGACAGCTGAAAAGGTATATCTTATTGGTATTTTTAATTTTTATTTATTTGACTAATAGCTAAATTGAAGGTTTTCATATAATTGTTTACTGTTTATATTTCAATTTTTATAATTTCCTAATATAATTATTTTGCTTATTTTACATTTGAAAGTTTGTATTATTATCTGTAGGATTTATTATGTAATATGGGTGTTAATGCTTTTCCCTCAATTATACACTTTTCTTAGCTTATAATTTAACTGTAATAGTATCTCTTAGACAAATACTTTAAACTTTAGGAAAGAACATCTGCAATTATTTCTTAAGATATTTTATCTTTAAATCCAATTTACCTAATATGCTACAATCCATTATTTTTCTGGAAAATATCATGCATGTTTATCAATCAAAACTTAGAGCTTAATATATTAAAGACTGATATTTTATATAATTTTTGGTCATCATCAGCAGAGCTAGAAGTTTTTATTTCTTTCAGTTTCCATTCTTTTAGGTCATAATAATGAACTAATGATTTTTAGGTCATAATAATAATAACTTCCTAAATTATTTTTCCTGGCAGTCATTTTGTACTGAAATTCTCATCCTAAACTTATTAAGACCTCAGAGAGTATAAGTGAAATACATAAATGCATTTTGTCCACAGATCTCCAAACTGGAGTTCACATTTTTACTGCACTGCTTTTCAAACTCTAATAAATGTGATAGATCACTACTAAAGAAGGTTATTCTTTCAAACAAACTCCAAGAGTCAGGAGGATTCTATGCAGCTCTTGTAAGTGGAGATGGGAGAACCAGAGCAAGAGGGAGAGAGAAGCTCAAACAGACACCCTGCTGAGTGCAGAGCCCAACATGGGGCTTGATGTCAGGACCCTGAGATCATGGCCTGAGCTAAAACCAAGAGTCAGACACTTAACTGACTGAGTCACCCAGATGCCACTAATAATCTATTATTATTACTATTTAATAGAGGTTTAATCACTGTTGACCTTCCAAAAATAAAATAAATCTCAAGCTTGGTTGTTTTTAGCTTTTTTAGAAAACAGGTAAAATATCGAGTCGGTTTTACTTGCCTAACTCTTCACTGGCCAAATGAATCAAAATACTACATAACCTACTGACACATTTTTAGGATGTAGACACAAGCAGTTTTTGGGTATGTTATTCAACTCTAGATCCACCTACAAAATATTTATCATCATATGTAACATCTTTTGTAATTTCCTGCTTGACTTCTTTTTAATATATGAAAAGACATTACAACACTCTCTGTATGAAGTCAGAGTTATTAGATGTTAATACCATGTAACTTAATTTGTGAGAACTACAAAACAAATATGCTGTTTGGTTGTCACTTTTTTTCAGCATATGTTTTATCCTCCTAGAATTACTTGTCTGACAACAGGTGGCCTCTTAAGAATACAGAATGACAGTTTCTTAGTAACTGAACTGTAAACATTTCTTCCTGGAAGACTGGAAATGCAAGTAAACAAGTCACAGTTTTCACATTAGCAGATTTGAAGAATAACAGCTTAAATTTAATTATTATATTTAAAGTGATTCAAAGTATTGGTTTTTATTATACATAATTAAAACAAGAGAATTCTTATATTTTGAATATTTACAAATAAATATATAAGCATGGTCATTCTGTTTTGTTATCTAAATTTATTAAAGGTTATGTATATAATTTGTTCTATCACATTGATTGATTTGCGAATGTTGAACCATCATCCTTCTAGCCCAGGGATGAATCCCACCTGGTCATGGTGGATAATCTTTTTAATGTGCTGTTGGATCCTGTTTGCTAGGATCTTGTTGAGAATCTTAGCATCCATATTCATCAGTGATATTGGTCTGAAATTCTCCTTTTTGGTAGGGTCTTTGCCTGGTTTGGGGATTAGGGTAATGCTGGCTTCATAGAAAGAGGAAGTTTTCCTTCTGCTTCAATTTTTTGAAACAGCTTCAGGAGAATAGGTGTTATTTCTTCTTTGAAAGTTTGCTAGAATTCCCCAGGAAATCCATCAGGTTCTGGGCTCTTGCTTTTTGGGAGGTTTTTAATCACCACTTCAATCTCGTTACCAGATATCAGTCTATTCAGGTTGTCAATTTCTTCCTGGTTCAATTTTGGGAGTGTATAGTGTTCCAGGAATGCATCCATTTCATCTAGGTTGCTTAGCTTATTGGCATATAACTGTTGATAATAACTTCTGATGATTGTTTCTACTTCCTTGGTGTTCGTTGTGATCTCTCCCTTTTCATTCATAATTTTATGTATTTGAGCTTTCTCTCTTTTCCTTTGGATTAGTGTTGCCAATGGTTTATCGATCTTACTGATTCTTTCAAAAAATCAGCTTCTAATTTCATCGATACATTCTCATATCTCTGGTTTCTACCTCATTGATTTCAGCTCTAATCTTGATGATTTCCCTTCTTATGTGTGGAGTTGGTTTGATTTGCTGTTGATTCTCCAGTTCTTTAAGGTGTAAAGACAGCTGCTGTGTTCTGGATTTTTCAATTTTTTTGAGGGAGGCTTGGATGGCTATGTATTTCCCCCTTAGGACCGCCTTTGCTGTATCCCATAGGTTTTGGATCAAAGTGTCTTCATTCTCATTGGTTTCCATGAATTGTTTCAGTTCTTCTTTGATCTCCTGGTTGATCCATGCATTCTTACGCAAGGTGGTCTTTAGCTTCCAGGTATTTGAGTTCCTTCTGAACTTTTTCTATGACCCTGCCATTGCACTACTGGGTATTTACCCCAAAGATACAGATATAGTGAAAAGAAGGGCCATCTGTACCCCAATGTTTATAGCAGCAATGGCCACAGTCGCCAAACTGTGGAAAGAACCAAGATGCCCTTCAACAGACGAATGGATAAGGAAGATGTGGTCCATATACACTATGGAGTATTATGCCTCCATCAGAAAGGATGAATACCCAACTTTTGTAGCAACATGGATGGGACTGGAAGAGATTATGCTGAGTGAAATAAGTCAAGCAGAGAGAGTCAATTATCATATGGTTTCACTTATTTGTGGAGCACAACAAATAGCATGGAGGACATGGGGAGTTAGGAGAAGGGAGTTGGGGGAAATTGGAAGGAGAGGTGAACCATGAGAGACTATGGACTCTGAAAAACAATTATCATTATAACTTCTAACTTTCAAGATAAGTACTTTACTGCCCAGGATTATTCTCAAATTTAAACAGGGGAGTAATTCCCCTTTTTATTAAAAAGAGTACAAAAGCATGTCAGCTCTATTAATAATTACTAATATACTTCTCTTCCCATAATCATTAATCTCCTTCCATTTTATATTCTAGAATAGAAAACAATTATGTACTCAATAGTCCTTGAATAATATTCTGATTTACAAATGGTTACAGTATGCAAAGAGATGATTTATTTTTCAGACCCACCTCCCTCCCAAACTCTCAATCTGAGAAACCGACTGAGGGTTTTAGAGGGGAGGGTAGAGGGGAATTGGGTGAGCCTAGTGGTGGGTATTGAGGAGGGGAGGTATTGCATGGAGTGCTGGGTGTGGTACATAAACAATGAATTATGGATCACTGAAAAAAATTTAATTTAATTTAATTTAAGACCTAAAAGGCAATATATATATATATATATACATATATATATATATATTTATATAATATTTCTTAAATAAAAAGAAGAGAGGTGATTTATTTATTTCCAAAAACTGAGCTCATAAGAGATACACTTTTCACTGCTTCATTACCAGGACCTGAAAACTATATCAACATAACATTTTCAACACAGGATTTTTTGGTTTTTTGTTTTGTTTTGGTTTTGGTTTTTTTTTTTTTTTTTTTTGCTGCATTCTTTGATCAAACTTTGGCTTTTTTTTTTTAAGATTTTATTTATTTATTTGACAGACAGAGATCACAAGTAGACAGAGAGGCAGGCAGAGAGAGAGCGGGAAGCAGGCTCCCTGCTGAGCAGAGACTCAATCCCAGAACCCTGGGATCATGACCTGAGCTGAAGGCAGAGGCTTTAACACACTGAGCCACCCAGGTGCCCCCAAACTTGGGCTTTTTAATAGGAGGTAAAAACAAGACTCTTTCTGTTTGGGATTTCTGACTGAGGTAAACGAAGTACAAGATGTGCCAAAGAACACTCATTTTCTAAAGCATATGTCAAAAGCTGCCCTCTCTCTACCTCCAGGCTACAGAAAGAAAGGCTGCAAAACACCAAAAGGAAGAAAACCTAGAGAAGCTTCTTTGCAAAGATTTTTAAAGGATTGTACTCTTTTCCTTGCCCCTCTGCTCAGAAAAGAGAGTAGTTTATGTCTTTCTCAATCAAGCCAGGTGGTGTTCAAAAGAACCCTCTTGAGAACTTGGAAGTTGGGTGTCCATATCTTCCTCATATGTAAACAACTGCCAATGGTCAAAGCCTGGCTGGAGCTGCCTCTGTAACAGGGGAAACAGAAGTCTACAGTGGGAATGAGCCTTGCTTTTACCAGTGACACAGCAGAGATGCTTGTTTCCAAGAACCAACTTTGGTATCTGCAGAACTGATTAAGAATGGAATTATCTTGAAAGGAACCCCCATGTACAATTCCTAAATTGATGGTCATAATCAACTCAATACAGTGTCTTTTTACTATAGTAGCCAAGAGCTGAAGAAGTCATAAGCCGCCTAAGGAGGAAGGTGTCACCTGTGAAAAACAAGGCTGCTATGAGAAGTCACAAGGGGGTGGAACTTCTAGGTAGTCACAAAATTGCCCCGTGAGAAAAGTAGCAGTTAAGGCATCTCACAGAGACAACTCTAAAGACAAATTAACAGAGCAGCATTCAAGCTAGAATTGGTCAACCTCCTGCTTGCAACTGGAGGTCCAAGACAGGGAACTAGCTAGTAGAAAAGATGATATAGATCCATAGTGAAGTAACCTTCCCTGGCCCTTCCCTCACGCTTCCCAGCCTACTGGGCCTAGGTTGGGTGTCAGGATGGTGGGAAATGCAACCTTTTAATCAAATGAGAGAGAAAAGATTTTATTTAGATTGAACTAATATTTTTATATCTTGAAAAAGGAGATTATTAATTAATTCCTGAGAATGTGTGGAAATTCTAAGGCATCCGAGAGATAACATGCAGAAAAGAGAAAAAGGATTTGACAAGAGTTTTGGAATAGAGTAATGAAAAAAAATATAAATTCATTTTCTAATATGTCCTATGCTGCATTCTTCTCACTTATCCATTAGTAAATTGGCAACCCATTTTTAACTATTCCCATCATGGGGTACTTCACAGCTTATAGAATGACTTTATGGAATTATCATATTTGATCATGATCAAAAAAACTTCAGATGCCTGAGTAGATATCATTGTTCTTCTTATTGAACAGAAGAGCTTATTGTTCTTCTTATTGAGATATATAAAAATGAATTTCCTTGCCCAAAGCTGTATAACTAGGACCAGTAAGGGCAAGATGCCCCTTAGCACCCTTTCCTCTGCTCTTTGCTCTCAAATGAAATCTGCAAGGGATGAGTATATTTGAGATTCACTCATTCATACAGTCATTCATTCATATATGACTGCCAACTACCCTTCTGTTTTTGTTGCAGTTGTTGTTTTTAATTACATGCATTACTGCAGACTCAAATATTTTAACAGAAATTTAGGACAGTAAGCTCACTGCTCACATATGGTTGGGGACAAGCTTTTACTCTTTTAAACAGCTTTATGATGTTTAATTTACATAGAAAAAAGTGTACATGTTTACATGTGCAATTTGCTATGTTTTATCATATGTACACACCCAAGGAATCATCACTACAGTGAAGATAATTAACATATCAATCAATTCCAAAAGTTTTCATATGACTCCTCCCCCTACTCCCTGCTGACCTTCTACTGTCAGTCAATATAAATTAATTTGTATTTTATATGAATGGAATCATATATTATATAGTCTTTTTTGTCTGATTCTTTATACATGGCATAATTGGGGGGATTCATTTACAGTTTTGTATGTATCAATAATGTGTTCCTTTCTGTTGCTGAGTAATATTTTCTTGGATAAATATACCATAAGTTGCTTATCCAGCCATCTGTTGATGAGCATTTAGATTATTTCTAGAGTAACACAAAATAAGGTTTTTTTGAACATTCTTATACAAGTCTTTGTATAAGTTCTCTTTGATAAATACCTAGGAGTAGAGTGGCTAGATAATATGGTAGCTGAATTTTTTTAAGAAGCTGCCAAAAATATTTTCCAAAGTGGTTGTAGGACCTTACATTACCAATAGCAATACTTGAGAGTTCCAGTTCCTCTTATAAGAACAACAAATGATACTGAGTTTTGCTATCCATATATCTTGTTTGGTAAAGAATCTGTTCAGATTTCTTTGAGGGTTTTTTTTTTTTAAGATTTTATTTGTTTATTTAACAGAGAGAGATCACAAGTAGGCAGAGAGGCACACAGAGAAAGAGGGGGAAGTAGGTTCCCACTGAGCAGAGAGCCTGACACGGTACTCGATCCCAGGACCCTGAAATCATGACCTGAGCCAAAGCAGAAGCTTAACTTACTGAGCCACCCAGGTGCCCCTAGATTTGTTTCAAAGGTTTTTAACAACCCTCCCTTATAAGTGAGGTTGAAAGTTCTTTTTATACCCTGGATATAATTCCTTTGTCAGATTTATTATTTGAAAATGTTTTCTTTCAATCTTTTATCTCCTGATTCTCTTAATATTTTTGAAAAGCAGATTTTAATTTGTATGAAGTATAATTCATTATTTTTTCTCTTACATATTATACTTTTAGTGTAACTTCAGTGTCATCTTATAGACATCTAAGAAATCTTTGACTAACCCCTCACAAAGATTTTTCTCCTTATTTTCTAAAAGTTGCATAGCTTTATTCTACACAACTATTAAATTTTTGTAAAGGGTGAGGGCTATGAAGTTCTTTCTTTTCTTCCTCTTTCTTCTTATTGTGTATAGAGCTATAATTGCTAACTCAGCATTAAAGAAAAAATAAACAAACTATCCTTTCTTCATTCAATTACCTTTGCAACTTTGTCACATTTCAGTTGTCCAAATATATATGGATTTATTTCTGGATTCCTTGTTCTATTTCACTGGTATATTTGTCAGTCTTGACATCAACCCCACACTCTGAAAATTACTGTAATTTTAGAATAATCCTTGAAATAAGATAGTGTCAGTCTTTCAACTTTGCTATTATTCTTCAAAAATGTTGGCTATACTAGGTTCTTTATATTTCCATACAAATATCAGAATGTACTTGTCAATTTCTACTAAAAATCCTGCTTGGTTTTTTTAATTGAGATTGCATTGAATCTATAGATCAAATTGGGGAGATTTGAAATCTTAATGATACTGAGCTTTTGACTAGTGGGAAAAGATCATTCACTTAGATTTTTTGAAATTTCTCCCAGCAAGATTCTGTAGATTTCAGTGTATTTACAGACCTCATATCTTTTGTCCAATTTATCCTTACTTGGCTGAATGACTACAAAAAATAAAAACAAGTTTTCTGAGACATGAAAGCTGTAGTCTTCACTTTATAGAAAAAACAAGGAGTTACCTTTAAGCCTTCACACAAACAGTTATATATAAAATAAGACAATAGATTCCCCTGAAAAAATGACTGCTTCATTTTGCTAGAGCTGCTAAGTGCAGAAATGATGGGTGGTGGCAGGCTTATGATCAGAATGAGCCTTGTTGAGGACTTAGAATGAGATGACAGTCAATGAGAGAATAAAGTCTAGGACTCTGTTGTGCACATAATTGTCAATTTTTTAGTGATGAGGGTCACCTGGGTGACTCAGCCATTAAGCAGCTGTCTTCAGTTCAGGTCATGCTACCAGGGTCCTGGGATTAAGCCCCCCATCAGGTTCCCTGTTCAGAGGGAAGCCTGCTTCTCCCTTTCTAACTCCCCCTGCTTGTGTTCCCTCTCTCACTGTGTCTCTGTCAAATAAATAAATAAAATCTTGAAAAAAAATTGTTTTAGTGATGAAATTTTTAAAAAATATATGTTTAGGCTGGTCTATAATGTCTACACATGTCTCCTTGTCTCCTTGGCAGGATCAGATAGACATACTACTTACTGCAGTATCAATATGATCAAAATAAAATAACTGCTTTATGCTAATGCTGATCAACACCAGGTTGGTTCTGTCCAATGTTAGTAAAATCACTGTGTCTAGCTTTCTATAAAAATTAAATAGCTAGGGCACCTGGGTGGCTCAGTTGGTTAAAGCCTCTGCTTTTGGCTCAGGTCATGATCCTAGGGTCCTGGGATCAAGGCCTGCATCAGGCTCTCTGCTCAGCAGGGAGCCTGCTTCCCCCTCTCTCTCTGCCTGCCTCTCTGCCTGCTTGTGATTTCTGTCTGTCAAATAAATAAAATCTTAAAAAAAAAATTAAATAGCTAATACCTGTGATGAATGGTACAGGCACTGACCACCTTGAGTCCAAAATTACAAGCCTATAGAGCCTCCTATGACAGCCCAGAGCTCTATGTGCAATTAAATAATATTTAAAAAGAGAATCTACATGACTTTAGAAAGAAGACCATTTGAGCTCAAGTCTTAAGTGTATTTCTTTCCCTTGTGCACAATCTTGAATCAACTAGTCTGTGGGGAAATTATTTGGTATTGAAATGCCTCGCAGCTATGTTAGCTCCCTTGAGTGGCAGTTGACAATTCTGAAAGTCTATAGCCTCAGAGACTGATGAGTCTCCTACCCATCCTGTATTCCAAACAAAGTTATTTTTAACTCCACTATCAGTGCACATGACTGTCCTTGCCAGGCAAGTGAGCCACACTGATAGGATGTTTCTATTGCTGAGGTGAGAGATTAGGGCGCAGCCAGTGGTTTCACAGGCTTCCTTAGTGTAGTGGAGAGCACCACAAAAAAAGAATGACAATTGAAATAAAACAAATAATAAAACAGCTATATTAGTGAACTATTCAGGAGTACCAGCAAATGAAAAGTTACAGGGTCTTTCTAATTTGATTATTCCAACCACATCCAACAGTTCGAGTGTTGGTGGGATAATGGTGACAGTGCAAAGACCAGTTTAAGGAATCTCTTGACATTCATTTCATGGGGTAGTTTTTAAAGACATGCTTAATCTTACCAACATTTTGATGTCCTTGGAGAGCTTCATTCAGCTCACACATCATCCCACTCTTCAAAAATCACTCAGCTGTTGACTTTAAACTTCAGTTCACTCAATGCAACACTTACTGAGCAACTAGCACGTGCCAAGCATTGAATTAGGGCTTGAGGGGATTCCAAGATAAATAGAACATAGCCTCTACCCTCCAGGAGATCACAGTCCAATAGAGAGGAGAGACATGCACATCAATAATTTTAAAACAAGGGGATCTTTGATGAGTGTTTCTACTATTAGGTTGTAGAAAAAAAGATGACTTCTGGCTGTGTGAAAGAACCTAGACAGAGCACTTTCTTTTCTCCCATTCATGACCTTTTCAACCTCCTTTTATACGACTCAGCTTTGACTCAGCTTTTGCTCACCATGCTATGACATATTACTAAGTAGAACACTTACAAGTACAATAATAATTACCTAGCCTTGGTTTAGAGAGAAAAAGAAATCTCATACACAGAAAAAATAGTCTGGCGTAGGTGATTTCTAAGTGAGGTATAGTAACTGAAGGATATCATTAAGGACCTGGGCTCTGCACTCAGCCAAATTCGGTATTTGATTTTTTATTATTTAGCTTGTTACTTCCTGGTTGTAAGAGGGCTGCCGCAGCTTAAATATCATTTACTATCCGATCAATCCAAAACAAGGAGAAAGGAATAAGATTTGTCACTATTTCTTTATGACAGGGACCCAAATCCTGTCCATTAACATCCCAGGATATTTCTCTTACATTTTATTTACCAGTACTGGGTCATGTTTACTTCTAATGGAATTACTTAGCAAAAGGGAAAATAGCCATCTTCCTGGTCTTTGAGCAATCATCGTTCATTTCCTGAATCTGTGGAGGGGCCTGCTTTCCCTGAGCCTGTCATTGCCCAAACAAATCCAAAAATGTGTGAGCCAAAACAAGGAGGAAAAGAGAGTTGATGACCAACAGAGTCTGCTGGGACATATTCATATAACCAAATCTCAGAAACTACATTGTCACTAAGACTGAAATGACTACACCATCACCAAATCTAATATAATTTTTGCTGACAAAAGTATCATGGGGATAAGGAAGGTAATATCATGGATGATGAGGAACAGGCTCATTATTCCATCAGAGGGTCTTGGCGTGTGACCTTAAGGAACAAACACCTATGGACCTGATTCTTTTTTTTTTTTTTAAAGATTTTATTTATTTATTTGACAGACAGAGATCACAAGTAGGCAGAGAAGCAGGCAGAGAGAGGAGGAAGCAGGCTCCCCGCTGATCAGAGAGCTCCACACGGGGCTCGATCCCAGGACCCTGGGATCATGACCTGAACCAAAGGCAGAGGCTTTTTTTTTTTTTTTTTAAGATTTTATTGATTTTCTTGACAGAGATCTCAAGTAGGCAGAGAAGCAGGCAGAGAGAGAGCGCAGGAAGCAGGCTCCCCACCGAGCAGAGAGCCCGATGCGGGGCTCCATCCCAGGACCCTGAGATCATGACATGAGCCGAAGGCAGAAGCTTTAACCCACTGAGCCTCCTAGGCACCCTAAAGCAGAGGCTTTAACTCACTGAGCCATCCAGGCGCCCCTGGGCCTGATTCTTAAGCCACATCTAAAAGCAGCCTGAGCTGCTTTTAAAAGTATTGATGCCTACTTTCAATATCTCACTAAAGTGGAATTATACAGTTTGTCCATCTGTGGCTGACTTATTTCACTTAGCATAATATTCTCAAAGTTCATCCATATTGTAGCATATGACAGAAGTGCCTTCTTTCTTGGACTGAATAATATTTCATTTTGTATATATACCAAATTTTCTAACAGCTTAGAATTTCAGTCATGCAGGGTGAAAAAGTTCCAGAGTCTTAGAGATCTGCTATATAACAATGAGCATATAGTTAACAATGCTGTATTGTACCCTTCAAAACTCATTAAGAAAGTGGATTTCATGCTATATGTTCTTTACCACAACTATGTACACAAACACGTATATACACAAACACACACACACAAACATATAACTGCCCCTGTCACTGGAGATACTGATTTTCAGATTTAGTTTGTATGGGCTAGAGTCTGGAGTTTTCTGGATTTGTGTGTTCATTGGTTGGTTGTACATTTCCATGGCAATTCTAAAGTGTAACTGGCCCAGACAGTCTTAATGTTCCCCTTAGCTTGATTAAACTTAAAACAGATTTCTTCCCCACTGTAGTTCCCTGCCTTTCTTTTTCTTAAAGCACTTACTTTAGAAAGTTTGTCGATTTTCTCTGTGCTCCTTTGAAATGTATGCAAATCTATTCCCAGTCTCTTGCTAGTTTTACAATCCAGGAAGTGTCTTTCTCAAGGAACTGCTAACCACTCTGTGAAAATTAAACATTCAACGAGATAGTCCCCCTATTTCCCAGTCTCTGTGGGAGGATAGAAGTCTGACTTAGATGGATGGGCCCCTGTTAGTGAACGCAGATGCCCTACACCAAGAAGCACATTTGTAAACTCAGGAATAACTCAGTGTGCTCACTACACCCCATTGATGAACATCCCTCCTAACCTCCTCCAGTACTTTTCCATTAGGTCACCCCAGCCCATAAAACCCCTTCTGCCCTTTGTCCCAACAGATTTGGCAGTTTATACGTGACCTGTCCTCACCCCTATTGCTGACAATAGTATAGGAATGAAATCAACTTCTGTCTGCCCACCCTGACCAGTGTGACTTGTTCTGTTAGCATATCACAGTTATGAATATCTAAGTGGCTTTAGAAGATCTTTCTCTAAGTCAATAGACCTTCATTTCCCCATATGTAAATAGCAACTTCCTCATAAATTGGCTGTAGAGAGTAGTGAGATAGGCATACTCCCTGACCTGGGGTGAGGGGGTGCACACAAGAATTTCTTTCTTCCCCTTGGGAAAATAGGTGCATGGCTGAGAGTTAGACAAGCTGACTTCCATAGGCTTCAGTTTATTTACTATATGTCTACAGAGTTTCTTTTCTCTATTTGTCAATGCAGTCACCCAGAAACTAATTTCGCTTCATAGGGACTGCTTTGATGCAGTCATTATTACTCATGTTTTAAGAATACAGAGTAGCTAAAGAGCTGAGATAAAGAGTTAATTAATTTGCACTTTAAGGACAGTGGGAAGTCATTATATTATGTATCTGGGAGTTAGGTCTCATGCCTGCAAAAGAATATTCATGTAGCCTGACCCTCTTTTTCATTGTGTCTCTACTTACCTTTATATCTGAATATAGAATTAAATTCTTCCTGTGGACATCACCCTCTAATACCTCTTGCTTGTCTCTCATCATATTGCTAATGCTGGGGTCTTTCTTATCTTCTTCTATTTCTTATTTTCACCTGTTTTTTCTTAGCATTTAACTTCACATATGTGTTTGTTTACATCCCTTTCTTGAGCCTCACACATTCCCTATCAGCAAGGGAGGCCACATAAACCCTAATATAAATGAAGAAACTGAAAGCAGAATCACTTTTCAAAATACAAGTAGGTGGCAACTGGAAGTCACTGGATGAAATTCCAATGATCTAACTCTAAAGTCAGTATATTTTCTACTTTGCCATGCCAACATATTCTAAAATATGTAATTAGCATACCTTTATATTTCTAGCTTTCATGAAAATATCAGGTTAAATATCAACCTCCAGGCCCCTAGCCTTATTTACTTCTCTTCTTTAAGCCATCTGCCTAACTAAATTTTTGAATATTGCTAGGACTGTCTTTTACTTATGTCCTGAAGAGTGTATTTACACTTTTGGGGTATACTTGAAGAAAACTGCTGAATAAGATTAAGAGCTATTGGTGAACTCTTAGCTGATGTTGTTCCAGCCTCTAGGCTGCAAGATTTCCAGCATCTGGAGCAACGGTGCCATTTTCCCACAGAATAACTAGTCCCAGAGCTTTCTTTACCACACCCTGTCTCTCTGTGTTAGAATTCATTACTCCAAGACTGAGCATGTGGTGGACTGTGATACACATGTATCAGAGATGGATAAAGGTAGTTGTCAGATAAAAGCTTCCCCTGACTCTAAAATCTTTTAAGGAGATGAGTTTGGGGGGCGCCTGGGTGGCTCAGTGGGTTAAGCCGCTGCCTTCGGCTCAGGTCGTGATCTCAGGGTCCTGGGATCGAGCCCCGCATCGGGCTCTCTGCTCAGCAGGGAGCCTGCTTCCTCCTCTCTCTCTGCCTGCCTCTCTGCCTGCTTGTGATCTCTGTCTGTCAAATAAATAAATAAAATCTTTAAAAAAAAAAAAAAAAAAAGGAGATGAGTTTGGTAATGGACTCACCAGGCCCTGTCGAAATGAACTCATTCACAGCCAAGCCTAATGAGGAGAGAGAAAGTTTGCCTTCTGATGTAAATCAAGGCCTCAGCTATAGACCTCTGGGATTAAAGAACATAAATGAGGAGGAGGGGCAAGATGGTAGAGAAGTAGGAAACCCTGTTTTAACCGGTCCCCTAAAGTGAGCTAATTACCTACCAGAACACTGAACACCCATGAAACCAGCCAGAGATATAGGATTATACACTTCTGGATCTCTACAGGGGCAGAAGACATGAGTGGAGAGGTAAAGCATACTGGGAATGATTAGACTGATATCAGAGGATAAATAGAAGGGGAGAGAGCCAACAGAAGCAGCCCATTGGAAAGTAATACCCCAATACAAAAGTGCTTTGTGATTGGGGACCAACATAAACTTGGAGTCTAGTTAAAAGCACTCAAAAAAAGCAAGAGATCTTAAAGGGCAACTGGTAGAATGAGGCAGTTATGGGCATGGGCCTAAGGCCATGGACCCAGGACAGCCACCGCTGGTGACCACCCATGCCAGAGAGAGTACAGCAGAGTCACCAGTTCTTGGTCCCAGAGACCCCAGGGTTGTGCAACTTGTACCGCTGTTCAGCTGGGGTGCACTCCTACCCCCGCATGAGGGAGTCTGGTGGGTGCTCTCTAGAATGACAGCCTTTTGCATTCTGCAGTCACTGCATGACCAGGGACTTGAACTGCGCTTCCCACCTGCACCTGAGAGTGCTCCATGCAGGTGCCAGCCAGTGGTCTCTAGAAGCAACTGTGAGTCTGAACACTCCCAGCCTGGACTTGAAGGAACTACCCCAGACAGCAGTCCAGGCAAAGCAGCCACTGGAAGCTGGGTCCCAGGACCAATATCACTCATGGTTTTGGCACGGGGGAGCAAAGACAAGCGGGCACTTTGGACAAACCCTGAGATAGTGGCTAGGGACGTGCACTGCCTGTGGGAGGTTGCACAGCTCAGTGAAGTGTTTGCAGAGGGGGAGTCTGTGTGTTCTAGAGCACCCAGAGGGGAGCAGACTGAGGCTTCTCTCTGAGGCAGAGGTCTGGGTGCAGTTTGCTTTCCACTAAACCTCCAAAAGGCTGGCAAAGAATAAAAACTTCCAGAGAGCAAAAGCCTGAAAAACCAGTTTCTACAGAGCCCAGCCCCTTGATAGGGAGCATGAGGACTCAACCCAAGCAAGAGTGACTGAAAAACAATGTGGCAGTCCCCTCCTCCATAAAGTCAGCCAAAAGAACAAGAGGACAACCACCACAGGGTCCCCATAAATCTGTAAAACCCCAACATCAGGGGAAAACAATATATTAAGCTCCCGGTATTGCCCTAAAACCTGTATATTTCATAAATACAACCTTTATTTTTAATTCATTCTCACTAACCTTGTTTTTTTTTTATTTTTTAACCTATTTTCCATTATAACTAGAGGCTTAATACATGTTCCACAATAATCTTTTAACTTGAAAGTTTTTCATACATATATCTGTATTTTTCTTTTTCATATCTATTTTTAAAAAAAATATAGATATGAGCTTGTAGATATATATAATCTACATATATATATATAATATAAGTTTATAGATATAAGCTATATTTTTTTAAAAAATATAGATATAAGCTTCAAGGTAATCCTCTTTCCCTAATCAATACTACCCCTATATATAAACCAGTTTTAATTTCCCTTCATTTCTGGAAAGTAGAATCCCTTAACAAAAATATCAAGATACACCGAGGAAGGATAAAATAAACTTCCTCGCCCACATCGAGGATTTATAACCACCCTCCCATGTTTTTCTTCTGTCAGTATTGCTGAGTATTTGGTTTTGTTCTGGTATTATATAAATCTCATCCTTGGGGTTCATTTTGGCTGGGTTCTTTTTTATTTTCTTATCATTTGCTTTTGTCAGTCTTTTTGTTTGTCCATTTTTGTTTATATACCTTATAAATCTTGCTTTGGGGGCCCATTCTAGCTGGGTGTCCTCTTTTTTTCTGCATCTCTCTTTCTCTCTTTTTTTCTTTTTTCTTTCTTTTTGGTGGAGACTTCTGATTGCTCAGAAGCATTCCAGGGTACACCTTGCCTGGATTGCAGTTGATATATTCAGGTACACATCCCCTCAACTACCTCTCACCAAAATGACTAGGAGAAGGAACACCCAACAGAGGAAAAATTCAGAGACTGTGCCCTCTCCATCAGAACTATTGGATATGGACATAAACAGTATGTCAGAAAGAGAATTCAGGGCAACAATTATCCAGGCAATGGCTAGGTTGGAGAAAACCATTAGTGACAACATGGAATTGATTAGGGCAGAAGTAAAAGCTGCCCGGGAAGAAGTTAAAAATGCTATCAATGAGATCCAATCTAATCTAAATACTCTAAGAGCTAGGGTAACTGAGGCAGAAGATCAAATTAGTGATCTAGAAGACAAACTGATAGAGAAAAAGGATCAGGAGGAGGCCTGGAACAAACAACTTAGAAGCCATGAAAACAGAATTAGAGAAATAAATGATGCTATGAAATGTTCCAATGTCAGAATTATTGGGATCCCTGAGGGGGAGGAGAAAGAAAAAAGACTAGAAGATATAGTTGAACAAATTCTCCATGAAAATTTTACCAATTTGGGGAATGGAACTAGAGTTCATGTCCTAGAGGCAGAAAGATCACCCTCCAAGATGAATGAATCTAGAAAAACCTCGAGACACTTGATTGTGAAATTGATGAATCATAATTTTAGACAGGAGCTCTTAAGAGCAGCTAAGGGGAAGAGATTCCTTACATACAGAGGAAGGTCTATCAGAATAATGTCATACCTGTCCACAGAACCTGGCTTGCCAGAAAGGGCTGGCGACACATATTCAGGGCTCTAAATGAGAAGAACATGCAGCCAAGAATACTTTATTAAGCAAGACTGACATTCAAAGTGGATGCAGAGATAAAGAGCTTCTAAGACCAGCAAAATTTTAAAAAGTGTGTGTTTCCACCAAGCTGGCACTATAAGAAATATGACACTCTTGAGTTCCATGAAAGAAGAAAGAACCCAAGAGTGTCATAGAACAGAAATATACAGAGACAATCTACAGAAACAAGGACTTCGCAGGCAATATGATTTCAATAAAAATGTATCTTTCAATATGAATGGCCTCTCAACAGGAATGGCCTAAATGCTCCCATAAAACAGCACAGGGTTGCAGATTGGATAAAATGACAGGACCTGTCCATATGTTGTCTACAAGAGACCCATTTGGAACCTAAGGATACATCCAGGCCGAAAGTGAAGGGATAGAGAAGCATCTTTCATGCCAATGGGCCTCAAAAGAAAACTGGGATAGTGATTCTCATATCAGATAAATTAGATTTTAAACTAAAGACTGTAATTAGAGATAAAGAAGGACACTACATCATTCTTAAAAGTTCTATCCACCAGCTCTAACAATTGTAAATATTTATGCCCCCAATACAGGAGTAGTCAACTACATAAGACAACTGTTAATCAAGGTAAAGAGTCATATTGATATGAATATATTAATAGTAGGGGATCTTGACATGCCACTCTCAGTAATAGATCATCCAAGCAGAAAATCAATCAAGAAACAAGAACATTGAATGACACATTGGACCAGATGGATCTCATAGATATATATAGAACATTCCACCCTAAAACAACAGAATACTCATTCTTCTCAAGTATACATGGAACTTTCTCCAGAATAGACCACATACTGGGTCACAAATAAGGGTTCAACTGATACCAAAACATTGAGATTATAGCCTGCATATTCTCAGCCCACAATGCTTTGAAACTGGAACTCAACCACAAGTTTGGAAGGGATTCAAATACTTGGAAGCTAAAGACCACCCTCCTTAAGAATGTTTGGATTAGCCAGGAAATCAAAAAAGAACTTAAACAGTTCATGGAAACCAATGAGAATGAAGACACTTTGGTCCAAAACCTATGGGATATGGCAAAGGTGGTCTTAAGGGGGATATATACAGCCATCCAAGCCTCCCTCAAAAAAACTGAAAAATCCAGAATACACCAGCTCTCTTTATACCTTAAAAAACTGGAGAATCAACAACAAATTAAGCCAACCCCACATGCAAGAAGGGAAATAATCAAGATTAGAGCAGAAATCAATGAGATAGAAACAAGGGATACATCAATAAAACTAGAAGCTGGTTTGTTTTTTTGTTTGTTTGTTTGTTTGTTTTTAAGAACCAATAAGATCGATAAACCCATTGACCAAACTAATCCAAAAGAAAAGAGAGAGGACCCAAATTAATAAAATTATGAATGAAAAGGGAGATATCATGAATAACACAAAAGAAATAGAAACAATCATCAGAAATTATTATCAACAGTTATATGCCAATAAGTTAAGCAACCAAGATGAAATGGATGCATTCTTGGAAGCTATAAACTTCCAAAACTGAATCAGGAAGAAATTGACAACCTGAATATACCAATATCTCATAACGAGATTGAAGCAGTGGTCAAAAACCTCCCAAAAAACAAGAATCTGGGACATGATGGATTCTCTGAAGAATTCTACCAAACATTCAAAAAGGAAATAATACTTAATCTCCTGAAGCTCTTTCAAAAAACAGAAACAGAAGGAAAACTTCCAGACTCTTTTTATGAAGCCAGCATTACCTTAATTCTCAAACCAGGCAAAGACCTCACCAAAAAGAATTTCAGACCAATATTCCTGACGAATATGGAAGCCAAAATTCTCAACAAAGTCCTAGCTAATAGGTTCCAAGAGTACATTAAAAAGATTATCTACCATGACCTGGTGGTATTTATCCATGGGAAGCAAGGGTGGTTCAACATTCACAAATCAATCAATGTGATACAACAAATCAATAGGAGAAGAGAGAAGAACCACATGGTCCTCTCAGTTGATGCAGAAAAAGTATTTGACAAGATACAACATACGTTCCTGATTAAAACAATTCAAAGTATAGGGATAGAGGGAACATTCCTCAACTTCATAAAATCTATCTATGAAAAACCCACATTGAATATCATCCTCAGTGGGGAAAAGCTGACAGCCTTCCCTCTGAGATTAGGAATATGACAAGGATGTCCATTCATACTACTATTATTCAACATAGTACTAGAAGTCCTAGCAACAGCAATCAGACAACAAAAAGAAACAAATGGCATTCAAATCGGCAAAGAAGTAGTCAAACACTCTTTTTTCAGATGACATGATACTTTATATGGAAAAACCAAAGACTCCATCTCCAAACTACTAGAACTCATACAGCAATTCAGTAATATGACAGGATACAAAATCAATGTACAGAAATCAGTTGCTTTCTTATATACTAACAATGAAAATATAGAAAGGGAATTTAGAGAATCAATTCCATTTACTGTAGCACCAAGAATCACAAGATACCAGGGAATAAACCTAACCAAAGAGTTAAAGGATCTATACTCAAGGAACTACAGAACACTTATGAAAGAAATTAAAGAAGACACAAAAAGATGGAAGACCATTCCATGTTCTTGGATTGGAAGAATAAACATTTGTTAAAATGTCTATACTGTCTAGAGCAATCTATACTTTCAATGCCATCCCAATCAAAATTCTAGCGGCATTTTTCAAAGAGCTAGAACAAATAATCTTAAAATTTGTGTGGAACAAGAAGAGACCCCGAATTGTTAAGGAAATGTCAAAAAAGAAAAACAAAACTGGGGGTGTCACATTGCCTGATTTCAAGCTTTACTACAAAGCTGTGATCACCAAGACAGCATGATACTGGCACAAAAACAGACATATAGACCAGTGGAACAGAGTAGAGAGCCCAGTTATGGACCCTCAATTCTATGGTCAAATAATCTTTGACAAAGCAGGAAAAAATATACAGTGGAAAAAACACAGTCTCTTCAATAAATGGTGCTGGGAAAATTGGACATCTATGTGTAGAGGAATGAAACTTGACCATTCTCTTATACATTACACAAAGATAAACTCAAAATGGATAAAAGACCTCAGTGTGATGCAGGAAATCTATCAAAATCCTAGAGGAGAACATCCTCTTCGACATCAGCCACAGCAACTTCTTTCAAGTTATGTCTCCAAAGACAAAGGAAGCAAAAGCAAAAATGAACTTTTGGGACTTAATCAAGATCAAAAGCTTCTGCACAGCAAAGGAAACAATCAACAAAACAAAGAGGCAACCCACGGAATGGGAGAAGTCACTCACAAATGACACTACAAACAAAGGGCTGATATCTAAGATCTATAAAGAACTCCTGAAACTTAACACACACAAACAGATAATCACATCAAAAAATGGGCCGAAGATATGAGCAGATACTTTTCCAAAGAAGACATACAAATGGCTAACAGACACATGAAAAAATGTTCATCATCATTAGCTATCAGCGAGATTCAAATCAAAACCACATTGAGATACCACCTTACACCCATTAGAATGACCAAAATAAACAAGACAGTAAACAGCAAGTGTTGGAGAGGATGTGGAGAAAGGGGAACCCTCTTATACTGTCAGTGGGAATGCAAGTTGGTGCAGCCACTTTGGAAAACAGTGTGGAGATTCCTTAAGAAATTAAAAATAGAGCTATCCTATGACCCTGTAATTGCACTACTGGGTATTCACCCCAAAGATACAGATGTAATGAAAAGAAGGGCCATCTGTACCCCAATGTTCATAGCATCAATGGCCATAGTCGCCAAACTGTGGAAAGAACCAAGATGCCCTTCAACAGATGAATGGATAAAGAAGATATGGTCCTTATATACAATGGAGTATTGTGCCTCCATCAGAAATGAATACCCAACTTTTGTATCAACAATGATGGGACTGGATGGAAGAGATTATGCTGAGTGAAATAAGTCAAGCAGAGAGAGTCAATTATCATATGGTTTCACTTATGGAGCATAAGGACACGGAGGACATGGAGAGATGGAGAGGGGTGAGATGGGGGAAATTGGAGGGGGAGACAAACCATGAGACTGTGGACTCTGAGAAACAAAGTGAGGGTTTTGGCGGGGGGTGGTTGGGGTGAGCCTGGTGGTGGGTATTATGGAGGGCACATATTGCATGGAGCACTGAGTATGGTACATAAACAATGAATTTCAGAACACTGAAAAAAACCTAAAATTTTTTTAAAAAAGAACATAAATGATTTATCCCCCTACTATATAAGGGGATTTTAATACTTACCAATAAACTTTTTTTTCTATTGGCATATCTGACAATAATTTAACTCCCCAGAAAGAAAATTAGGCTTACAGTTACTACTACTTGAGAAGTTTTTCTTTTTTTTTTTTTAATTTTGCTTAAAATTGTACCATTCTTTATACTGAAAGGCTTTTATATTTTTAAAAGTTATGTTTATAGGTGCCAAAATCTAACAGTTTATTGAATCTTCCATCTAATAACTAATGCTTGTCTTCTTTCCTTTACTATAACTTGAGTTTTACACAATGAGATGAAATGACGAGAACCTAGCTTGAACTGTGTTGCTCAAGTTTGAGTCCCTGGAAGTAACTGGCAGAATGACTTTTTCCACATATTCTTCTATCTGAAGTTCATGTGGGCTGTTAGTTGTTTTAAAAAGAAATATCTCATGTGACTATCTACCCTCCATTACCACTGTCCATTATCCCTTACTGTGAATTATTAACATCAAAATAATGTTTACCTTGTTAAGGACTGAAACAAAGGCATCTTCTGTTTTGGAAGGGGAAGAAACGATAAAGTTATTTGGGTGGCCAGAAAGATGCAGGAGGACAATGTTTAGACTTCGAACACTAAAAAGCTCCTAATTCCCATAAGGAGGAAGGAAGGATAAGAGATGGAGAAAAGAGAGAGACAAGTATAAAATTAGTCTATTTTGGGGGTGCCCTTGAAAATTCTTGCTATAGACACTGCTGCCTAAGGTGAGAAGACATTAAGAATTGTTTAAAATAAATCAGTTGCCGGAGCATCTGGGTGGCTCAGTTGGTCAAGTGTTCAGTTCAGGTCAGGATCTCAGGGTCCTGGGATTGAGCCCCATGTCAGGCTCCCTGCTCAGCAGGGAGTCTGCTTCTCCCTCTCCCTTTGCTCCTCCCCCTCTCACTCATTCACTCTCTCTCTCCCCTCTCTCTCTCAGTAAATAAATTCTTTAATAAAATAAAGTAAAATAAATCAAATGCCTAAATCACCCTAAGCTAAATACCAATTTTCTACATTCAAATCCTTCCCTCTTTATAGCAGGAAAGGATAAAGCAAAAGGATATCTGATGACATAAGAACCTGCATGCTCCTCCTTTCTTCAGTTTCAAGGTAGGGCAGTATATCTGGCATATGCTGACTATAGAACTGGTTGCAAAGACACCATCCTCTGGCATGGGTATTGGCATTCTCATATAGGTCATGGTAATAAAAATTTCTTCAACAAGATCAAACAAGACCCAAGAGGAAATCAAACCAGAATGGGAAGAAGCTGTACTGGTACTGAAGCTGACAAAAAGATTTGAAGGTACAGGAAATGCACCCTTTGGTAGTGTTAGAAACAACAGACTTCTCAGTTAAAACTCTAACTACTAAAATAAACTAGCAAAACCAAAAACATCCAAAAGCTCATTTTTCTTGGTAAGGGCTTACAAAAATTTATCCTATAGTAGCCACTACTCTCTCTCAGATAACCATGTCTAGACCGAGCTGTTTGCCATTAAAACTGTGGGCAGAGTACACAATGAAGGACCAAGCTCTTCAGAGCTGGTCTTGCACACAAAACTCATGAGGTAATTTTAGGTATCACGTATCTCATGAGGTCATTTTACATATCTTTTCAACCTTTGCTAAAAATCAGGAGCCAACTGCCTGTCAGATCACTTTATCCATTTTCTGAGTGCACTGTAAAGACAAATTCATTGACTCTTTCCACCTAAAATAAAACATCTACTTTTTGGGGAAAGCCTAAAAATTTTCATTCATCAGAACTTTCAATGAAGGGCGCCTGGGTGGTTCAGTGGGTTAAGCCGCTGCCTTCGGCTCAGGTCATGATCTCAGGGTCCTGGGATGGAGTCCCGCATCGGGCTCTCTGCTCAGCGGGGAGCCTGCTTCCTCCTCTCTCTCTCTCTGCCTGCCTCTCTGCCTACTTGTGATCTCTGTCAAATAAATAAATAAATAAATAAAATCTTTAAAAAAAAAAAAAACTTTCAATGAAGATTAAAACAGAACTATTAATACTATTTCCAGATAAATCTTTTCTCCAAAAATGAACCTGGGTAAATTTTTTTATGAGGAGCCCAGGAACCATTTTCTCTGATTCAAAACAAGGGTTCATTGACCAAATGAATGTTTGCTGTATATCACTTGGTGCCCACCACCCTAACGGACTGGAGAAACACTGGTGAGCAAAGGAAGCATAGCTCTGGCTGAAATTACACCTTAGTAGAGGTTGTGGAGCATTAAGGAAATATGCCCAGTAACAAAAGTGCCCTGAAGGAAAAGGATCCCAGCTTGTACTTATAACTAGATGCTTGGCCTTGACTAAAGGTTGGATAAGAACTCCGTAAGGAAGTGACAGGAGGGGAGAGGGAAGGATTAAAGAAGTTAACCAGGTGAGATTAACTCCACTTTAATTTAAACCAAAGTGACTAAACAGCTCACCAGAACTTCTGCAGTCTGAGAACAAACAGCAAGAGATGCAGTTTGGCTGTCAGTTTGGCTGATCTTTAAAATCACATGCACTATAAAAGGTCAGAGCTAAAAGATTAGAGAGAAGGAAAATGTTGTTCATGTAGCAGATATGCCGCAGGAAATTTCCTCACAATCAATACTATTATACTAAATGCGATTTCCCAGGGTGTTGGGTTGACTCAGTCAGTTAAGTGTCTGATTCTTGATTTTGGCTCATATCCAGGGTCTCAGGGTCATGCGATCAAGCCCTCCCTCTTGCTCCACTCAGACCCTGGAGCCTGCTTGAGGTTCTCCTTCACCCTCTACCCCTCCCCCACTTTCTAAAAAGCAAACAAACAAACAAGTAAACAGATAAGTAAATATGATATTCCCCTCCACTGCAGACCATGGGGCTTGCAGATAAACCTGGTGTGCAGGCATAGGACCTGGTCTCCTCTCATTCTCTTCAGTTCCATGAGGAACAGCAACTACCATTATCTGTCATCTGTGTCATCACTGCTGTGTGATGACAGACCTTACCTCATACGTATGTAGTAAAATTTGAAATCTTCTAAGCCTTAAAAATTCATTGGTGTTTTAAACATGTCACTGTGTAAAAAGAGCAATCATAAAAATGGAAAAGCCTAGAAAAGATGCAGAGATGCAGCTGTGACTGTGGGGAATTTACATTCAGGTAGTTTTTGTCTCCCATCTGTGGCAAAATCACTTGGTGATCCTGAAAATCACTTACTCTCAGTCTACTAAGTTTTCCCACCTGTATTAACAGAGAGATTTATTACTTTGCTCTCCTTCTAACTTTTAAGGGTAGACGAATACAACTTTGAGTGTACCCATCTTCCTTCTCTCATTTGTTCTTCCTGATGTTAGGGGATTTTTGGTTGTTTGTTTACTTTGTTTTTAAATTAATGAAGTGTTTCCTTCTTTGGTTTCATAAAATCTTGCTCTCCACCCATGTGAGGAAATAAGGCTATTACATACATGTAGCAGTTTGAAGAAAAATAAGATCAAAGGTGTAAAAACAATAATAGCTCTCAAAGAATGTCATTATCATCATCATCACCATTTTTTAACAGTTGTTGTGCATCAGACCTTCTGTTATTAAACAGTAAACATGAATTATCTCATTTAATTTTCACAACCATAAGAATTGGTTATTATTACTAGCCCATTTTACAGAATACAGACTGAGGCTTGGGGAGAATAACTCCAAACTTCTCAAGGGTATACATTTAATATGTGTTAGAACTGGTATGTTTTTCTGGAATCTGTGTTCTGATTATCTCCTTACTCAGTACAAATTATGTAACTCTTTATCTACAGCTGGATTTACCTTAAAAAAAAAAAAAAAAAAAAAAGATTTAGCATACCAAATTGCAAGTAAAGTCTTTTTTTTTTTCTATTTATAAACTCGAAGTTCAAATGTTGACAGCAAGAAACTTCCCAGGTAGCATTCTTCAGTGCCCTCACCTTTCCAGATAACAGGAAGTAATTCAGATAACAAGCAATATACCCATTCCATAGGTTCTTTTGTTCAAGTTTGCCATCTTGAAAGGAATCTCCAGGTAGATATTCACACAACTCTTAAGCCCTGATGTGTTTTATTTTCACCCAAGAAATTTAATCTAGCAGACTCAGGATATGAAGAAAAAAAAATTTATATACCTATATATTAAATCAGGTATAAATTAATTAGCAGTGTCATCCTTTCCAGCACTTCTTTGTGTGAGAATCATACAGAATCTCGGGTGCGGAATAAAAATAGACCAAACTCCACACCCAGTTCCCTGCCTTTTAAACACATTTCCTCAAGGTCATTTGAAACCACAGTTTCAAGTTGCTAGAGGAAACATTAATAAACCTCTGAGAATTTTCTAAAGATTAGGATACATTCTCTTCCCATTTTTTGTCTTTTAAAGACTGAATTCCATGCTCTCCTGCAACTGGAAATTGCAAAGCTTGGTTTCTGAGTTTGAAGTTTCAAATCTAAAATTCTTTAAAGAACAGAGCATAAGAAAACACTTCTAATTTGACCTTAAATATCTCAGTCCTCAGTGGCTAGCATTTGCAAATTCTGTAATCGAAAATAAGACCCTATACACGAAATCTCTTCAACTGATACGAAACTAGATAACAGAAGCCACCATTCAGCTAATTTAGACAAAGCAGGGGTGTTAGAGATTGGGTAGGTTGTTCTGATGGTACTAGCTTAGTAAAGAAGAAGAAGGAGAAGGAGCAGGAGGGGGAGGGGGAGGAGGAGGAGGAGATTTTAAGAACCAACATGCTAAATGTGTTACTCATTTACTAACTTCTCAGGTGAGCCTATTATGGGTCAGGCATGCTGCTAGGATTTCTACAAGGTAATGGTACATACTATATATTAACTTCTACTATGAGTTTTCAGAACAGAATAATAAAAAGGAAAGGGGCTTCTGCTTTAATTTTCAGCTTAGCTTCTTTTTTTTAAAAAATATTTTATTTATTTATTTGACAGAGATCACAAGCTGGTAGAGAGGCAGGCAGAGAGAGAGAGGAGGAAGCAGGATCCCTGCTGAGCAGAGGGACTCGATCCCAGGACCCTGAGATCATGACCTGAGCTGAAGGCAGAGGCTTAACCCTCTGAGCCACCCAGGCGCCCCTCAGCTTAGCTTCTTATTATTTATGCGACAGTAAAGAAAGTAGTTAACCTGAGATTCATTTCCCATCTGTAACATAAGGGCAAATAATGCTCACTTATTTTTACAAGCATTAAATAATGTGTATTGCAGAGTGGAAACTGTATCCTAGATTTCTTTGCATCTTCTGCAGTGCCTAAAATACAGAGATTTACTCCCCATTTTTTCTAATTATCAAATGTCATTTCTGATAACTCATCACTAGTCTTATTCCCAGAACAATAATATTTGGCATACTTTCCATTTACATAATAATAACACCAGCATCCTCACCCAATAGTTTCAATTTAGTCCACATGTATAATTTTACAGCCTTTTCTTCCAAGGTGCTGTGCAAAACAGTTAGTTGGAGAGTTTGAGACTTTCTCCTCTGCTTGTATTGGCCTGTGAATCATTCCAGACCTTCCACTCATGTTTCTCTACAGACCCAAAGGCCTGACCTGCTCCATTTACAAAGGGCTTTTATTTCAGCTAGCTCTAATCTCATTTTGATAGGGTGCTTCTAAACTATTAGACCGGAAAGGATTCAGCCATTCATTCCACAAATATTTGTGAGGTAGCTGCCACATAGAGGAATTGTTGCTAAATGTGAAAACATGATACATGACACAAGCTAGTAAAAAAATTTTTTGAATCAAGGCTCTACCCACTCTCAGTCAAATCATGGCAAGTAAAACCACTTTGATATCCTTAAGATGACTTATTTTATAAAGATTCAATTAATAATGGCCCATAAGAAAGAATCTTAAGTTCCTCATTATTTAAGGAATGACAGTGAAAGCACGAGGCAGAAGCTGGAGGTGATAACCACTTTTCTTACTGCTGCACACTGGAAGCAAAGACATATTTGAATATGAGTCACCCTCCTCGGCAAGCTTTAATTAAGGGGCTAATTACATGTGTTGTTCTAGCATAGAACAAAGAGAATTAACCCAGCAGATTTTCCATCTACGACTAATATGCTAATATGGATAGGCACACACATTTTGTAAGAAAACAGCCCAGAAGCCCTCAAATTGAAACAGAGATTACATGAATATGAAAATGTTTGCTTCTAATTTTGATCAAGGGGAAGTACCTTGGGTTAGAAAATAGGTATAAATAAAAATCAGCAGCAAGTTCATTGCTGTTTCTCATTTCAGGGTTAAAAAGAGATTTCTTTTTTATCTTCTGATATTCTGATTTATCTTGCAGGGGAAAAGACTTAAAATCATATTCCACATTGTGGAATCTTACTATTAATCCTGGAAGGTCTTACTATTAATCCTGTTGCCATTCCTTAAATACAGTAGAAACTTCTTTTAGTAGGTGTATAGCAGAGGTTTAAAAAAATTCCCTTGACCTTTTCATTGTTAGTTCAGAGAAGAATAACAAATAAAAATGGGTAAGATGTTCTTGTGAGAGCTAAAGAAAGAGATGTTCCCGTCTCTCTTCACTTACTTGCCCCAGTGAAATATCTCTCAAGAAAGTTAATACCCTCAAAAGGCAGTTTGGTCTTCACTCTATTATAATCAATACTGGAGAATGGAGGTCCTTGACATCCACTGTTTTTCAGCACTCGATACTTCTTAGAAATCATACCTCACAGTTCAGCTTTTTGAAACTACCTTGCTTTCTTTCTCCTACTCATCAAGGTACTATCTCTTCCACTTGTTTAAGAGAATTCATGAAAATTTTCTAAATCTAACAGAAGTAATATAAATCTTGGATTTTTGTTTTCCATTATGTATTACATGACTCAGCTTCAATACACCTCTCTTGCTTCCCATTATATCTCCATGCCTCATGCCTGATATGCAGAACAGGCACTATTTATTAAATAGACTGATGAATTTTGTTTTCATGGGAATCACCTCTTGTCCCCAAGATCAAGGAACTAAAAATCCTTTATTTTAATCCAATTTTTTAAAAGATTATTTATTTATTTATTTGACAGAGAGAGAGAGAGAGAGAGAGAGAGAACACAAACCAGGAGAGAGGAAGAGGGAGAAAGCAGGCTTCCCACTGAGTGGGTAGTCTGATGCTGGGCTCAATCTTGGGACCCTGGAATTGTGACCTGAGCTGAAGGCAGCTGCTTAATGACTCAGAATCACCCAGGCATCTCAGAACTAAAAATCCTATCAATGATGTTTACTTGTTGTCAGTTGCAATAAAATACATACTGTAGAAGTTTGAAATTATTTATCAAAATGAAACTTTAAAACATTAACTATAACTACAATCTTTAATGATAGAATTGGCATAATTTTCATATCTGGCATAGAATAACTATAAAATATAGAATAACATAGAATAACTATCAAGAACACTTCTCTAGAGTCAAGGATTTGGAATGAAATTCTGGATCCAACACTTATTACCCATGAGATTTGTAAAAATTGTTTATAATCTATGTGTTTTGCTTTCATCATCTGTGTTAACTGCCTCATGGAGTTGCAGGCAGCTGAATTAAAATTATCCATATAAGGGCATTAGGACTGTATTGGGTCCATAGTAAGTTGTCTACATTACATCTATCACATCTCATCCTGATATGGAAGGATCTCTGGTTTCCAGAAACATTTCAGTTGCATATGGGAGAATCGGAGTGAGTATTGAGAGAGCAGATCCACCCTAACTTAAAGGTTCCTGATCCAACCCTTTTTCACCCTTGCATTTGCCATGTCCTTGGAAAGGCATAAAGAATAAAAATTGAGAGAAGGGAGTATACAAATCAGGAGGGAGAGGAATTGCCACTATTCTACCCAAGTTGGAGGTCCACAATTTATATGCTCTGTGGAAATAAACAGAGACAGCTGCTTCTTCTTCTTCTTCTTTAAAAGGAAAGAGAGAGAGAAAGAGAGAAAGAAATAGAGCATGTCCACGAGGGGTCGGGAGGTGGTGGGTAGAGGGAGAGGAAGAGAGAGCATCTTAAGCAGTCTCCATGCCCAGTGTGGAATCCAAACTGGGGCTCAATATCAGGACCCTGAGATCATGATGTCAGCCAAATCAACAGTGGGAAGCTTAACTGAATGAGCCACCCAGTGCCCCCAGGCAACCTCATTTAACATGAACTAGAGAAGCCATGAAGGGAGAACTGTCCCACGCGCGTACCCCTGGCTGCCGCCTGCATCAACCAGCCAAGAAAGATAACCATCTTGATAAGGAAGGATTTTCTTGCATAGGAAATCTATCTCTTGTTTTTAAGAAAAAGAAGGAAGAGACTTCTGTACCCTAGCAACAACGCACTAATCAATTGCAGCCAATGAGGAATCTCCACAACCTCAAACTTCCATTCTTCTCCAGTGAACTTTTAAGACAACCCTTCCCACTTTCTTCATAAAACCTAATAAAAGCTGACCTTCCCTTTGTCTCATCAGATCTGCCTATGACTCAGTACAGCTTGCATGTCCCAATTTGTTATCCCTCTGCTATTCCAGAATAAACTCATTTTGCTAGTAAATAACTGGTGTTTTATTTTGAAGGCTGACAGCTCCAAAAAAGGTAGCAATGCCTGCCAACCTTACTGTTTTTCTGCCCCCTCAGTTTGGAGATAGACAATTTGGGTTCTACTTCCAACACTTGCACTAATTGTTGTGGGTAAAAAAAAATTAAGCAGCCTAAGCTTCTTTGTTTCCTCCTGTGAAAAAGAAGTTAAATGAAATGATCTCTGTGTTTCATTTCAGCTTGAAAGTTGCATAATTTTATAAGCCTTAACTCTTACACTCTCCTCACAAGAGATTATTTTGACATGATTTTTATTAGTGTCAAATTTAAGTAAAATGTTTATTTTGGCTAATAATTACAACTTTATAGCTATCTCATTGTAATTTACATGCAATAAACATCACCAACTTGTTCAGGAGTAAACAACTATACTTCCCAATTGGAAACATGTGGATTCCAACCATTATGATTGTTTTAATCATCAACATCAACATTATTGATTTCATTAGAATTGAAAAGCATTGCTTGCACAACATTTTTATATTATATGGTATTGTTGTTTACTAGGAAAACAAGTGAGACTTATATTTAGGAATGTTAACATAAAGGGAATGGTTAGCTGCCCTTTTGTGAGGATTTTGCTCTTTTGCACATTAGTAACTCTTTTGTAATTATTGGAAATAATTACAGAAATAAAATTATATTCTTGGAAATACACAAAATGGTTTAGAAGTTTAGCAATATACATCCAAAAACTTCAGCACAGATGAGACTGAACTCTGCCAAGTTTAGGTATAGTATGGAGTTTAGAACTTCTGCTTCATTTGGGAGAGAGCATCTCTGCAGAAAATGAAGGCTGTCCTGATGCCATATACATCAAGGCTCATTGTGTTTCAGCTACCAGTTTGAAAGGAAGCGTTTCAACATTTCCAGGCATCTCATTATTTTCTCAGTTTCAATAAGATTCCAAATGACCTTTAGAAACATTCTGAAAAATATTCTCTGATGCAAACTTTAGAGGAAAAAAATAATGCCCTGAGCAATCAGACACAGCCTACTGCTGTCCACCAGCCATTAATATACTCTACAGATCTACAGCAGGAGGCAGAAGCCTAGAGGATGTATTTTCCAAACATTGCAGGGTGAAAGCTGCCCTACTCTAGTGGGTATATTTGTGCAGCTGCCTTGGAAAACATCCCCTTGATAGGGCTCCAGTGAGCAGCTTTTTCAGCAGCTCTTGCTTTCCTGTCTGGTTTCTTAATCTCTTAGAGCTGGATTAAGCATTCTTTCTCTATTTTCTCCCAGACTGCTGCATCCATTCATTAATTGCCGACCCACTAAGCACTGAGGCTCAGGCGGGCTGGAGAGCAAAGAGGGCAAGCATCAGGGCACAAATACTATTCTCACAAGAAAATTGTCAGGGCACAGTTTCTTTTGAGAAAGGGGGTTTGCAAATGGCACTCTGACCACTACTAGGAACCTTGGCCCTTTACCAATCCCCTAGATCACCTGTCTCAAGAAATCACCAAAAGGAGGAGATAATAAAAATATGAATTTGAGAGCTAAAGAATAGTACTAACTCCTAAAGAGTAACTTTTAATTCATAGTTTTAAAGCTCTCTTAAAGATTTACAAAGCTAAATACTTTCATTTCTGAAGCTCTATTACAAAACATTACTTTAAAAACATCTAAAGCCAGAAGAGTAGGGGTGCCCGGGTAGCTCTACGGGTTAAGGGACTGACTCTTGGTTTCTGCTTCAGGTCATGATCTCAGGGTCATGTGATTGAATTCTGCATCAGGCTCCCTGCTCAGGTTGGAGTCTGCTTGGGATTCTTTCTTTCCCTCTCTCTCTATTCCTTCTGCAACCCCCCACCCCCGGGCCATGCTCTTTCTCCCTCTGAAATAAATAAGTAAATAAAATCTTTGAAAAGCCCAGAAGAGTGTTTCACTTTCTTTTTAGTCATTGAATATTAAACATTGGACAAATATTAGAAATGTTGCTGAGCTGGATTCTCACTTCAAGAGCAGCATCCTGCTTATTATAATACTTTGTTTTCACTGTAGAGTAACATACATACATATTCTATCCATTAGGATATATAGAAAAGGAAGAAACATACAGAATTACATAATTTTCAGATTTTCAAAGAGCTTCAAATTAGACTTGCTCATAAGAAATTTTCTTCACCAATAATTGAGCTTTCATAACTTTTAGAAACCAAAATATACAGTTTTTTAAAGAAATATATAATTCTAATTATGGAAAATTGCAAATATACATTGAAAAAGAGAGAATAAAATAAACTCCCATGTTCCTGTAGCCAAAACTCAACAATTATCAACATTCTTCTTATTAGTTCATCAATTTTATTTTCTGTATATAGGTAGCTAGATCTATTTATGGAATATTGTAGTGAGCATTCCACTGTATTCCATCAAGAGACACATTGTATGGGTTGCTTGAATTTAATATTATAAAGATTCATCAATAGTTTCCTACAATGTCATCCATTTCTTACATCCCTATCAAATTTGCACCAAAGGATTTTAACATCTATTAATGGTATTGCCTAGATATATTTTTCCTTTAGATATTGGACTTATAGGACTTTCTAGTTTTAGCATATCTCCTGCATTGATTAACCTCAATTTTTACATAAGGAAGATCTTTATCAACAATTTGATGATTCTTAAAGTTTACTGAAGATAGAATAATGCTTGAACTTTCTCAATTTTCAAAATAATTTGAATTGGTTCCCTTTCTTAAGGAGACCAATAATATTTTTCTCTGCTTTGTTATTTGTTTTATTTTAGGAATCTATGGATTTTAACACATTTTATGATTTGTCCATTGCAGCCAATATTGTTACTACTACTACTACTACTACTACTACTACTTCTACTATTATTAATATTATAATTTTGGTATTCAGGTTATGCTATCAATGCCAGTGGCTCCTGGCTCCTTTTTCTTTGATATATTTCTTGCTTTTAGGTGCAACAATCTATTTCAAGTTCATCTTGCACATTTCCTTCCCTAGACTCCGAATCAGCCATTTCCCAAGAACAGTGGTTCCTTTCAATAGTAAGTTGCATTTAGGGATGACAGTATGGGCATTAGGGATGCTTCTTGCTTCTACAACTTTTTAGAGCTGGAAAATATACAAACTGTAGAAAACCCATACACCAACTGTAGGAAAACAAAGCATGCATGAATTCATACCAATATTTGGAATTGGCAACACAGAGTTTAATGTGTAGAACTTCACATAATTTTTAAAATATATATACTTATGTCCTTCTAAAAATTTAGGATTCTAGCGGTATGGGTGGCTCAGTTGGTTACTCATCTGCCTTTGGTTCAGGTCATGGTCTCAGGGTCCTGGGATAGAGCCCTGCATCTGGTTGTCTGTTCAGCGGGGAGACTGTTTCCCCCTCTCTCTCTGCATGCCTCTATGCCCACTTATGATCTCTCTCTGTCAAATAAAATCTTAAAAAATAAAATAAATAAAAATTTAGGATTCTAAATGATGTTAGCATAATTATATTTTCTTTGCTTTATGATATATATATATACATATATATAACATAGTTTGTACATGTATAGTTTATAGTTTTGAAATGCAATTGTCAAATTGTCATGAAATTGTCATTAAAAATAATGTCATTATTGTCATTAAATTTGTCATTAAATTATTTGCCATTAAATTGGCATTGTCATTGTCATTAAAATTGTCATTCAAAATAAGTCTGCGACTAAAAGCAGTTTACAATCTGTGTGGTTCTTTTCAGAACTTAGAATATGTACTTCTACATTTGGGGGTCAAAGTATTGTGTTTTTAAAATTCATTTCGAATAACTTCTGTACCTGGTTATTCAACCAAGTTTACATACTAACAGGTCTATTGTTGGTTTCTTTCCATTTTAAGGGATTACTTTCATTTTTCTGTTTACTTTTGTTTAATTTGGGCTTTTAATTCATGAAAAATATTGACATGATTTTAAAGTCAAAACTATGAACTAAATGCTTTCAGCTCCCAGCCTAATCCTCTTCTCTCCTTACTCTTTCCCACAGAGAAGCTATTTTCCTTACTTTCCAGATTATCTTTCCACTAAAAAAAAAAAAAAAAAAAAAAGTTAACATATTTTACAAACTCTTCTTAAATCTATTAGGATTTGATCAGTGAAGGAGAACCACTATAAGTGATATAAAGGATTTATTGTAGGGATTAGACATTATGCAATCAAGAAGGCTGGCTAAGCTGTCTCTGTAAGCTGGTGCCCCTCCATCCAGTTCTGGGCTTGAAGTCAGCTAGCCCAGCAGTCCAGAAGGAAGAATGCACGCATAAAGGGAGAACAAGGATAAACTGGAACCTGTGAAGGTGCACTGGAACCTCCTCCTGCCTCTCTGCACTGGCAATGGTATCTCAGCCACCTCCACCTCCAAACCTCTGACTTTGATGATGTGGATGGACCTGCAAAAGAGATAGAATGCTTTGCCACAGTGTTAGCCCCCAACATGACCATATTTGGAGAAGCTGGAGGAGGAAATCCAGGGGGATTTGGAGGAGCTTGCTTGCTGAGCTGCTGCCCTCTGCAGCACCACCACAATGACACAGGCTGTATGAGCTGCAATGGTGCCTGACCTCACACTGATCTAAGTACATATCTAGTAGCTGATTCCAATCAGTCTTCAAATCCCATGCAAGTTTTGCCTGTGGCCAACCCTAACCTAGAACTGTGCATGGAATAGAACAGTAGAAAACTTAGCTCCAACTTAGCTGACAAAATACAAAGCCATCACAGTCCATCCTCTGTCAACTTGTTATCCAATATATATCCCTCTTTTAATCATAATTAAGTGCCCTCCAAAATTCAATAACAAAATCATGATTCTATTTAACATAATGCAGCTATACCTCATATAACCAAAAACATATGACCCTCTTCCCAAAAGAGGACACAAAGTTCTTTTATTCATCTTGTGTGACATTCATTCCTCTTCTTGCTGAAGCAGGCTTCCCCTTTGGTATTTTAGAACGTAAATATGGACATGATGCTTCCTACTATTAACACATTAGATAGTAGAGAATGGTAGAGAGTAAGAAAAATCTGACTGACATATATATGATGCACCTATACACATCAATATGTTTAACATATTTATATCAAAGTAAGAAAGAAATATTCAAGACTACCAATTCATTTCTTTAACTTGACCGATGGTCATAACTGATACTTTCCATATCCCTTATGGTCTTGGCAAGCACTTTCATGGATGGTGATTCCTTTCTTAGTGGGGTGACCTAAATCTTCATTCCTGAAGGTCTAGATCGTTGGGATAGCTACCTCTATTCAGTCATGCTAGTTACTACTGACTTTAATGACAGGACAGGGGAGTTGACAAAGGTACCCTAAAGGATCTCCTAAATTTAGCCACACTCTTCCCTACTCCCATAGTATAATGGTAACCCAATTTTCCCTTGATATTTAGGATCAATCTAACCTACAAGTGCAATAAGTCCCATTTTGTCCCTTGTTTCCAGTTCAATGATTCATTCCTGTATTCCCTGGTGGAAGAATTCTACCCTTGTAATCTAAAATCTGCATATAAATGGAGCCCAGTGTTATAGATAGAAGAAGCAACTACTATATCCCTGGTGTTATAGGCAGAACAGTGACTCCTATTCCCATTCCTTTTTTTTTTTTTTTTAAGATTTTATTTATTTATTTGACAGACAGAGATCACAAGTAGGCAGAGAAGCAGGCAGAGAGAGATGAGGAAGCAGGCTACCCGCTGAGCAGAGAGCCCGATGCGGGGCTCGATCCCATGACCCTGGGATCATGACCTGAGCCGAAGGCAGAGGCTTTAACCCACTGAGCCACCCAGGCGCCCCCCTATTCCCATTCCTTGATTCCCAGATCCATAAATCCTAACTATGGGGAAATAAACATGCTATATATTAGTCATTCATTTAGAATTTACACAGCATCCCGGAAAATATATACTCCCATCCCATGACATATAGCAAACAAGCTGGTTCCTTTACTATGTCTGCAAAGGCTGATCCACCCAATAAGTGTGAACTCATTGCAGCATTTGCTACAAAATTAGTTTCTTGGTCAGAAGTGATGCTATGGTAGGATATCATGAAGACAAATAAGTCATGTTGTAAATCCAAGGATGGTGATTTGGATAGCATTTTGGGAAGGAAGGTTAATCCACCTCTGGAATTAGCACTTATTCCAGTAAAAAATAGAGTGTTGCCCTATCCATGATGAATATGGTCAAAAGTAATCAACCTGGTGGCTGGCAGAGATTAATTGCCATTAACCTAGGCTTGGAAGTGACATAATTCACTTCCACCATATCTTATTAATTGCGACAGTCAAAAATCTCCCAAGTTTCAAAGGGAGGGAGATAGACATATTTATATACTCCACCTCTTAATGAGGTGAACATGAACATGTTGATTTGGATGAAAAATATGTTACAAAGTTCCTGAAAAATATAATTGGCTATTCTTCTATAAACTGATGTTTTTATCTAGAATAGGTTTTTGAAATCACTACAGAATAATATAGATAGATGGTATTATTTTTATGGATGCATAATATTTCATTATGTCATTATACCATAGCTCATTCAACTGGCTCCCTACTGATAGATATTTTGTTTTGGTATAGAAAATAGGTTTTGTTATACAAAATTAATTGTTATACAAACAATGCTGTATTGGATAGTCTTGTGCAAAAGCTCTCTTTTTTATTTTTATTTTTTGTGTGTCTTCAGAGTGAAAATATGCACTTAAAATTTTTCTATTTTTGCTTTTTGATGCAGATTCAGTGAGGAACAAAATATTCTATTCTTTTCTGGAAATGAGCCCCTTTTAGTCATAGATTCTTAGAAGAATGCATTGGTGGACTATAGATTAACATTATACAATAAAAACCAAATAATATTCCAGACATATTTTGAAATTATAGTATACATTATATAACAAAGAAACAATCATTGGATAGTGTATTAAAATATTCTTTATTCAGTATTGTGTGGTTTGTACCTTAATGAAAAAGCAAATTAATCCTTCTAGCTGCTCAAACAAGTCTACAAAAAGAGAAAGTCTTTAAAAAAAAAATTGATTTGTTAGGTGCCAGCATGAAATTTTTATCACTACATGAGATGCTGCAGAAAACAGTGATCCATGCTGTTTCAGATCTATTTAAAAGTAGAACTGAATTGTGATCCAACTAAATCTGAGGGGATTTCCTGTAACATCACTACAGTTTTTTCTGTGAAAATGAGGATTTTTTTTCCCTACAATTCAAGTAAAAAAAAAAACAATTCAGTCTGTCAAATCTAAGTCCACAAGCACCAATTTCATTAAACTTTTCATTGAAAAATACCGTATTTATGTGAGATAATTCAGCTCTAAGAATTGAACTGATGACTTTCCTTTTTTTGTTTTATTTTTTACATGCTTAGTCATGTTAAGGTGTGGAGTAATCTAAGAAGTTCAAAACACCTGAAGTAAAGGGTTCTTTAAAATTTTTTTTTTTTTTTTTTACTTTTTTATTTCAGAGAGAGAGTGAGAGAGAAAGCATGAGAGGGGGGAGGGTCAGAGGAAGAAGCAGACTCCCCACTGAGAAGGAAACCTGATGTAGGTCTCAACCCTGGGTCTCCAGGATTATGACCTGAGCCAAAGGCAGTCACTTAACCAACTGAGCCACCCAGGCGTCCCTGAAGTAGAGTGTCCTTAAGCTGGTATGAAGGATACTGAAAAATGCTTGAAGCTGATGAAAATTCAGAGATTATTATGGAAAAAGAAATGGGATATTGAGAAAAGATGAGGGTTCAAGAGATAGGAGACTAACTGAGTCATTTATAGGATCAGGGACATAAAGAAAAGACAGATTTTTGGTAGGAGCAGGACGGATAAGACACACAATAGGCACTAAACCAAATGCTGAATTACCCAAAGTTGACACTCCATCAGCCTGTGGTTATACCAGAAATTTTAATTAAAGAGGAAAAAAATAAGAAATTTTTCACTAAAAGGGAGCTATATGTGGAAAAGGGATGAGATCATGTCATGTGGGCTTTCTAACCCATTACCTCCCAGGCCCCCTTCTACTTTCTCAGGCACCTCCTCTTCAGATTTCTCTTCCCATGCCTTTCTCTACATGATTCCCAGGTTTTGTTGTCAGTTTTCGCAGTTTTTCAGTCTACATTAATGTTTTAGAAACTTTCTTGAATGTTACTTATAGTAATAAATATATTTTATACTAAGATCCAGGATATAAATCTATATAAGTAAAGAAGTAAAAGCTTTAAGAAAAAATATTTTCTTCCATTACATTCAATATATGCTCATATTTTGTATTCTATCCAACCCTTGATACTCTATTTCTAGGTTACCAAAAAAGAATGCTGGCTTTTACTCAATAGGTGGATATTATATCTAATATTGCATGATTCCTTAAAGTACGTACTGTACACTAAGGATTTCCAAATCTGAAACTCCAACCTAGATCTTGTTCTTGAAGTCTATATGTGCATTTATGTGTATTTACAGATGTCTTTCTATAAATGCCCTATACATCTCCTGAATCCAACTACTTCAGATTAAAACCTTTTCTATTTTCCACCTTACTGAATGGAACCAACTTCAAACTCATCACTGAAAGTAGAAATCTGGGAGTTGTGCCTTCGGCTCTGGTCTTGATCTCGGGGTCCTGGGAGCGAGTCCTGCATCAGGCTCTCTGCTCAGCAGGGAGCCTGCTTCCCTCTCTCTCTCTCTGCCTGCCTCTCCATCTACTTGTGATTTCTCTCTGTCAAATAAATAAATAAAATCTTTTGGAAAAAAAAAAAAAGGAAAGAAATCATTAATCAATCTTTTTTAACTACAAGTAAGAGAAATTTTAGTTCAAACTGATTTAAACAATAAGGAGACTTATTGGATCATTGAGGTTGGCTTAAAACTAGCTTACTCTTAAAAGCAAGAAACTGCTTTCCTAGAACCCCATGGAAAAACTCTCCTGGCATCTAATTGACTTCTATTGACATGTTCATTTTTTTTAAAATAACATATAATGTATTATTTGCTTCAGAGGTACAGGTCTGTGAATCATCAGTCTTACACAATTCACAGCATTCACAGTAGCACATACCCTCCCCAATGTCCATCCCCCAGCCACTCTATCCCTTTCCTCCCACCTCCCAGCAACTTTCAGTTTGTTTCCTGAGTCTCTTATGGTTTGTCTCCCTCCCTGGCTCCATCTTGTGACATGTTAGTTTCTAAACTAACCTAGTTTAGTTTTGGGAAAGAGTTAAGTGCTAATTGGCTCCATAAACCAATCCCTTTACAAAGGTAGATTGGATACCTTATCATGAATATCTACTGAATTTCCCTTATGTGATCAACTTTTCCCAAAGAACATGAATTATATCTCAGAGGAGTGGGTGTCTGAGGGAAAATTAAAATTCTGGAAGGAAGAGAGAATGGGGAAATGAGGTTTCTATTTAGGCAACCAATAATGCCATTTTCACATAACAAATGTGTCCCATCTCTCCTCTCATGCCAAGCAACTGTTTAATCCGTCACTTTTCTAGAACATGTTCAAATAGCCCTCCAATCACGCTGAACTGAGCACTCCTGGCAGCACTTTAAATTCATCAGAGTTATCACCCTGTGTTGAAAGCTATTTGCTGTTCCTGCTCTGAATCTTCCCATTTCATCCCCATCCCCCATTACCTACTAAGTCATACAATTTCATCTCTGACACAACCCACAAATCACTCCTATGTCACAGTTCTATTTCAAGGTCTAATCCTTTCAAGCCTAAACTATTGAAAAAGTCTCAATTTCTCAACTCATCTCTTCTTCTGATTTTAAAGAAGTATTTATAAAATGCAGATATAACCATGTCACTAGGATGCTTATAATCCTTCAATGATTTCCCCATTGCCTATATATTAAAAAAAAAAAAGAAAAGCTCCAAATATTCATCAAACATGCAGAGCTATCACCTGACCCTTATTTCTGTTTGCTCCCATACAAGCTCGAAGCTCCTGTCATAGGAAACCTCATAGAACTCCTTAAATTGTACCACTAAAATTCACATCTTTTTGCATTGCATATTTTGCTTCCTTTCCTCAGATAGTTCTCCCTCCTTACCTACCAACTTTCTCTCACTGAGCCATCGCAGGGTTCAGCATGATATATTTCTTGCTGGAAGACATTAATAGCTACAGTTTTGTTTGACAGTGGGTGTGTTTCTCATTGTCTCTGGGTACTGTGCTTCATCACTATACAGCAATGCTTTATGGCACAGTCTGGCAGCAACATCAACAACAACAACAACAAAACAAAACAAAACAAAAAGCATCACCTGTCTTAAAGACTAAGATATAGCAACAACTCAGCATACCTTTAACCTAACATATACTGTGAAGAGTTCTAATAGAAGATTCAGGAAAAATGATGAGGAGGTGGAAAAGATTACTCTTGCCAAAAATCCTGTATATAAACTCCCACCTAACAAATCAAAGACATCATCAGAATCCCTTTCCTAATGAAGAGAAGATATTACACATTGGTACCAAATGTTTGACTCTTAAAGGAGTTTCACCCCATTGCACTTCAAATCCCCCATCTCTTTAATTAATATATTTCTTTGGTCCACAGACAGAATAAGGAGTGAAAGGGACAGCTCTCTTCATCTTAGCATATTCCCACAGAGATTTCTCGACTGCAGTGATATTGTAGTGTTTCTTATTTTAGCTTGACAGGCCCTCTTATTAATGGAATTCTATCCATGTGGAAGTTCGAACCACATAAGTTTAGAGTTAGTTAAAGAAAATAACATTGCCTACCCATTAAGGTTTCTTAGAGGAAGTTTGGATTGATGATCATCAGCATTGGTAAAAAGGAAGTAGATGATAGAGGAGAGTATTACAGAGAAAATGTGGGAATATAAAACAATATTTATGTTTTTTGGAAGAAAAGGGGGGTATGAAGGAAGAAGGACAAGGCATGCATAAGGTATAGAGCATGGATAAGAATGGCAGTTATTGAAGGTGACTGAAGTTTCTTCAAAAATTCCTTAACACTCTTGGGGGCTTAGGGGGACATTTTTGTTTGATTGTTTGTTTGTTTGTTAAAATTTTTATTTATTTATTTGAGAGAGAGTGTGAAGGGAAGAAGGGCAGAGGAGGAGGAATAGAGAGAATCTCCAGCAGACTTATTCCCCACTGAGCAGGGAGCCTGATGCAGGGGCCCAAACTCACAACCCTGAGATCATAACCTGAGCCAAAACCAAGAGTCAGATGCTTAAATGCCTGAGTCACCCAACTGCCCCTTAGCACTCTTCTTTTTGTGGGTGAGCTTCAAAGGAAGAGGCAAACCTCAAAAGTTACAGCTTGGATTGTGTCTCCTCTAACAGGTATGTTTGAATTCCTCCAGTACTTCAGAACATGACCTTATTTGGAATAAGGTCCTTCTACAGGGAGAAAAATAAAATCATCAGTGTAGGCCCTAACTATGACCAGCCTAAAAAAAAGGGAAATTTAAATGCAGAGACAGACATCCACAAAGAGGAGAATATGGGACAAGATGGTCATGTGGCTGGAGTGATGCTTCTCTATAAATCAAGGAACACCAAGGATTGCCTGAACTGGAAGCAAAGATTCTCCTGTAGAACCTTCAGAATGAGCCTGGCCCTGCTAATGCATGGACTCCAGACACTAGTTTCCAAAACAGTGAGAGAATTAACTTCTGTGGGTTAAGCTACTCAGTTTGTTACTTTGTTAGAACAGCTCTGGGAAATGAATGCACGAGAAAGCATCCTGAAGGCAGCCATGAAAGAGAATGGCAATCTTGCAAACCAACAGGGTTAGATTGGCAATGACAGGACAGGAATCTTCCAAGAGCTGTTCTTCCCACCCCTGCTCTGCTTATAGACAATGGCAAAAGGGCCTTGAAGCTTTATTTCCTGAAGTTTGGAAGAAGATAAAATTCAGATTACTCAACTTCAAACTCCAAATCTAGTCCATGAAACCAAGGGGAGCACAGAAGGATAGTGTTAGCCTGGTTCCAAGCCTGTAAGATGTCTATGGTTTTCTCTCTTTCTTTCTTTCTCTCTTTCTTTCTTTTTTTCTTTTTTTAACCAGAACTCTACACACATAAACAGACCCATATGTACACACTAATTGATGATTGATTTGAAAGGTTTTTCTTCAATAGGGTTTAAGAATGTTTTTATTGGAGGAGGAGTCAAGATAGCAGAAGAGCAGTAGGCTGAGATGACATCAGCTCGCAGGAGTTCAGTTAGATAGTTACCAACCATTCCAAACACCTACAAATCCAACAGGAGATCAAAGAGAAGAGCAGCAATTCTAGAAAGAGAAAATCGACTACTTTCTGAAAGGTAGGACCTGCGGAGAAGTGAATCTGAACCATCAGGAAGATAGATAGTGGGGGGAGGGGCCAACTCCCAGCAGGTGGCAGAGCAAAGGAGCACAAGGAGCACAAAATCAGAACTTTTAAGTCTGCTCCACTGAGAGACATAGCTCCTGAGGTTAAGCGGGTGTGGAAACCTCACAGGGACAGCGTGGTCTCAGGTCCCACAGGGTCACAGAAGGATCGAGGGTGTCTGAGTGTAACAGAGCTCGCAGGTATTAGAGCAGGGAAGCTGGCTACAGAGACAGAGCCAAGGAGTGATCAGTGGCACAGTCAGGGCACTGCTCTTTGAACAGGGATCCCACAAGTGGCAGATCCAGGGAGATCCCCCTGGAAGAGCAGAGCAGCAGAAATCTAATGGGTTTGGAGAAGCCAAATGGGCCTGTGTGGCAGAGACAGAAACATTCAGTCCCAGGCCAGGTGAGCTTGGAGTGTTGCCGGAGACCAGGGAGATGGGAGTGATTGAGAGCTTTTCTCCAAGGGTGCACTGTGGAGTGGGGCCGCAACGTCTCAGCTCCTCCAGATTAGAGATTAGGAGGCCGCCTTTTTCATTCCTGTCCTCCACAGCTCTACAGAAAGCATTCAGGGAACAAAAGCTCCTGAGAGTTAACCTGAGCAGATTACTTAGCCCAGCCCCTGGCAAGGGTGGTGCAATTCTGCTTCGGTCAAAGACTTGACAATCAGTACAACAGGCCCCTCCCCCAGAAGATCAGCAAGAACATCCAGCCAAGACCAAGCTCACTGATCAAGGAGAACAGCAGAATTCCAGAGGAGGGGAAAGCAAAGCATGGAATTCATGGCTTTCTCCCCATGATTCTTTAGTCTTGCAAAGTTAATTAATTTTTTTAATTTTATTTTTTTCTTATTCTAAATTATTTTACATTTCCTCTTTCCTCTTTTAATGTTTTTCAACTAGTTTGTCTTAACAATACCTTTCTTTAAAAGATGTTTTTGATCCTTCATTATTATAGTCATATTTTGTCCTTTATTGTATCTAACTTTATTTTTTGTATACGTATAGGGTTTTTTCTTCTAAAATCTTCTAATAGGTGAAAATATACCCTAAATCTAGCACAGGGCTTTGTTCTAGTCTCCAGGCTAAGCAAATTCTCTCCACTTTCTTTTTCTTTCTTTTTCCAACCAATATATCTTATCAACTCTTTTTTTAGAATTTTTTTAAAATTTTCATCTTTACAGTCATATTGCATTCCTTCATCGTGTTCACCCTTATTTGTGTGTGTGTGTGTGTGTATGTGTATATATATATATATATATATATATATATATATATATATAAAATTTTCTTTCTTTAAGATTTTGGGAGGTAATTTCTTTTAAGAGGCCAAAATACACCCAAAATCAGGTGGGTGGTTCTGTTCTATTCACCAGCAAAACATATATATATATGTTTATATATATATAAATATATATGTTTAAATATATATGTTTATATATATGTTTATAAATATATATGTTTTTATATATATATATATATATATATGTTTTTATTTAAAAAAAATTTTTTTTAACTTCTTTTTACTACCTTTCTTCTTCCCATGATTTGGAGTCTCTTCTGATTTGGTTAAAATACATTTTTCAAGGGGTTCCTGGGTGGCTCAGTGGGTTAAGCCTCTGCCTTCAGCTCAGGTCATGATTTCAGGGCCCTGGGATCCAGCTTTGCATCAGGTTCTCTGCTCATGGGGAGCCTGCTTCCCCTCTCTCTCTGCCTGTCTCTTTGCCTACTTGTGATCTCTCTCTCTATTAAATAAATAAATAAAATCTTTAAAAAATACATTTTTCTCGGGTTTTTGACACCCTTTTAGTATTTTATTCTCTCCTTCATATATTCTTATCTGGATAAAATGACAAGGAGGAAATACTTATTACAACAACAACAACAACAACAAGAGGTAGTATGTCAGATCTAGAGTTCAGAGTGATGATTCTCAAGGTGCTAGCTGGGCTCAAAAAAGGCATGGAAGATATTAAAGAAACCATGTCTGGAGAAAAAAAAAGCCCTTTCTGGAGAAATAAAAGAATTAAAATCTAACCAAGCTGAAATTTAAAAAGCTACTAATGAGGTGTGATCAAACATAGAGTCTCTTACTGCTAGGATAAATGAGACAGAAGAGAGAATTAGTGATACAGAAGACCAAATGAAGGAGAATAAAAAAGCTGAGTGAAAGAGAGACAAACAACTACGGGACCATGAGGGGAGAATTAGAGAAATAAGTGATATCATAAGATGAAATAATATTAGAATAATTGGGATTCCAGAAGAAGAAAGAGAGAGGGGGACAGAAGGTATATTGGAAAGAATTATTGTAGAGTATTTCCCTAATATGGCAAAGGAAACTAACATCAAAATCTAGGAGATGCAGAGAATGCCCCTCAAAATCAGTAAGAATAGGTCCACACCCTGCCATCTAATAGTAAAACTTACAAGTCTCAGTGACAAAGAGAAAATACTGAAAGCATCCCAGGACAAAAAGTCTATAACATAGAATGGTAAAAATATTAGATTGGCAGCAGACTTGTCCACAGAGACCTGGCAGGCCAGAAAGAACTGGCACAATATATTCAGAGCACTAAATGAGAAAAACATGCAGCCAAGAATACTATATCCAGCTAGGCTATCATTGAAAATAGAAGGAGAGATAAAAAGCTTCCAGGACAAACAAAAACTAAAATAATTTGTAAACACCAAACCAGCTCTACAGAAAATATTGAAAGAGGTCCTCTAAGCAAAAAGAAAGCCTGAAATTAGTAGACCAGAAAGGAACAGAGACAATATACTGTAACAGTCACCTTACAGGCAGTACAATAGCACTAAATTCATATCTCTCAATAGTTACCCTGAAAGAAAATGGGTTAAATGTCCCAAACAAAAGACATAGGGTATCAGAATGGATAAAGAACCAAAACCCATCAATATTCTGTCTGAAAAAAACTCATTTTAGAACCAAAGACACATCCAGATTTAAAGTGAGGGGGTGGAAAATAATTTACCATGCTAATGGACATCCAAAGAAAGTTAGCATGGCAATCCTTCTATCAGATAAATTAGATTTTAAGCCAAAGACTATAATAAGAGATGAGGAAAGACACTATATCATACTCAAAGGGTCTGTCCAACAAGAACATCTAACAATTTAAAAATCTATGCCACTAACATGGGAGCAGCCAATTATATAAACCAATTAATAAAATAAAAGAAACACATCGACAATAATACAAAAATAATAGGGAACTTTAACACCTTCTTCACTGAAATAGACAGATCATCTAAGCAAAAGATCAACAAGGAAATAAAGACTTTAAATGACACACTGGACCAGTGGACGTCACAGATGTTCCATCCCAAGGCAACAGAATACACATTCTTCTCTAGTGCACACAAAACATTCTTCAGAATAGATCACCTCCTGGGTCACAAATTATGTCTCAACTGGTACCGAAAGATTGGGATCGTTCCCTGCATATTTTTAGACCACAATGCTCTGAAGCTAGAACTCAGTCAGAAGAGGAAATTTGGAAAGAACCCAAATACATGGAGGCTAAAGATCATCCTACTAAAGAATGAATGGGTCAACCAGGAAATTAAAGAAGAATTTAAAAAATTCATGGAAACAAAATACAGTGAAAACACAACTGTTCAAAATCTGTGGGACAGGGGCGCTTGGGTGGCTCAGTGGGTTAGAGCCTCTGCCTTCGGCTCAAGTCATGATCCCGGGGTCCTGGGATCAAGCCCCGCGTCAGGCTCTCTGCTTTCTGCTCTCTCCTCTATCTCTCTCTCTCCTCTATCTCTGCCTGCCTCATTGCCTGCTTATGATCTCTGTCTGTTAAATAAATAAATAAAATCTTAAAAAAAAAAATCTGTGGGACACAGCAAAGGCATTCCTGAGAGGAAAATATATAGAGATACAAGCCTTTCTCAAGAAACAAGAAAGGTCTCAAATACACAACCTAACCCTACACTTAAAGGAGCTGGAGAAAGAAGAGCAAAGAAAGCCTAAACCCAGCAGAAGAGAAATAATAAAGACCAGAGCAGAAATCAATGAAATAGAAACCAAAAGAACAGTAGAACAAATCAACAAAACTAAGAGCTGGTTCTTTGAAAGAATTAATAAGATTGATAAGCCCCTGGCCAGACTTATCAAAAAGAAAAGAGAAAGGACCCAAATTAATAAAATCATGAATGAAAGAGGAGAGATCACAACCAACACCAAAGAAATACAAACAATTATAAGAACGTATTATGAGCAACTCTACGCCAATAAATTTGACAATCTGGAAGAAATGGATGCATTCCTAGAGAAATAGGAACTACCAAAACTGAACCAGGAAGAAATAGAAAACCTGAACAGACCCATAACCAGTAAGGAGATTGAAGCAGTCATCAAAAATCTCCCCAAAAAACAAGAGCCCAGAACCAGACAGCTTCCCAGGGGAATTCTATCAAACATTTAAAGAAGAACTAATACCTATTCTCCTGAAACTGCTCGAAAAAATAGAAATGGAAGGAAAACTTCCAAACTCATTTTATGAGGCCAGTGTTACCTTGAACCCACAACCAGACAAAGACCCCATCAAAAAAGAGAATTACAGACAAATATCCTTGATGATCACAGATGTGAAAATTCTCCCCAAAATACTAGTCAATAGGATCCAACAGTACATTAAAAGGATTATTCACCACGACCAAGTGCAATTTATTCCTGGGCTGCAAGTTTGGTTCAACATCTGCAAATCAATCAATATGATACAATACACTAATAAATGAAAGAATAAGAACAATATGATACTTTCAATATATGCTGACAAAAGGTACAGCACCTTTTCTTGACCAAAACTCTTCACAAAACTCTTGATGGTATATACCTCAATATCATCAAAGTCATCTGTGAAAATCCCACAGTGAGTATCGTTCTCAATGGAGAAAAATTGAGAGCATTTCCGCTAAGGTCAGGAACACGGCAGGGATGTTCATTATCACCACTGCTATTCAATATAATACTAGAAGTCCTAGCCTCAGCAATCAGACAACAAAAAGAAACTAAAGGCATCTAAATCAGCAAAGAAGTAAAACTACCATTCTTTGCAGATGATATGATACTTTATGTAGAAAACTCAAAAGACTCCATTCCAAATCTGCTAGAACTTGTACAGGAATTCAGTAAAAAGTGTCACGATATAAAATCAATACACAGAAATCAGTTGCATTTCTCTACACCAAGAACAAGACAGAAGAAAGAGAAATTAAACAGTCGATCCCATTTACAGTCACATCCAAAACCATAAGATACCTAGGAATAAACCTAGCCAAAGAGGCAAAGAATCTGTACTCAGAAAACTATAAAGTATTCATGAAAAAAATTGAGGAAGACACAAAGAAATGGAAAAATGTTCCATGCGCATGGATTGGAAGAACAAATATTGTGAAAATGTCTATGCTATCTAAAGCAATCTACACGTTTAATGCAATCCCTATCAAAATCCCATCCATTTTTTTCCAAAGAAATGGAACAAATAATCCTAAAATTTATATGGAACCAGAAAAGAGCTCAAATAGCCAGAGGAATATTGATAAAGAAAGCCAAAGTTGGCAGTATTATAATTCCCAGACTTCAAGGTCTATTACAAAGCTGTCACCATCAAGACAGCATGGTACTGGCACAAAAACAGACACATAGACAAATGGAACAGAATAGAAAGCCCAGAAATAAACCCTCAACTCTATAGTCAACTAATCTTCAACAAAACAGGAAAGAATGGCCAATGGAAAAAAGACAGTCTTTTCAATAAATGGTGTTGGGAAAATTGGACAGTCACATCCAGAAAAATGAAACTGAGCCATTTCCTTTCACCACACACAAAAATAGACTCAAAATGGGTGAAAGACCTCCATGTGAGATAGGAATCCATCAAAATCCTTGAGGAGAACATTGGCAGCAACCTCTTTGACCTCAGACACACCAATTTTTTCCTAGAAACATCACCAAAGACAAGGGAAGCAAGGGCAAAAATGAACTATTGAGACTTCATCAAGATCAAAAGCTTTTGCACAATAAAGGAAACAGTCAACAAAACCAAAAGATGACTTGCAGAATGGGAGAAGATATTTGCAAATGACATATCAGATAAAGGACTAGTGTCCAAAATCTATAAAGAATTTAGCAAACTCAACACCCAAAGAACAAATAATCCAATCAAGAAATGGGCAGAGGATATGAACAGACATTTCTTCAATGAAGACATCCAGATGGCCAACAGACACATGAAAAAGTGCTCCACATCACTTGGCATCAGGGAAATACAATTTAAAACCACAATGAGATACCACCTCACGCCAGTCAGAATGGCAAAAATTAACAAGTCAGGAAATGACAGATGCTGGCAAGGATGCAGAGAAAAGGGAACCCTCCTACACTGTTGGTGGGAATGCAAGCTGGTTCAACCACTCTGGAAAACAGCATGGAGGTTCCTCAAAAAGTTGAAAATAGAGCTATTCTACAACCCAGCAATCACACTACAGGATATTTACCCTAAAGATACAAATGTAGTGATCCGAAGGCGCACATGCACCCAAATGTTTATAGCAGCAATGTCCACAATAGCCAAACTATGGAAAGAACCTAGATGTCCATCAACAGATGAATGGATACAGAAGATGTGGTATATATATATACAATGGAATACTATGCAGCCATCAAAAGAAATGAAATTGTGCCTTTTATAACGGTGTGGATGGAAACAGAGGGTATTATGCTGAGCAAAATAAGTCAATCAGAGAAAGACAATTATAATATGATCTTCCTGATGTGAATAATTTGAGAGGCAATGTGGGGGGTTCAGGGGGTAGGAAAGGAAAAAATGAAACAAGATGGGATCTGGAGGGAGACAAATCATAAGAGACTCTTAATCTCACAAAACAAACTGAGGGTTGCTGGGGGTAGAGAGGTAGGGAGAGAGTGGTGGGGTTATGGACATTGGAGAGGGTGTGTGCTATGGTGAGTGCTGTGGAGTGTGTAAACCTGGCAATTCACAAACCTCTACCCCTGGGGCTAATAATAAATTATATGTTAATTAAAAAAAATTTAAATGAATATTTTATTAAGTTATAATTTTGTGTATTGATTTTAGGCATACATTTTTATAGCTATTAGGTATCTTTACTAGGAAAACCCATCATGAAAACATTTGTTTTAGCCTCTGAAGGATTACCTTTGAGATTTCATTCTTACTATCATAAAGCTACTTTTGTTGCAAACCCTGACTCAGTACTACATCTTTTCCACAGACAATATATTAAATATTATATTATCATAATATTGCATATACTCCATTCTCCTAGATAAAATTAGAAAGTTATATTCTCAGATGACAAATGAAGGTAGGCAAAGGTGACAAGAACTCTAGTGGCTTTTCATAATACCATTATTTAACTATCTTATTGATACGCTCCTAGAAAGTAGAAACTGGGAATATTAAAATCATTCATGAAGTATTTAGCTTTAAGTCCTCAGAAGATAGGGGCTTAAAAATAATTTCAGTGATGAGTATTAATTTCCATAATATTACTTATGTTATTCATAGGACTACTCATAATTTAAAATAGGTTAAGTGATGAGTATTACTTAATATTCATATTACTCATGTTAATCATACTATTGCTGATCTTTGATAATTTAAGTGATGAAACTATTCACTTGATTTAATTAAATACAAATATGATTTATCTTTTCTTTTCCAATGTAAATTTTATCATTGTTTTGATCCAATCATAACCCTTGTCAGTCATTGCTACATCTTATTTCTAGTCGTGTCTTGCCCTTAAAAAGACTTTCTCCTTGGATGTTAGATTTGGGGGATCTATTTTATGGGAAACAGACTTATAATGGCTTCCTTTATAAAAGGTTTTACAGAAGTGAAGGTTTTGGCTTTAAACAGGTGGAATTATAGTTTATAATTGCTACACCCAGCTGTCATTTAATAAACACATTTTTATATTTCAAGCCATTACATTTTAAAAGTAGGAAATATACTCCATATGATAGTTTTATTTTCATAAAAATTTTTAAAAAATAATCTCAATTGAGAGAAATTGTGTTATTAAGACTCACTTTTTTTTTTTCTTTTACTAAAACACTGAACATAAAAAAAAAAAATCAGTCATTTAGCTTAAACCCTACATTAATAATGTGTAGGAATTTCACTTGGCTGTGTAATAATGTCTGTTGTTCATGCTCTTTTTCTTTGGTGTATTAGAAATAATAGCAGATAGAAAAAATTAGTTTCTTTTGTATACCCTCTTAACTCCTGCACAATTGGATGCTTTGCATGTAAGAAATACATGATATGGATTTTTTTTTTTAAGATTTTTATTTATTTATTTGACAGACAGAGATTACAAGTAGAGAGGGGGGCGGGAAGCAGGCTCACTGCTGAGCAGAGAGCCCAATGCGGGACTCAATCCCAGGACCCTGAGATCATGACCTGAGCCTTAGGCAGAGGCTTTAACCCACTGAGCCACCCAGGTGCCCCCATGATATGGATTTTATCATTTAGATTGTACAGATAAGGAAACAGGCTCAGCCAGTTGATATAATTGATTAGTTAGCATAATCTGATTTGCATGTGCTTAACACCCAATCTAAAGGAGTTTAAGGAAAAAAGGGAGCTACTGATGCATTAGTCAAAGAAAAGAAAGGATGAGGGGAGAACTGGATTTAGCGATGTTTAGTGACATTCTGAAACTCACTTTTTCATTATCCTCTACTCTCTCTTTGTAGTTATTTCAACTTATTTCTGCATGAAGCTGGAACATAGGCTCTTTCAATTGATTGTTAGGGAAAAATGAGAATATTTCCCAATACTTCCAAATAGAACACTTATTTAAAAAAAACCTAATTGGCTTAATTTCCATCACAACTCCATTTCTGGAATAATCACTACAGTCAGGGAAAAAGAGTTCCATTTGGCTCAGTCTGGTTCATGTACTCACTCCTGTGGTTTTGGATTGTGATCTCCTATCAGAAGAGGGTATGAGGTGGAGATGGGTGGTTGTGGTCAGCCATGAAAGCAACATTTTTAAGATACTTTCCCAGTGCTGCAATTGTCAATTTATTTGTGATCTATCAACTTCAAGGCTGTCCTTTCTAATACACCATGTTATTGTAAAATACATTTGATGTAATTATGGAAGTTTTAGGTTAAAGTTGAGTCAAACTATACTTTGATGGAACATCACCTTCTCTTTTGACTATACAGATTTGACCTAGAAGGGACACTTCTTATTTTGAAACAATAAAATAAGCAGTAGTTATAATAGGCAGGAAGTCACAAAATAAGTCAATCAATATCACAGCGAATGCGTGAGCATTTCTGCCTACCCATCTCATCACAACCTTAATATTCAAGCTGCAGTCTCATCACAGAGCATCAGTCAGAAACTAGATTTACCTAATTACATGTTAGCTCAAGAGCTTTAATTTGAGAATGATTTTTTAAAAAGATTTATTTAATGTCTTTCTTTTTTTTTTTTTTGGAGAGAGAGCATGTGAGTGAGAAAGAGGGAAAGAGAGGATCTCAAGTGGGCCTCCCACTAGCACAGAGCCTGATGTGGGGCTCAATCTTAGGACCCAGAGATCATGACCTGAGCCAAAATCAAGAATTGGACACCCAAGTGACTGAGACATCCAGGCACCCCGAGAATGATTTTTTAACCATATTCTCTAACCATGGAATACTAGCATATAAGCATAAGGACGCATGTTAATATATTATTCTTGTTTTCAGTGCACTTAGGTTAGCAGATCACACTTTTCATAAACTATGCATGTTATTTTAATCAGGGCAATATATATATATTTTTTTTTTTTCACAGACACTTATAAGAATTTCAATTTAAAAAAAAACTCTCATTTTGCTCTTCAGCAACTTTTCTCTTAATCCTACCTTCCATTGCCTCAGATCTTGGCAAATTTCCAGAATGCCAAAAAGACATCATCCTTCTAATTGTGTGCTTGGTGGCATGTAAGTGGAGGGAGCTGAATGGGAAAAAGGAGGAGAAATCAGATTGAAACATTCTGTCTGAATGGAGAGTAAAGAATGAAGGGATTTCTTCTGGTTTCCTGGGTCCCTTACCCTCTTTGACGCTCATGACTTGATGAGCCAATTTGAATTTAACTATGAAAAAAAGTGCAGATAGATGTTTTTCACCTTTCTCTAATTTTTGGAGAGTGACATTATATAGCTAATTATGTAGTAACTATTTGATGTTTAATGATGATGCACACTACAAGTCCTCACACACCACACTGCGATCACTTACTTGCACAAAAGTATCCTTAAACCAAGCTTCCTAGCAAAACTCAGAGTATAAAAAAACAATGAATTTATCCTTTTAGAGAATCCAGAATTTGATCAAAACCAAATAGTTTCAGAATCACAAACGATACAAGTGTTTCTGATTTAGTGACTTTCTCTGTAAATAGATTAAAAATTAAAAAAAAAAATAGAAAATATTCCAACAAGTCACTGTGGGGAAGACAAATGGTTCTAATTTTTAGTTCTTGATAATAATGGTATTTTTAAGTTCAATGCTACAGGACACTTCATTTTGTAAAGTCACAACTAATTTCTATAATGACTCATGTGTAAGCACATGTACATTAACTTGAGCTTTGCTGCTAATTGCATCTTTTGAAAAACAAAGCAGCAGTAACTCCAGTAACATTGGAAATCTTTCAAAAATATTTATTTGTAGAGCCCAGAATCAGGGATCAGTAGAGCTTCTCACAAAGAGTTTTGTGTTTCAGTATGGCAGGCTACCGGGGAACAGCTAAAAATGTTTGCATTCTGGCTTCTGCAAATCTAAGTTGCTTCTTTTCAGAGAAGCTGATCTGAAGAGCTTCTTACATAAAGTTCCTAAATTCCAGAATGTGTCTGCCTCAGGGTGCTCTAGTTTAAATTCTATTCCACTGATTGTGGGGCCACAGGGATAAACACAGGGTTTTTAGCGGCTTATTGTAAAAAACAGAAGCCAATTTCCATACGTGGTGGAGGGATAAGAGAAACACAGGATGCCTGGCCATTTCTTTTCTATCAAAAGCATTCTTTGTGTCAGCTCTTCTACTAGATGGAGGAATCAACAATGAACATGCCAGACACAGCATAAACCTGCCCTGTGTACCTTATATTTTGTTCAGGAAGCACTTACCTGAGTCATGCTAACCCTCCAACAGCACTTTGAGGTACATATGCCCCAGGTGGGCACGTTGGATGATAACAACCAGGCCATTTGCCGGCTTTGAGAATATGTGACCCACGTGAGATGGTAACACAAATCACTTGGTTTCAAAACTGCATTCTTAGGGCGCCTGAGTGGCTCAGTGGGTTAAGTCGCTGCCTTCGGCTCAGGTCATGATCTCAGTGTCCTAGGATCGAGTCCTGCATGGGGGGGGGGGGGGGTGTCTCTGCTCAGCAGGGGGCCTGCTTCCCTTCCTTTCTCTGCCTGCCTCTCTGCCTACTTGTGATCTCTCTCTGTCAAATAAATAAATAAAATCTTTAAAAACAAAACTGCATTCTTCCCTCTGCACGCTGATTACAGGATTAAAAGGTCAGGGCTCATTTCCATGGTTATTATCTAAGCAAGAAAAGCTCTTCTGGTGCTTGACCGGTTATTGAAAAAGATTTCTGTCAGTTGCAAGCAATTGTCATTAGATCCTCAGAGTCAGCTGGCTATGATGTAGCTAAGAAGAACCCTTGACTCCCACCCTCTGCTGTAGGTGAAACAGTGGGGAGAGCCTCCTGGATCTGCAGTGGAAGAGGACAGAGGGATCGGAGTGCAGAGGTGACACCACTTCAGATTTGAGAAATGGAAGAGGGAGAGCCCCATCTACTTGCCCATCTTCAGGGACTTGTGCACATAAATTTTGACTCTGATAAAGAGCACAGCAGGAAAAATGAAATTTTCAGTATTTTTTTAAATTTGAAATTTATAAGTGTATATACTGTATATTTCCTTTAACTTCATAAACACACATCTTTAGGGATGTCTAAGTGGTATGTATATAGTTTGCAGAAATAAATCTTAGAAATTACGATAAATTTGTAAAAATAAAGTTAGTCTGTGATAGCAAACTTTTTTTTTATGTTTCAGGGGTTGAACACATCTCTAGTTGCCTTGTCATCCTAACATTCCATTATCTTATCACAAAATACCATGCTTCTATTAAAGGAAAAATGCTCATCTGGGTCATATCAAATTTAATTACTCTAATACTCATATAATTATGGAGTTGTCTCAAGTTCCAAATGCATCCATTATCTTAAAAATTAATAGTTTTGCAATGAAGAAAGACAGTGTAATCCTTTCAGTAGGAGGACATTTAAAAAGTAAAGGGGAGGTTAAAATATCAACACAAAAATAACAAGACAAATCTTAAAGTCCTTCTCTGTGCCTCCCATTTGTCCTCTGCATATAAGAATATAGCACACAAGTAGAGGGGAGAAAAGATAAAAATTAATTTAATAGTCAATAAATATTTGTTGGATGCCTAGTACATGCTGGGCGTTGTCTTAGACATATGTAACATATCACAATGATGATATGCTCTTTTGTACCTTCAAGTGGTGAATGCTTGGTAGGGGTGGGGTGGGGGGTGGAGAGAAAGAGGTAGTAACTAATCATTAAAAATAATAAATAAGTAAATTAGATAACACATCAGCAGGTGATAAGTGCTATGGAACAAAAAAGTGAGACAGGGTTTGCAGATTGGTTCATCTGGCAGGAGAGGGGAGGTAGGCTACGGTATTAAGGTGGGTATTATAGAGGGCACGGACTGCATGGAGCACTGGGTGTGGTGAAAAAATAATGAATAGTGTTTTTCTGAAAATAAATTAATTAAAAAAAAAATGCTTGGAAGGGAGTCCCCCTGAGAATCTAAGTTGTGATCAAGGCGAGAGAGTTAACATGTGGATATCTCAGAACAACTACTCCCAGCATAGGCCCTAAACCAAGAGCATACCTGGCATGTTCAAAGAAACAGCAAGGACAGTGACTGTGATGAAGCAAACAAGGAGAAGCATCGTAGGCAAGGAGGTCAGAGAGCTAACAGGGGTCAGATCATGAAGTGCCTTTTAGGCTCCTGTGAGGCCACGGTCTTTTGCTCTGTGTAAAACAGGAAGCCACAGGAGGATTTTGAGCAGAGGAGAGATCTACCAGGTAACATTTTAGAGCATCCTTCTGGTTGTCTCTTGAGAATAGACTGTGGAAGACACAAGGGTACAACCAATTGTAAGAACAGTAAATCTGATGATACCCCCACCTGGCATGGGATAGTGGAGGTGCCATCAGTGGTCGGACTTGGGAAATGCGAAGGCGGCATCAGTATGATTTTCTAATTGAGAAGGAGGTTTCGAGGACACCAATATCTTTGGACTGAGCCACTGGCAGAATGGAGTTGCCATCAACTGAGCTGGAAGATCTCTTTGGATTGAACATATGTGTAGGGTGAAATAAGGAATTCAGTCTCATACACATCAAGTTTGGGATGGGTAGTAGTCCTCCAGTGGATGACGAAGACATAGTTGGATTTGAAAGAGTTTGGACCTCGGGAGAGACATCTGTAGCAAGCGGCACGTGGCATGTATTGAAATCCACAGTTCTAGAAGAGACCCCCCCAAGGGAGTGAGTGCAGCTGAGAGACAACTGGAATGGTCCAATAGTAAGAGATGGGAGTCAAGAGGGTGGCTGTCAGGGCAGGAGCTGGGGGCACACATGCCACTCGTCTCTATGAAGGCCAATTTCACTTGTTTAGACCATCTTGATCTCTTAGTCTCTGCCTTAAATAAGTTATCATGTGGTCTACGAAGGGTGCTGGCTGCACCACACTCATGTGTCTCACTAGCAGAGAAAATTGTGAACAGATGTTTGCATGTTTATCTAGGTTTCCACGCCACAAACTTGGTGAAGAGATTTTTCAGCAGAAATTCAGTCAACTCTCTATCTGCCAACTCTAATAGTCGAAGCTGAGATTGGTAATTAATATCTTCTATCATGTGGAAAATAAATAATTGTTATGTCAGAAAAGAGGGAGGTGGTGGAAGGCCTGCAAATAGCTCCTCCCACTGAGGAGGCAGTAATGTGCAGGTGTTGAGCAGAAGAGACCGTTTTGTTTCTACCAGGAGCTGAAGAGAAGCTAAACAGGGTAAGGCACAGGACGACCAAAACCTGAGGTGGGAGGAGCTACTTTACTGAGTTAACCTGCTTAGTATTTGAAATGCAAGTCTGTACTGGGGGGCGAGAGTTAAAAGAACAGAATGGAGCAGAAGAAAGTAGGTGTAATAGGGAGTCCCATCTGGTTACACACACTAAGAAGGGACTTAGTGTGTGTAAGATACAGTCTATTGGGGCACCTGGGTGGCTCAGTCCATTGAGTATCTAGTGTCTGACCCCCAATTTCAGTTCAAGTTATAACTTCATGGGTCGTGAGAGGGAGTCCAATGTGGCTCTGTGCTCAGTGGAGAGCCTGCTTGGGTTCATTTCCCTCTGCCCCTCCCCTTGCTCTCTCTCCCTCTCTCTTTTTGTCTCTGTCTCTGGGATAAATGAATAAATCTTAAAAAAAAAAAAAAAAGACAACAGGTAGCAAGAAAATATCCTTTACTCTTGATACGGAATGCGGACTGGATCCTGGCCAAAAAACCCAAGCAGCACTCTTGTTTTGGAGGATCAGAGGTTTATTTCACACTAGAGGGCCAGAAGAGAGTCATCTCTCAAGGTCTGAGTGCCCAAGCACAGTCAAAGGGGTAGGTTAGACACTTTTGCTTCCGTGCCTGTGCCACTCTTGTGGCTGCCGCCCATGGGGCTAAGGGAAAGCCTGGAATGGCTGGTCAGCCACTGGTCAGCCACTTCAGAACCAGATTTTCCTTATCATTCCTCCCTTTGATGCCCCTTAAACACATGGTTTAGAGGGCATCATTTTTATTATTTATGGGGCAGTTTTGAGTGAAGAGCACCTGGCGTGTGACCTTGGCAATAGCAGGGATAAACCCGGTGAGGTCATTAAATATACAAGGACCAAATGCTACTGTGAGGAGGAGCATAGGAGAGGGCCAATGAGGGTGGCGAACCAAGAGGACCCTTGTGAGAGGGAATCTCATAAAGTCGCCTGTTGGGAGTGCCTCCCACCGGTGATTTATTCGTTCTGGCAACTGGGCTAGAGTTTTTGGACTCCACCCAACGTACTAGCCCAGAAACAACATTTTCTCCTGTAAGAAGAGGCAGAGTTCTCCCTTGTGTGGCTGTAAGTGGAGTCCGAGCCCATATTGGAGGACCACTGAGGCCAGCGAATGGAGCTGGTGCTGCAGGGCCAGGGCCGACTGAGGGAGGGTGGAAAAATCTGCCCCCAGTTGTTGAGTTAGCCCCTGGTACTGAACCTGTGACTTTTCCACATCAGTGGCGCTAAGGGCAGCTCCTGACACAGCCAACAGGCTCCCAAGAAGGGGAATGGCCGTGGGGGAGTGTCAGGGGTGGCGAGGAGGTTTTCATGTAAGTGGAGTGTGGCTCAGAGGGTGGACTGAAAGATTGGGTAAGGGACTGACAGGTGTGCATGATTAATGATTCTGTGGGGTGTTTGGGCACGACCCTCTGCCCGGTCGGGCAAGCTAGAGGCAGTGAACAGGGACAATACATCAGGTAGCAGAAGACCAGGACTGACTGGGGTCAGGGAAACTGTAGTGAAATGCCCTTAGAAGTAGACAGCAGAGGGCCAACAAAAGTGGGGCCCACAAGCTTAGTTAGAGGGAGCCATTGTGGCTAGCCCAACCCGTGGACAAGTAAGGGCTGTAAAACACCCTAGAGTCATCCAATAAATAGTAACAATAGCAAGTCTCTGGGGGAAAGTCCAGTCAGAAGGGGCTACAGTATAGAGTCTGATCCCTCAGATGAGGGATATATCGTGGCGGTGAGAACTAGGGACCACAGCAAGCAGGTGTCCATTAGTCAGTGGGGTCTTGTCCGAGGTGAAGCCAGAGCAGGTCTGCAGGGTTTGGCTGGACTTTTCACTGGTGCAGCTTCTCATCCAGGTAATGCTCTCTTTTACTCTGGAGTGGTGGCCCCACAGGGTGATACTGGAGACCTTGAGGGCAGCAGGGGTGGTTAGAACAACAGAGAGAGGCCCTGTTTACTGTGGTTTAAGGAGGTCCCTTTTCCAATTTTTGATCCAGACTGAGTCTCCTGCCTAGAAGGAGTGTACCTGGGACCCTAAGGAGATCAGGGCCCTCTCAATGGTGTACCTTTGTAATTTATTTAGGTTGGCCCCCAGGGCCTGAAGTTGTCTATTTCTTTATTCCCAATCTGATATAAGTTTCCTGGAAGGCTCCCCTGCCATGAGGGAGACCCTCCATACATTAACTTGAAAGGGGAGTAACCAAGCCTCCTGAGTGTGCAAGGGGCACACAGGAGGGCCTCTGGGAGGTGATCAAGCTCCCGCTTCCACAGGGACGGGTGGGTCTGACTGGTCCTGGGGGCCTTACCGGAATCTGATGTTGGAACCAGGTTCTCACCTACCAAGTGTCTTTTGAGTCTGGCGGGAACAGCAGAGTGAGGCTGGTCCAAAGCCACTGGGAGGGAGACTGCCAAAGATTATGCAGGGTGCACCTTCTCCATTAGGACCCCTCGTTCCCACCGTTGCCCTCAAACCGGCGGCAATAATGGGCCAGCATGGTTGGGTTTCCCAGTCAGGGAACCAAATGTTACAGAACATAGACTGGATCCTGGCCTAAAAAACCAAGCAGCACTTGGACTTTGGAGGATCAGAGGTTTATTTCATGCTAGTGGGCCCCAAGGAGGGTAACCTCGCAAGGTTTGAGCCCGAGCACAGACAAAGGGAGTATCTTACGCACTTGTACTTCCGTATCTGTGCCACTCTTACAGCTGTGACCATTGGGGCTGGGGAAAGCCTACAATGACCCTGGGGCAAGACTGGGATTCCCCTGCTGGATTCATCAGCCACCTCAGAACACAGATTTTCCTTATCACTCTTAACTGACAATCATAGAAAAAATTTCGGAAAACCAGTGGTATTCAAGATGTTTGCGAATCAATGAGCTTCTGAATCATAATTTAGGTAAGTCTTCTTTAGAACAAAATAAGATATGAAAATAGTGTTAGAATACTCCCACCCTCCTCCTTTCCTTCTCTTTTTTTTTTTTTCTTCTTTCTTTCAACTTAGAAAACGAAATGATCTATCATTTTCTCTCTTGAGTCTGTGTGTGGTTAGGATGGCAGGGTTGGTTCTGGGGACTCACTACCCTTGGAGTTCTCAGCCTCCTCCAGCCTTGCCTCCTAACCCTGATGGACTGTATTGCAGAATTCCAGGATCAGGCCCAGGGAACTGGCCAGGATTCACAGCAGTCTGGGAAATAGCTTTTATCATATAATATGAAACACTTTAGCTTTTCTATTTCAAGTCATTTTTATAAAACAGAAAGAGAAAAAAATACCGATTTCAAATCATTTTAGAACAAAAATAAATAAAATGATAAATTCTTAAAATCATGCACATTTTAATGTTTCTATTTATATATATTTTTGATATCAAAATTGTACTAGGATCACAATATTTTCTTACTGCTAAGAGATATCCATAGGCACTTATTTATTTAAATAATCTACAAAATGAAGCACAAGCATAAAATACTGAACTTATCTGCTTAAAATGCTAACAACTTTTTTTTTAAAAAAAAAAGACAACATATAGCAAGGAAAACTTAATTGGTATTTTTTAATTCTACAAAAACATATAAATATTTAAATTTATAGCAAAAGAACAATTATACCATTTAGTAATGCTTACAATATTTAAAATGTGTAATTCCTTATGCACAAGCTACTTTTATAAATGTTAAAGAACTGTGTGCCAAGCATATATCTAAAAGAGTTTTGAAATTATTTCGCTTTAGCTGTGGCTACACTCAATGGAAAAACAAAGCTCCAAAAGAAAAGAAAAATCATATAATCATCAAGTTCTCTTTCTTCACTTGTGCTGTTTTTAGCAGAAAGTACAACTGAAACCAAGCGGCAGCTTACGTTCATTTTTACACCAAATTAAGTGCATGATGAAAATTTCATTTTTTAAAACCATTATAGATGTAGCCTTAATCATTTAATGTTCCATTCTCATTCGGACTCATTAAATACCCAGTATTAAGAGATTTGTTCTCCCCAGATAAAAACAAAAACAAAATAATTTTATATAATGACGACACTGGTTAACATAGAAATGGCCTTTATCTTAAAAGATGGTTAAGGAAAGAGCTGCCCTGCACCCCTAGTATTTCAGAGAGATTGTTTGAACACATACAATGAACATTGCCTTTAGAATTTATTGAACAATATGAAACAAAAGTTGGACACAAATGTACACAAACTATTTAAAATACATTGCTGGTGTTCATTCAACACCTTAAATTCCCACAACAACTGATACTTAATAGCATTTTGAGCATGGTGTAGTCATACCAGATGTGTTCATGTGCTGTACAGAAGAGTGCTGATTTTATCTATTCCATGCTTAGACCTACTGGGGAAAAATAAGGAGGAAGTAGAGGGTAGTGGCTGAATCCTGAAACACAAACTGCCTTAAGACTTAAATAAATTTTTGCTGTCCAACAGCATTAGAAATTTATTCAAGGTTTGCAGGTATTTGCTCTGCAGAAGGACCCTTTGTGGATGATCACACATCCATTAAGATCTTGAATTTCTTGAATTCTTCATATTTGTTAAATCAGCAGACTTTATGACTTATGATTTTATGACTTACTCCAGGACTTCTGAATGCATGAAAGTTTTGCCTCCTCTGAGACAAGATTGAACATCTATAAACAAGATGCAAATAAAATGTCTGTGATCACATAGGATCATCATTTCTTAAGTGGTAAAAAATAATGTAGGTAGGCAGCCAATATTTTAAGGTTTACTGAACCAATTCATACTATTTTCTTAACTTCCCACTAAAAAAAAAAAAAAAAAGAAAAGAAAAGAAAGAAAGAAAGGTAAAATCATGCCTGTTGTTTTACTCTAGTGGTTCTTTCTTACTTTTTCTCTTTGCTGTTTTCCCCCTTTTTATTTATTATGCTGTTTCTAAGAACCATGGCGAAATCGAATTTATGGGTTGTGTTGACTAGAGTCTAGAGAGTTCTACTGGGAAGCCTAGAATTCTCTGCTGATTACCTTGTGGTCTTTAAACGTGCATAGCTTAGAATCTATCCAGTGTTCACAGTAATAGATGAGTCTAATGCTCTCTGCAAGCTGTAGGCTAGTCATTTTTAACTTGAACATAATTATATGGAAAATAGAAGTGAGGGGAGGGTATGCTCCATTGTTATTGCTCAAGAGGCTTTGCTTCCCAGAAAACCATTTTGCCCAGTAATGCCAGGATGTTCTGTAATCATGCTGTTTCCTGTTAATTTCTTTATTTCTGCTATAGATCTTTATTTCCTGTGGTATTATTTTGTAGAACTAATCTTATTTAAATATGAAAGGTAGTGAGAAGTAATATATCTCAAAAAAAATCAATGTTCTTATCACAAAATGTTTAATGAAGGCATTTCTTCCTCATTATTGTACCCTTTCTACTTTATTTTTGAATGCTTTTTAATTGAAGACAATATTAGGTCATATTAACAATGATGAGTCCTGGCAACACTGTTTATAGTTTAATCTGATCCGTAGGCAGGCCACATTACATAGCTGGATGTTGGTCTTAAAATTTGTAAATGGAGAAGGAATAGATCATCTGTAAATTCCTCTCAAAGTTACTGTGTTTGTGTTCCATTTATAGAATTGTACTTAGAAAATAAATTAGTAATAGCGCCTATAAAACTATGGAAATACATATGACTTTTAAGAGGATGATACGTCTCTACTCAAAAAGTAGAAAATCTCACTTCTTCAGGTAGCAATTGAATACAACCAAAAAATCAAAATAAAAATTTTATCTTCATAAAGCAACTTACATAATATAGCAGCATGTTTATAAAATGTCATATTTCACTTCCATAAGGTAGGCTATTTTACCACAGAGAACAAAATATAGTCCATACTTTAACGTAAAGAATATTAGGAAGAAAATTATCATTTGGAGACAAAGTTATGCAAATCTTGTCTAAATATATTACTAGGTTTTCTTTTAAAATTTAAAATACTGTGCAAAAAAAAAAAAAAGAGATATGATACAGTAGCACTTAGCAACTTTAACACACATTTTTCAGTTCATTAATTCAAGAAATATTTAAAGAATACTTACTTTGAGCCCAGAACTATATTAGATGCTGGGGATACCACAGTGAATAAAACTGGCAAAGCATGGCCTTTATGGTGCTTCATTCTAGGGTGTGTGATCAGAATGTTGGGAAGCAGGGTCAGGGGAGACGTAGAAGAGTAGACAGGGGGGAAAAAAAAAAGCCAATTTATAGTCTGTCAGAGAACATACATGGGATAGGGAGGGCATGAGGAAGAAGGGTTTGCCTTACCGATGAGACAGTATTTGGAGAGAGACCTAAAGAAAGTGAGGTGACAGAACTCTGTGGGGCAGAGAGAGCAAAACAAGGAGACTAAAACCTGCTTGGCAACCAGAGTGGAGCAAGTTAAGGGGAGGCACAAGGAGATGCGCTCAGAAAAGGAGCCCTGGCGAGGATGTGGGGTGGTGGGGGCGGGGTGGGGGAGGGACTTGCGCGCACATGCGTGCAGAGAGAGGCCCTTGAAGACCACTCTAAGAGATTTCGTTAAACATGGAAAGGCGTTGGAGGGTTGTGAGCAAAGAAGTGACAAAATCAAACTGATGTTTAACAAAATCACTAAGGCTGCTGTGACTAATACAGACTGTTGGAGGCAAGGGTTGGGCAATCAGGGGAACCAAATTATAAGCATACCACAATTTAAAAAAATTAAGAGGTGGTGGCACACAGTGGATGAGGTGGGAAGTCGTTGGCTTCTGGTTATATTTCAAATATAGAATCAAGGGAATTTGCTGATGGATTAGATAAAAGTTGAGAGAAAAAACAAATCAAAAGTGACTGGAGGTTTTTGATCTCGACATCTGGGAAGATGGAATTGGCATTAACTGCTGTGGGGAAAACATCAGAAGGGGAACTTTGAAATCATTTGAAATATTTGTTAGTCTAGCCCCACAGCTAAGACGAATCCATTGTAAAGCCAGTCATCATTTTTAATGTTCTGTACTGAATACAGTAGATCTTTTTGCTTAAGTTGAATGTTAGCCATTGCTTTCTGGGTTTTGGTGTTTTCTATTTTATGGCATTTTTTGTTTGTTTATTAAACACCCTTAATTCACATTTAAACAATGTGTTTAAACCATCTGAGGGTTCTCTGAAAATCTCTGTTATGGAACTTCCACAGTTTTGATTTTTCCTGTATTGTTGCTATGACCATAATGGACTTTCAAATGTTTAAAATGCTGCTGAAATGTGTCAAAGGCAGTTTCCATGGAGCAGCTGTATTCTAAAATAAATAAATAAATAAATAAATAAATCATTGACCATTTTATAGATAAATTGCATTTTGATTGGCAAGTCCACAATAAGTGGAACAGATAGTATAAAAGAGTCCTTGTGGGTTTGAACTCAAGTTTAAGGAAGAATGCTGTGCAGGGACATTTTACTGTATTTTAGTCAGGACAGGAAGAAAAGAGAGCAAAGTGGAAAATGTGATGGTTAAGGTAAGCCTCGGTTGTCTTGTGAGGCCGTTATCAATTTAAGGCAGTGGTTCACTAACCCTTGGGAGGCATAGCTTCCTTTGAAGTTTGCTCTAAGCTATAGATTCTTTCCTCAAAACAATAGGCCCCAACACTCAAACTTTTGTTTAAAATTTTAGGAGACTGATGGATTCTCAGCCACGTTGAGGTGAGGGGTGTGTACACTTTAAGGAGTAAACCTGAAATGCTTCAGGTTGTAGAAATCTTCTTTAGAGTTGTACCAGTGTACAGCCAAAACAGAAAGGGGATGCTAGCTGGGAAAATCATACAGGATTTTACTGGCCTTCAGAAAGTGTCCTCCTTTTCATTATAAAGCACTGTGTGTGTGTGTGTGTGTGTGTGTGTGTTTCTGTGTGTGTGAGAGAGAGATAGAGACAAAGAAAATTTTTGTGTAGCCATACTATTAAAAGTTTCTCTCAGGGATTTTTAAGAAAACATGGGGCCAAAAATGTAGCATCTTTTTCTCTAGAGGATGTTTCTTCCATTTTCCCCCTAAATTTCTTTTAGCAGCCTAGTGCACATATAATGAATAAGATACATATGCTGAACAACTTTATGAGCATTTTAAATGGTGTCAGATCCTAAAAGTAAAGGCTTAGCACGAATCTCAGATAAATTTTCTTTCCTTTTCACATCTTCTGCTCATGTATTTTGAACATAGAAGATTTTAAGATGGAAAAAGAACACGTGAAGCTGGTCTAATTATTATTCTTCCTTGAACTATAGTTTATGGCATGATTTCAAGCAGTTTAATTAAAATAAAAGTTTAATAGATGTGTTTTGAGTTCATGCCCCTGGTGAAAACTTTAGATACTATTGGATGGCAGTGAAATTCTGATAGTAGCACATTATTTTTTAAAACATACAATTAAAATGGTAATAGTGACCTAACTAGAACCTTCAAATGCAGAAGAATTAAAAATTATGGAAAGTACTATGCCCTTCACCTATAATTCTGTACAGTGTAAGAGACAAGTCACTCCCTAGCATGAAGAGAAAAAGGGTCTGTGTAGTTTCTATGAGACAGAGGCAGTGGTTAAGAATTGAGTTTCCAGCATCAACTCTGGGACCAAGACGATGTTATGCTCAACCTGTGTTAGAAGTGATTGGAACCCAAAGAGAATGTCTTTTAAAATGATTTATTTTTTTCAGTTTCACTTCATCTTGCTCTCCTCAATGCCTAGCTAGTTTCCTCTGATTTCATGTACTTGAAATTGAACTTTCAAACTCTCCTCTATTTTGTTTAATGGTGATGCTTTTGTAAGGACTCTATGAGAAGTCAATATCCAATTTAATTTTTTTCCTACAAAATTGAAACTTATCTTGTACGATGAATTCACTGCTCAGAAATAATTCAATATGTGGCCTTGTTGTTGACATAGAAATTCAACATGTTGCCACAAAGGTCCATTAGAAACAGTGAGTTTTTAAAACAATTGATAATATATCACAATGAAGATATTTTATAAGGCATTTACATTGTCTCTCTTTTAATCACTACGACAAAAACAAAAAGTAAGCCCTGACTGATCTTATGAGATGAGGGCAATAGAGATTCTTTTTTTTTTTTTTTTTAAAGCAAACACAATTTATTTTTCAAGTTGTTCTGATGTTTGCTTAGTAACAGTTTGCTATTATTTATATATGGTATGTGCTTCTTTTGATCAGATACAAATTTTAGTAGGGAAATAAGCAAACATTCCTAAAAATAAATTATAAACAACTGTATTTTAGAATACTAAAAGGATTTTAAAACTTTCAATTCAGCAAAGTTAATATCTCCCTAATTGAAATAATGGAAAAACAAAAGTGTAGATGCTTTCATGGCTTTGGGGAAACAATCTTCATGCCCCCAAGGTCATGTTCCTTAGCAGCCATTGTTGGGATCTGCTTCCACTACAGTCCTGCATGGTAGGCACCATTTTGTCATCTTCAGAAGGTTCATCGAGGCATTGGTTACTGTTAACATGTCTCAAGGTGAGTCTCTGTAAAAGATAACGAATAATCAGTGCAACCTATTTTATCTTTAACTTCACTAGTTCATCTCATTAAATCTTAAAAGATATTTAAAGAGAATTTTAAAGAGATTTAAAAGAGACTCTTAAAAATCCTTCATAATTTTTTTAGTACACCTAGTGATAGGTTTGTAAAATGAACTGTGCACGTGGCTCTGAATTATTACACAGATTTCACTGTTACAGTTTCATCCATTGTCTAATGCACCTTTTGCTGCAGATGGTTAAAGAAACTGGCTGACATTTATCATGCATTTCCAAGAATTCAGTCTCCTTTGCAAAAAGGCCATTTGTGAGCTCGGAGTTCACTTGAGGGCTGCAAATATTAACATGCTTTCACAAAAGCTTAGTTTTCTTAGGCATGTGTGAATTCAGTAACCATTTTTTAAACATGCAAAGAGATGTCACAGCTGTGACCCAAATGAACAAAACCGGTAGAGATGTTCCCATTTCAAAATACTAAGCACTCCATAGTATCTGTGTCTATGAGACATTCAGTGTAGACGAATGATTATCATAGCAACAAAGACCTGTGTTACTTGATTGTATGCTCACCATATTTTGGTTTTCATTTTAAGAATCTTAAAAAATATCAAACCAAACATAAAAAGAGATGTTATGGTCATATGTTTTGAAATATCATATGTGTATTTTACTTTGTGCATAATAATGATATTCATTAATAAGCATCCTTTCAGTACCTGAATGCTGAAATTTAATTCCAGTAATTTTAGCATGTGAACCAGTCATCACATGTCTTGTCTTTTGAGTTTACATTTATATTTAGAAATCCTGTTTTTTGAACTTTTCAAATGAACATCTGAAAGATTTTTGTTTTTTTTTAATTTATTCATTTGAGAGAGAAAGAGAATGAGCAGGGGAGAGAGGGAGAAGGAGAAGCAGACTCCCCACTGAGCCAGGAGCCTGACTTGGGGCTTGATCCCAGGACCTGGAGATCATGACCTGAGCTGAAGGCAGACATTGAACCATTTGAGCTACTCATGCACCTCTGGATAGACATTTTAAGTCCATATGTTTTATGCATATTAATTTATGCATATGTATTATATACATTTCTGCTCACTTTCATGGGTAATGCTTAGAACCATTTTATACGAAACACCTTAAACCAGAAGAAAACTGTTTGAATGTATGGAGGGTGATTTGCAGATGTATCTCAAAAAAGAGCATGCCCTATACTTCTGTAGCCAATACTAAAAGGTAAACATTTTTGCAGGAGGCAGCTCTGGAAATAACACTAAAAGTTGGGTTAGGGGCACCTGGGTGGCTCAGTGGGTTAAGCCTCTGCCTTCGGCTCAGGTCATGCGATCCTGGGATCGAGTCCCGCATTGGGCTCCATGCTCAGCAGGGAGCCTGCTTACCCTGCTCCCTCTGCTGCTCCCCCCAATTGTGCTCTCTCTCCTTCTCTCACTCTCTGTCAAATAAATAAATTCTTAAAAAAAAAAAAAAAAAAGTTGGGTTAAAAAAAATGCACAGTGGATGCATGCAATGAAAAGGGTGGAGAAACACTGCCTGGACAATTTTAATTTGTTTGGATTAGGACTGCATATCCTGGGCTGCACTATCCTGAGGAAAGACCAAAAGGAAAATAGGATTGTGGTGGGATGGTTCATTGGCAATGAGCAGGAAATTAAAAGCACAAGGCTATTAGACAGGAAGGAGACTTCAAGATTGAGGCCTTTGTTGTTCTTCCAATACATGAAATCAAGCTATTTATTAAAAAAAAAGAGAGAGAGAGAGAGAGAGAGAGAGGTAGAGACAGAGAGAGAGGATGAAATGGCCAAAGGCCAAAGATAGGCAAGAAGATGGTTAATTTATGCTTATGGTGCCAGGGATGATGCTATTGGCTTATGAACCAGCAACCAACATGAAAAAAAGGATACAGAACGGAGCACTTATTCTAGAAAATTTCAGTTAAAATCAACAAAATGTTCTTTATTTTTGTTATGTACCTAAGGTCCTTTGTGTATATATGTTCTCTTTCAAAAAAGCCATTTCCTTTTGCTTGCTTTGATTAGATCTTTTTGTTTTCAAATGTATATGACTTTAAGGATCAGATCAAATGATGTGTTAAGTACACAAATAATGATAGTTTTAATAAAAGATTAGGGTTTTTTTTGGTAACAAGTATTTTTTTCACTGGTCAAAAGCCACCATTGTAAAGATAACAAGCAACTCACCAAAAACCTCCCCTTTTTAATAGAGTGCAGTGGAAAGATTAGACAGCTTAGGGTCAGATAGGGTCAGATTAGACAGAATTTTGGGAGAATTTCTGCTCCGCCATTTACTAGCCATGAAAATTTGGGCAAGCTACCAAATCATTCTGGGGAATCAGATTCTTTGTCAGAAAATGCTTAATTATATTTAGGAGTATTTAAAAATGCCTTTTTCTCTTCCGCTTAAAAAAGTTAACCTTTAGTCAACTATGTAACTGTGATCCCTTAGCAATCTGATAAGATTGTTAAAGGATGTTAACATGTCTCTAGGCAACATGGCAGATGGTAAAAATAACCTCTGAAGAATAAACTGCATCTGTATCTGATCAACTACATTATAAATAACTGATAGGAAACTCAATTGTGGACTTCTCAAAAGTGTCAAGACTTGAATTTTGCGTATGTTCTGGGTCTTAGGAGCTGGGCTATGGAGTTGTTACAGAGATGTCTCCTGTGAGTCTTAAAGCCGCATCAGCCTGATATGGCTCTCAGCCCCTCCCAGTGGGCTGTCACCTATGGAAAAGCTGGCTCCCCTAAGCTAATACAAACTGCTAAGAGATCTGCTGAGAGAAGTTAAGTTGTGGTTTCTGTCCGAGAATTCTGTAAGTAAACTCATGAGACTAAATGTCTAGGTAAGCCTAACAAGACCCCTTGTTAGGCATTACACTACCAACTATGCTTTGGAAACAAACATAATGTATGTCAATTGCCTTATACACACACACAGTTCTGTGTGCAAGGAGTCCAGACTTTTCCAGCTTTCTAACACATCTCCAATGTAGTTCTAATGTCTCTCCGCACCTCTCTATACCTCATTCAGCCTTGTCAGGAGCATTCCAAGCTCAATTCTGCCTTCTACTGACAACCTTTACCTGGTTCACTGGAACCAGAACAATGCCCTAACTTCCCATGTGTTGTCACAGGAAGGTACTGCACAATGTAATATCCTTTATTTACAGGTCAATAACCCCCTTAAGATCAAGAACTAGGACATATTCTTACTTGCATTCTTTATAAATATTCCATAACAGTTTTTTGACTTCAGCTGAATAATGATTCATTTTATCGCTTACTGAGGAGATATTCAGAAATCACACAAGTGATAAGAGGTAAATTTTTTAAAAAGCTTTTATTATTATATCACTTCACCAACCACAAAGAAATATTTAGATATAATTTATAAAGTTACTGAAAAGTACATCTTAGTTTTCAAAAATGCATTTGCTTAATGTCTCAGGTTAAAATAAATTCTAGAAAAGCTGTCCTAAATGTGCACACAGTGGAAGTATTGGAATAAAAATTAACAAAATTAATTAATTTTAATGTTCCAAAAACAATCCTTTTTTTGGCTATGTTAGTTTTTTTTAACTGATTTTTCTCAGCTCTAATGCAAAATCTACTGTTACATAAACATGGCTATAGTTAGCCTTAAAAGGAGCTAATGTAATGTATTCTGTTAATTATATTTATGCATGTATAAATATTTGAAATAAAGTGAAAACTGGAAAATACTTTTAATTAATAATAGAGCAAACACTACTTAATATAGTCAGCTTCCAAATTAACACGCAGCTAAGAAGTAAAAGACAGAAAAATAATTCCATGGAGAAATAGCACATAAAGTTTTTTTTAAGTACATTTTAAAGAAGTTTCTAGATTTTAGTAACAGAACATGACAAAATTAGTAAAATAATTTTAGCAGAGTCTACAACACAAACTTCCAAAACTTATTAGAGAATGTAATCAGTAGGACTCTTAAAAATATTCCTAAAAACTTCCATCCTTGTATAGTTTCTTAGTAGCCATTTTTGCAAAGGGCTATCATTACATGTTTCCACAGTGGGCTGCTGGGAGCCATCAGCTACTCTGCTTACTGAGAGACAGGACTGGGTGATTATGTGAAGAAGAGTGTGGGTCTGTTTGACAAAGAAAATAATGAATAATGACAAAATCAAGTACAAAGGCAATAATAAATCAATCATTCTTGGCAACATACAATTTCTACTGGATAAGGATGGCAAGCACACATCACAATAATTGCACCCATGGAAGTATGAGCCACCTCCTTTTAGATGGCGTTAGTATTAACTGTATTAAGTAGGGGTAAATGAAGATAAGCCTGGGAAGCTAGAGAAGAGCCTGAGATCAAATGGTGAAACATTTTAAGCCAAAGGTTATTTTGGGCAGAAAAGGTATATTCTCAGTGTTCATTCTAGTGATAATTTTTTTTTTTTTTTTTTAGTGCTAAATGGGTTATTTTGTGAGGAGATATTCAAAACTGTTGGCTATCTAGAGAATTTTCAGTTATGGTTTTTGGCTGCTTCATTCCTTTGACCTAATTCTGAGTGGACCCAGTGGAAAATTCAGGGGATGATTTAGCTTTAACTCTTTGCTTCACTTTGTACAGTGTGGTACTTGAATTATTTCCATAATGTTTTCACAGGGCTAACCTGCGTTAACCTGTTTCCATTATGTTTTCACGGGTCTAACCAGGGTTGCACATTGGTATGGCCACGATGAGCTAAATGTCAATTAGAACGTTAAGGAAGAGCGGAAAAAGAAAAAGGTCATCTCCACTTGGGCTCTTAATTTGGTCTAATTCTTCTAAACACAATTTGTAATTAATTAGTTTCTTGTTTTTCATATATTTCCTCTTTAGGAGCTTGAGCTCCAGGAAGGCCAGGAACTATGACTGCATACGTCATCAAGCCCAGTGCCTGCCCACGGGAGGCACTTTGTTAAGTTTTGATTGAAACACATGGTGAATGGCCAATGCAGAAAATAAATTCTGATAAAATTGGACTACATTCCTTTGGCAGCTCAAAGGACACAAATCATTAGATTTTCCATTTCAAGGACAATGGTAGACAACGATTTATAAAGATATGAAAGGTAAGATCATATATGATTTTATTTGTAAAATGATAATGTTCACTACATAGTCTGATTTGTTAAGGAGGCTAGTTTTGTTTTCATTTTTGTTTTTTTAGCCATACCTGAATTTCCTATCTATCCTGTTTAAAATTCCTAAGCTTGCTAATCCTCTACCTTCAGTGATGTTTCTTTTTAAACCAAATTTTTCTTGGTAAATGTCATGTTAACATCAAAGACCCCAGTGGTAGTGATTGTGAATTTCATCTGTTATTAAAAACAAAAACAAATTATAAAGTTGCTCTTGATTTAAAATGAAACAAAACTTGGTCTTACTTATACTCAGGAAATAGAACTCCAGAACATAAACACACTATAATTCTTTTCATAAATACATTTGTAGTATTTCCCCCAAAATATTATCATGTGAATTACCATGAAAAAAATTCAAAGAACTTTCACTCCTGCTGCTTCTAAAACCCATTAAACCAGAAGAAAAATTAGAAATCTCAAATAATTTCATTGAGATAAAGGGTATTTTTCATTTTACAAAATACCCACAAAAACATTTAGCATTTTTATTTGTTTGAAAAAGAAATGTAGTTTACTTATTTTTCTGAATATTCTTTCTAGAAAAGATACCAATTACTAATATTTTATGTGTTTTCTAGTTATTTCTAGCATTTATATTATGCAAATGTATTAACTGTGGTCATCCAATTAAATATACTCCCACTTTATTGTGGGTTTTCTTATCAATTCTTATCACCTTTGTTATCATTAAAGTAATCTAAAACCATAAGAAATACACAATTTTTACGAAGTAGATTTGCCAAAAGTCATTTCACTTTTCCATTTAGAGGGAGTATTTTTCCAATTTGGAGCTATTATAAGTAATGCTATCACAAACATCTCTGATCATCTCTCTCCACATCTACAGCTATTTATTCAGAAATGATTCTTAGAAGGGAAATCACAAGGTCAAAAGGTATGAACATTGTAATATATAATGGCAAAGTTTTTAAAAATCTGTAATAATTATTTGGTACTATAGCAGTAGCAGCTAACATTTCTTGTGCTTATATGCCAGGGTACTGTATGTGTGTCAGTTTTACTACACCTACACCATTAATGTGTGTCCCACTGAAAACATTTCTTGACATAGACAGGATAATAAAGAGATAAAAGAACACAGATGAAATGATTTTTTATGTATTTTTAATAGTTACAAATAGCCCATGAAAATGGAAAAATAAGGTTAATTTAAATATTTCTCCTGTGCTGATTATTCAAGACTTTGCTTATTTTTATATTGAGTGTACACTTTTTTTTTCTTCTAACTCCTTTTTATGCAGCATATCAGCCCTTACCATACTTGTTGCTAAGGCCTCTCACAACTTTGGAAGACTGTCACAATCACTCAGTTTTGAAGGTAATGTGACATTCCAGCTGACAGGAAGCATACGGCCACATATCTCTTCCTATTGCTTCCTTTAAAATATTTTCTAGAAAACAGGGTAATATGGACCCTAAGCTAGATTGGTTTTTGTTTATAATATTACTTAATTATTCTTCTCTGAGGTATAAAACACTAGTATTTCTGACAGAATTTTAGACATGCTGCTTTAAGATATATAAGAAAACGATTCGTAACTCCTGCCTTTAAACACACCTGTATGTTTTGCTATCTAAGACAAGATGTGTCATGGAGGATCCCTCCATCTACCCTTTTGAAGAGGCAATGACTATGGAAATCAGGCTAGGAAAACAAGGTTCATGACAAAGTAAGACGTACAAAATTATAAAATCAAGTCATATTTTTGTACCTTCTTTATTAAAAAGCACTAAGTGAAAAACCTGATAATTTAATGAACAGAAATGATTGCATGGCTGATTAAAGAGTTAATCATATTGGCCTCTGTGTAAAAGATGCCATACTAAAATCAAGTTTAAAGAGTTAAAGAGTTTAAAATGAAACTCAATTGACTGTTATATATGATAATGAACAAAGTGAGAAAAAAAACAGACTGTTACAGATCTTTAATAGCCAAGGTAGAAAAAATTTCCCTATTGGTTAAGTGCAAAATCATAATTTAAAAAAATATATAATAAAGTTGTTATTCAAAATATGAAGTATGATCTCCTGACAAGGTGAACCATGTTTTATTAGAACAGAATATGAGTATGCTAAAGACCAAGTGTAAATGTTTAAGAAACAAGAACTAAAACTGACATACTATACTACCACAGTTCCTATTCACTACTTGAGTCTACGTAAGAAACCACAGCTACCGGTCAGTGGGAATGCGGAAAGGTAATACTAATCAGATATACACAGCCTTCTAAAGGTAAACTGAGCCACTGTTTTCATTAGGAGTGCTACACAGGGAAATAGCCGTGTTGCCATTATAGACTACTTACCTTGAAATTATACTGCCATTTACCTGATTTCTGATAAAGGTAAATAAAAGAGGAGGTATTAAGTAAAGTCTAAATATAAGCTTGTGTGATTTCAGTAAATACCAATCCGACATATTTTCCCTACTGAAAAAAATCCCTTATCTTGTGACTCTAGGAAACACTGGATACAGATGGATATTGAATTCATCTTCTCAGTCAACTTGCTCAGTCACATGAAAAACAAGACTTATTTTTAGCATCATATTTTGCTCCCTTATTTTTTTTCTTTGTTGCATAGTGTTTGTTGAGCATAAGTGTTCTGTTCTAAAATTAGATTCTTACACTGTATATAGCTGCTTGGATGTTCTAAAAGAAATGTGATTATGTGCACTTATTGTCAGAAAATGTAAATTTCAGATGGATTGGAACACAACTGCAGTGTTCAAACAGAATATGAGAAAATCTGAATAAAACAGAATGGATGGATGACAGAACTTTATAAAAATAATCTTTTTAAAAAGATTTTATTTATTTATTTATTTACTTGTTTGAGAGAAAGAAGAAGAGAGAAAGGGAGAAGCAGACTCCCCTGCTGAGCAGGGAGCGGAACACGGGACTTGATCCCAAGAGTCCATGATTATGACCTGAATTGAAGGGAGATGCTTAACTGACTGAGCCACCCTAAAAATAGGTGCCCCTAAAAATATCCTTAAAAATGTTTCAGTGAGACACAATTTAGGGTTCCTTTTCTGTGTTAGTTCTGTGGCAATGGCTTTCATGGCAACAAAATGTTCAGGTAATTTATTTAAGAGATTCTAGACCAGGTGAGGGTCTTGTAGTTCTGCTAATGATGCTCAGTTGCCCCCAAACTGAACATGTTTAGCCAGCTATAAAGTGGTAACTGAATTAAATTCATGACCATGCTAAAAACTACTTAGCTAAGAAAGTAGGAACCCAGTAGGAACCTCTATATTTCAGATCAAAGTTGGCCAAAGACATGTATTTATTACCAACATGTGCTTAGTTTCATTCAAATAGAAGGAGAAGCAATTAGATCATAATGAATATGTGTAAAGTTTGTAAGCAATTAGACCATACTGACAAAGTGGTTTTATGACTATTCAACAAAACAGACAATTTTTAGCAATTAGACCATACTGACAAAGTGGCTTTATGACTATTCAACTAAGTAGACAATGTTTATTGCAGAACATCTTTCCAGTTATTAGAGGAGAAATTCTATGTGAATAAAATTTGGTACCACAAATAACTGATAATATTTAATCACTCCTTTCATTTATTATAGTAATACATTTAACTTATCAGGTCAGCATCATTTAAAATGCCTAATTGTTTCTAGTTTCTCCATGACCTCAAGAGGCTGGGTAGCATAGTAGAAACACGGCTAAATTCGTGCCAGAAACCTGGGGTCTAAAACCTAGAGAAGCTATTTAAACACTCTTATATTTAATAATGTAAAGAATAAAAATAAAGATATAATCTTACAGGCCTATTGTTAGAACTGTTGAGAAAACCGATGGAATTACAGACAATGAATTTCATTCCCTTTCTTTGCCCCAACCCTCACCTAAGAAGAGGCTTTATGAATCGGTTTCAGTTTTCTCTGCATATTCCAATAATTCTGCTGCTATTTATGACTTGCTTTTCTAAAACTGAAAGTACTATAGGTGACAAAGTGTTGGAATATTTGAGCTGTTCACACCGAGTTTTGCATTGTCCTGGTAACTAGCTTTCTTTGATTACTTCCTTAGAAGTGAACTCCGGTCCCTGCCGCTGGCGGTGTGATCTTTGTGCTTACTTTTCTCCTGATAAAGGCTGAAAGAAGAGAACTTGAAGAAAAGTTTCAGCTCTTGTAATTCTGTGACCTCTACCAAGTTTTATTCTGCTTTGATAGTACACCACCTCAGAGGTTTCTCAAAGAAAAATAATTTTGCCTTTGACAGCAGCAGATAAAGAACTGAATTTAAAAAGTAGCAGGCAGCACTTCCTACTTCCCACAGGGTGGATACCAGACCACCAGCCCAACGTGGCAATGACTCTTCTTTCCCATCTCAGCATCTCTCACCCTTGGGCCCCCTATGAGTTCCCCTTCTCTCCTGCAGGCCTGTTGTTTTCCACAGCGTATTTATGCCTTTTTCCTAACTTTGCAATAATTCCAATAGTGTATAAAAAGACTAAGAAAGATAAGTAGATGTTTGGCCACTGTCTAGACCTACCCTTCTCAGACTTTAATATGTATGTAAATGACTTGGGGATTTGTTAAAAGACAGACTGATACAGGGTTCTCAGGTTCCTAAATTCCAAAAAGTTCCCAGGTGATGTTCCTAGTCCTAGAATCACACTTTAGGTGGCGAGGGTTGGGACTATTCTATAGACTAAAATGACCCTGTGTATTATATTTTCATTTCTTTTTAAATAAAGGCCTCTTTCTGACATTTTCCACAAATAAAATCAATCTTATTTCAAAGCTGAAATTTCTAAAAAGACAACTCATTATTCCTACAGTTATTTGATTATTTTGTGACTTCTCTACATTGTGATTTATATAGTCATAAAATTGGCAAAAAAATCTATACTATGATTTAAAATATTAAGTTTAGGCAGGCTGAACATCACAATTTAACTTTTTTAAAGATTTATTTGTCAGAGAGAAGGCACAAACAGGGGGAGCGGCAGGCAGATGGAGAAGCAGGCTCTCTACTTAACAAGGAGCCTGATGCAGGACTCGATCCCAGGACCCTGGGATCATGACCTGAGCTGAAGGCAGATGCTTAACTGACTGAGCCACTCAGGCATCCCCACAATTTAATTTTGAAAATATAAACATATAGGAGAGTAGAGTAAGCTATGTTACATAATCATCACAATGATCAGATTATTTAAAAACCATTTCTCCATATTTATAGCATATTATAAGCTTTTTTCACGTGTGTTCTAGAAACGAAGTTTACATGATCTAAAATATTTCAATGCTTGAAAAATCCTACAACAGATAACTACTAGTTATCAAAAATAGTAAATTTACAAAAACCATTTCTCTGTCCTAGGTGAAGCAACCTTTATTTTTTTTTTTTCCTCTTTTAAGACTGTCAAAATCCCTTAGTATTCAAAAATCTTTCTATTGGCTGGTAAAAACATAAAATATACACCTATATACTAACAATATGGTTAATTCAAAAATTAAAGAATCTGACTTATGACTATAGCAGCCATCATCTACGCAAAGATTAGAGAAAAATTTGAAGATTTAAAGTGGTATCCTGAAATTCAACACTGCTTCATCTTATATAAAGTATATACACTCATCCCCCTTCTCTTAGAAATATATAGTAGATTTCTTTATTTTTCATGCAAGCCCAACAAAGTCCTGAGCTCCTGGTGAAAACTAAAGGGCAACAGCAACAACAAAAAATTTTATTTAAAAAAATACTACTTTCAGGATTTCTCTTTTATCTGAACATTTATCGTACTTTTCCTAATAGAAGAGGGAGGGAACCAAAGTTCCAGGTTTACCTCCGTATATTATTGAAGGAAGTATCTTCTGCAGTCTTAATATTAAGGGTGGTATGATGAGAGCTCAAGAGGAAAAAATACGCGGGTCAGACTGAGGTAAACAAGGTACCGGGGAGACAAGAGTCTGAACAGAACACACTGGTCTATTATAGGAAAGATTCGAGATGTTCACCCTTCCTTATGTCCCAGAAGAGCACTGTATGTCCAAAGAGCTCAGTTCTATTATTTAAATTTTAAGGTCAAATTTTAACCCTACATAATCAGTTTCAAATTACATAAAACTTCATTAAGTTTTCCTATTAAGAAACTACAACATCATGCAATTTGAAATGACATTCAAATAAGAAGGCCTTATTGCAATATCAATAATACCAGGGACTCTGTAGATTAGTTTTTAAAATGTTACACTGGTTGAGTATCTTGGGCTGAGGTAGAACACTACATTTGTGAAATTCATTTGCCTCTAGTGTATTATTTATCTTGCAAGAGTAGTTTATTTCTTATCTTAAATAAGTCACCAACCATTTAATAATGTGGAAAATGTAACACAGATGACCCAATTCATTTTGCTAAGCCAAGGGAACTGAAAGAAATGAAGCTGTTTCAAGGCAACTTCTTTATAGAGAAGAAGATATTTCTTTTTTATTAGCTCCATCTGATGGCTGATCTGGTTCTTACACACTGCCCGGCTATAAATTCCCAACTGTAATTTTATTGTTTTCTCTCCCACTCTTCTATCAGAAAGATGTGCTATATTGAGAAAATGCTGTTTAGTTGATTATGGGCCTAATTAATTTATTGAATTTTGCAAAGTATTTACTATTATAAAAAGCATTCATGCTCCCCCCCTTTTCCCCCTTAAATTGAGAAGGACAAATTTCACCGATTAAAACAGTATAAAATTTGAGGGGCACCTGGGTGGCTCAGAGTGTTAAGCCTCTGCCTTCGGCTCAGGTCATGAACTCAGGGTCCTGGGATCGAGCCCCACATCAGGCTCTCTGCTCGGCGGGGAGCCTGCTTCCCTTCCTCTCTCTCTGCCTGCCTCTCTGCCTACTTGTGATCTCTCTCTCTGTCCAATAAATAAATAAAATCTTAAAAAAAAAATAAAACAGTATAAAATTTGAAAATTGGAAATATTGTTGATATTTTCCTATAATGTGCATCTTTATACACACCTCTCAGATAACGATAGCTGGTCCCTTTGCCTAATTTATGTTAAGCATGTACACGTGCTAACACATTTTAAACACATAAACATGACTATTTTCCTTATTCATTTTTTATATTAATGAATGCGTTTGGAGAAAAAACCCTATTTATATACTATACCATCCTAATGTTATCAGAGGAATGAATGCATACTTGAAAATACAGTTTTTCTAGTGCAGAAAAAAGAGCTCAGAACAAATGTATTTGAAATATATAACTGGATTTAAGCACTAAATAGTAAGTAAATTAAGGAAAAGACTATACCTCAGGATCATATTCCCATAACTGGTTTCCTCTCATGTGGTGGCATTTTAGCATGATTACGGGTCCACTGAGTCTAGACACATCCAAGCATAAGTCATCGGTTCGGATTTCTTTGTCAGCAGTATAAGAAAATACCTGAAAATATAAAATTCAACTGATGAAATAATCCCCTAAAAACAAAAAAGTCACAGTATAGCAGAGTTCTCTGTGGAAACATTCGTATCAACTTATGTTTTCAAACGGTCTATGCTGTGTGATCTTGAGAAAGTGAGTTCGCATCTCTCAGTCCCTTTCTTCAACTGGAAAATAGGGACAGTGTAGAACACAGATAACACTATTATTGTGAAGCCTCAATTTAACAAATTATTAAATACATTATTTGCCAGCACCGTATTTCCTGCCCTGTACTTGCCTTATGTATCTCACAACAGACGCAGTAAAATAAAGTTAATTATAGGGATATAGTTATATATATGTATATATATGTATATATATGTATAGATGTAACTATTCAGCCCTTGTTCTCACCACATGACCAATTCCCTAATTCTATAGAGAGCACGATGTTTTTCATGAAGACATTTAAATCTTTCTCTCCATAAGAACATCATGCAAATTTTATTAAATACTGTCATTGTGTTTCCAAACATTGTAGAATTAGCTTCTCTAGAGACCTCATTAAAAAAAGGTAGGCTCTATACTTATCTTTATCAGATGATTATAGCTGGTTTTGGCTACAGTACTTCTCAAAATAGCCAAGAAATGTTACAGTGGATTGTAGATTCATTGTTAGCTAACTTGAACTGATACTATAATAATCTCTATTTTTTAAACTCCTGGTATGAATATTTTATTTATAACATTGACTATTAAAGGGTCACAAGAGTTATTAAGTTAATAATTATGGAAATTATTTTCTTCTGTTTGCTCTGATAAGCATGCTTCAGTATTCTGTGGGTATTTTTTTCCTTACAATGTCAAGAGGTAGTGTAATGAGGAAGGTTATTTGAGGATCTTTTAGTTTCCCAAAACAGACTGGTAAAATTAGAGGAAGTCAGCTCAATATTCCCCTATAAACTCTGGAGCCCTAGTGTGTAAGCTGAATGAGTTAGTCTTGAAAGGGTTGCCTCTCCAGAACTAACTAAGGGCTTCCCTGAAAATCATAGGTGGTAGGAGAAAAATGCAAAAGAAATTCTTCACAAAGATGTAAAAACTTGAGAAAAACTTGAGTACTTTTTAATAAAGATTTTATTTATTTATTTGACAGAGATAACAAGTAGGCAGAGAGAATGGGGCGGGGGAGGCAGGCTCCCTGCTGAGCAGACAGCCTGATGCAGGGCTCCATCCCAGGCCCCTGAGATCATGACCTGAGCTGAAGGCAGAGGCTTTCACTCACTGAGCCACCCAGGTGCCCTTAATATTCGCACTTTTAATGGAAATTATGATTAAATTAAGAGAATAAAAGAAACACCTATCAGATAATTAGTACTATATCCTTTCCAAACATGGTCTTCATTAATACAATATTTAATTTCATATAAACATATTTAAGTAAATGAATCTAGTAATAAACCTTAATTTGAAGGAGGGAAATTTCTAGAGAAATTTCTTTAATCTTTTGCTTTAATGTGAAGTGTAATTTTCCACATAGAAATTATAATTTTAGGGGCGCCTGGGTGGCTCAGTGGGTTAAGCCTCTGCCTTCGGCTCAGGTCATGATCTCAGGGTCCTGGGATCGAGCCCCACATCGGGCTCTCTGCTCAGCGGGGAGCTTGCTTCCCCCTCTCTCTCTGCCTGCCTCTCTGCCTACTTGTGATCTCTCTGTCAAATAAATAAGTAAAATTAAAAAAAAAATACTGCAAAAAAAAAAGAAATTATACTTTTAGTTGTATACAGATGCCAATGTAAATGGAAACACCAAAGTATCCATATTTGTCACTAATTTTGTACACATTTGCCACTAATTTTGTATAATTATGGCCTGAACAATGATTTCTCCTCAGATCTCTTACAATAGTTTGGAGACTTTACCTGTTGAGAGAAGTCAACCACATTCTTTGCTCCTTAATTCCTAACTGTAATTCATTTATGGTCAATCAGTAGCTATTTTAAGTGATTTATATTCAAGAAAGATATATTTGCAGAATATTTTCTGACCTTATATATATTATCTGAAGTTATCTTTCTTTGGCCTTTGCACTTTAAAAAAAGTACTTGGCTCACAAATAATTTTTCTTTAAAAAAATCTGTATAGGGATGGCTGAGTAGCTCAGCTGGTTAAGCGGTTATCTTTGGCTCAGGTCATGATCCCGGGGTCCTGGGATTAAGCCCTGTGTTGGGCTCCCTGCTCAGCAGGGAGCCTGCTTCTCCCTCTCTGTCTCTGTCTCCCAGCTTGTGCTCTCACTCTCTCTCTCTTCAAATAAATAAATAAAATCTTTTTTTTTTTTTTAAATAAATAAAATCTTTAACAAAAATCTGTATATAATGCTTTCATTGTTTTCTGGCATTAATTAATTGGTTAACAAATCCTAATGAATAATTAACAGGCTTAATTTATTTTTCATACCTGAGAATCTCATTTTTATGCCGAGGTGTTCCTAAGATTGTTTATATTCTGTATAAGAATAAAAAGTGCATCAGTATACATACGTCTTTCTTGATTTTTACCTGGAAATTATTAGGCTTGATCTCAATTATTTACCCTTTATATCTATTATCTTTTTACCCATAATTGTCATCTTCATGCTTTTTATATCTTCTACAGCAGGAGGTTCATGGAACTCACTTTGGGACAGATGAAAATTTTACATGCAAAGTACTTTGTAGAGATCTAGGTACGCAGATAACAGTGGCTGACAGCTAGTGTTATTACCCCAGGCTTAGAGGTGCTCCCAGGATGTGGCCTTGTATATGGACTCCTGCCTTGATAGTATGTCCACTTCCCAAAGAATTTTAGAACAGGAGCCCACCAGGCTCGGCTCTTGCCTCTGTGTGCCGATCCCTAGGCACACAGTCTTGAGGAGGGGCTCTCATACCAATGATAGACTGTCCTGACCCTTGCAGCATATATAGTCAGCCTCTACTGAGTTTCTTACGACTTTGGGGACAACCTCACATCTCATTTTAGATTCTCCAGGAAGTGAGGACTCCCTACAGCCGTTGCCTGTGTCAGTACCCCACAGCTCAGTTTGGTACGTGTAGTTCCTGGCAGAGTATCTGCCTGACCTGCTCTCCTGTTGCAGTTAAAAGACTTATACCTGATTATAAGGTAAGATTTTCAATTCTGAACGCGTATGAAGCACATTAACTTAATCATCACACATGGGCTTTACAAGATCGAGTCCCTCATTAGTGAAGTCTACTTGTACATTCTTTTACAAAAATTGGACACTATTCCCCCCCTTTCTAGTTACCACTCAAATTTTATCACTGGTTATCAATACTGATTCTCACGAAAACCAGAAGTGAGTTACACAAATACTAGATTTAGCATGTATTTCAGTTGCTTCAATGCCAGGATGATTCTAGTAACAATGCATTAAATCAAAGTCTCATCACTTTAAACGAAGGGGACTAGAAGCAGAGTAAAATAATCAATCTCAGTGTCCTTCCATACATTATAAAAGAGGAATATGGAGAAAGTTAACATTAACTGATCACCTATATGTGTTAGAAACCGCGTGTGACACAGTTCATAAATATTATATTAAATAAGTTTGCCCTGTTGTTCCATTGTACAATTACATTTATATTCCTATGTGTACCAACTTCATATTGCAAAGTTTAGTAAGCAGAGCTTTTTACATGAACTATACAATGCAGTAATTTATGGTGCTTTGAGTATTCCGTTTTGCACTAATCTTCACATTTGTTCTAACACATAAAATTACGAGCCATCTAGCACTACACATCTTGTGTAGTCTGCTGGTCACGCTTGCTCTAGAAACAACCACCACAGAGGCCAATTTTACTCAATTGTTCTAGGTTCAGCTATCTTATAAGAAATGATAGATCCTTTGTTCCATTTTTGTGGGCCCCTCCAAAACTACTCTGATGACTATAACAATGCAGTTTTTATTGTCTCCTATTACATTAGTTTGCTATGGCTGCCAGAACAAAGTACCTTGGACTAGATGGCTTTTAATCTCCTCAGAGTACTGGAGGTCACAAGTTCTAGATCAGGTTATCAGTGCAATTGGTTTCTCCTGTGGACCTCTCTCTTTTGCTTGTGGATGACCATTTTTTCCCTGTGTCCTCCACGGTCTGTCTTTGATGCCTGTGTCCTGATCACTTCTTCTTATAAAAATAACATCCATATTAGGTTAGGGACCACTTTAATTATCTCAGTCACATCGTTAAGGCTCCCGTATCTCCAAATGTCACATTCTCAGATACTGGGATTAGAACTTCAACATACGAATGGGGAGGGGGACACAACTCAGCCCCTAACACCCTTACATTGAAGAAAATAATGCGTCTTTCCCTACTCCTAGATGGAAACTATAGGTTTTTTTGGTTACTTGTCCAGGACCCCTAGGAATTCAGTTCAGAAATTAGAATGGTCTGTTTAACATTATTAATTGAAATTCTGAATGGAATGTAATTCCAAATCTTCTCCTTTGCTTGAAATTGGATGTGCTATAGGCTGGAAGCCTGCAGTGGGATAGGGCTTCATCAACTTCTCTATTTTACCATCTTGAGAACTTCTTTTCTTTTTTATCTGTCTTGCCTACTCCCATATTCCCCCAGGCTGCTAACTGGGTTTTGATTCCCCCAGGGTCATAAAAGCCTCTGTAAGAGGTCTTACCTAAACTATCTCTTGATAACTCCTTCCTGATCTCTGGCATGGCAGAGATTTCAAGCTCCTTCTTCTGGGAGCATTTATGGTTCTTGGGAGATTCTCATTGCTAAGCACCTCTCACTGTGTGCTAAGAAGATGACAATGCGTGTTTTGTAAGTGGGCCACTTCTTACGACTTGAGCAACTTGGGGAGGCAAGCTGACTCAGGCGGTGGAGTCACTTGGTTGTCACAGGCCAACTTTATAATGTGTGAGTCAAGTCACAGCCTGCCACATTCCCCAAGAGCACCAAGCACACAGCAAACAAGCACTTAAAATGGTGTTCTGTGTAATCTGCAGGGCCTAGTGCCAAATGCAAATGCAGGATTTACTGTTCAAAAATTATTAAGGCTTTCCAATTGTAAGGCTCTGCTTGAGGGCATGGGTTGCACAGCCAGGAAGGTGCTCCTGCCTGGAGTCCTCCTCAGTAAGGTTTGTCCCTGGAAACTAGGATCCCACCCCCTCTTCTCTAGAGGGAGGGCAACTGCTCTTTTCAGAGAACCCGAATCCTCTCCATTTTGTGATACCTCCTGTTATGGATTGAATTGTGCCCCCCAAAAGAAATGCTGAAGTCCTTCACCTCTAAGCACCTCAGAATCTGAATGTATTTGGAAGTAAGGTCATTGCAGATGGGATTAGGTAAGTGATGAGGAGATCATACTGGAGAGAGTGGAGGCTTAGCCCGAAATGGCTGGTGTCCTTAGGAGAACATGGAGATGGAGACATTCACAGAAAAAAAATGCCTCCATCGGAGCAATGCATCATCACAGGCCATGGGGATGCAGGTAAACACCACAAGTTAAAAGCAGCAACAAATGTTTCTCCCTTACAGGTTTTGGAAGAAATAGGCCTCTCCTGACACTGTGATTTCTGACTGAAGCCTCAAGTACTGAGACACAATGAACTTCTATTGCTCACGCCACACGGTTTGTGCGAGTTTGTTATGGTGTCCTAAGGAACTTACACGCCTCCTTTGATTCCGTATGATGGCTGAAGGGTCTAAGAGTCTTGGAAGCAGTTTCCAAAGTGTCTGCAAATTCTGCACAGGGAAGTCTGATTTTAGATTTCACATCTATTTTATCTTGCTGTCTGGGCTGAAATTTTAACATTCAGTTATGATCTCCGAAAGCATCAATCATTTTTACAATCATTTTTCTATTGAAATGTATCTTCATAAGGTGGTTCTTGACTTTGATGAGGTGAATTACCTGCCTTTTTTTTTTTTTTAAAGAGTTTATTTATTTATTTATTTATTTATTTGACAGAGATCACAAGCAGGCAGAGAGGCAGGACGAGAAAGAGAGAGGGGGAAGCAGGCTCCAGCTGAGCAGAGAGCCTGATACGGGGCTCGATTCCAGGACCCTGAGATCATGACCTGAGCCAAAGGCAGAAGCTTTAACCCACTGAGCCACCCAGGAGCCCTGAATTACCTGCTTTTATTGTAGACTTTATAGGGACCAGATTAATTTCTGTTTCTGAACTGATGTACTCAAATGAGTTTACAAGAAATTCCTAACATATAAAAGGTGACAGCCAATTTCACTCTCAGTTCTTTATAATATTAACATTTTTTTTAGAGAAGGACGCATTTTCATTACTTTACATATGCATGTGGTTTGTTCTGGATTTTTCACTTTGGGGAGTATGTTCAAAGGCATTTATGTTCACCCCTTTGAAAAATCTGAAATTTGAAAAACTGCAAGCAAATTTTGCTCAGATTTGTAGCATAAGCAGCTGCTGGCAAAACGGTCAAAGCAAAACAAGACGCAGAGCTGGTTCACTTGTTCTGTGAAGAGGCACAGGAACCAAACGCCCTCTGCTGGCTCTGCATTGCTATAGGGTTCCTCCATCTTAACAGGAAGAAGAAATACTTTGCAATACAAACACTAATTTTCATATATTTACATTACGCTCATATATATCCTATGTGTGTTTAAAAGTCTCATAAGTGCATTTGATTCAGCTTTATTATAGAGGTGGTGATTTTTCTAGATTTAGTTATGAATTTATAAAGCACTTCTGTTGAGTTCTTCCAATTTACTGTAAAAGTTCACAGTTTGAAGGGGCTGTGTCACTATATGTCAGCTGCTTTGCTTTCTCTTTGAAGAACCTTAAGCCAATGGAGTTACAGGATTCACATACTTGGCCAGAGCCACTTAGTGACAGAAGTTTCTCCGGATCCCAAGCTCACTGGTTATTTTTCTTTCACTTGACTACACTGCCTCTTACATCCCATCACTTTGTTACTTTGGAACTTTGGGCCCTCTAGCAGATCGCTCTAGGTAACTGAAGTGCAGTCAATTTGAGAACTCTGTTAACAAGAATCCAGAAGGATAAATTATTTTTAAAAGCTCTCACATACATTCTAATAGTTTTCTTTCCCCCTCATTCTGTAAAAATGGCCCAGGTAAATTTGTATTGAAATAATAAGAAAAATTATTTAACAACAAAAATTAGACCTTCAGCAATGTGATTTTTCTTTCAGAATGTTCTGTTTGTCATCCCATCGTGAAATTAGCATGAGGAATGTGTAGATGGATTTGAGTTCATCAATGGAGCTGCCAAGGAAAGAGACTTCTGCTCCCAAGTAGGATGTTTTTCTGCCTTAACTGATTTTAGGCTTCACCTCTGGCCTGTCAGCTCAGTGGTCTGGTAGGTAGGTAAGGAGAGTAAGTAGCTTCTGTGTTATCTTTACTTCTATGTCTAAATGGTATCTATGGTCTTTTACAGATTTAATGCTCTCAAACTCTATTGCTAAAAGTAGGATGTGGGGTGCCTGGGTGGCCTAGTCAGTTGGGCATCTGCCTTGGCTCAGGACATAATCTCAGGGTCCTGGGATGGAGCCCCGCCTGCTTCTCCCTCTCTCTCTGTGCCTCCCCCCTGCTTGTGATCTCTTTCTCTCTTTCAAATAAATAAACAAAATCTCAAAAAAAAAAATGGGATGTAGGTGTGCATCTCATGTTCAGTATTCCCATCCTGTCCTCAACATCATCCAGGATGCATTAACTCTTTCTCTTTTTACTTTGATATAACTGTATATTACAACTTTACATTTCTGAATAGGTGATCGGCAAGTTACCTCATCTTTCCATCCCTGACTGGGTATGTTCTGCTCTCATCACAAGAACTATCCTAATTCCACTTTGCCCAGAAAAAGACTACTACCCAACCTCAAGTTCTAGTACCTTTTTCACTTTCTTCTTGTATTACTTTAACTACTCTCACCTACTTATCCACATTGTATTGCAGGCATGGTATCATTTGTGTATATCTTTTAAATTTAATTAATTTATTTTTAAAGATCTGTTTGTTTATTTATTTGATGGGGCGTGGGGTGGGGAAGAGAGAGCGTACAAGCAGGGGGAAGGGCAGAGGGAGAGGGAGAAGGGACTCCCCACTGAGCAGGAAGACTGATGTGGGGTTTGATCCCAAGACCCTGAGATCATGACATGAGCTGAAGGCAGACACTTAAGGCTGAGCCACCAGGCATCCCACTTTACTCTGTCTTGAAGGGTTTTCAAGGGAGTCTACAATTCAAGATATCTAATACACAAACATTATGTTCCAGCTATTCACATTTAACTATTGTAGTACTAAAGAATATAAATTGCAAATTTAAGCCCAACTGGATATCCCACTGGATACACTTGAACGTGCAGATGTTGTTCTTTATGTGACTGTGGCAGAATTCTCAGATGGCCCAAAGTTTCCTATCCAATATACATGCCCTTCATAAACACCCTCCCCTTGAGTGTGGGTGAGACTACCACAACAGGAAAGTCACTCCATGATTACTTTATGTTACATAAGACCTAGAATTAGCCAACTTAAAGAGTGAGATCTTCCTACTGGCCTTGAAGACACATACAGTCTTGTTTTAGAGGGGCCAGCATAGGAAGGGAACTAAGAAGAGCTTCCCACTGGTGGGAGGAGTAACTGGCAGAGAGCCAGAAAAACAAAACAAAAAACACAAAAAGCCAAACACCATAACACAAAATTATTGGAGCTCAGTCCTCCAACTGCAAGAAACTAAAATCTGCTGATAACCAGGAAGCTCGGACTCTGACCCTCCAGTGAGGTCTCAGATCTGGCCAACACCTTGATTTTAATTCTGTGAGATCCTAACCAGAGAACCAGCCATGCTGTGCCTGAATTAGACCCAGAGAACTGTGAGATTAGTAATCTTGTGTTGTCATAAGCCACTAAAGTTGTAGTATCTTGCTATACAATGGCAGAGAACTGATACAGTGAGTGACCATCAGGAAAAAGGAAATACATACAAAAATTACAATTATTCTTACCATGTGGAATATCTTCTCCCGTGCTATGTCCCTATCATTTATTCATTCAATCGTTCATCCATCTATTTATTCAACACATATTTTTGAGCATGTTAAATGTTTCAGACCTTATCTGAACCATATAGGCTCTTCATGAAACTGAATTCAAGACACCAACACCTAATAGGGTGTCAACATTTTTGTAAAAGTTTCCTCCACTCTTCCAAACAGCCTTGAGCTTTATTCTCCATGTTCTCATTGTAATGATTTTCTGGATTATCTTCCTCTTGATGGTATTCTCTGCTATATTTCCTCTGATCATATCATTCCTTAAATATTTATTCTCTGAAGAATTTGCCCTCACACATATAGACTGTCAGGAAAGTCAAAGGGATTATTGGATGGGATAATTTCTTTCAGTCGTAGGCAATTTAATATCTACTTTCTCTCTATTACTACCTCATTGGTTGGTACCATGGAGCACCAAGATATTTGGTCTTTGAGGTTCTTATTGATTTATGCCTGCAAATGTAAAGTAGACATAGCAGCGATAACATATATCATTCATGTGACATCTATATAAGCTAGTATATTTGTTTTAGTGTTTTATCAGCCACAAATTCATGGTGAAAGACTTTGTGCCATCCTTTATGAATATAATTTTACTGGTATTTTGGTAAAATTTCCTCTTTTTTTTTTCCCCCTAAGGATTTATTTGTCAGAAAGAGAGCAAGAGTGGGAGAGTGAGAGAGCCTAAGCAGGGGGAGCAGCAAGCAGTGGGAGAAGCAGGCTCCCCACTAAGCAGGGAGCCTGATGCGGGACTCAATCCAGGACCCTGGGATCATGACCTGAGCCAAAGGCAGAGGCTTTAACCCACTGAGCCACCCAGGTGCCCCTTAAAGTAGTCCTTTTGATTTATGACATTCCTCATGGCTGCAAACCAAGGTCAGGCTCTACTGAGTTTGCAACTGAAACAAAGATTCAAGTGCAAGTAGTCTGGCCATTTGATGACCCCAGAAAAGACTAGTAGGTGAACAGGGAAGGAAAAAGAACTAACAGAGGGTACATTACAGATTAATTATGCTGTGGGTAACTGGAGTTTAAACCTTAGGGATCTCTGGTAGAGAACAAGCAGTCCCATGGAAGGGTGAAGAAGCTGGGATGACATACGCCCTCCATTGGCTTGAGGTGTGTTTCAGGTAGAATTAATTCCCCAGGAATAACTAGGTGGGCAAAGTGGCCTCTGGCAGTGAAAGGCTACTCTGACAGGTGCTTAGGCAAAGGGACAGAGGTTCTGTCTGGCTTTTGGATGCTATGATGCAAGCAAATGGAAGGAGAGAAAGTACACACCATTTGGGGAGTACCTGCTGTGATGATGGAAGTCATTTTAAGTATATTGTATATGGAGATATGATAGACCACATATCATATGTTCAAGGTTTTTTAGTGACCTTTCAAGGTAAGCATGTATATCCTCCTTTACAAATGAGGAACAGGGTGCATGAAAAGATCAAACAGATTCCCCCACTTCACTCAGTTTATGGGAATCTGTCTTTGAAATACAGTCATCAGACCCCAAATCCCATGGTCTTCCACACACTTAACACCTGCTTCTTGAATATTTAAATAATTAAACTCTAGACTATTCAGATTTCACTGTTTTTCCCTAAAGTGTCCATCTGATCCCATGTTCGTATTTTTCCAGGATCTCATCTGATACCACATTACATTTAACCATCAGGTCTCCTTAGCCTACAGTGACCGATGCTCAGACTGTCATCTTTTTGATGACTTTGAGTTTTGAGGAACACTGGTTAGGTATTTTACACTGTCGCTCTGTGTGGGATTGTCTAATGTTTATCTTGTGGTTAGAATGCTTTTGAGATGATGACCATGAAGGTGAAGGACCATTCTCATCACATCATATCAGAGGTGAAGGGTGCCAACATGACTCATGATGCAGAGCCCTGGTCACTTACCCAAAGGAGTATCTATCGGCCATGTTTCTCCACCATGAAGTTATAATCCCACTACCAGCTTTCACGTTTTACTGTTTGAAAGCAAGTCAATAAGCAGAGTCCACATGCAAGGTGGGCAACAGAGTTAAATTCTACTTTCTGAAAGGGGGATTATTGACCTAAATTATTTGGAATTCTTCTTTACAGGAGATCTTAGAAATCAATTTTAACATGTCTCTAAAAACTTGAGTCTAAAATTGGGGACCATATCTTTATATTAGATTGGTCTGTAACACACTAAGACTCATGTAATAAATCTCATTTGGGCCACTTGTTTCACTGGCAAGATGAAGACAAGTTCTCTTTAGTAGATGTAATTATAATGTGACCATTTTTGCCACACAGAAGTGGCATTTGCTCTTAGCCATATATAAGACATGGATTGAACACTGGCCCCTGAGAGCTTTAAAGACCACTTTGATCATTCCTTGATGTTGTAATGAGCATAAGATGCGCTTCTGAATTTGTCAGGTTTATTTTACTTTATATTTTTGCAAAAGGAGTGTCTCTTAAAAAAAATTCTGCATTTCCCCAACAGATGCACATGTTTTAATTCTTTTAAATATAAAGAACATCCCCATATCTATTTAGAGAGTTAGCAGCTAGAAAGTTGGAGTAGGAATATACCTATCTGGTAGGTTTTCATTAGAAGACTAAGGTCTTTTATTAAAAACTGGAATGGACGCTAGGCTGTTTCTATGGTAACCTACTGAAACCTTTTTTTCTTTAATGGAAAGGTATCAGTTCTGTATATACTACATGTGGCTCCTTGCTCTCTATTGGATCAAGTCCTTTGATAAAAGAATAAAAGAAATGAACTGAAAGAAAGTCATATAGTCTGTCCCTGCTTGTGGTGAAATTATACTTGGGTAATAAATAACAAGAATAAAAAGCCCTTTTCATTTTTGCCTGTATTCACCATGTCATTTTTAATAACAGAAGTTCACGTCCAAGTATTTTCATGAGGCTGTATTAGGAATAGGCTACAAGTTCTCTTTTGACAACCTTTGCAGTCTGAAAGCTCTTTGCTACTTTTGTCCCTTCAAATCAAAATTCCCTTGCTTGACATTTACATTCTACTATAATCTTAGCTCCTCTACTTATAAACTTAATGTTCCACTCTCCTCAGTCCAGGCTTTCTCTTCAGTTTGGACCAGTATCCCCGCTGTCCTTGCAGACACTCCATTCTCTGTGCTTACTGACAGCTCTGTGAAGCCTTTCAAACCCACTCCTGTTCTTACCAGAGGTTTCGCTGAATGTTTCCTAAGGCATAGCAGTACACAGACTTGTTGTTTCAACAATGACTGTTTTGTATTCTCCCTGGGATTGAGTATAGGGATTGTGTGCCTATTTGTTTATTTAGATTTCATCTTGTAAAAAAGTAGAAGTAGATTTAAACAGAATTTTACATATATATGTAACATACACACAGAGAGAAATAAGAGAGAAAAAATTCATCTGCATAAAAATGGTAATGTTTTAAAAGAACAAAAGAATTCAAATAAGGCCAATATAAATATTTTCCCATAAGATATTATTAATTTTCTCTGGATAAACCATGTGTCTGGCAGCAAAAAAGAAAAGGAAAAATCTGTTTCTCAGGAGACAACCAACTCTTCCTAATACTCAATGCAGTATGAAATTCTCTTAGGGACACTCATGGAAGAATTCCATGTTATGTAACAAATAGCATCTTTACCAACTTCCCTATACACAAAAAAAGAATTTAAGTTCTGGGTATATTTTCATATTCTTCTTGGTGCCCATACATTGCTGGGTATACATATGGTGTTCAAGGAATTCTTGATTAACAGACTTTTTCTTTTTTTTTTCTTTAAATGATTAGGTTTTGGTGTCTGACAGATTGCCTAAAATTTTCACATTGTTCTAAGACATTTTATATAAACAACTATAGTATATATAATATATATTATATATAATAAAACAATTATATATAAGCAATTATATATAATATATATAATAAAATTTTATACATATTTATTTATTTATTTATCCCCCCCCCCCCAATTCTAGCTTTCTAAATTCATGAGTCTGCCCTTGGAACAAAGATTTCACAAATCATCTGGACTTGCTGCTCTTGCTTATCTAACAATAGGGATAAAGAATACTAGAACTGGTGAACATCTAGTTCGGCCATATCAATTACAGTATTAGAAACTAAAGGCTGAAAGGATAAGGAACTTCTGTACAACCACTGCTCCGAGCTGGATGTTTGTGTTTCCCCCTCTCACTAATTGTTATGCTGACCCTAGCAGCCAAGGTCATGGCATTTGCAAGTAAGATTTGTGGGAATTAATTAGGTTTAGATGAGGTCACAAGGATGGAGCCCCAATGATGGGATTGGTGCCTTACAGGGAAAGGAAAGGAAAGGAGAGACCAGAGCTAGCTCTCTTTCTGCCACATGAAGACACAGGCAGAATGTGGCAAAATACCAGCCAGGCAAGTGTCCCTGCCAGAACCTGACCATGCTGGCACCCTGATCTGGAACTTTCAGCCTCCAGAACTGAGAGAGACATGTCCATCTGTTATTGAAACCACCCAGTCTACAATCTTGTGTTATGGAAGCCTGAGAAGACTAAGATAAGCAGAGAGCAATTTTGACACCCAGGTCTTCTGATGTTATCTTTACTTCTTACCAAAACTGACTCAGACCAAGTACGATGTAGTGTAATAAGGTATATGAAAAATAAAACCCATTTACGATACCAACTAGGATTACTCTGAGAATCAAATTCTAATATATTTAAAGCATCTGGTAAAGGTGTACTAGGGGAATAGTGTTCAGTATAGAACAGATTCACCCCCTCACTGTCATAGGCTACTCAGACCAAAAATTCCTGGTCTATTCTTAAAAGCTTTAAAATCAGAAATAACTAAACCAACTCGTGCTGCTGATCTGTGCTTTAATTTAGTGTAGAATGCAATTAATCTTAGAAAAATATTATTTTATGAAGAAATTATTGGTGTATTTCTATTTAAATAAAAATAATAGGTTTTAATGGTGAGGATAGATTATTAACTAGGACTGCCTAATAAAATGAGAGAGAACTGTTCATGGTTTATACAGAAAAGCAATGACATTCCCATGATATCGGAGACAAAATTTTATTTATTTACACAAAGAATATAGAATTTGGACCATTAAAATATGAAAGGCATTTTGTTGATATTTTGTCACTGCTGTTATGCCTACATTTCTAACCATGCAAAATATTTATGGAATATATACTTACTCTAAAACATTTTGTTTTCTGTCACACAGATATCTAAGCTTGCCTTTAGTTGGTTTATCTTCATAATATCTTATATATGATAACTCCTTTCCTTTCTTTTTTTCTTTGAGAGAAACAGAGATCAAGTAGAGGGATTGGGGGGGTGCAGAAGGTTAGGGAGAAAGAGAATCTTAAGCAGGCTCCACAGTCAGCCTGGAGCCCAGTGCAGGGCTTGATCTCACAACCCTGAGCTCATGACCTGAGCAGAAACCAAGACACTTACCTGACTGAATCACCCAGGTGCCCTTGATAACTCCTTTCAAAAACTGTTGAGTATTAACTAAGGACCGCTTTAAGAATCTTGGTGCTACAAAAATATTATACTTGGCATTTTATTTGGCCATAATATTTACAGATTTTATAGATTTTTCCTTTTCCCAAACTTTATGTTTCCTTTCCTGGCACTGGTTAGTCAGGCAGCTGAATATGAATTTCTTAGATTTTTGTTACCGATGCTTTATTGTGCTACCTTTTCTTTCCTGGAAAAATCAAGCTTTCATAGTTGAAAGAAAAACAGAAACTTAGAAATACCCTTACCTGATACTTCTCTTCTATATAATTTAATAACTATGATAGAACTAAAAACTCTAAGAAAAACGGGGCGCCTGGGTGGCTCAGTGGGTTAAAGACTCTGCCTTCAGCTCAGGTCATGATTCCAGGGTCCTGGGGTCGAGCCCCGCATCATGCTCTCTGCTTAGCAGGGAGCCTGCTTCCTCCTCTCTCTCTCTGCCTGCCTCTCTGCCTACTTGTGATCTCTGTCTGTCAAATAAATAAATTAAATCTTAAAAAAAAAAAGATAAATAAAAATAAAAACTCTAAGAAAAGAAGTTTCTTAGGTACAGCAAAGCAAGTAATTTGAAGTATGGATTCTGCTTCACCTACGGTTAATATAAAAATAGGCTAGCCCACACCATTAATTTGGAAATCATAGACATTATTTACCTTACTTAGAAGCTAATAAAATGGCTTTTACTCCTAGATTGAGCCAAGATGAAATTATTACATGACCTGCTATAAACAGCTTTACATGATACTTTAAAATAATTATTTACATCCTCAGTGAAATTTAGGTACACATGTGGTCTTAGGGGGGAGAAATAGGAGATCATTTCAAAGGACCTTAATGGTCTTTATATATAGTAGATTCATGCATTCACATTATTATTTCTTTTAATTATTAAATATAGAAATGTCAGGAGGAAGATTACTTGAACAAGGAAGCAGCTCAGAGTAATGATAAGACTAAGGTGTTGAGTCAAGAAGCATTATGCATAAATCAGGAGAAAAGCACTTGTAGACAAAACGAAGAGAGGAATGAGGTTCTGAAGATTGAAACAGCGCAGAGGGTAAAAAGCTCTGCTGGAACTGAATGGTTGAAGGCAGACACGCTTAAGTTAGTAATGTCAGCGGAAAGCTTGGAGTGTGTCTACTTAACATGGGCTGCAGAGGAGATAAACGGGTGAACTGAGGGAACAGACTGATGCTGCTAACATTTTTCTTCTGGTAGATTTTTGTGCTAATGGCTTACCCTTCTCAGTAAGAAAAGCTCTACTGATGGTGTGAGATAACAGAAGGGTGTGTGTGTGTGTGTGTGTGTGTGTGTATGTGTACTGGGATTTCATTAAACTAGTATTAAACTTTCTTCTTTATGAAAATTGTGATATTTAACTTTTTAAGGGCGGTTTTAAAAAAAAATCTGGGAAACTCATTAGTAAAATGAATATAAATTTACATGAATTTCCCAAAGAGCTTAAAGTATTTTAACCTTTAAGCTCTATAGAAATTTAATTTTAAGCTTTTTAGAGCCCAGGCTAATATGATACACTATAATTAATCGATTAATCAACAGGATAAATATTTCTTTTGTCCTGCTATGTGCAGTCACATACTTTGATATCATAAGATGATAAGATGACTTATTTTTTAAGCTTTTATTTATTTATTTGAGAGACAGCGAGAGAGAAAGAAGGAGCAACAGAGAGAAGCAGATTCCCCACTGAGCAGGGAACCTGACTGACACAGAGCTTGATCCCAGAACCCTGAGATCATGACCTGAGCCCAAGGCAGATGCTTAAGGGACTGAACCACCCAGGTGCCCCCTAGATGACTTCTCAGAGACTGGTGTCCCTTTAAGTTTAGTCTAGTGTCCCTCCTTGTTGCTTTCTTTACCAGGAATCAGAGTAGAAATTTTTATCAGTTCAACACTAGGAATAACTGAACCTTTTTGAAGGTGGCTTGTTTTTACATTATTTACACAATGAAACATATAACCTATTTTGTACTTATTAGCTAGAAAGCTCAAAGCCAAAGGTTTGGCTTATTTAAATGAAGGTGGGATTTCAGGGAATTAATTTTAAGTACTTTACAGTAAAATAGTAAAAGTGCTTTCTAGGTTAACTTGCACTGCCAATTCTTCCAGAGCTTTTGAAAAAAATGTCAAGTGATAGATATTAATAATCATTATGTAGAGATATATAAGATTACACCCAGAAGAAAAGATAAATCTAAGAAATGGCCAATATTAGTGCTCATTTTATAGGAAACCTTAAGAAAAAAAATTTCACAATCTCTGAGTAACTCCTACCAGGAAAAGAAAGGGGTTGAACACAACAGATTTGCTCTTTGTTTTTATGCCAGGAAACATTCTAACCAGGAAAACTAGGCAGAATCACATCCTACGTTTAAGTTCCTGCAAATTTCAATCATTTCCAGGCTTACCAGATATTCTTTTAACATAAATAATGCTGATCTCCTCCAGCTTGCAAGTATCCAGCTCATTTAAACACTTAATGAATAGGACATGCTCCTTCTTTCCTCTTAGGCCATTTCATTTCACTTGCAAATTTACCCTGGTGATTTTAATTCTATTGTGCAAACTTTACTAAAAGTGGACCAAATTAATGTAGAAAGGGCTTCTAAGTAATTATAATACTGATAAAAATGCAAACCATAAAGTCCATTCATTTTTGTTGAATGAATGTATTCATTATAATCTGTGAGTACATCAGAATGCATTACTAAAATAATAAAACTCTTTCTAGGAGAAGGTCTGTAATAAGGCCAGGAAGTTTTTTTTTTACCCTCAAAATTTGTTTACTATCATAAGCTTAGATTCTTCTTAAATATAAGTCGTCACATTTTAGAGGAGGAGACATTTGTTTGAAAGTATTGATAAGACCTAATGATCTCTTCTTTACCCTGGCAGAACACACGGTTTTAATAAATGGCTAGCATAAGCTTCCCTAAAGGCTTCCTACCTTGAAAAATGGCTGTGAATCATTTACTACTATAAATTACATGGAATGTTTCCATATGCTTTCTAGCTGCCTCCAAATGAGTGGCTCCAGGGAGAAAGAGAACATTATAAATGCATTTGCTAAAATATGAGTATTTTTCCATCATTTTATATATTTTCTTGTCTTTAGAAATAATGAGTACAATACGCATGCTTTTCCCCCCTTTTGATTAAAAAGATATTGCAATTCAAAGGGAAACACTCACCACTGGATTTTTTAAAATTTTATACTGATACTTGTTATTAAAGTAAAATGGTTATTTGATAAATATATTAATCTTATATCTAATTACAGGTATATTTTATATAAATTTTGAATAAAAAATAGTGTCAGATATATGACCAATAAGACTAAGACCTATTTGCCAATTTTGATATTGGCTCTTTAAAGCAGATGTAAATGTCATTTAAAAGTACCTCATTAAAAAAGAATGGTACTTCTGCAACAAAAAGAGAAAGCATAAAAGCAAGCAATGATTGAAATATATAAACTCTTTAAAAGTCTGTACATGAAAACATACCAGAAAAAAAATATAAAATCTGAAAAAAAAAATCTGGAACACGTATCACAGAAGGTAATAATCTCAATAAAGTATTTTTATAAGTGGAGAAGAGAAACAAGAGCTCCCTCAACCACCAATGAAAATGTAAGAAAAGACAAAGGCAAAAAGCTGACTAGAAAATCTACCAAGTATGGACGTCAATTTTTAAATTGCTTAAATGCATTAGCATTAGAGATATGATTTTAAAAAGATAAAATGTTTCTCCCATACTAAATTGGCAAAGATGAAAACAGAATAAAGCAAAAATACAATGCCTGTTTAGGGTTGTTCAGTCTGATCACAATCCTGGGGAGCAGGATTGGAAATCAAGATAAATGCAATGAACATGTATGTGGTGGGGAATCAGCCAGATTTAGATTCAAACTGGCTTTACTTCCTAATCATATTACCAGTCTCTCAGAGTTCCCATTAGACTCATGAGTAAAATCAGGATAGTAATAGTACGTACTTCATAGATTGTTATGGGAATGAAAGGCAGATATGTACGTAAAATATTTACCATAGTGCCTCTTCATAGCTTAGCAATTAGTCCCATTAAACTAGTAAAACCTTAAAAGGGACAACTTGTCACCATGAATTAAAAGCCTTATAATGTTGCAGAAGTTTTGACTTGTCCAATTTACTTCCAGACAGTATTTTTTAAATAACGATTTTATTTATTTATTTGACAGACAGAGATTGCAAGTAGGCAGAGAGGCAGGCAGAGGGAGAGGAGGAAGCAGGCTCCCTGCTGAGCAGACAGCCTGATGCAGGGGATCATGACCTGAGCCAAAGGCAGAGGCTTTAACTCACTTAGCCACCCAGGCGCCCCCAGACAGTATTTATAAAGAAGTAAATAGAGATGCTTACAAGATTTTAGCTACAAGGTTATTGAGGAGCCTCACCTGTAACAGTAAAAATTCTCTAATGGTACTGTGTATTAAGTAATAGGGATTAATTAAATAAATTATATTGTATCCATTCAAATATGCCCTGTTCAGGTAAAGAAGTTGTTAGCCAATGGATAGCCAAAAAGAAGTTAAATTATTTGGGTTTTAAACAGTATGTCTTAAGTTTGTGAATGGAGTAGTATTTGGTCAGCAGTGCAAGTACACAGAACAGTGTCAGTGAACTGCAGAGATATGAAAATGCACAGAGCCTACAGGGAATGGAAAAGTATCAGACACATGTCTACAGGACAAAAAAAAAAAAAAAAAAGAAAAGAAAACACAAACTATTAGAGCATCAAAGGAGACTCTGCTGGAAAGTCAGATGAGGATGAAACTATGTGGAGTTTTGTATATATACATAAGTAAGGAATACATAACTATACACATAACTAAGGAATTCTTATGTAATTCATAGGGCAGTGGAGAATTGCTAGAGATTTTCATCAAATTTAATTATAAAGTGGTATATGTAGAATGTAATCATGGAATTCCATATGATGTGTGGTAATAATGAGGTTTTCTGGTCACATAGGTCAAAGAAGATAGAGGCCCTAGTTATAAACGGTCTTAGAGATCAGAGTCAAGGTATATGATTTTCAAGATAGTATCAGGATTAGGTGACCAACCAAACTTCAGAAATGTCTATGTTGGGTTTAAATTTTGGATGCTTATGTGAAATAGAAGAAAATGAGCACATTCTGAAAACAGCTAAGTTTGAGATGCCTGCAGAGATTCCCAGTAATTAACTGGCAAGAGATTCCAGAGTTTAGAAGAGAGGTTGGAGATAAAGATATAAATCTGAGGCATTAGCATTGTAGGGGACATGGAACTGCTTCCAGGAATCAATTTCATCTTTTCAGAAGTAAAGAGAAGACAATCCCATAACTTCCAGTAATATACATTCTACTAGGAAACTGTGAGTTCTTCTTACACACACACACACACACACACACACACACGTATATAAATATATATTCAAGTTTTAATCAAATTCCTATTTATTTTCATTCTTTTGAAAGTGTTTAATGTTCATCACATTATTTGTGAGTGAAAGCATTTCAAGAACAGATAGGCATGGACTTTCTAATTATGTGATTATTGTTTGAGACAGAAGATTTTTATTACTAAGGTTCTAAAAGAATACCTCAAAAAAAAAAAAAAAAGAGTACCTCAAGATGATCAAATGTTGAATGTAATAATAATTCTACACCTGGTATCTTATTTTTACAGTATTCTTGCTACAGAAACTTCCAAGCATGCTTTCATTTTCTTGGCTAGTTTTTATTAGGTGCCTACCATATCCCAAGCCCTGGGTAGGGTGGAGGGAGAGCATGTTGGGTGTTGGAATGTTTAAGTGTTTAAGAAAAGTTTTCTGGCAACTACTGAAAAGTAAGCTTCTTCCTGATATCTCCAAGAACATTAAAAAAATAATAATAACAAAACTCCCATGCAAGGGGAAATGGTTAAGGGATAGTTGTCAACAAACACAAAACACCTTCATTTAGAAATGAAACCAAGTAGAAATGCTAAAAACAAAACAAAACAAAACAAAACAAAACAAAAAAAAAACAGTGTTAACATCTCACGAATTTTGTGCAAAAGCAAGAGTGAGAAACTAATATTTTATATGGGTTTGGGCTACTTTTAAAGAATTTTAAACAAAATAACCATAAATATAGATACAGCTTCCATAGTAACATAAAAGAGTAACAATAAAACACAGGGAAGGTAGCTCTGAGAATAAAAATCCCAAAATCTGTTCTTTTCTAAACTGTAAAAAATGTAAACATGTCCTTAATTAGGGATGAACTAGGATCAATCATCCAAGAAATATTGAATTCCATCAAAGTATAAATCATAGTAGGGTTTTATGTAAAGGTTTAATTTTTTTATAATATATATTAAAACAACAGGAGAGGCAGTTCATTTTATTAAGCTTAACAATATCATAGGAAGTGTGTGCATTTACCTTGCCTCTGGCATTAGCTACTGAACGAATACTTCTATTTTCTTACAGAGAAAAGAGAAACAATTGAGAAAAGAAACCGAAATACGTTAAGAGAATAATTAATGTCAACAGACCAGTGTATGTCCCGAGTGTCCAGTATATGCCAAGCTAGTGTTAGTATTTATATAAATTTCACTAAATCTTTAGAGGAAAAAGAGAAAGTCTTTTTCCCATTTTATAAGTATAATAGTAAACCTAAAAAATATTAAGTAATTTACCATAAATGACACAATTTATCAGGTCAGGGCAATGCTCTAATATAATACTGTTTTGGGACACTGGGGTGGCTCAGGTGGTTAACATCTTCGGCTGAGGTCATGATTGAAGGCTCCTGGGAAGGAGCCCCAGGTCAGCGGGGAGCCTGCTTCTCCCTCTCCCAATGCTACTACTCTCCCTACTTGTGTTCTCTCTCCCTCTCAAATAAATAAATAAACAAACAAACAAATAAAATAAAATCTTAGAAAAATAAAATGATACTCTTTTGTTCTCAATAGTTTAATTTTCTCTATTTGTATTTGTTTAACTCTGAAAGTAATACTTATATGCAGAAAAATGTGGGGTAAAAAGTAAAGTTTCCCATTCCAACTCATTCTTCTCACCAGAGGTAATTATACTGCAGAGAAATTTGTATGCATTTCTAACAGATTATATTGCATCAATACAAATACAGATATTATAGATACTTTATAGAGAAAAACTTTCACATACATTGTTCATAAATGAGGTAATTCAAAGTAAGTTTTATTATGGATTTTCCCCCTCTTTTTCAGTTTTCCATGACAATACTTATAGACCTCTTTCACTCAATTTGGTGACTGGAGTTTTCAGTACTATGGATGAGCCACAATTTATTTAAACATTCCTGTCTTGGTAAATATTTAGCTGTGTCCATTGCTCTGTTACAGCAAAAAGGGGTGCTATAAACTTTCTTCTATGCTTATCTGTAGGCATCTATAACTAATCATGTAGATGGAAAAACTCTGGTTTTAATTTCTACTTTGTCATTAAGTTGACAGTGTAGTATCGTTAGAATATATGTAGGTATGGGTTTTTACTTATTGTTTGTTCACTTTATTTATGAATCCCTAAGAGTGGTGTCTTTATATACTTCCAGTTACCATGACAATAACAGTATTCTATGACAATGTCTACATAGTACTATGGTATAAGTCTACTGTTCTTTTTTGTTTTTTCCTTAAGATTTTATTTTTTATCTGAAAGAGAGAGAGAGAGAGAGATCACAAGTAGGCAGAGAGGCAGGCAGAGGGAGAGGGGGAAAGCAGGCTCCTAGTTCAGCAGGAAGCCCAATGCAGGGCTCGATCCCAGGACCCTGAGATCAGGACCTGAGCCGAAGGCAGAGGCTTAACCCACTGAGCCAACCAGGTGCCCCAAGTCTATTGTTCTGACTTTGAATTCTTTCATCTATTTACCTACTGTTGGTTATTAGTTACCTACTATATCCTAGGCCCTTGGCCAAGTACTAGAGATGAAGAGAAGAATAAGACATAGTCCCTGCTAATAAGAAGGTTATGGTAGAGTGGCATAACTTCTAGGTATTGAACACTTGTAAATGAGTAATGTAGTTTTTAACATTTATGATCCAGTTGTTTTGTGTCCTGTAGACAAATACAAGTCTGCCTGGTTGTATTTTTTAATATTAATTATGGCAACTTAAAAATCAATGAGCATAATTCATCCTGATTATCCTCCTTTTCATTTCCTATCTTCATTTTTATCTGCCTTAGATTAGGATGAAATCACAAATACTGTGCTTTTTTGGAATTCTGTAGGTCATCAAGGTGCAGACAATCAGCTGACTTTTTTCATCAGCTGATGAAACACATTCTGGAGACAGTTCTACATGTCCATCCAGTATCCATGGTAAATGAACTGTAAGGACATTTACACATGAAAGGGTAGTAAAATATTCTGTGTTTTTGTGCTACAGGTATCCAAGTAACATATTTCTGGCCAAAGAGACTTACAGGGAAGGGGGTAAAAAGCATTTTTTTTTTTCAGACGTATCTTCTCTCTATTTCCGCAAGTCTACACACTTATATAGATTTACATGACCAATCAACGAGCAGGGTACAGGAGGGAGCAAATCAGGCTGTGCACCTAAACGAACAACTTTGCTAGCAACCAATGCTGTTTACTTCCTCTTTGGGCATTCTGCTTAGTCTCACGAGGCAATCCTAACTAGCCAGACGCCATCTTTTAATGGCAGAGGCTGCCCTGGCCAGGAGCCTGCCTCCGACATCTTCCTCTCTTTTCTTTTATGGCAGGGATCGTGCCTGTCATAGGTTGTCAGTGGCAGGGAATATCCTTACCCGTCATCAGATGGCAGATATCAATGATCTGCGTCCTGTCTTAGGTTGGTATATTTCCCCCACCAATCTTACCCGTCGTTGACTACCTATCCAGCATACTTAGCCACACTTGAGGGGATGTTCCAGCCTTGATGGCTAACAAGGCCTGCACCATGGCTTGCAGGAAGTTTTGTTTTTCCCAGTAAAAGGTTAGTCATGACTCCTGCAGTTCTTCTCTACCCCAACTTCTTGCTGCCCTGAATGTGGACATGATGTCTGGAGTTTCAGCAGCCCTCATGTGACCACCTGATGATAAATGTTAATTTTAAGGACTGAAGAATGGAAAGTTAGAAAGTTTTTGATTTCTTGACAAAGTCACTGAAGACCTAAACAAATGTCAAGAGTTGACTACCTTCAGATCTCTTACTTCCATTTGTGAAAAAATTAAACTCTGCATAGTTAGACCACGAACAGTTAAGTTGTTGGCCATTTCCAAATGAATTCACTGGGATTCTATTGGTTTTGGTAGTAGAAGTCTCTCACATTCATTGTGAATCAATATAAAAGCTGGACCATTTGTGAATGCTCTGCCATTGTTCTGTCTGTATTGTTTTTTCCTATTATTCTCTTTCGTGAAGTTATTTTTCCATGCTGTAATTTAGAAAGTTTGATTTAAATATTTTTCTGCTTAAGTTGAAATTTTAGAATACTAATTAAGATTTTAATAATTTTTTTGTTTTTTTTTAAGAGGAAAATTTAATTTTTGAATGTTCTTCATTTAATCACACAGGTCCTATTTGAAGTATGGGGTCAAAATGCAACAGGGCTACTGCTTTTTCCCTGAAGATTTTTTTTTAAACATATAATGTATTACTTGTTTCAGGGGTACAGGTCTGTGATTCATCAGTCTTACACAATTCACAGTGCTCACCACAACAAACGCCCTCCCCAGTGTCCATCCCCCAGCTTCCCCATCCCTCCCAAAACCCTCCCACCAACAACCCTCGATTTGTTTCCTGAGATTATGAGTCTCTTATGTTTGTCTCCTTCTCTGGTTTCATCTTGTTTCATCTTTTCCCTCCTTTCCCCTATGATCCTCTGTCTTATTTCTCAAATTCCTCATATCAGTGAGATCATATGATAATTATCTTTCTCTGACTGACTTATTTTGCTTAGCATAATACCTTCTAGTTCCGTTCACATCCTTGCAAATGGCAAGATTTCGGGTTTTTTGATGGCTGCATAGTACTCCATTATATCCAGCTGCATTACCAATATAATCATGATGTTGTGCTGCACAGAATAATTTTTACTTTCTAATTTCACTCTAATACAATAGATGAAGAACTCACTGATATGTTTCTCCTCAATTTTTTGGACAATTTGTCTATAGAAGATTAGCTACCTCAAACTCTGTTATGAATTACTACAATCTCTAAATTCTGTCTCTCAAAATGGCCACGACAGTAGGGCTGCTCCACCTGAAGGCTCAGGGCTAGGCAGCCTCCACACGACCCACCTTGCCAAGCCACTGTCAAACATTTTATTAAAGAGAGTACAAGGATCCCTGTTATAGTCCGACAGGTCTCTGATAACTGGACAGCAACACACAAAAAGGTTGGCCTAGCCTTTTAATCAACCATCAGTTTTGTTTAAACATTTCATTTTTACCTGGTTCAAAGGGCATCTTCAGAGAGCCAAAGTGGAAATCTAACAGATGTGCTTATCACGCATTTTCAACTTTACTGAACCTCAGAAATTTATAGAAAACATAATATATATAAACACTTAAAAAAGAAATTTAGAATAATCACTGTTGGAAAACATCACTGTTCTTGAGGGATTATTTTATACTACTTGGCTAAGAGAATAAAACGTACTGTTCATTTGCTCATATATGGTGAAATGAGATCAGTCAAAAATATTTGGCTATCTTCAAAAATATTTGTCATTAATTGGGCTCACTTATTAAATTATATTTATTTAAATGCTATAGTATTTATTTATTAAATTCTGTAGTGTTTTCTTAAGATAGTGGGATTAATAAGATAGCCAAAGTAGTTCTTGATTTGAATGTCCATTAATTTCCTAAGCTAAGACTTTACTTTTTTGGCATGTGAGTCATGGTTTACTGTGACAGTTTTCACAGCAATACTTTCCCCCCAAAGATGAAGTTGATTTAAAAAAGAGAGAGAGAGAGAGAGAGAGTTTACCTGATTTCCTCCCATACCATGACAGTTGAATATACCCACTTTTTCATTTTCCTTGCGACCCATGTTGTCTAAACACTGGTTGGTTTCAACATTTCTTATCTAAAGGAAACACATGAAAACAGAAGTCAGATAGTGATTTAAAAGAGAAAATCTTCCTGGTGTTATCAAATTGTATATTGATAATGAGATGATGCATGTTTGCAAGGAAATTTCCCCTAGAAGAACACACTGTTTTAAATATTTATTTTTCCATGTCCAGTCTTAATTTTGTGTAAATTTCTATCTCCTATGGTAGTAAATGTGAACAGCAATGGCATTGTCATTAGCATCTAATCATGAGGCACCCCTCGTTTATAGCACAGTATCAGAGAAAGGGGAAACATTACAAATTAGTCATTCTTCTCCATATCCTCTTAAAATTAGGACAGTTGCCAAGTTCCACTCAAAAAACCAGTCTATTCTTGAACTCCCATGGTACCATATGCAAAGGATTTGAAACAAATTTGTTAAATATTCAAATTAATGTGTTTTTAGGTTGTTTTATTACTAGATGTTCCATCCTATGTTAGTAAAGATTAATTACTGTTTATTTCTGTAGCTGAAACACAGTCATGCATCTTTTTTCATCCCTAATGCCAAACTTAATGGAAAAGAGTTTACCCTAAGAAAAGCTATTACAAGACTAAATGGTAATTTCACATTAAAAACCCCTTAAAAACAAGATTAAACTGCCAACTGCAAACATAAGATTCTTGGTTTATACTCAAATACTGCATTAGTTCCATAATTAACATAATGTTAATAAGTATTTGAGACACATGTAATTACAAAAGCCATTCGCTGAATTTAAAGATGCTAAAATTACTAAATCAAGCACAAATAAATTAAAAAATGGCATTTCTAAAAAATGGAATGTTTAATTTCTTCTATTAGTTTAAACCCCAAGTATGTATTGATATCTGTCCACTCTGTTTCTGAAAAGTTATCTCTGACTCTTCTTAGAACATGCATATTTTACTGTTCATTCATACATTACTTGTATGTATCTGTTTAATAATCTATGCTTTAAGCACTCATTTCTTCATATTGGCAAATTAATAAGATCAAAAACTTCTCAAGAGGATGGGTTAGGTATATATGAATCACTTTTTTGTATGATGCAGAGCCCCAAAGTCAAGTAATGGCTCCTGGGGTTGGGAAAAATGGTGTGATCTGCATTAAGGCCCCAGTCAGCAACTGAGAAGAGTGGGGACCGGAGTTCATACTTTACAAGAATTGGAAAGAACTGAGCACAACTGTCAAGCCTTGTTCCAATGCCTTGAGATTTAGAGCAGGATTATAGATGCTCCCATGCAGAAATCTGAGCAGCAATCCATTAGAAAGGACAGAACACACCGTGACTATCAAAGAGAAAGGCGGGGCGGGGGGGGGGGCGTACCTGAGTGGCTCAGTAGCTTAACCTTCAGACTCTTGGTTCCAGCTCGGGTCCTGGACAGAGTCCCTTGTCCTGCTAAGCAGAGAATGTGCTTCCCTTGTCCTCTTCCCTCTGATCACCACCCCCCACCCAACAACCTGTGCACTCTCTCTCTATTTCTAAAATAAATAAATATTTAAAAAAAGAAAGAGAAAAGTTACAAGCTTCAAGAAGAAAAATGATGTTCAAGTTCCATACTGGTAAGTTTGGGTTATCTGGTGTAGGTTGGTTCAAGCACTGGAGGATACAGAGCCTATATGCAAAGGTTAAAGATTTTTCGGGACCTGTAGCTAGGACAGGAGTGAGAAAGGTAACAACTGATAGATGATGCCATGTATCAGTCTGTTTATGTTTCACATAATCTAATCAGTATGCCACATACAAGTTTATTTTTAAGTCCTTTATATGAACTTTTCTTGCTAACATTTCACAAAAGACAGACTTCTTGAGAAACAGTAAAATGATGTATTGTTATTTACATATTGTTAATTACATATTGGTATTGTTATCTAAAAAAAAGTATGGGAGAGTGTAATACTATAACACAGGAATAAATATCTCATAAAATGATCAATTCACCTTTACATGTAATCTATGTAATCTGATTCAAAGGACCTTGGCTAGATTCATGGTACTTGAAAAGATAGTGGTTAATAATTACAGGGGCTAGAAGCTGAGTCATTTATAAAATTTTGTCTCTTTGCTGAATGACAGAAGATTCAAAGCCATTTTCAAGCCAGTACATACTCTGAGAGAAGCATTTCAAAGAGACATGATAGATTCATATCATCCTACTTTTTGACAAATTAAGCACAGAACAAGAATGCTTCCAAAGTATTTTGTTCCCAGTAAGAGCCTATTATTTATTTTTTTGAAGAATTTATTAATTTATTTGGCAGAGAGAGAGAGACAGCAAGAGAGGGAACACAAGCAGTAGGGAGTGGGAGAGGAGAAGCAGGCTTCCTGCGGAGTGACGGGTGGCTCCATCCCAGGACCCTAGGATCATGACCTGAGCCAAAGGCAGGCACTTAACAACTGAGCCACCAGGTTTCCACTATCTTTTTTTTTTTCAAAGATTTTATTTATTTATTTGACAGACAAAAACCACAGGTAGGCAGAGAGGCAGGCAGAGAGAGAGGAGGAAGCAGGCTCCCTGCTGAGCAGAGACACCCGACCCCCCCCCATGCAGGGCTTGATCCCAGGACCTGGGATCATGACCTGAGCAGAAGGCAGAGGCTTTAACCCACTGAGCCATCCAGGCATCCCTCCATTATCTATTTTTTATAATAGATACACTTGGTCTACAGCCTCTCTTATGAATGAATGTACTCAGTCACTCAACAAATATTACTGAGAGTATGTATACTTCAGGTACCATTTAAGGTACTAAGGATACTGAAGTGAACAGAGTAAACCTAGTCCATTCCCTGGAGTTTGTATTTTAGAAGAAAAGAGTATGATACACAAATACATTCATAGTATAACAGAAGATCAAGAACTTCTGTGAAGAACTATCAAACACAGTAAGAGTAGACAAAGTACTATACTATATTAGATAGGGGATTAGGAAAGGCCACCCGGAGAACACAATACTTGAAAAGATACCTTAGTAAACTGAGAGAGCAGCTGGACTTCCATGTGTATGGAACAGCATTCCAGAGAGAGGGAATAGCAAACGGATGTTCTCTGCAGCTGAGAAAACTGGTTGACATAAGCTAGCAATGGGGCAGGATGTAGTGAACAAGGGTGGAGGAGAGAGGTATCCAAGACCAGATCACGTAGGAAATCATAAGTTTCTACACATGAGGATGACTATTAATAGCTTATGCTGGCTGCTGTGTGGAAAGCAGATTAGAGGGAGGCAGGAATGGAAGCAGAGAAACACTTATGGGGACTCTCACAGTCATGCCAGCTAGAGATGGTGGCTGCTTGTACTAACAGGATAACAGCAGAGGTGGATAGGTCAAATTTGGGATATTTTTACTTTAAGATTTATTTAGTTTATATATAGAGAGAGAGACAGCGCAAGTGCATGTGGGAGAAGGGGCAGAAGGGGAGGAAGGGACAGAGGGAAAGAATCCCAAGTAGATTTGCATGGAGCCCAGAGCCTGGAGCTGGAGCCCAAGGGTTGGGGTGAGGTGGGGGGTGGTGGTTGGGACATGCTCTCAGGACCCTAAGATCATAACCTGAACTAAAACCAAGAGCCTGACGCTCAACCAATTGAGCCACTTAGATGACCAAACTTGGGATGTTTTTAAGATAGAACCAAATAAGACTTGCAATTGACTCTGACATAAGCTATGAGAGGAGGAAAAGAAATCAAGAAGCATTCTCAGGTTTTGCTTGAGCAAATGGACAAATGATTTTCTATTTACTAGGAACAATATTCTGATTTCCTGCATGTTGATAAACATATCTGTAGCCTTTGTATTAGAAAATCAATTTGGTATATATGAAGTCCTTGGCTCACCATCTATTTCCTTGAGTATCTTTAAAATGTTATTGCTATTTACTTCTAACGCAAATAGCTGTTTTTGAAAAGTCTGATGATAATCTGGTTTTCCTTAACTTATTCTTTTTTTTTACAAATCTCTACTTGCTTGAACACCAAACTGATTTTATTTTATTTTTTTTAAAGTTCAATAGGTTTACCACAATGTATCTTAATATTATTCATTCTGTATCACTCTTTCAGATAGACAGCATTCCTTTTCTTTTCTTTTCTTTTCTTTTAAGATTTTATTTATTCATTTGACAGAAAGAGATCACAAGTAGGCAGAGAGGCAGGCAGAGGGAGAGGAGGAAGCAGGCTCCCTGCTGAGCAGAGAACCTGATGCGGGGCTTGATCTCAGGACCCTGGGATCACGACCTGAGCTGAAGGCAGAGGCTTTAACCCACTGAGCTATCCAGGTTCCCCAGCATTCCTTTTCAATATGCAGTTTCAATTTTATTTCAGGCACATTTTCTTTAATTATAAGTATTAATGTTCATTTTGTCTTGTTACTTTGATTTTTCTCACTAGGAAATCCTATTATTTTGGATCTTGTTGCTTATCCCTCTATATGCCACCTTCTATTAAAAGTGGATTATTGAGGTTTTGGGGTTACTGACTCATGTGATGTTTCAAATTTAGCCTTTGTTTCTAAATGAATTCATTCTTTAATTTCTAAATCCTTACTGCATTTCTGACCCTTATTTCAGAGGTATTTCTAAATTTGATTTATAGTGTTCTTTTGTACATTTTATCATTACACAATTTCTTTTAGCTTGCTCTGAAATATTAGATTGCCCTTTTCCCATCTATGTGATGAGGGAGCATGAAGCTGGCTGAAGACAAAGTAAAAGCTGGCGCCTTGCACCCCCTCTCCATCTGCTCCCCCTCAGTCATATGTGTAGCATTCCTCAGGCAGCCCTGACTGCCATGGACAATAAGCAAATAGCTAACTTGCAGGGATCACAATCCTGCAAGACAGGAGTCTCCCTTGGCTTACAAATGTCCTAAATCTCACTAACAAAGATGATTGATAGCAGGATTGTTACATCCCATCAAAAAGTCTCCCAAGTATCTTGATGTTAATGGCTGGTCTAAAGACAACATTGATCAAGCCACAAGGGGGAGGCCTCCGGTATCCTGGCACCATGTAGGCCCTCTTTAGCATATGAAAACTCCGTTGAAACCCCCCTTTTCCTCACCTTCCCCCATCCGCAGGGTTCATAACCTGCCATCCCTCACAATCTGGGGCAGCAGCTCTTCCTGCCCCCGTGCTTTAATAAACCACCATTTTGCACCAACGATGTCTCAAGAATTCTTTCTTGGTCATCAGCTCGGGACCTCAGCCCACCGAACCTCACCTAGGTTCTAGAACTTCCTCATATGGTGCCCGAACGTGGGGCTGTGAGTCTTTACATTTGGACTCTGAGCTTCAGTGCAAAATTGGTGAGTACTTTCTCTCCTTTTCCTTTACGCTCATTTCAGGGCTTTTCAAGGAGTATGGTCTTATTGGAACACTTGCATGTCAATTGCTCAGGCTGTAATCCTCTAGCCCGTGGCTGCTCTACGGGGAGGAGAGCGTCTGCCTCTTGGCTGTAAGTTAGTACCCTGGCCAGAATGGCAATAGGACCCAGAAACTTGATACCCTCTCTTTATTCCTGTTCTTATATGAAGTTGTCTCTCTTGGGCACGGGACAGCCACCTAAGTCACCAGGACGGCTGCCAATTTTAAGACTCCTGTGTGAGGTTTCCTCCTGATTGATCTAATGTGATCCCCTCCACATCCCTGGTCTAGCCACTTCTGGCCGAGAGACCTCTACTGGGAGCTGGCCGAAACCAGTACCCGATTGAATTAAAACGCAACTGGAAACCGTTTTTTAGGGAAGTTGGCTGTAAGGACCACATGTGTTGGAATGTCGCATAGACCATGATGGATTTCAATCTTTACTGTTTCTTGTCAGTGTCTTCTACAGACTACTTATGGCTATGAAATTGGGTAATTTTTTGCACCAAAGATGTCTGAAGAATTATTTCTTGGTCATCGGCTCCGGACCTCAGCCCACCGAACCTCACCTAGGTTCTAGAACTTCCTCATATGAGCACAAAGCTTTGATGTTCTTGCCTTGTTTGTAGAGAGATCATCTTCCTCCTTATTTTCTTTATTCTTATTGTGTCCAGTCTCTTCCACTATCGCTGCTGTTCTCATTGTTGGATGCGTCCAATTCTCCTGGTCTTTTAAGAGACGGGTTTGATCAGGAGACCATTTCTTTCTTTTCTTTTTTGGGCAATCACCTGGCATTTTAAAAATTATCCTGTTGCCTGCTTCCCAAGTCCATGCATTCCCATTTAGCTGGTAGAGGATGTAATTTGGTCATTGGGGTTTTAAATTCTTCCCCAGGTAATTTTTTTTTTTTTTTTAAGATTTTATTTAGTTGAAAGAGCAGGAGAGCACAAGCAGGGGGAAGGGGAGTGGGAGAGGGAGAAACACACTCCCCACTGAGCCAGAGGCTAGATGCGGGGCTTGATCCCAGGACCTTGGGATCATGACCTAAGCTGAAGGCAGATGCTTAACCCACTGAGCACCCAGGTGCCCCTCCACAGGTAATTCTAATGTGCAGTGAAGTTTAGCAATTACCATTCTGGAGGGAGGTGTGCAGTGTCTTGATGTTAAATGGTGACATTACAATTACAATCACTTTTTCTTTTTAAAGTAACTTCTTTTTCAGTAGGTCCCTCCTGGAAAGCTTTTAGAATATACTTCTGCTTGGCCTCACCCTCATAGATTATGATCCAAATGGTCTGGAGTAGGACCAGGAGAGGGCATAAAGCTCTTCAAATGATTTGAATGTATATTCAGGGTGGAAACCCCCCGTATCAAGAGCATACAATGGAGTACTTGCTAGCTGAAGGCTTAGCTATTTTGTGAATCAGTCTGAAAATTCTGGATGCTGGTGGAAAGAACGGGAGGTTTTCATAGTAAAGCTGATTCCTTTAGTACCCAGTGGGGAAGCTGAAGGTCAAAGGTTTCCAGCTGTCCCGGACAGGAAAGGTTTACACTGGAGACCACTTCTAACTTTGCAAGTCTAGCTCTCCTGCTCCTGCACTTTTCTGAAGAGTCGAAAAAAAAAATGCCTTCTATTTTTTGAGATCTCTGGGTTCTGTTCATTGCTCCTATTTTCATCTGGACCTCCCATTTTCTTTGTCCCTATTGTCTCTAGAAATATTGTCTCGATTGTGCTTTACTCCTTGAAGTTTCTCCTAAGAAGAATTTCCACTAGTGAATTTGAAGACATCCACACAGGTCTCAGGGTGCTCAGGCCTTTCAGACATTAGAAAGGAGACTTTTCACTGACTTACAAATTGGACTGTATGAAAATACCTCTCCCAGTTTCATCTACTATTCTCCAACTGGCCTGAAGCAATTTCTCGTGAGTATCTGTTGGCAATTTGGGTGTAAGCTGGTCTCATTTCCATCAGGCATCTCATCACTTTCTTTTCCTTTCCTTCCACAGAGTATCACATGGCCATGAAATTGACAGCTCATATTTTGGGATTTGTGAGAATACCTGTCACCTGATTCTGTGGTCAGTGTTTTTCATTGATTTTTGTTTTGCTATCCTGGATGCACTTTCTGTTTCAACTATGTCACTGCTGCTAATATATATATATATTTTTTCTAAGACAGACTGATTTAGGGACTTCATGAAAAGAATCTTGTGCTATTTTGGATGTGTTCTAACTATTCCACAAAATGGTTTGATCATGTCGGGCCATATAATATTCTGCCCCTTAGGGATATAGCAGGGGCTAAGAAGATACAAATCAGAAACTCAAGTCAAAGCTGGTGAGGTTGGCTAGACTTGGGATCTGGGCTAAAAACAAATAGGAGTCAGGGGTTCAGGATAATTGTCAGAATGAGATGAGGTGACTAACACTACCACAACCATCAGTAATAATAATTAGCAATTGTACTTGTATGTGTTATGTGCTGTTCTCAGCACTTATACGTAATAGGTAATTTACCACCAACCTATTACCCCCATTTCATAAATGAAAACATTAAGATACAATGAAGTTAATAATTTTCCCAAATAAGGAACTGAAAGTTATTATAATTCTGACATCCAGACAGGCAGGCAGTATTTGTCAGAAAGGAGGTGTGGACGGAGCAAGAAGGGCTGGGTTGTAGCTAACCTGAGTAAAGGTTACAACTGGTCATTCAGACAATAGTGAAGACACATGGAACAAGGAACATGAAAGAAGACTAGGATCAGACCTAGGGGACCAAGTCTACATGCTAAGTGCCACACTCCTGGGCTGAGGTCATGTAAAACATTTCTGGCTATGGCCAGGATGACATTAGACACAATAGGATAAGACATAGAATGTCAGGAACAGGAGTTATCAAAGCCAACTAATTAACTAACTAAATAAATAAATAAAAGAGACACTTCATCTAAATAGAGACAATATCAAAAGGTTTATGTCGGGGTGCCTGGGTGGCTCAGTCATTAAGCGTCTGCCTTTGGCTCAGGTCATGGTCCCAGGGTCCTGGGTTCGAGACCCACATCAGGCTTCCTGCTCAGCGGGAAGCCTGCTTCTCCCTCTCCTGCTCCCACTCCCCCTCCCCCTCCGGTGTTCCCTCTCTCACTATCTCTCTGTTAAATAAATAAATAAAATCTTAAAAAAAAAAAGGTTTATGTCACAGGAGCTATAATATTCAGACTTTTTTTTTAATAATTTTTTATTTTTTATAAACATATATTTTTATCCCCAGGGGTACAGGTCTGTGAATCACCAGGTTTACACACTTCACAGCACTCACCAAAACACATACCCTCCCCAATGTCCATAACCCCACCCCCTTCTCCAAAACCCCCTCCCCCCAGCAACCCTCAGTTTGTTTTGTGAGATTAAGAGTCACTGAGTCACTTATGGTTTGTCTCCCTCCCAATCCCATCTTGTTTCATTTATTCTTCTCCTACCCACTTAAGCCCCCATGTTGCATCACCACTTCCTCATATCAGGGAGATCATATGATAGTTTCTTTCTTCGCTAAGCATGATACGCTCTAGTTCCATCCATGTTGTCGCAAATGTCAAGATTTCATTTCTTTTGATGGCTGCATAGTATTCCATTGTGTATATATACCACATCTTCTTGATCCATTCATCTGTTGATGGACATCTAGGTTCTTTCCATAGTTTGACTATTGTGGACATTGCTGCTATAAACATTCGGGTGCATGTGCCCCTTTGGATCACTACGTTTGTATCTTTAGGGTAAATACCCAATACTGCAATTGCTGGGTCATAGGGCTTAGGGTAAATACCCAATAGTGCAATTGCTGGGTCATAGGGCTTAGGGTAAATACCCAATAGTGCAATTGCTGGGTCATAGGGCAGTTCTATTTTCAACATTTTGAGGAACCTCCATGCTGTTTTCCAGAGTGGCTGCACCAGCTTGCATTCCCACCAACAGTGTAGAAGGGTTCCCCTTTCTCCGCATCCTCGCCAGCATCTGTCATTTCCCGACTTGTTTATTTTAGCCATTCTGACTGGTGTGAGGTGATATCTCATTGTGGTTTTGATTTGTATTTCCCTGATGCCGAGTGATATGGAGCACTTTACTTTTAAAAAAATGCATGCACACTGAGGAGGCAGGTTAGTGTACATTAGGTTGTTCTCAAGTCAATGAACCCAAAACTATAGGAATCTGCTATATTGTCTTCAAAATATAAAAATGGTCATAAATGTGTACTGACAATCCTCATCAAGCAAATCTTACTGCAAATTATGATATTGGCATACAGAAAGGTTCAGTCTATGCTCCTTATATTTGAGATGCAAAGGATGATCTGATTTAGGATGATCTCATTTGATTTTTCAATCAGAACCTTTCTAAGAATACCCTGGGAGCTCACAGAATGTTATTTAAGCAAAAAAGCAAATTTTAGGAAAGACCCTGATCTTGTCACTGGTACCATATTATCCGACAACACCAATTACTTGGCCACGACAGTAACTCTGAGAAAAATCTAGGCAAACAACCACTGATGATCTCTCATTCATTAGAAATTCCTTACAGATTTTGTTTTATGAACTGTATCCACATAAGTAGAGCACACTGGTAGTTCTCAGATCTGTTAAATTCTTTCGAATCATTCTTTATGTTATGGTATAGATTGGACTATGTGGCATAGGGCCAGAGCTTAGTTTTAACTTTAATTGTTGTCTACTTTGAGATGCCTTTGTTTACACATAATTTTTTATTGCTTGAAAACAATTTTTAATGGCATAAAATTGAGATATTTTTCCCACTTGTGTTTTTATGTTTGAAATCAGCAAGACTTTTTCTAAATTTTTCTACTCAGCAGCATCGTTGGTAATGTTCTTACCACTTACAGTTTGTTCATTAGCTCATGCTCCCTCTGCTGGATTGTAACAGCAAGAAACAATGAGAACTCTCAAAAAAGAGGCATATACTCCCCCTCAGACTCATACCTTTGCATTTCAAAAGCAATATGTAAAATCCATTCTAAAGATAATAATCTAAACTTAAGCTAGCTTTTTTTTTTGCTTTAATTACTCCAACACATGCTTATCCTTCAATTGCACATTATGTTACTCATTATCATTATTTTACATATGTCAACCTCCTTTGGTTTCTCTTTACTTGAAGAAAATAGGCACATTTGCAGTGAATTCCAGTTTAATGTTAATGTTTCCATATTATAATTGCTCTAGTGAATATGCATTTAAGTGTATTTTCTCTTTACCAAATTGTGCATAAATCAGAAGGATGGGTGCAGTATCTATGTATTTAACAAATGCAAGCTGATTGCTTATGCAGACCAAGGTTTAAAATGCCCTGCTTGGGCCCCAGGATGGGTCAGTCAGTTAAGCATTAGACTCTTGATTTCAGCTCAAGTTATGATCTCAGGAGTGTGAGATCAAGCCCTGAATAGGGCTCTGTGCTTGGCATGGAATCTACTTAGGATTCTCTATCTCCCTCTGCCTTGCTGCCCACCCCCCACCCCAGGGGCTCTCTCTCAAACAAACAAATAAATAAATAAAATAGAAAGCCCTGATTAATTACTACAAGATTTAAAAGTTCTGATTACATGATAGACTAAGCCCTATTCAACACACACACAAAGTAAAGAACATGGAAAATCGAACATTTACATTTACTTTAGTGGATAACAAAAACAAGCAACAAGAATACTGGGAGAATTCAGTAAATGCCCAACTAGCAAAGAGTATGTTGCCAATTGTTTGTGCCAATATCTACCTGAGTAATAAAATGAGAATTAATTCTAGTCTAATGATCAGCAGTGTGAAGTAAAAATATTTTTTCAGGTGATAAACTCACTCACTTTGTTCACAGGTGGGCCACACAGCCCAGCAGTCTTTAAAGTTAACATTTGAAGAGTAACATCTTTTTTTTTTTTTTTTTTTCTGTACAAAAGCCTGTTCAGTTATGCTAGGTTGAAAATGAGCTACTGGATCACAAAGAGTTTATGAAATAGAATTGTGGGCAAAGAGAATGCTCTGATTTGTGTAAGTCATCTAAAAGGAGCCTTCCTCGCTGGTTATCCTAGCGAAAAGTCAGGAATTTGCGAATCTATAAATAGATCTCCTGATTACCAACGGAGGGTAAATCTCTAAGCGTTTTCATGTCTGAATTTGGCAGTCACTGATGGTACCCTTAATCCCTGCGGCCGAGCAGCTTCAAGTGCCTATTTTTAGTTACATAAATTTGCTTTTTAACAAAATTTATGGAATACAGTCCCAACATGTACCAGAATCTTAACTAGTTGTTACAGTTAAAGGATACAAAAGGAAAAGGAGTTCTGAGCTTGAGTAGGCAATCAGAAACGCAGAGACTGATGTCTAAACACCTTTGAAGCAAGATGTAAATCATAAGCAAATGTAAGCCGTTAAGCACCAAGAGTTAAGTCATTTGGTTAAAGAAATCCACTTCTCCCTGTTGCCCTACATAGCTCACAATACTTTTTTTTTTTTCCTCAAAGTGCTAGCCTGTCATAGGCCCCAAATATGACTTTAGAATCCCCATTTTTCAATCCTATCATACTTGAATTCACCTTTATATTTACAAGATCAAAACCCGACATGTTAAATCTATATAAGCTAAAGGGCTGGTTAGGAAAGAATTTAATGCTGCAAAGAACTTGACTTCTTTATTCCATTATGATATGCTTACTGAGCCTAAAAGGCACATGCTTCATTAAGCTACTTAAAGGTTTTAGTTCAAAGCAATTGCACAGCTTTTAACTTCCCATTGGAAATTGCATGTAATTCATGGGCTGGTTAAAGAATATTTCCATTACCTGAGTAAAATTCAAACATAACAAATTAAGGTACTGATATCAATAATTTTCCTAATGATTATTCTGGTGATGATATAGGATAATGAGAAACAGAATATCATATTTGCATCTTTCAATATAGCTAAAAAAGTTATAAAGAGAAGTTAACAGAGTACTTTTTATTCACCAATACACTGCAATATAAAATAATAGGCTTTGAACACCATTGAAACTTAAGGAAATTGTGAACTGTTAAATCCTACCAAATTCATTTTATATTAGTGATGAGTACATATGAAAAATATACATATCACAAAGAAATAATTTGTTATCTTGATAAGTAGGTTGGACATCGGATACCACTTTGAGATATTATCTGGGAAGAAAAAAAATGCCCTCATATATAAGGAAAGATAGCTTTTTACTTTCTTCTAAAAATGGTTAATGGCAGGCAGTAAGAAAGAAAATCTTTAAGTAAATGTCTGCTGTCCATTAACAATTCATCCCAAACTCATTATCAAAATGTCCATCTTAAATTATGTATACATGACTATGCAAAATCAAATTGGGAAGTAGTGCTTGGTAAAATTGTCCTTCTGTTTCCATGGAAACAGATGCTGGGTTGCATCTCTTTAAGGCTGGTTTCAAAGTGGAAAACTACAGCACAATAATATCCCAAAAAGTTTAAAATTTAACATATCTCACAGATTTTTTTTTTTTTTAATTTATCAGGGGTTTTAAAGCAGCAGTTTGTAGCATGACTCTATACTTCATGTAGGGTATCTTTAATTACTCTGAATTTTTTTTTTTTTTTTTTTTTGGATTGATTTATTTATTTGAGAGAGAGCATGAGGGTTGCCGGGGGCGGGGTGGAGGGAGAGGGAGAGAGAATCTCAAGCAGAATCCCTGTTGAGTGTGGGGCCCCGCCCAGGGCTTGATCCCAGGACCTCAAGACCATGACCTGGGCCAAAATCAAGAGTTGGACACTTAACTAACTGAGCGACCCAGACTCCCCTATTTCTCTGAATTTTTTAACTGTTTCTTTTTTGCCATCTCTCCTGCCCCCATTTCAGTAGAACAGCTCAAGAGTAAAGGGCTTCATTATTGGACATATTATCCTTAGGACGTAACATATAGGCTCCAACTCCACCTCTTATTTAAAGAAAGCGATCTGAATAAATAAACTATAATAATGCAACTTATTTTGTCCTTCTAGCTTAAAGAAAAAATGAGCATTAGTGTCAGACTAACATTTATTTTAATCCTGACTTTAATAGCGAGCTCAATGACCCACAGGTAAATCACATGAACTTTCTACATGTAAATTTCCATTTTCAGTTGGGATCCTAACAAAACTGAAGTCATGGAATTGAGATCTTTATTTTATTTTTGGAGTTGAGATTTTTAAATAATATAATTGTTATAAAGCATCTAGCATAATGTTTGACTTAATAAGAAAACAGTAAATGGTAGCAACAATAATACAATAACTACTACTACTGCTGCTACTACTTCTTGCCAGACATTGGGCTAAGTACTCTAGGACTTCAGTCATCACTATATCCCTTTTGATTATCTCCACACCACCAATAGTGGCCAGACAGGATACCTAGAGCCACTCCAGAGCTAGGCTGTGAGGTCAGGATTTAAACCTTCCTCTGCATGCCTCCAAGGCCTGTTTTTTTGTGTGTGTTTCATTTTGTTTTGTTTTGTTTAATACAAGCTGTCTCTTCTTGGATATGTTTTAAAAACCCAAAAAGGTACAGTCTCTTTCTTTCAGACTATTTCTGTACATTAAAATATGGCCACCCGATCCATCACAGAAGACAGCTAATTCAAAATCTGTGGGTTGTACAAAGGAATTTGTCCACACTCTATTTTTCCTTTTTCAGGAAATCAGTTAATTAGGTTTCCTCGATGTAGTACAGGAAACCATAAAATTGGATTTTTAACACAGAAGTAAACATCTAGATTCTGTTTTAGAGTCCTTTTCAGGAGTCACTCTGGTGGCCCCAGAAAATTTCTAAAAAGTCCTCCTTACTCATATCTGTTTCATTATAGTCCCTGGTTATACCTCCTTGTAGAAAAAGTAATCAGTGTTCATTCATCAGCTAAGTCCCCTGAATGCAGCAGGAGCAGCACTCTATAACAGGAACAGAAACATGCTCTTCTTCTTACAGCACAAGTCAGGTTCACGATTGTTGAAACAAACTTTTCAGTAAAGAAATGAAAGTATTAGATATTGGGGATCTTTAGAAGCACTAGATCATAATAACCAGCATGTAAACAGTGTTCTAGCTTAAAAAGCACTCATGCGGGCATGTGGGTGGCTCAGTTGTTAAGCATCTGCCTTTGGCTCATGTCATGATACCAGAGTCCTGGGATCGAGTCCCATATCAGGCTCTCTGCTCTGCAGGAAGCCTGCTTCTCCCTCTCCCTGCTTGTGTTCTCTCTCTTGCTATCTCTCTCTCTCCATCAAATAAATAAATAAAATCTTAAAAAAATAAATAAATAAAAAGCACTCATGTAATGTATGTATTGAATATAAATCCCTGTAACATTAGTGCTTACACAGAATGTTACATTATTTGAAAACAATGGCAACAATCCTCGCCCTTAATAAAAACAAACCAAAACAATACAAAACAAAACACCCCGAGGCACAGGACTATTAAGTACCTAGAGTCACACTTAGAAAGTTGTACAGGGGTGCCTGGGTGGCTCGGTCAGTTAAGCAACCAACACGATTTTGGCTCAGGTCATGATCTCAGGGTCTTAGTATCAAATCCTGAGATGGGCTTTGGGCTCAGTGGGGAATCTGCTTCTTTCTCTCCCACTCCGTTTCCTCTTTTTTTTTTTCTTTTTTAAAGATTTATTTATTTATTTGAAAGAGAGAGAGAGAGAGATGCTCCTTTCCCTTTCTTTCTGTCCCTCCCCCCATGCTATTTTTCCCCAAAATAAAAAAAAAAATCTTTAAAAAAGGTCATACATTCACTGTTATTACACATAAATCCTTGCACTACATTATTCAGATTAATGTTAAATAGATGAAAACTGAAAGATTCTATAAAAAGATGTTATGTGGCTAACGAGATTTGACAACTAGACCAGGGATGTGGACACAGAATATCAGCCTTTTGGGGTGTCTGGGTGGCTCAGTTGTTAAGTGCCTGCTTTCAGCTCAGGTCATGATCCCAGGGTCCTGAGATCAAGCTCCACATCAGGCGCTCTGCTCAGTGGGGAGCCTGCTTCTCCCTCTCCCATTCCCCCTACTCTTCTCTTTTGCTATCTTTCCCTCTGTCAAATAAATAAAATCTTAAAAAAAAGGAAAAAGAAATGGAAAACTATGCAGCCATCAAAAGAAATGAAATCTTGCCATTTGCAACAATGTGGATGGAACTAGAGGGTATTATGCTCAGTGAAATAAGTCAGTCGGAAAAAGACAACAATCATATGATCTCCCTGATAGGAGGAAATGGAGAAGCAACATGGGGGGTTTGGGGGGTAGGAAAAGAATAAATGAAACAAGATGGGATCAGGAGGGAGACAAACCATAAGAGGCTCTTAATCTCGCAGAACAAACTGAGGGTTGCTGGGGGGAGGGGGGTCGGGAGAGGGTGGTGGGGTTATGGACATTGCGGGGGGGGGGGATGTGCTGTGAAGTGTGTAAACCTGATGATTCACAGACCTGTACCCTTGGGGCTAAAAATACATTATATATTTATAAAAAAAAATTAAAAACAAAAAAAAAACAATTTGGCTAGGGGTCCACTCAGTCTCAGTATTTTTTGCTTCAATTATTTTCTAGTTAATCATAAATAATGTTTATGGATTAAAGTGACAGAATGGATAAAGTTACAGATTGTTATTTTTGGCAAATGAACCAAAAAAGTATTAGACATTTTCACACATGTTCAGATATTCTACTAATATGACCTAAGAAAATAGCAGTTTCAACCTAAAGACATACTTTATTAATAATTATTTTCCATGTGCATTGTATCATTTCTGTCAAAATGCTTTAATTACAACCAATATTAAATTAGTTTTGATTCCCTAAGCTGATCCCTATTAAGTGGGAAATTACAATTTGAGACATATAATTCATAAAGGAACAGTTCTTATTTTGAGCAGCTAAATATATATTATGAATACGTTTATATAATCATAATGAAGCCAACTATGTATTTTTACAGATAGTAGATATTTTGAAAAACATTTTAAGGAGAGCACATGGTGTAATGAGCCCTGGGTATTATACAGTAAGACTGATGAATCATTAACCTCTACTTCTGAAACCAAAAATACACTATATGTTAATCAACTGAATTTAAATTTAAAAAAAATTTAAATAGGTATTTTGGAAAACAATGGTAGAGGATCAATGGTTTTTAGTGGGCCTAAAGTCAGCAGAATTATACAGTAACACTATGAAATTACTTGCAGTTTGCACTTTCACTTCCCGTGAAGTACAAGGAGTCTCTCAGAGGCTACATGGTTTGTGATATTACAGTAGACTAAATACCAAAACAGACTCCAGTTAACTTCTATCAGGCCAGACAGTAATGTAATTTACAAAAATATGACTGATGCTAATCTTACTGTTTGATTTTGTTTTGGAAAATATATTTATTTTTAAAAATGCATTACTTAAATTAACGTGTAATGGAGAACATTGTTTTTAATAAATTAATAAATGGGTTTTACAGTTTTCAGGTTTAGGTTCAATACATGAAGTATGAATAGTTTTAACCCACCTAAACCAAAGCTCTTGGGGTTCACAGTAAATTTTAAGAGAGCAAGGTCCATATCACAAAATGTTTCTGAACTGTTGGTAAAGAAACAAGAAAATACTGTTTAGTATTAAACTATCCCCTTACTTTTGCAAATCCCAATGATAAAGACTTTTATTGGTCCTTGAGACCATAAGTGACTTGAGAAGTTATTTAAAACAGATCCATTTAAAAACCCTGAAAGCATTTTATTCACAACATAAAAAATATTGAGCTCCTTCAGAATTGCTCCATTTGCAAAATATATTTATAACTTAACCAAAATAAATAATTCATACCTCACCAAGTGAGTAATAACGTCTCGGGATCTGGGAGTCCGGATAGATGTTTTCAAGGTACCAAGAAAAGGGCTTACACTTCAGGTTTTCTCTTAGTGTTTTTCTGACTGACACATCTCCATAATCCACTTTGACAACACCTGGAATTTTTCAGAGAAACACACAAATCAGTTTGTGCTATTTTTGACTTAGTATGGGTTTCCTCTGTTTACTTTGCTGTCAGTTTTCTTCCCCTCTGTAATTACAATTCCATCAAATTCAATTGCATACGCAGCTGCTACTCCACTGATTTTCTTACTAGCAACCAATTAGTACATGAAATGGATAGAAAAAACAGCTTTTCCTTTGGTTATGACTTTTCAAGCACAAATATTTATCACCAAACACTTACACTTCTTACATGGAATAATTAATCAAGTAAGTGTAAATTGGTATTAATTTAGTATCTCATAATCAAAGCTTAACTGAGCTGTGCAATAATACGGCCATCTCTCTTTCATAAAAATTCCAATCCTTGTATTTTGAGTGTCTTTTATTCACCACCGTAGATTTCATGATAAATTTATATAAATATGATCCTCACAATGAACACTTATGTGTTCTAACTTTATCTCTTCTTCTTGAACTTTTATTCTATCTAGGTTTACGACAGACCTGATTTTTTCTTATTTTTTCTGTATTATTTTATGAGTTAAATGCGAGCCACCCCAAATTCTTAGATAAGTAAGTTAGTGAATAAATAAGCTAAAATAAGGAAATGGCTTATACTCACATGTGTTCATTAAAACTACTTAAGTTCAATTCATGTAATAGCAGAATATATGAAATTAAAAGGAATATTTCCATTGATGATCGTAAAATGATGCTTTTTAGTTGAGAATTAAAAACAGCAATGCTACTAATTTCTATACCATGGTGACGTGATTTGCTCATTACTATCAATATTAAAAATGATTTGACTGAAATGACTAAATAACTGTGAGAAGATTGCTTTTCTTAAATTATTTTTTACAAGGTCTGTGTTTCACATTTTTCTTTAAGATGAGTAAGCAACCAGAGTTGGGCACAGGAAAAAAAAAAAGGCCCAGTATTTGGCACATTCTATCTCAGCCAAACAGCACAACCTAACAACCATTCTATAAAACAATGAATAATTGCTTGGGCAATGCAGATGTCTGTAACTAATGCCATTATTTGAGTCACTCTATTCAAGTGTGGTGACACTCTTCAAAGCCTACCACCTCTTAGCTTCTCCCTTCCCCCACTGTTCCTTAAAAATTCTTAATTTTTGTTTTTCCAAAATTAAATGCCTTAGTGTTATTAGAAAGCACTCTGACGATGCTTAAACAGCCAAACCATTTCCTTCTAAAAGACAATATTGATTTTTTTAGCTCGTGTTTGGACAGAACACAACAAGGTCTTTGGGCTTTTTAAACACATAAATATTTGTTTTCAAAATAATCCTATTCAGAACTTGCAAACTGGAATGCAACCTTCAAAAGAAGAAGCTGGAAAACATTTTCAAAGAGATCACTACACGAATTTCTTTCTATTAAGGGCTTTATCAACTGCAGTGATCTAATACATAGTCTTGAAAATCATTTAAAGAGATTCCACTGGATCCAGGGAAAAGAGAAAAAGAAGGGCACTGTAGCTTCAGAGGACTTCAACAATCAGTTTTACTTTTCTGTTCTATTTCATTTTTGAGGTAGGCAAATTTGAGATATCTTATTTATATATTACTATCTTTCCTTTTTCGTCATTAAAAGACAATAGTCCTGGCTCCAGAATTTTTTCTCAGGAGGTTTTTATGTGCAGTTTTCTGATTGGAAGGGAGGTTTGAAGATTCATTTGCATCTATTTCACATTACGTAAGAGAAAATATTAATTGCCCACATCAGATTTGGCAAAGATTTGTTCGGTCTAAAATGGCAGTTAGTATTGAGAAAAGCTAAAACCATCTCACCCTAAGACTCCTAAGCTACCCCCATGGCATTGCCACTACAACATGAGTTTTGTCTTAGTCTTAGATAATTACTTTAATTACTCTTAGAAAAGCACAAAAATACTATGGGCTTATCTTAATATTTTGGTGAGGATGGTTTTTTTTTCCCTCTGTAGTTCTATTTTCCTGCTTAGAAGTAAGATACTATGAGGGTTAGTAGCCAAAATATATAAAGAACTCATAAGACTCAACACTCAAAAATTAAGGCAGAAGGCACAGACAGACATTTCCTAAAGAAGCTATACAGATAGCCAACAGATACATAAAAAGTTGTTCATTGTCATTTATCATCAGGGAAATGCAAATCAAAACTACCTCTCAGAATGATGAAAATCAAAAACACAAGAAACAAGCGTTGGCGAGGATGTGGAGAAAAAGGAACCCTCGTTGGTGGGAATGCAAACTGATGCAGCCACTGTGGAAAACAGTATTGAGTTTCCTTAAAAAATTAAAAATAGAACTACCATATGATCTAGTAATCACACTACTGTGTATTCACCCAAAGAATATGAAAATACTAATTGAAGGAGTCCATGCACTCCTATGTTTACTGCAGCATTATTTGTAACAGCCAAATTATGGAAGCAGCCCACTTGTCCATTGATAGATGAGTATATAAAGATATGGGGTGTGCGTGTGTGTGTGTGTGTGTGTGTGTGATCAGTGAAATATTCAATCACAAAAAGGAATGTAATCTTGCTATTTGCAATGACTTGGATAGAGCTAGAGAGTATGAAGCTAAGCAAAACACATCAGTCAAGGAAAGACAAATACCATATGATATCACTCATATGTGTAATTAAAGAAACAAATGAACAAAGGAAAAAAAGCAAGAGAGACAAATCAAGAAATAGACTCTTAACCATTCAGAGAACACACTGATCATTGCCAGAGGTGAGGTTAATTGGGGATGGGTGAAATAGGTGACAGGGAGTAAGGAGTGTGCTTGTTGTGACGGGCAGGGGGTAACGTATGGAATTGTTGAACCACTATATTATACACCTGAAACTAATGTAACACTGTATGTTAACTATACTAGAATTAAAATAAAACTAAAAAAAAAAGAATTAAAAATAAATAAAAACAACTATTAGTTGGGCCCTAAAAAAACAAGTGAGACATTATGTGAGAGACAGCAGTAGTCACCCAACATTCATATATTTCTCCACAACTCTCAGCCCCTTCAGTTAGGCAAGGGCATTGACTGTCGCTGGCCAATAAACTATAGGGGAAAGGTACAAATGTCTTCTGATTTTTTTTCTTAAGATTTCATTTTTAAGTAATCTCTACACCCAACGTAGGGCTCGAACCTACAACCCTGAGGTAAGAGTTGCACGATCTACCAACTGAACCAGCCAGGTGCCCCCTAAGTTCTCTACATCTCATTATATATATTTTTTTCAAGTTTTTATTTAAATTCTAGTTAGTTAACATATAGTGTACTACTGGTTTCAGGAGTGGAATTTAGTGATTCATCACTTACATATAACAATCAGTTTGTTCTCTATAGTTAAGAGTCTGTTTCTTGGTTTGTCTTTGTCTTTTTTTTTTCCTTTGCTCATTTGTTTTGTTTCTTAAATGCCACATAAGAGTGAAATCATATGGTATTTATCTTTCAGTGACTGACTTATTTTGCTCAGCATTATACTCTCCAGCTCCATCCAAGTCATTGTAAATGGCAAGATTTCATTCTTTTTTTTAATGGCTGAGTAATATTTGTGGATGCATACCCCTTCTTCTTCATCCATTTATCAGTCCATGAACATCTGGCCCCTTTCCATAGCTTGGTTATTGTTGATAATGCTGCTATAAACATCAGGGTGCATGTGTCCCTTCAAATCAGTATTTTTGTATCCTTTGGGAAAATATCTACTAGACTTGTCTTAAAAAGGGATAACCAGGTATGAAGACCAGGGAAGACCCTCTAGCTCTTTTTTTCCTTTACTCCAGGGATTGAGGAAGCCTTGTACCACAGCAGGCATGGCTTCAAGATGGTGTTAGCCTGTGTCACTGAAAGACTGTGAAGTAGAGCCTGAATTATTCAGATCCATGGCTTGAAATACACTCTCACATGTTTCCCAAACTCTTATCTGCAACCTAAGCCTCTCTAAAATAGTTACTCAACTGTTGACCCAATAATTTCCCTGGGGTCTTAAACAGGCATCTCAAATTGGATATGTCTCCAACAGTCCTCTTGATTTTTCAACTTCACCATCTCCAAGATTCTCCGTTTCATCAACCACCACAAATACCCACCCATTTTCTCAGGGAAACAATATAAAAGTAATTATATTTAACTCATACTCCCATATTCAGCTCATTAGCAAGTCTTATTTGTTCTGTATTCACAATATATCCTCAGTCCATCAAACATCTCCTTTGCCATCCTGGGTGCATAATCCCTCCTCTCTTGACTAAACCAGCATTGTAAGAGGCTTCTAACTAGTGCCCCTGACATCTTACATTTCTCCATCTATCCTTTATTCACTACTACCTGCTCCCTGGACAATATATTTGAAATAAAAAGAAAGTCATGTCACTACCCTGCTTCAAAGCTTCTAATGGCTTTTTCATTGTGCTAGGAATAATTGACAATATCCTAACTATTGCCTAAGATCCTTCTGACATGGTTCTTGATTATATCTATGATCTAACCATCTGTATTTACTTTACTGTGGCCATACTGGCTTTTTTTTTTTTTTTTATCCTTTGTTGTTGTTGTTGTTTTTTAAACTTTATTTATTTGAGAGAGAGAGAGAGAGAGAGAGTGCATGTGTGCATGGAGAGATGGCAGAGGGAGAGAATCTTCAAGCAGACTTCTCGCTGAGCACAGAGCCCGAAGTGGGGCTCAATCCCATCACCCATGGATCATGACCTGAGCTGAAACCAAGTTAGACACTTAAATGACTTAAATGAGCCACCCAGGTCCCTTTTTCTTTGCTTTTCTTCAAACATGCCAAGTTCATTCCTTACTCACGGCTTTGTACTTGTCCTTTCTCCTGTCTAGAGTGGTATTAACCAGAAACTTCCATGAGCCGTCTGTTACTACATTCAAGCACCTGCTGAGAATTCATTTCCTCAGATTCACCCTGACCTTCCTATCTAAATCAATCCCTTGTTGCCATCATTCTGGGTCACTGCTCTATCCCTCCATTTTGCTTGATCATTCTCCATGATCTACTTGATGTTTTATTATAGATTAATTCTGTTATTGCCTCCACAACAAAAACTTTGGATAAATTACTTGGTCACTTGAAGCCCAGGGTATGCTATCTGTTAATGTCTTATATGATGTTATGAATACTATATAATATCTGAAAAAGGCATAGTACAGTGCCTGATACATAATAATTGCTGAGTACATGTAAATTGTAATGGGTATCTCTTCTTGCTGCATGCCCAATATCCATTTTGTCTTCTGATAAGAGCATTCAAGTTCTCTTTGAGCAATCATTCCTCTCCCACTTTTTGTTTTTGTGGTTTGGTGACCACACTATCCTTTCCAACTTTCTAGCTCCAACTAGGGGCATAAAAGGGTATGACCAGGGAATCTGTTTAAATGCAGATTCTGATTCAGTTCATCTGGAAGAAGGCCTGAGACTGCATATCTAACAAGTTCCCAGAGGATGCTGCTGTTGCTCAGGCCAAATTCCAAGTAACACCCAAGACAATCAAAGCATTCCTTTTTTCCACCTTACATATAACTCATTTCAATGATTGGCTCAGGAATGGGCCTATGGACCAGCCAGTTTAATAAAAGTATATACTCTGAGAATTTGCTAGGACCACTAGGAAGTTAAAGCTCTATTTCCTCTGGAATTGCTAGCTGTAAAGATGATTTAAGCCTGGAACTTCGGAGGGTGCCATATAGAGACTGCCTAAGACAATGACACGAATATAGGAGGAGTGAGATAAACAAACAGACGGAAAGAGAAAGTGAAAAAAAAGAAAAACTGCAGAGCAGAGGCCAAGACAAGATTAAATTAGCAGATATTTAATGTGTTTCAACCACATACAAGACACATTTTCTAAGCACTTGGGATGTATCAGTGAACAAAATAATTTAAAAATATCTTCTCTAGAAGTTGAGAGGCAACGTGGGGGGTTGCGGGGATAGGAAAGGAATAAACGAAAACAAATGGGATCAGGAGGGGGATAAACCATAAGAGATTCTTAATCTCACAAACAAACTGAGGGTTGTGGGGGCAGGGTAGGGAGAGGGTGGTGGGGTTATGGACATTGGGGAAGGTATGTGCTAAGGTTGAGTGCTGTGACGTGTAAACCTGGCGATTCACAGACCTGTACCCCTGGGGCTAATAATACATTATATGTTAATTAAAAAATTTTTAAAAATATATATCTTCCTCTATGGAGTTTACATTCTAGAAGAGGGAGGCATATACAGGAATATATCAGAAGGTGATAAATGCTATGACAAAAACAGAGTTGGGGGAGGGAGGAATGTTGCAATAGAATGAATCTAACTCAAAGGCAACTTATAAAAGCTTCAAGTTTTTAAGATAAGTCTTTCAGCAGGACTTGCACAAACCCTGAGAAAGCTCTGACAATCAGATAAAGCTTCATAAGTTAAAAAGGTATTTTAATTAACTCCCAGTTTGCAGGTGTGTTTAATAAGTAAATGATAATACATACAGGTTTGTTATATATTTTATTTAATAACCTGTCCTTTTTTCATCATTTAGAAATTTATTTTAAGGCAGTATTAAATTTATGTATGTAATCCTGTTTTAAATTTTTAAAAAATAACAGACTGAAGATCATGATAATCTCAAGTTCTTCCTTGAACTTAGTAGATGGCTAAGAGGCCTATAGTTCTGGTTCCCCATAATCAAGATACCTGATGACAGAATAGCCCGCATCAGGCTCCCTGCTTGGCAGGAAGCCTGCTTCTCCCTCTCCAACTCCTTGTGCTTGTATTCCCTCTCTCACTAACTCTTACCAAATAAATAAAGAAAATTAAAATAAAAAGTCTCCTATCTGGGCACCTGGGTGGCTTAGTCAGTTAAGCGTCTGACTCCTGATTTCAGTTCACGTCATGATCTCCTGGGCCCCAGCTCAGGGCTCCACACTCATTAGAGTCTGCATGAGGATTCTTTCCCTCTACCCCTAACCCCGCTCATGTGCATGCATGTTCTCTCTCTTTCTAAAATAAATAATCTTTAAAAAGAATCTATTTTTCCTTAAGCACAGTTAAAACTATGCAGCTAATCAATGTTTTTTAGATACAGTGATATCATATTAATGATATCCTTATATATTATGGTAGACCATTATACATAGTTTCAACTCATAATTTTTAAATATATTTGCAAAATTCTTTATTAAGAGAAAATCACCTTTTTTTTTGTTATTTATTTTGAAAAATCTATCTTCAGGAGCTTTATGGATAAGGATCTGTATTTTCTTTCTCCTCAAGAGAAGTAATAATAAAAAATCATTTTAAGCTACCTAGAGATTATTGTATTCTAGAATATCTAAAAACTACATTGTGTCAGAGGTTTAGCAGATTATTTCAAAAATTTTTCTAATTTTAAACTAGTCTTTTAAATCACCATTTTAATTTTTTTCTGTTCTTGACATGCACACAAATTACCCATGCTCATAACCACTCATTAGGAAGTTACTGGACAGAATTACATTAAGAGGCTGATGGCACATGCCAGCTAATAATATATAGTGATTATCTGTTGAATTTATCATTTCCTATTATTACTGCAATTTTGTTTTAATGGAGTAAAAATGAGATAATGAATGGTACAAAGATCATAGCTTCTACTGAGAATGTATATTACATGGAAGCTGCAAGTATTAGACATCTTGCCAATTTATTTAAGTTTGTCTGATCCCATAGTCAAAAGTTTGGGCATATCTTGAGGCTAAAGTTTCTAGGTAATTGCCTCAAACTTCAGCTCAATTTGGCAATAGAAGTCTCATATTCAACTGCTTGATCCCTAATCAATGAGAATATGGGAAACAAGAAGAATGAATCTTTGCAATGGCCTTTAAAAATAAAGGTCAATTTAGTATCAGTTAAAGCAAATGGAGTATAAAATCTGTAACTGCTAGGAAAAAAAATTCCAAGTAAGGATATGAAGGCAGTGTTTATCATCTTTCAGAAGCTAGAACAGAGTATGTAGACATTTGCTCTATAACTCATGAATTCTATGGAAAATCTAAAGGACATACTGAGCCAATAAAAATACTATTACTGTACTTATATTCATTTTTTTAACCCCCAGTAGTAAGGAAAAATTTGTGTACAATTTGTATATTGGTCTTCAAAAAACTTCTTACAATTATTTGAAAAATATGTATTAATTGCAAATAATTATAAAACATTAACAACTATGAAAAGTAAAACAAAAAATCACTTGTAATATGACTGTATTTACCTTATGGTAATGACTTTTCTGGACTTCTATTTAAGGATAACTATAATGTACTTTTCTTGCAAAAAAATGATTCACACTGTAATATGTACTTGCAATTTACTTTCTCCCTAAAACAATATGTCATGAACACTTTTCAGGTCCTCTAAACTCTCCTGTAACTTTGTTTTTAATGCCTCTGTGGTATTCTATTTTACTAATTGGTAATAGCTTATTTAATCAATGCCCTATACTTGGACATTCAAGTTGTTTCTAATTTTGGACTTTGAAATCAATGAACATATTTGTACATTTTTATTATGCCCTTGATTATTTCATGAAGGTCATTTTTAGAAGTAATATATTTTCATAAATTATATGCTGATTTCAAGATTTTAAAAAATACCTATTACTAACCCGCTTTCCAGAAAGTTATTCAAATTCACATAACCGTCTTAAGGTGTAAGAAGCTAATTTCCCTTCCAAAACACTGACTCTTTTAATTTATGATTTTGTTTACCACTTTTTATTATGTGGAGATAAATAGTATCATACTACAATTTAAAACTGTTTACTAGCGACTTCCAGGGAAGATGGCAGAGTATGAGGGTGCTAAGTTCATCTTATCACAAGGATACAACTAGGTAACAGCCACATGCCTGGAAAGAACCCGGAAAACAACCTGAAGAATGGCAGAACAGACTCTCCACAGCTAACTGTAGAGAAGAGGCCACATCAAGAGGGTAGGAAGGTTCAAGAGGCAGTTGGGAGCTAAACAGACTCACAGGATTGCACATAGGAGAGGGGGAAGACATGCGGACAGAAAGGGGAAAGCAGCAGACCAAAGAGAAGTTGAATCCCCGTAACATTTGACTTTGAAAACCAGAGGGGCCTAATTTCAAAAGTTCTTATAATCAGCAGGGCTTAACAATTTAACAGCATGCAACTTTAAAAATCAGCAGTCTGAGATATAGCATAGAAAAGCAACAGGTTGAAAAATGCCTGGTGCAAACAGGAGGGAGATCTATTTACTAATCTCAGAGCCTGTGCTGGAGGCACAGAGATCCTTAGGATACTCCTCCAAGAACAAAAAAGCTGGCAGGTGCCACGTCCCTTCTTTGAACCCCAGCCTAGATACACAGACATTCTCCTGCATGTCCCAGCATTCTCCTGCTGACAGCCCCCTCCAGCCAGGCCTCAGCTCCAGGTCCTCTCCCACGGCAGATCTGTGCAAACTTTGCTGGCACCCTGTGCCCCATCCCCACATTCTCCTGTAGACCTGTTTCCTCCAATATGCTCTAGGTTGGAGCCCGTCCAAAGTGGTGTCACATACAGTAGTGTGCAAGCAGCCCGAAGAGGGGCCGGCACCACTCCACAGTGACTCTGCTCGGGGACATGGGAAGACAACCACATTCACCAGTCCGGCATCACTCGGATTCATTCTACTGACCTGGCAAGTACAAGCTAGGAAGTTTCAGTCGGCAACTGACTAGCCTACCAACATATTTCCACAAAGTGCTTCACAAAGTGCTATCCAAAGATAACCGTTCCTTCAGTTCTTGACACAGATATTATTATACTATCTCTGAAACAGTGATATATTTTATAATCAGTATCACCTTACTTTGCTCCTAGAGAGAAAGCCATATTGTAGTTGTTATGGCTTGAGCACATGCAAACTATTTTTTTTCTCTTTGTGTAATAACTAGCCAATTGCAATTTCAGTAATTATTCATTAACTGATGAGCATTTAAATCAATGGACATTTAAATATGTCCCGATTATTGTCTGAAAAACTTTCCTTTGGTACTTCTGGTAAAATCCAGAAAGTACCAAAATGAAATTTACTGAATGGTTGTGGGAATTTGAAAGAAAATCCCAGGGATGAAAATGTTTTCAGAAAGCCTATGTCACTGATCATCTTGACAGCACTGAGAATAGGTGGCTGGAAAACTAGCAACTATATCAGCAAATCTGCACTGAAAAGTGATTCGAAAGTGTCAATCTCCAAATGTGAAGAAGCTGCTTGATTAATTCATTTTGCTTATTTAAAGAAAAATTCTATGTATGTATAAGAATAAGATACACCAAAAAGCTGGCTGAATTAGTTGATCTGAAAGACTTCCTTCAATGGGACCATCATGATTTAAAAAAAGAAAATTTAAACATTTTAGAAAGACTTTATTAGAGAGAGAGCAGAGCAAGAGAGAGACAGAGAGAGCTCACACAAGCAGGGAGAGGGAGAAGCAGACTCCCCACTGAGCAGGGAGCCCCATGACGAACTCAATCCCAGGACCCTGGGATCATGATCTGAGCTGAAGGCAGATGCTTAAACGACTGAGCCACCCCAAACGCCCCCCCCCCAATTTTTAATTTTTTTAATGAACAAATTTATAAATAAATAAAAAATAAATATGCTGTTCAGTTTTTTTCATTAGCCAGTTTCCATCTTAAGATTTTAATTAAACCAAGAAAATGGCATGAAATACAAACACATATTTGTTGATGTGTTTACATTCAGTCCCTGGCACATTATCTGGCACCAACTGACATTCTTTAGATATTAGCTGCACGATTGTCTGGTACATACTCTTTTTCCTTCTGGGCTTTCCATCTCATTCTCTCTTTGTCTCACATATACATGTTTATAAGAAATTGCTATATAATTTGCTTTTATGACTTAGAATTACCATAACTTTATACTTATTAGAAGTATTATATATGTGTGGATAAATACATATATATATATGGAGAAAGTAAGTTTATGCAAAATTTGTTTCCAAAGTGCTACTTGGTCTCATTAACAATTATCAGTATTTATTAAAATGCACCTTCCTAGTCTATATTTATTCAGCATTCTTGTCTGCAAAGCCAACAAGAAAATCTAATTATATTTTTGAATTATGAGTTACAAAGGAAAAAAACACAACTCAGAAAAACTAATGTAAGTTGGCAACCCCATCTTATTAACTCAAACAATGTCTGAGATTATATTATGGAACATGTTAACAATTATGTTTCTCAATTATTAATAATCCAGTCTAACAATGTAAACGTAGGGTACATAATTCTTCTCAAAAGGAATGACTTCCATAGCATTTTAATATCTCTATTTATGCAGCAAAGGGAAAGAATTCTGATTATATGCAGATATGATTAAGGAAGATTAAGATCACACCAGTGCACTTAGAGACTGGCTCCCACTGCCTGGGTGTGAATTCTGTTCTGCCACATACTAGATGGTGAAATTGGGCAATTATATGTACCTCATGGGGCCTCAGTTCTTTCCTCTATTAAACGGGCATGATACTAGCACCTTCCTCAGAGGGTCATTGTGCTTATTCACTTAGTTAACATGTAAAACACTTAAATAGTGCATCACACGTAGTAAGTTTGTGGATACGGACGTCGAGGGGCACATCACCTCCCATAGCAGAGCAGCCTGGTTATTTTCTGAGCCTGCGCACCTCTGCTGTAGATTAGATGAACAAAATGGGAAATAAGCAACTTTGGTCCAGATGTCCTTTCAGGGAGAAGCATATCATACATCACTTTCAAGACTCCTCAGAATTGCACTACTATAGGTATTATTCAAGGTCTCGACTCAAGCATTTTTCTAAACCCAAGCTACTAATAAAATGCAGCTGACGTGCCCCCCATCTCTCACTTGCCATTCCCCCGTTCATGTTTGTGCACTGTGGTGCTTTTCACGTGTAGGCCACACAGGAAAACATAAATTCCATAATCAGGGTCTTTCAGTGTAGAAGCTACACGACTAAGTACAGCATGAATTCAGATTAAATAAACAAACAAACAAAAAAACTGTTCTAAGAGAACCCGTTGATTTGTTTTGAGAGAAAACTTGCAAAAATATACTCAGTCCCCACTGTCAGCGGACTTCCCCTTCTGTTCCGAACATACTATAAATGAGCCAGCCGGGAAAGGCTGAAGGAGAGCCATTAGTTACCCCCAGGACACTGTGCAGTTCCAGCCAAACAACCAATGACAAAAATTTCAATAAGCATGAGCTTGACTTATGATGTTGGGAATGGTAGAGTAACATATTGCTCCTGGGGTTCCCATGCAGTATTTATCTTCCTCCAGCACTGGTCATGTCAAAGACTGGATACTGAACACAACGCCAAGTTTATTTATTGCATACATCAGATGCAGTTCACAAACCAGACTTAACACGGGTTGGTAGGAGAACTTCTCAGCACTTACTAAAGAAGGGCAACATTCAGTACAGATGGAAACAGGCCAAGTGTGTCAGCTGTGCTATTGTGATGCTAATACAGTCTACATAATGGTCTCCTACTCTAGCACAGGGAATTCTAACACGCCTGTCTTCCTTCTTTGAGCTTTGTGTTTTTCTCAGGATGTCACTGGTCTAAGTCTGTGCCACCATCTAATTCAGCAAGCCTTCTGGGTCCATACGGAGGGCTGGGCAGCTGACAGGAAAGGCAGAAGGCCAACATCTTAAAAGAATAGCATGCTTGCAAGGTAGTCTTTTTGTTTTCTGGTGAGAGTTTGATTTGTCTAGAGGAAAGCAAAGCATTTTGAATCATATCATAGTGATGGTATTCAAATACAAACTCTGAAGAATATCAGGAGTGTTCTTTAAATTATAAATCCTCTTCCAGATGTTGATTTAGGCTTCTCATGTTATTTCTCCCGTCCCCAGAATTCTGGGGACGGGAGAAATAACTGTTGACTTGTTGCAAACAGGTTAAACCCTCAAAATCACTGATCAGAAAATGGAGGACTAGTTTCTGAAAACTCTGGGCAAAAAATTCCATGCAGTGGAAATTTACTGGTTAACAACTATAAAATCACAAAACTGCATCAAAATTTTAACTGTTATAATAATATATATATATATATATATATATATATATATAACACTGAGTTATAATTGACCTTTCACAGTTGGAAAAGCTAAGGCTCAGAAAGCTGATTGGACGGGAAGGAGCACAGCTGGTAAGTCAAAGAGCTTACATTAGAACCTAGGTCTCTTGATTTCTAGGTCAGTGCCCTTAACATCTGTTCCTTCAGTCAACTTGTTTTCATAGTTCCTCTTTCTGGGTTATATACTGCGCTGGGTGATAGGGGTAAAATGCTGAACAAAAATGATACAGGGTTTCTTCCCTCACAGCTTCATCAGTCATCAAATAGCCAACACAAATGAAAATTGCCAAATGTAAAAATCACAAATGTGTTTGAGAGATGTTCAGAGTGTAAAAGCACGAGACAGGCAATTGAGCCTCTGGTGGTTAGGGTGGGGTAGGTCCGGGAAAGCTCTGAAGAAGTGGTCATTCAGCTGCAACAGTAATCAAATGTGGGGAAGATGAGACAGAGTGAATTGGGTGGGTGGGCACTATAGGAAATGCCACCTGGTTTTGTGTTTTAGGAACATACTGATAAAAAGGGTATTTTTCTTTAGCTCCTACCAATGACTACTCACTTCTTTATTTCTATATTATTTTCTGTGGCAAATGGTCTCTGCGATGGCCCTGATTATCCCCACCTCCCACTATTCAGGCCCCTGTGTGGGCCTTTTCCCTTGAACGTAGGCAGAACCTGTGGCTTGCTTCTGAGGAAGAGAATGTAACAAAGATGAGGGGATATCATTACTGTATTAAACAGAGACTGTAACTTACATCTTGGTAGCAGATTCTCTACTGAGTCTCTCCGTTGTTGGCTCTGGTGAATAGGCTGCCATGTTGTAAGCTGCCTATGGAGAGACTCAGATCGCAAGAAACTGCTGGCTAATACCCAACAAGGAACGGAACCTCTCAGTTTAACAACTTCGAAGAAACTAAATTCTGACAACAATTACATTAACTTAGAAAGAGATCCTTCCCTAGTCAGGCCTTGAGATGTGACTGCAGCCCTAGCTCACATGTTGATTGTAGCCACATGGGAGGCCCTGAAGCCAGAGTGTGCCTGGCCCTGCAGGAATTGTGACATTAAAAAATGTGCATAGTTTCAAGCCACTAAGTCTGCGTTAATTTACTACATATAAATACATAATATATTACCCTCTTGTGTCATTTCAGATTGTATTTTAAATGTCTCCTTTTTGGTACTGATAGCATTAAATCCTGTTTTAGAAAACTCTTCTAGATGGGCACCTGGTTGGCTCAGACAGTTGGGAGCGTCAGACTCTTGGTTTAGTCTCAGGTCATGACCTCAGGGTTTTGAGATGGAGCCCTGCATGGGGCTCTGCATCTGGACGGAGTCTGCTTGAGATTCCCTCTCTCACCACTCCCCTTACTCCTGTTCTCTCACTCTCCAAAATAAATAAATGAATAAAATCTTAAAAAAAAAAAAAATTCCTAGAGAACAAAGAAAGAAATTCTTTGGCATAATATTCTAAAATCATTTGTATCATTATTTTTTATACACATTTAAAAAGGCTTTTAGAGTTAAACATTCAGAATCTCATTTAAAAATACATAAAGATAGTCTACCACCTTTTTTTTCGAAATGTTTTACTATAGTCTAATAAGCATTAGGCTGAAAACTGCAGAGAAATGGAGACTTGGGTGACTGACTGTGGTGTTTCACATGTGAATGATCCACCTGATGATGAATTCCAGATTCATCATGTATTAGCCACATGACCTTGGATAAATTCCTTTACTCTTGCAGAAGGCGCAATAGAAATAGTAAGAGTAATGACTCCATAGACTCGAAGGAAATGAATAAGGTAATACACACAAAGTACCATGGCACGAAGAGAGAACTCAAAAACCGTGACTCCTACAATGCCAAAAACAATTATAAATGCCTTTTGTTCAGTGATACAGTCTTTGCAGTGAAGTAGTTCATAACCTAATGACAAATTATCATCTTATTTCATTTTTTGAATCTTTAAATACAAATGAGAAAAACTTCACATCTGACTACCTTCCTGCTGCTAGACTGACTGCAACAGTTTTAAAACAACTTTCAGTGATTTTAGTCATAGATTAAGATATTTGTTACTGCAGATAGTAGTGATTAAGACAGTGCTTTACTGTGGGCTCAACGATCTTAATCCCTTTAATATTTTTATGCAGTCCTTAATCTTACTTTTTTTTTTTTTTTTTTGCTTCCTGCCCAGTGTTCAGTGTTTACTAAGGTGAGAAGTACTCTGCAAAGGTATAGATTTTATCACAAATTTTTAAGAACATTAAAATTGCATGGCTATCATTTAGTATAATTACAGATTTCTACTTGACAATAAACCAATGCTGTCTCAGTATTTTACAGAATATAAACAGTGTTGGGTTTAATGCAGATCCAGTAATTATTAACATATTAGCATAATTTACACTTTAGTTTCTAGATAATTAACTTTTATACGTTTTTTTAAAATTTTAGATCTACAACACGAGAGCCAAAAAGCCATCTAAAAAGTAGACTATTTGGGGAAATATTAAACAATGTTAATAGACCAAATGTGAATTATTTTAAAATTATCTATGCTAAAACATTATTTTAATTTTTACTCATAGCTTCATAGCCAAGGTCTCTATTATTAAATAAGGTCAATAAGAACATTACCAAAAAGTTAAGAACATTTTAACAAACCTTGTTAATAAAAATTCAACTTAAGGCTTTCTTAAAAAAGGTGAGAAAACTTCATCGCATTTTACATGGTGAGTTTATTTCATTAGAATGTAATTCATACCCCATATGAAATATGTATTATTATACATAAATAACCAAATTTCCAACTGTCCTACCAAAATGGGTTAAAGACATAAAATTTGTTTTAAAAAAAAATAGTTGCTGATGTGGCTTTCTTTTCTACTTTAAAAAGAGCTAGGTATTATTTATTAAGCAGACATTATGTATTTCCAGTCACCTATTATATGTTCTCTGAAATGCTATTTTTATGATTTCATTTTTATAGTATAATAAGACATTTTCCTGAGACTGTGTCTTAAACATTTTTTTTTAAGTTACAGTTCACCAAATTTTAGGTGTAGAAAGTAGTTTCTCTTTTTTTTAAGATTTTATTTATTTGAAAAAAAAAAGATTTTATTTATTTATTTGAGAGAGAGAGAGTGCACAACCGGGCGTGGGAGGGGAGATGGGCCAGAACAAGAGGGAGAAGCAGGCTTTCCGCTCAGGGAACCGGATCTGAAGCCTAATTCCAAGACCCCAGGATCATGACCTGAGCCGAAGGCAGATGCTTAACCAACTGAGCCACCCAGGGGCCCCAGACAATAGTTTCTTAATTATGCATGCCAAAGCAGAAACATCATGACAAAATGGTGCAGATCAATGGTTAATCCAAGGGAAATGTATTTTTTACTTTATAAGATAGAACTTTTAATGCATACTTTTATAATACAAGAAATTGTTGCAGCCAACCTGACCTCTGCATTGCTTCATTCAGACAAAATGAAATTCAATTTTTATGCAAGTGTGAACTATTTTAGATAAGGCATCTACAACAGAGGTGGAATAACGGTTTTGAAAGAAGTTTCTTAGAGTTCAGGCTTTTCCTATGAGAAGGTGGTTTGGGCAGAAGTCATTCTCCCTAACATAAAATAGTCATTATACACTGCTTCATTATATCAAGAAGCACAAAAGTGCATCTCAGATCATTCACAAGGTAGTCAACCAGGAGGTTTTAGTAACATCTGTGACAAACGAACAATTCTTATGTGAATATGGAGTAAGTATACCAGAGCAACCTTCTGCTATGATCCCTGTGAACTTCTTAAATGGGGTTTTAATTTTTAATGCGGTGTATTAGGATGGGATTCCTTTATAGAGAACTGGGTTTCCCTGGCACAGTTCCCTGGACTGTCAGAGGGTCTGAAATTTGAGGAGTCTACTTAGGCTTAAGGGTACTCTCAGATCATGGTGTCACAAGGAGGTAGGTCAGGATAACCTAGATAAAAACTATGTCCTCAAAGACCCCTGAGCTTTTTCACCAATAAGCCACAGTGCCAAGTATGCTTAAAACACTAAACTTTCTCCAGGAGGCCTTTCCTAACTACCCTATCTAAAATGGCACAGCAACTCTGGCCCAGTCCTCTTTCATGACCTACTAATGTTTTTAGCTACTATCATAATCAAACATACTATTTAATTATTTATCATATTTACTGTCTTCCTACTATTAGGTAAGCTCCAGGAAGATAAGGAAGATTTTTGCCTATTTTATACACTTCTAGATCCCCAGGACCTAGAGGAAATAACAAATGTTTGTCAAGTCAACAAAATTATTCCTTTTTGGTCAGATCAACTAATTCTATGTAACTTTTCATTTTTGTTTCCCTTGTAAAGTCTCTCTTAAATAACTAAAGGTTAATGCATAGACTAATGCCGCAGAGTGATTCTTTATTTCTTGCTAAATTTAGAATGTCTGAGCTTGAGTTTGTTAGGGAATAAAGTGCAAAGGAAAAGCTAATTTCTGCTTGACTGTCTCTCAAATGGCAGGAGACTTCTGATGCAAAACTAAAAAGTTCTCCGTGTCAATTAGCATGGGTTATAGATATGTGATAAAGGTTAGCCATAAAAAAGATAACGAACAGTACTTAGACAATTCAAAAACAGGAAACCACAGGACTAAAATAGGTCCTTACTAAAGAGAATTACTATCACATCATTGTTTGTAAGTTGGTATTTGCTGAATATACTTACCAAGCTATTATATATATTTAAATCTGAACTAGAGTATCTACTATTCTCAGCAAATCATTTCCCAATCTTCAAAAATCCTATTTTAGGAAGCTCTTTAGATACAATCATAAGGTCATATCTCAACTGGGTAGATTCTAACATTCTAGTGTATTCCGGGTTCTGATGCTAACAGTATTCAAAATGAGGTCTATGGCAACACTGTTTCATTCAATAGAATTCAATAATGAATTTTGTTCTAGCAAGACAAATTCTTTTATAGATGTGGAATTACATATTCACTAATTTGTAAAGGAAGGAATTTGAAGTCATGGGGAACGCACCTGCAAACCTTTAGGTGTTTGTTGTAGTTTAGGAGACAAATCAAAATTTTTCTGCTTTATTTCTTCAAGTCTTATGGGACTGGAAAACGTAGAGATTATCGTGTCCTAAATATCTATGAGTTCTCAGTAAAAAGAATTTTTGCCATGATTTTTAAATTTTATCTTATTTGCCAGATATCTACCATAGTTACACACAGACATTAATCCATCACTTCTAATTCATTTTCATTTGGCGTAAAAGATAGTCACTATGACTTTGACATGAATTGGGATTTTAAATTCAAAAGAGTTCACTATAAGATAGACGCCAAAAAATGCTGCATTCTATTGATTGAATTTGTTTTAAATAAAAGCCTTAATTTCTTTTTTTTTTTAAAGATTTTTATTTATTTGACAGAGAGAGATCACAAGTAGACGGAGAGGCAAGCAGAGAGAGAGAGAGAGAGAGGGAAGCAGGCTCCCCGCTGAGCAGAGAGCCCAATGCGGGGCTTGATCCCAGGACCTTGAGATCATGACCTGAACCGACGGCAGCGGTTTAATCCACTGAGCCACCCAGGCGCCCCAAAAGCCTTAATTTCTAATGTTCTTTTAAAAAATCCAACCTGCTGATGGGGGATAGATCTTTACCTCTTTGTATTGACTCAGTGGTGAAAGACAATAGAAAAGGAGTATTACATGACTTTTCTCAAATGGCATATACAGCCTCTAGTGTAGTTCAAAGTATGCCCCCAAAAGGACCCCTGCTATCTTCTGCATAATGCAACAAATCAGCAAGAAGATATGTCATTAAGTAACATAAGCTGAACTCAAACTAGGGGCATTCTAACTGGAGATGGGATTTGTTGGCAAAAGACAATTTTTAGAAAAGAAAAAAAGGTCTCTATTTGTATAATAAAACAAAACATTCTATTACTTTCAATCAGCTTGATATTCCAAGTTAAAGTTACTGTCATTATGGATTTTATTACTAGAACTTTTTTGCTGTGTATGTTACTGTTTCATATAATTGTTTTTTTTAAAGAAAAAGGCAAGTCATATATTTCTTTTGACTCCCTTGTGTAACACAAGGGGGGGGTTATGTTTTATAATATCTGAATGTATTCATTAACCACTGAAGTCTTAAAATGAAATGCAGATTAAATGAATTATGAAACTTGGGATGCCTGGTTGGCTCAGTGGGTTAAAGCCTCTGCCTTGGGCTCAGGTCATGATCCCAGAGTCCTGGGATGGAGCCCCGCATCATCACATTGGGCTCTCTGCTCAGCGGGGAACCTGCTTCCTCCTTTCTCTCTGCCTGCCTCTCTGCCTACTTGTGATCTCTGTCTGTCAAATAAATAAATAAAATCTTTAAAAAAATGAATTGTGAAACTTCTAAGTGGACATGCTGGGTTCTGCACTGCCAACAGCAAAAGAAAATCTAATGTGGACTCAGAGTCTTTATTACTCAAAGAATCCAGTAGATGGAAGCCTTTCCCTTTTAAAATTCAAACTGCTTCAAAAGCTTGTGGTTGTATTTGCTATTTCTGATGAAAGAGGAGCTGGAAATAGCTGGGGGTTGGAGTGGGGGCTTGCGGGTGGGGGGAAACACTTGCTCTCCTGAGAGCATATCAGAAAGACCACAATTTACCTGCTTTGTAAGTGGTTTGAAAATCGCGTTATCAAAGTCAAGTTGTTTTGACCCCCATGAGGTGAAGGAGAAAGGAAGAATAAACAAATCGACTGATTCCCAAAGCCCGGCACTTGGTGGCTGTAGTCTGGTTTCTCTTCCTGCATTAGTGTCCAAGCTCTGATTGCCCTCCCTCAGTGATAAATTCCTTAGGCTATTGATTACACCTGTGTCCTTACATTATGGCTCTTGACCCTGATGAACAAAGGACCTTCTGAATTGGGCTCCACTGGGGTGAGCAAAGGAGAAAATGGCTCAGGGTTTCTCCTGAGAGATGATGCTCAAATGCACGGCTTGGCTATTTTTCTCAGTCCTTGGGAATGGTCTCCGTCTTCCTCTATCAGGCTGGTGACCTCTGTCTTCTTACCAGAGTCCCACCATCTCTGAGGACATCTATAGATTGTTCTTACACTTGACTATCCAAGGAATAAATGATTGCATTCTAAATAATTGATCAGATTTAATTATTAGGCTGAATTAAATCACTATTAGTCTATTAGATTGGCTGTTTAGCTCTTTGTCTCTTAGAAAGGTATTCAAAACTAATAGTTAAAATGTCTGGGATAGTTAAAATGTCTGGGTTTGGAGCACTTCACTGAACAGCGTAAGCTGGGTATTTTTGTCAGCTCAAATCGCAATATGGAATTAACACTTTGGCAGGAAACCTACACTTTTCTTTAATTCTAAATGGGGCTCTTAAATGTTTTTCCATGTGTTTACAAGTCAAACTAATGAAACCATTATGTAAAATGGCAACCTCTGCTCCTACAGCCAGGGTGCTTGAAATCAACACTACCTACTTTCCACTGAATTGCATCACAATTAGTTAATGGTTCCTGCTCCTTTTGTTACTCAATTTTGAAGTTTATAGTTAAGCCTTAATTTAGAGCTTTATCTGTGGTAATGGCTCCTAACTGCTCTAACTGCTCATCAGTTTTCCTTGTACTAAGCCAGAGTCATCAGCTCACATTTCATTGAAAACTCATTTAACCATCTCCCATATGCTTTTACGGACAAAAAAGCAATATACTTAATTAAGATTTGAAAAACAACAGCTACAACAACTTCTCTAGGTTAGTAGTATGTAAGCACTCTTTCTTCAACAGGCAGAGATCTGGATAAAATATCTGAATTATGTTTCCCGAATTCTGGAAATTCATCATGTCTCTCAATGGCTTACAGTGATGCAATTAAATAATTTTCCAATTTGCAAAATAGAGGGTTTCATATCCCAGTCAAGCCTCTATTTCCGTACTGCACACGAACCAAGAGAAAGAAACAGGAAACCAGAGAAGCCCAGAAGTAAAGGAAATACTCTGTTATAACCGGTGAACTGTTTCAGTTGACAAGTGTCAAGGAGAAACTCACAAAAGGCTTTGAGGGGTTATCACATATTTGAACACAACACTAGCCTTACAACTCATAAGACCAAAAATAGCACTTGGATGTATGAACTCCGCCTAAACAAACAAAACAAGACACGATAAACATAAAACCTACAGAGCTATGAGTATCTGTGTTATTACCCACACTCCAAATCTTAAGAAGTCCTGAATGCAGTGTTCCTGTTACACATGTACACTGTGATCACAAGGTCAAGGTAACATTTGTGTCCGTGATGGAAAAGCACTTGTAATCATTCTGCGATCAAACAGATTTTGTGTTTTTGACTTAGCTAGTTTGTAAGATAAAGTAATTTTTTGCTAATTAAATTTTTAAAATGCACATGAGATGTTCATTTATTTTAAGAGCAGGTATGGTCTTTATCCTCATCCAGTGATGAGGTTCTTTAGTCTATCCATATTGTCTTTGTGATCTTCAACAGAGAATATGTATTTTTTGCACACTGCTTTTCTTCTCAGGTAGTTGGACTAGATGATCTGAAAATTACATTTAAGGTTTGGAATTATTAGAGATATGGACAGACAAAATTAAGAAGAAAGGGATAGAAAAATCCTGGTATCATTCAGATTCAAGTCTCAATTTACTTTTATTTAAAAAAATGTTTTAGGGGAGGCTGGGGGTCTCAGTGGGTTAAGCCTCTGTCTTTGGCGCAGGTCATGATCTCAGGGTCCTGGGATGGAGCTCCGCGTCGGGCTCTCTACTCAGCAGGGAGCCTGCTTCCCACCCCCCTGCCTGCCTCTCTGCCTACTTGTGATCTCTGTCAAATAAATAAATAAAATCTTTAAAAACATTTTTTTAAATGTTCACCTATAAAAGGTATATTTTTTAAAAAGATAGACAAAAAAACATTTTTAAAATGTTTTTAAAGGGGACGCCTGGGTGGCTTAGTTGGTTAAGCAGCTGCCTTCAGCTCAGGTCATGATCCCAGCGTCCTGGGATCGAGTCCCACATCGGGCTCCTTGCTTGGCAGGGAGCCTGCTTCTCCCTCTGCCTCTGCCTGCAATTCTGTCTGCCTGTGCTCGCTCTCTCTCCCTCTCTCTGACAAATAAATAAAATCTTAAAAAAAAAAAAGTTTTTAAAGATTTTATTTATTTATTTAATGTATGCACATATATATGTATGTATGTATGTATGTATGTATGTATTTAGAGAGTGTGTGAGCTGGGGGCAGGGGCAGAGAGAAAGGGAGAGAGAGAACCTCAAGCAGACTGAGCCCTGAGTGCAGAGCTCAGGGGGGCTCGATCCTATACCCTTAGATCATGACCTGAGCCAAAATCAAGAGTCAGTTGCTTAACCCACTGAGCCACCCAGGTGCCCCTCAACTCTCAACTTAAATTTTGAGGACATACATGTAGTATGGCTTCAATTCTCTCATGTTGTTCCTGTATTTACTAGGATGATTGAAACAGCTATGTTCAATGCTTCTTTTCTTTTTTTCTTTTTAATTAGTGTGTTTCCTCATATATTATGCCAGATGTCTCAGTCTCAGCATCAGCATCTGGTAATAAATTACAAGTGCTGAAGCATTATTACAAAATGAGAAATTCTTTTTGCACATTATTCATTTTTCAAAATGTTTTTATGACTCTAATTGACTTTGGCATAAAAAACTTATAAAATATTTTGAATTTTAAAGCCGTTATTTAATTTAGCCTATATTAATTCCTAGTAATAGTATCCTTTAAAAATGTTTAAAAAACATTTATATATATGTATTTATCTATAGATATCTATGGATAGATTTATCTGATTAAATATAAGACCAAGTCCATTTTTTAACTTATTTTAATGTATTGAAAAATAAAAAATAAGTAAATGGAGTTTTATAACATTCCTATTATTTGAGTTCACCTATAAAAGGCATATTTTAAAAAAATATAGACAAATATATGCTTACTACTAAAAGTTTCAAATATACAGAAAAGGAAGAAAAATATAAAAATCACATACAACCCACACTATCCAGAAATAAGCAAAACTTAATTTTACCATTTTGTAAATTTTAATTTTGTAAATTTTGTAAATGTAAATTTTCTTTTCAATATTTATATTCTATGTATTTTTCATCTAACGGAAAATATACCACATTTTACATTTGGGGTTTTTAAAAATATTTTATTGTACTTCCTAAGCAATTTGCTGATGAAAAACACTTTATAAATATTTTAATGGGTACATGATAATCTGTTTGATATACCATCATTTACTCAGTCCCTACTGTTGATAGATCTTATCCCTGTAAAATATTACAAGTAATAGTGTGATAA